>NW_027361795.1:9630000-10306666 GCF_039654945.1 Dendrobates tinctorius | reverse complement strand
ATTTTAGGTATAATTTGTGACCACAATGTAAAGCATTGATATTCCATTCACCCTGAGGGCGGTATTAGTGCTCTCATGAAATAATCCTGTGATAGGAGGAATTTTTATGCATCTATTAATCATAGTTTGCAAAGATGCGGTTGTTCGTGGAGTGCGCAGGCGCGGTAAGGGGACTAGCATGCACTAAGAAGTTAAAACCTGCAAAGTAGCGGCTATGGTTGGGAATGCGCAGGCGCGATAATTCCCCTGATGTTGATATAAGGAAGTAAATAGGCGCCGTGACGTGAAAAAGTAGGTTTAACGTTACAAAGAAGAATGCGCATGCGCTAAAGTAAGATGACGTCAATGCGTTACTATGCAACCCGACAAAGAAAAGTGCGCACGATTATATGTTCCTGCGATAAGAGGAACTTTTATGCATGTATAAATCATAGCTTGCAAAGAAGCGGGTGTTTGTGGAGAGTGCAGGCATGATAAGGGGATTAGCGTGCACTAAGAATTTAAAGCCTGCAAAGAAGCGGCTATGGTTGTGAGTGCGCAGGCGCGATAATTCCCCTGATGCTGTTATAAGGAAGTAAATAGACGCCGAGACGTTAAAAAGAGGGCTGGACGTTGTAAAGAAGAATGCGCATGCGCTAGAATAAGCTGATGTCAATGCGTTGCTACGCAACCCGATAAAGAAAAGAATGCGCACAATCATATGTTTTAAACGGAGGCCTAAGCAATCGCATAGTATTAATATGCTATGAGAGTGAGCGAGTGAATGATGTTAATGAATATAGAAGTGACAGACTTGTCACTACGGTGACATAGAAACAGGAAATGGTCATGGGCATACACCCGCCCATCTTTATGAGGCGGGAACACACTAAAGAGTGCATGCTATAAAAAGCAGATAAATGAACAGCCCAGTGATGGCATTTTTCTTATGTAGGCATAACGCTGTACTTAGTACTCCCCTGATGATCTGTGTGGTGAAACGCGTAGGGAGAAGGGAGCGTCACATGGAGGAACCCATGAATGTATAGATTCGGGTGAGATCTTTCCATGATATACTAAATGACATAAAAAATCTGTAAAGGTGGTGAATTGTATGATCAAAAAAGGGAAATGCCTTGATTCACACCTTGGTTATATATAATTACAGATTGTCTATCATGCCATTTCTTATTTTTAGGTGGTTATTTGAATAAGGCTGTTAATATGATATTTGTTCAAGATCATTGTTAGTGATGATTATGTATGCTACACAGAAGTGGCACATAAAGTACAATAGATCTGTGAAAGACATTTTTCTAGCACCATGAGAGTGTTTTTTTGAAACAAATTCACACGAAGCGGACACTCCGAGGGGGTGTCTATGGAGAGTTGGATAAAGACACCAAGGGTATACCGATAGGGTGCTTGAAAATTTGGTCTTACCGCGTCAGATTGAGCGGTTTTTGTAAGTGTTTGTCTTTTTGTACATGTACATTTTTATGAATGGACTAAGTCCTTTTTAATTCAATTTTGAATAAAGTAGATTAGTTTTATTTTTGGTATTTTTCTAGCTTGCTGGTATAGATAGAGTCTTCTAGCTAGAAGATCACTTGCTGTTAATCGTCTATTCCTTTGGGGTTCTACTCTGGGGCAGTTTAGCTTTCCCATTTCTCTCTTTAGGCTTAGTTAATTCTGTGGCTGTGCCGAGGCGTCTAGGGCATCCTAGGTACGTCCCACGGTTAATTCTAGTTGTGTTGTCAGTTTAGGGGTCTGCAATCCGCTAGCTACCAACCTCTCTGGTTATCTGGTTGCCTGGTCTATTCGCCGTTATCCTCCTCGGTTACCTAATCATAACAGAATCACCGGCCAAACTGTAGATCCTAGGGTACTCTAAAGAATGAAAAAATTGTAAAAAAAAAAAGGTGTCAGAATTTTTTATACATTTTTTCCTCTTTTTCTGTGGGGTCTGTAGGAGGATTTTTTCTGTAATGGATACTAAGCAATTGTCTGATCGTGTTGGGCAGCTCGCTGCTGAAGTTCGGAGAATTTTGGCCTATCTCGCTCAGTTGTCTGCTGTAGAACCTAAAAACCCTATTCCTGATTTATTTTCTTGGGAGCGGTCTAAATTTTTGAACTTTAAGAATAATTGTAAACTGTTTTTTGCCTTGAAACCTAATTCCTCGGGGAACTCTGTGCAGCAGGTTAAAATTGTCATCTCCCTGTTGCACGGCGACCCTCAGAATTGGGCTTTTTCCCTGACACCTTCTGAACCCATGCAATGTGATAGGGTTTTGTCTAGGGCGCAACGTCAAGAGTTTAGAAGGTGTAATAGGTTGTGCTTTTTTGTGAGGACGCCTCTCATACTATTTCTGTCTGCCCTAAACACAAAAAATGTTTTGCTCACTCATTTGTGGTGGGCAGTGTACAGCCTAAGTTCCTTTTGGCGGTTACCTTGATTTGCTCATTGTCTACATTTTCTGCTAAGGCTGTTGTTGATTCAGGAGCAGCTTTGAATCTGATGGATTTTGACTTTGCCAAACATTGTGGTTTTCCTATGGTGCCCCTGCGGACACCTATTCCTTTGAGGGGTATTGATGCTTCCCCTTTGGCAGAGAATAAACCCCAGTTTTGGACCCAGGTGATAATGCGGGTCACCACGGACCACCAAGAGAATTGTTAATTTTTGGTGTTGCACAATTTACATGATATTATTGTACTGGGTTTTCCTTGGTTGCAAACCCATAATCTTTTCCAGTGATTGGGATTCTCATGTGGAACATGTCTGGACTGTGTTCCGGATTTTGAGGGAAAATACTCTGTATGTTAAGGGATCAAAATGTCTCTTTGGTGTACAGATGATTTCGTTTTTGGGATTCATTTTGTCCCCGTCTGCTATTGAAATGGACACGGCCAAGGTACAGGCCATTTATGATTGGGTTCAGCCCACTTCTTTGAAGGCTCTCCAGAAGTTTTTTGGTTTTGCTAATTTCTACCGTATATTTATAAGTAATTTTTCTGGTATTGTTAAACCACTGAAAGATTTGACCAAAAAGGGCGCTGATGTGGTGAATTGGTCTCCAGAGGCTGTCTCAGCATTCCAGGAGCTTAAGCGGAGATTCACTTCTGTTCCGGCTCTACGGCAACCTGATGTTTCACTCCCATTTCAGGTGGAGATAGAGGCTTCTGAGATTGGTGCAGGAGCCGTTTTGTCTCAGAGATCCGGTAACCTTTAAGATGAATCCCTGTGCCTTTTTTTCTCGAAAATTTTCCCCATCTGAACGTAATTATGACGTGGGGAATTGGGAATTGTTGGCCATGAAGTGGGCATTTGAAGAGTGGAGATATTGGTTGGAGGGAGCTAGACATCAAGTTGTGGTCCTCACCGACCACAAGAATTTGATTTATCTTGAATCAGCCAAGCACTTACATTAAATCCTAGACAGGCTAGGTGGGCCTTATTTTTCACGCGTTTTAATTTTGTGGTCTCCTTTCTTCCAAGCACTAAGAATGTTAAGGCAGACGCCCTTTCTAGGAGTTTCTTTGCGGATTCTCTTGATATGACCAAGCCTACTACCATTCGAAATGAGGGTGTAGTTCTTTCCGCCATCTCACCCGATTTGAGACGCGCCCAGGAGGAATTTCAGGAGGACAAACCTGAACGATGCCCGATGGGAAAATTGTATGTCCCTGATCAGTGGAGGAGAAGAGAAATGTCTGAAATTCATTGCTCCGTGATAGCTGGTCATCCAGGTATTTTTGGTACCAGAGATTTGGAGAGTCTGTATTTTTGGTGGCCTGCCTTATCTCGTGATGTCAGGAATTTTGTGCAGTCCTGTGGGACTTATTCTCGGTCCAAGCCCTGTTCTTGTTCTAGTGATTTGCTGATGCCCCTGCCGGTGCCCAGGAGGCCATGGACCCATGTCTCAATGGATTTTATTTCTGATCTCCCTGTCTCTCAGAGAATGACTTATCTGGGTGATTTGTGATAGGTTTTCTAAGATGGTCCATCTTGTAGCACTCCCAAAGTTGCCATCTTCTTCTGAGTTGGTGCCCTTGTTTTTACAACAGGTGGTTCGTTTGCACGGGATTCCTGAGAACATTGTGTCGGACAGAGGAGTCCAGTTTGTTTCCAGATTTTGGAGAGCTTTTTGTTCCAAACTGGGAATTCAGTTATCTTTCTCCTCTGCATTTCATCCTCAGACCAATGGGCAGACTGAGAGAACAAACCAGACTTTAGAATCTTATCTGAGATGTTTTATATCTGCTGATCAAGATGACTGGGTCTCATTTTTGCCCTTTGCCGAATTCGCGCTAAACAATAGGGCTAGTTCTGCCACTTTGATGTCTCCTTTTTTTCTGTAACTTTGGGTTTCATCCTCGATTTTCTTCGGGGCAGGTGGAAGCTTCGGCCTGCCCAAGTGTGGATTCTGTGGTAGAAAGATTGCAGCAGATTTGGGACCAAGTAGTGGATAAGTTGTCCCACTCTCATGAAAAGGCCCAATGGTTTTCCAACCGGCATAGGACCATTGGTCCCCGGTTTAAAGTGGGTGATATGGTTTGGTTGTCTTCAAAAAATATTCCTATGAAGGTTGCATCTCCAAAATTCAAGCCAAGGTTCATTGGACCTTATAATATTTTGCAAACCCTTAACCCCGTTTCTTTCCGTTTGGCTCTTCCAGTTACGTTTAAGATTTATAACGTTTTTCATAAATCTTTGTTGAAAAGGTTTGTGGAGCCAGTAGTTCCCATGGCGGCGCTCCCTGACCCTGTATTGGTTAAGGGTAATTTGGAGTATGAGGTAGAGAAGATATTGGATTCTCGTCTGGCTAGACGGAGACTCCAGTACTAGGTCAAGTGGAAAGGTTATGGCCAGGAGGATAATTCTTGGTTCGTGCTTTTCACTGGGCCCATCCTGATCGACCTGGTGGCATGGATGAGGGTTCGGTGACCCCTCCTCAAGGAGGGGGTACTGTTGTGAATTCTCTTGAACTCACTTCTGAGTTGGGGCCTGGCCGGGAGCTGGCCGGGTTGACAGAAGTATGCCACCTGACGTTGATGACTGGAAGTCAGGGGTTACTGACTGGGAGGATATAAGTGAGCAGGCTTCCCTCAGTTGCTGCTGGTGATTGTTTCTTCCTGTGCATTTTGAGGTCTGCTGTCTCCTGCCTGATCCTGCATTTTTCAGTTAAGATATTCATTTGCTAATCCTTTGCATCTGATCTTGTTTTGCCTCTTTCTACTTTGCTGTGAGGGTTCAGTGTGCTCCCTGCTGGGGCTGCGCTGGACCCCGCTCCATATTTTACAGCTTGTGTCAGTTTGTTCAGTCCCCTGTTATATTAGTCTCTTTTGCTTTGCTGCCAGTTCACACCAGAATGCTGATATAGTGGGGGAGAGGTCGTGAGACCTCAGTGTTTTTTGTACATCAGACGTGTTGGATTTTTTAGGGGTTTTGCGTGATTGCAGACAGTGTCTTTCCTTTCCTATCCTATCTAGACAGTTTGGGTCCCATCATTTGCTCAGTCTATTTTCTGCTTGTGTTTGTGCCTCATCTTGTCTTACCGACAATACATGTTTGGGGGCTATTTCTTTGGGGTTCTTCTCCGGGGCAGTTTAGATTTCACCTTTCTTGCTTTAAGCTTAGTTAGTTCTCCGCCTGTGCCGAGGCATCTAGGGCGTTGTAGGTACGCCACATGGCTACTGCTGGTTGTGTTGTTAGGATTAGGGGTCTGCAATCCGCTGAGTTACCAACCTTTCTGGTTTCCTGGTGGCCTAGCCTATTCCTGCTATCCTCCTCAGTGACCTATTCATAACAGGCAATCTGGTCATCTGGCACACCAACATGTATGAGAAGCAGGCAAATGTATTACTTAGTGATACTACGTGTTATCGTAAACTAACTGTCATGATCCCAGTGCAGGTTTTTGAGCTGCACACCGGGGGTTAATGTCTGGAGCTCTGTGCAGGTTTTGACCTGCACACTTGGGGTTAATGATTGTGGCCTCTTTCTGGTTCTGGGAGAGCTTCATAAACCTCTGGGTAGCTTCAATCCCTGCCAGTTATACTTTTGCCTTTGGCCTAGTCTGCTGACCCCCGTGTGCCTGTGTGTTGCTATAGCTTGTTTATATGATTCTGACCCGATTCTGTTTCCCGTTGTGAGTTTGCCTGTTGATTTTGTACTGCGTTATTATCTCTGTGTATGACTCATTGCCTGTGACCTGACTACTCTCTGCTCGCCCCTCTTGTACCTTGCAGCTATCTGTGTATGACTCATTCCCTGTGACCTGACTACTCTCTGCTCGCCCCTCTGGTACCTTGCAGCTATCTCTGTGTGTGACTCATTGGCTACGTCCTGACTATTCTCACTGTTTATCCCCCTTGGTAACTTTGTCTCGCAGTTACTCTGCTAGGAATTGTCTTGCAGCTCCTAGCTCTGTGGAGTTTAGGCCACGCCTCTAGCAGTCACGTGCTTCAGGCCCTGCAGCTCTGAAGTACGCATCTATTCGGTTGCTGCCCGCTCCACAGGTAGCTTTGAGCACGCTTTCGCTTTACTCAGGGCACGCGCACTGGCTCAGTGAGCAAGTTCAGTGCGGTGTCTATGACATTATAACTGGCCTACAATTTTTTTTTCTCTCTCCTCACTTCTGCAGCATGGACCCAATGTGTGCTTTATCTGAGCAGGTGAAAAGCTTGACTCAGTCACTGCAGAAGCTTAGTTTGGAACACCAAGCTCTGTCCCAGTCCCAACGGCGGGTTGAGGACTCAGTTCAGGGGGTACTTTCCGCTGGCTTTCAGCAGGTGGGGAATAGAGATGTCATTTTAGTCCCACCTGAAACCCCGGTTAAATTACCAGATATGTTTTCTGGTAACAAGGATGATTTCAGGGCATTTAAGGAGGGCTGTAAGCTTTTTTTTCTTTGAGACCCCGCTCCTCTGGAGATGAGAAACAGAGGGTGGGGGTGGTGATGTCCCTGCTTAGGGGGTCCCCACAAGCCTGGGGATTCTCGCTTTCCTCTTCTTCCCCTGAGAGAATGTCTGTGGATGCATTTTTTGAAGCCTTAGGGCTTATTTATGATGAGCCTGATAGAGTGCGGTTGGCTGAGGACAAAGTGATGAGTGTCTGTCAGGGGGAGCACTCGGCCGAATGGTTCTGTACTGAATTCAGACGTCGGGCAGCGGAGATTTCCTGGAGTGACGCCGCCCTGCGGGGGCTGTTCCACAGAGGCCTGTGTGAATGTCTGAAGGATGCTTTGGCACTTCATCCTCCGCCTGACTCCCTGGAGGATGCCATGGTCCAAGCGGTTCGCATGGATCGCAGGCTGCGGGCTAGAGGCATTATGCAATGGGAAACGCCCTTATTCTTCAGTGGAGATGAGACCCAGACTCTTCCTATGGCTATGGAGGTGAACGCTGTCACCTGTGAGGGAAAGGAAAGAAGACGCCGCCGGGAAAAGCGGTTGTGCTTCTATTGTGGGAAATCTGGACATTGGAAGAAGGACTGCCCCTCCTGTCCGTCATCCTCCAAGATGGTGGGAAATGACTAGGTCTGGGTAGTAATCGAGGAGGCTACCCAGACCTTCAGGTACAATTTTCCTCATGTGCAAAAATGGTGCTGCAGGTGGAACTGGAACTTGGTTATGGTCCTGTTCAGACTACTGCTTTTATTGACTGCGGTTCGGCTGTGAACCTGATTGATACCAAGGTTATGACTCTTTATAAGATAGGGACAGTCAGGCTTCATGATCCTGTTAAACTTGTGGCAATTGACTCATCTCCTCTTACCCAAAACGGTATCTGTTGCAGGTCTGAACTTTTTTCTCTAAAAGTGGGTTCCACTCATGTGGAGAAACTAAGCTGTCTGGTGGTAGATAACTTGCCTGCAGGACTGGTACTGGGGATGCCTTGGCTTCAACGCCATAATCCTACCATTGATTGGGTTACAGGGGAAATCACTCAATGGGGATGCAATAGTAAATGTGGTAACCGGGGACATCTTGTTAACGCTGTTAAATCAGTGTCTGTGTCGTCTGTCGATCTGGAAGGTATTCCGGAGTACCTGAAAGATTTCGAAGACGTTTTTTCCGAAAGTGAGGCTGAGGCGCTGCCACCACATAGACCCTATGATTGTGCCATTGATTTAGTACCCGGAGCCAAGTTACCTAAGGCTCGATTGTTCAATTTGTCTGGGCCTGAGCGCCAAGCCATGAAGGAGTACATAGCTGAGAGTCTCCGCAAAGGGCATATCAGGCCTTCTGTGTCACCTGTGGCAGCAGGGTTCTTCTTTGTGAAGAAAAAAGATGGTGGTTTGCGGCCGTGCCTCGACTTTCGGGAACTGAACAAGATAACGATTAGGAACTCTTACCCGCTTCCCCTCATCCCAGACTTATGTAACCAGTTAGCTGGGGCCCAATGGTTCTCCAAGTTGGATCTGCGGGGGGCCTACAATCTGATAAGGGTTCGGGAAGGGGACGAGTGGAAAACGGCATTCCTCACATCAGAAGGACTCTTCGAGAACCTGGTAATGCCATTTGGGTTAACTAATGCACCCGCTATTTTCCAAAACTTCATCAATGTTGTGTTTTCTGATCTGATAGGCCGTTTTGTTATTATTTATTTGGATAATATTTTGGTGTATTCCCCGGACAGTCAATCTCACTTGCAACATCTAAAGACAGTTCTCCAGAGACTCAGGGAGAACCAATTGTTCGCCAAATTGGAAAAATGTTCGTTTTTTGTACAGGAGCTGTCTTTTTTGGTGTTGATTGTGTCCTGTGAGGGGTTTCGTATGGATCCTAAGAAGGTGCTGGCGATCGCTGACTGGGTTCAGCCTCGAGATCTCAAGGGGCTCCAGCGCTTCTTAGGATTTGCGAACTATTACCGGAGATTCATTAAAGGTTTCTCACAAGTGGTTAAACCACTCACAGATCTTACCCAGAAGGGAGCTGATGTAAAAAATTGGTCTGTACTCGCTAAGGAATCCTTCTCAGCTATTAAGAAATGTTTTATGTCTGCCCCGGTGTTGGTGCAACCTGACCCGTCCAAACCATTCATTGTGGAGGTGGATGCTTCTGAAGTGGGGGTGGGGGCTGTGCTGTCCCAGGGTCCGGCCACCCTTACCAATCTCAAACCCTGTGCCTTCTTCTCCAAGAAGTTCTCTTCAGCTGAGAAAAACTATGATGTAGGCAATAGGGAACTTCTTGCGGTCAAGCTGGCATTTGAGGAATGGAGGCATTTTTTGGAAGGGGCGGCTCACCCTATCACGGTTGTCACGGATCACAAAAATTTGGCATACCTTGAATCTGCTAAGAGGCTTACTCCTAGACAGGCCCGTTGGTCACTTTTTTTTTCACGATTTCAGTTCTCAATTACTTTTCGACCGGGATCCAAAAATGTTAAAGCGGATGCCCTGTCCAGAAGTTTTGATCCAGTGTCTCCCCCTGAGCCGCCGTCCTCCATTCTTCCCCCAGGGGTGGTAGTGGCGGGGGTCTCAACTGAGTTGGAACAAGAAATCCTAAAGGGCTCAGGCCCTAGCTCTGGCAACCAGGCCAAGCGATAAACTGTTTGTTCCTGATTCATTGCGGCCTAGACTTCTGCAGGAGTTTCATGATTCTAGGCTGAGTGCTCATCCAGGTATAACGGCCACTAGAGAGGCAGTAACCACGGATTTTTGGTGGCCTTCATTAAGGTCCGATGTCAAGGAATTTGTTTCTGCTTGTGGCATGTGTGCCCGTTCCAAAAGCTCGCATAACCGACCGGCTGGGGAACTCATACCTTTACCGGTTCCTGATAGGCCATGGACTCATCTTTCCATGGATTTTATTACCGGTCTTCCACCTTCCGGGGGCAATACCGTGATCTGGGTGGTGGTGGACAGGTTTTCTAAACAGGCCCATTTCATTCCCTTGGCAGCATTACCTTCAGCAGAAACATTGTCAAGGTTGTTTGTGCAGCATGTAGTCCGATTGCATGGGGTACCCCTGAATGTTGTGTCTGATAGAGGTGTGCAGTTTGTGGCCAAATTTTGGAGGGCGTTCTGTATGAAATTGGGCATCTCACTCTCCTTCTCGTCAGCATATCACCCGGAGAGCAATGGTCAGACGGAACGCACCAATCAATCCCTGGAACAAATTCTCAGGTGTCTGACCTCCGCCAGACAGGAGGATTGGTGTGATGCGTTACCGTTGGCTGAATTCGCTTTTAACAACCGGGTGAGTCAGTCCACCAACATGTCCCCATTCCTGATTAACTACGGCTTTAATCCGCATTTTGGGGAGTTTTCTCGGGTGGATTCCGGTTGTCCAGGAGCAGAGGGGTCCGTTCAGCGGTTAAAAAACCTCTGGGCTGAAGTCCGGCGTAATATCTCTCGGGCCCAGGGGAGATACAAATATTTTGCGGACAAAAAGAGAGCCTCGGGAGACATGTTTCAGGTGGGAGAGAAGGTTTGGCCCTCCACGCGTAACATCAACTTAAAGGTACCATCAGTTAAGTTGGGACCAAAGTTCATTGGTCCGTACGAGATTATGGAGATAGTCAACCCTGTGGCATATAGGTTGCGTCTCCCCGCCTCCTTAAAAATATCTAATGTGTTCCATAAGTCTCTGTTGAAACCAGCAGGATCTGTCAAAGAGAACTCTGAGACTGTTGTTCCTCCAGTGCTGGTGGAGGGTCAATTGGAGTATGAGGTCGGACATATTGTGGACTCTCGGCGGGTGCGCCGCTCTTTGCAGTACCTGGTCCACTGGAAGGGATATGGACCAGAAGAGCGCTCGTGGGTCCCTGCTCGTTCGGTACATGCAGATCGCCTGGTTCGAGCTTTCCATGCCAAGTACCCGGGGAAGCCTGGGGGTCCAGAGGCCCCCCGTTGAGAGGGGGGTACTGTCATGATCCCAGTGCAGGTTTTTGAGCTGCACACCGGGGGTTAATATCTGGAGCTCTGTGCAGGTTTTGACCTGCACACTTGGGGTTAATGATTGTGGCCTCTTTCTGGTTCTGGGAGAGCTTCATAAACCTCTGGGTAGCTTCAATCCCTGCCAGTTATACTTTTGCCTTTGGCCTAGTCTGCTGACCCCCGTGTGCCTGTGTGTTGCTATAGCTTGTTTATATGGTTCTGACCCGATTCTGTTTCCCGTTGTGAGTTTGCCTGTTGATTTTGTACTGCGTTATTATCTCTGTGTATGACTCATTGCCTGTGACCTGACTACTCTCTGCTCGCCCCTCTTGTACCTTGCAGCTATCTGTGTATGACTCATTCCCTGTGACCTGACTACTCTCTGCTCGCCCCTCTGGTACCTTGCAGCTATCTCTGTGTGTGACTCATTGGCTATGTCCTGACTATTCTCACTGTCTATGCCCCTTGGTAACTTTGTCTCGCAGTTACTCTGCTAGGAATTGTCTTGCAGCTCCTAGCTCTGTGGAGTTTAGGCCACGCCTCTAGCAGTCACGTGCTTCAGGCCCTGCAGCTCTGAAGTACGCATCTATTCGGTTGCTGCCCGCTCCACAGGTAGCTTTGAGCATGCTTTCGCTTTACTCAGGGCACGCGTACTGGCTCAGTGAGCAAGTTCAGTGCGGTGTCTATGACACTAACATTCAACCCTATGTCTTCCTTCCAGGATAAACTGGTTAATATTCTGGAAGATGCCTTTGCCCAAAGCATTATTTCAAAGAAATTGCTGGACAATGTACGCAATTTCCCTCCAAAATTGGCCACTATTTATCTCATCCCAAAATTGCACAAGAACTCATTGGATCCGCCGGGATGCCCTATCGTGGCATGTAATTCCAGCCTTTGTGAAACCATCTCAGATATTGTAGATTATTTTCTTAAGCCTTTGGCTGCTGAATTGCCTTCGTATGTCAGGGACACCACATCTGCCTTACAGAGGATTGACCAATTACAACTGAATAATATGGTACTGGTAACGGCAGATGTGGAGTCTCTGTACACTTCTATTAAACATCATGATGGATTGGCGGCGGCTAAATGGTTTTTGGGCTCTAGTAGCATTGATCCCCCCATTGCTGACCTGATTTTAATACTACTGGAATTTCTTTTAAATCATAATGTTTTTACATTTAATGGGGAGATCTTTTTACAGTTGCAAGGTACAGCAATGGGGGCGTCTTGTGCCCCAGCTTATGCCAATCTGTTTTTAGGGGCATGGGAATGAAGTAATTTTCAGGGTGACCTCATCCAGGGAATGGACAAAGTCCATAGCTGGATGAAGTATATTGACGATATTCTCTTCATATTGGAAGACTCCAGTCATGAACTATGTGCTCTTTTTAACAGGCTCAATCAAAATGATATTAACCCCTTCACCCCCAAGGGAGGTTTGCACGTTCATGACCGGGCCAATTTTTACAATTCTGACCACTGTACCTTTATGAGGTCATAACTCTGGAACGCTTCCATGGATCCCGGTGATTCTGACATTGTTTTCTCATGACATATTGTACTTCATGTTAGTGGTAAAATTTCATTCAAATAACTTGCGTTTATTTGTGAGAAAAACAGAAATTTGGCGAAAATTTTGAAAATTTCGTCATTTTTCAACTTTGAATTTTTATGCCCTTAAATCACAGAGATACGGCACACAAAAAACTTGATAACTAACATTTCCCACATGTTTACTTTATATCAGCACAATTTTGGAACCAAAATTTTTTTTGTTAGGAAGTTATAAGGGTTAAAAGTTGACCAGCGATTTCTCATTTTTACAACACCATTTTATTTTTAGGACCACATCACATTTGAAGCCACTTTGAGGGGTCTATATGATAGAAAATACCCAAAAGTGACACCATTCTAAAAACTGCACCCCTTAAAGTGCTCAAAACCACATTCAAGAAGTTTATTAACCCTTTAGGTGCATCACAGGAATTTTTTTGAATATTTAAAAAAAATGAACATCTAACTTTTTTTCATAAAAAAAATACTTCAGGTTCAATTTTTTTTATTTTACCAAGGGTAACAGGAGAAATTGGACTGCAAAAGTTATTGTGCAATTTGTCCTGAGTACGCAGATACCTGATATGTGGGGGGGAACCACTGTTTCGGTGCATGGCAGAGCTCAGAATGGAAGGAGCGCCGTTTGACTTTTTCAATGCAAAATTGGCTGGAATTCAGATTGGACGCCATGTCACGTTTGGAGAGTCCCTGATGTACCTAAACAGTGGAAACCCCCTACAAGTGACCCCATTTTGGAAACTAGACCCCCAAGGAACTTATCTAGATATGTGGTGAGAACTTTGAACCCACAAGGGCTTTACAGAAGTTTATAACGTACAGCGGTACAATTAAAAAATCATATTTTTTCCACAAAAATGATCTTTTCACCCCAATTTTTATTTTCCCAAGGGTAACAGGACCCTAAAAGTTATTGTGCAATTTGTCCTGAGTACGCTGATACCCCACATGTGGGGGGAAACCACTATTTGGGCGCATGGCAGAGCTCGGAAGGGAAGCAGCGCCATTTGACGTTTTTGGCTGGAATTGAGATCGGACACCATGTCGCGTTTGGAAAACCCCTGATGTACCAAAACAATGGAAACCCCCCACAAATGACACCATTTTGGAAACTAGACCCCCTAAGGAACTTATCTAGATGTGTGGTGAGCACTTTGACCCCCCAGTGCTTCACAGAAGTTTATAATGCCCGGGCGTGAAAATAAAAAATTCGTATTTTTTCCACAAACATGATCTTTTAGTCACCATTTTTTTATTTTCCCAAGGGTACCAGGAGAAATTGGACCCCAAAAGTTGTTGTCCAATTTGTCCTGAGTATGCTGATACCCCATATGTGGGAGAAAACTACTGTATGGGCACACGTCGGGGCTCGGAAGGGAAGTAGTGACGTTTTGGAATGCAGACTTTGATGGAATGGTCTGCGGGTGTCATGTTGCCTTTGGAGAGCCCCTAATGTACCTAAACAGTGGAAACCCCCCACAAATGACCCCATTTTGAAAACTAGACGCACTAAGGAACTTATCTAGATGTGAGGTGAGCACTTTGAACCCCCAAGGGCTTCACAGAAGTTTATAATGCCAGGGCATGAAAATAAAAAAATCATATTTTTTCCAGAAACATGATCAATTAGTCCCCAATTTTTTCATTTTCCCAAGGGTAACAGGAGAAATTGGACCCCCAAAAGTTGTTGTCCAATTTGGCCTGAGTACGCTGACACCCCATATGTGGGAGAAAACTACTGTATGGACACACGTCGGGGCTCGGAAGGGAAGCAGTGACGTTTTGGAATGCAGACTTTGATGGAATGGTCTGCGGGTGTCATGTGCGTTTGGAGAGCCCCTGATGTACCTAAACTATTTAAACTCCCCACAAGTGACCCCATTTTGGACACTAGACCCCCCACGGAACTTATCTAGATGTGTGGTGAGCACTTTGAACCCCCAAGTGCTTCACAGAAGTTTATAACACTCGGATGTGAAAATAAAAAAATCATTTTTTTCCACAAAAATGATATTTTTGCCCCCAATTTTTTATTTTCGTAAGGGTAACAGGAGAAATTGGACCCCAAAAATTGTTTTGCAATTTGTCCTGAGTAGGCTGATACCCTACATGTGGGGGTAAAACACTGTTTGGGCGCATGGCAGAGCTTGGAAGGGAAGGAGCACCATTTGACTTTTTCAACTCAGAATTGGCTGGAATTGAGATCAGACGCCATGTTGCATTTGGAGAGCCCCTGATGTGCCCAAACAGTGGAAACCCCCCAATTATAACTTCAACCCTAACCCCAACACACCCCTAACCCTAATCTGAGCCCTAACCCTAGCCCTAACCCTAACCCTAGCCCTAACGGGAAAATGGAGATAAATACTTTTTTTAAAATTTTATTATTTTTCCCTAACTAAGGGGGTGATATCGGGGGGTTTGATTTACTATTTATGGCGGTTTTTATATTTGGCAGCTGTCGCATGCTAAAAGACGCTTTTTATTGTTAAAATAGTTTTTGCATCACCACATATTGAGAGCTATAATTTTTCCATATTTTGACCCACCGAGTCATGTGAGGTCTTATTTTTTGCGGGACGAGTTGATGTTTTTATTGGTACCATTTTCGGGCACGTGACATTTTTTGATCGCTTTTTATTCCTATTTTTGGGACACAGAATGAACAAAAAACAGCGTTTCATGAATTTCTTTTGGGGGGGTGCGTTTACACCGTTCCGCGTGCGGTAAAATTGATAAAGCGGTTTTATTCTTCGGGTCAGTACGGTTACAGCGATACCTCATTTAGGTCGTTTTTTTATGTTTTTGTCGGTTTTATGCAATGAAAACTATTTTATATAAAAAATAATTATTTTTGCATCGCTTTATTCTGCGAGCTATAACTTTTTTATTTTTTCGCTGATGATGCTGTGTGGTGGCTCGTTTTTTGTGGGACAAGATGACGTTTTCAGCGGTACCATGGATATTTATATGCGTCTTTTTGATCGCGCGTTATTACACTTTTTGTTTGGCAGTATGATAATAAATCATTATTTTTTGCTTCGTTTTTTATTTTTATTTTTTAAGGGGTTCGCTAAAGGGGTTAACTAATGGGACAGTTTTATAGGGCGGGTCATTACGGACGCGGCGATACCTAATATGTGTACTTTTATTGCTTTTTTTTTATTATTTCCAAAAAATGGATTTATTGGGGGAATATTTTTTTTTTTTTTCTAATTTATTTGGCGATTTTTTTTTTTAATTATTTTAAGTTTTTTTTATTTTTTTTTTTACTTTATTAAATAGTCCCAGGTGGGACATCACTGTCCTGTGACAGATCGCTGATCTGTCACATCACAGATCACTGTGACAGATCAGCGATCTGACACAGGCACTGCAGAAGGCTTCCTCATGCCTGCGCTTTGCAGGCACTGAGGAAGCCAGCTTCCTCAGGCCCCCGAAGGCCCCCGTCGCCATCTTGGATTCGGGGGCCTGGAGGAAAGGAGCCCCCCGCAGCAGCGCTGCACATTGCGCTGCCGTGGGGGGCTCAGGGAAGCACGGAGGGAGCCCCCTCCCTGCCGATGCTTCCCTTTAACCCCCGGTACACCGCGATCATGTTTGATCGCGGTGTGCAAGGGGTTAACGTGTCGGGGGCGGTCCGTGACCGCCCCTGACACATTGTGCCGGGTGTCAGCTGTGATAATCAGCTGACACCCGGCCGCGATCAGCGGCGCTCACCACGTGGGCGCCGCTGATCGTGCTAGACGTACTATTCCGTCCATGGGCATAGGGGCCCAGGTCCCATGGACGGGATAGTACGTCGGATGGCAGAAAGGGGTTAATGTGAAACTTACCTTTAAATATGGAAGAAACTTGGAATTTTTACATATCTTCATTTCAACCTCTTTGGATGGTCATCTGAACACAGATATATTTTGCAAGCCAACAGCTACTTACTCTTTCCTATTAGCACAATCTTCACATCTGAGATCTATGATAAATGGAATACCTATTGGTCAATTCCTCCGGGCAAAGAGGATTTGTTTGGACAGCCAGGCATTTAAAAAACAGTCTGAAGATCTTACCAGAAGATTTGTGGAAAGAAATTATAGCATGAGGTCAATCAAATGTGGATACATCAGAGCCTCAAAGGCCAACAGGGATCAACTTCTGTATGGGCAATCAAAAAACAAAAAGGAATTATCAACCTCCAACACGGTACGATTTATTTCTACTTTTAATTGCCGATGGAAAGGCCTCACTGATATTATACATAAACATTGGCATACTCTCCTGATTAATAAAATCTTGAAAGAGTTAGTCCCGGCCGCTCCTGTTTTTGTGGCTAGAAGATCAAAAAATTTGAAAGATATTTTGATGCATAGCCACTATATATCGGAAGCAAACAAAAAGAAACAGAGAAATTATATAGGTAAACCAGGTTTCTTTCCATGCGGCATCTCTAAGGGTTGACTTAATTTAGTAAAAACAAGCACCTTTTTGAATCAAGATGGGTCCAAAACATTTAAAATCAGAACGCACATCAATTGTTCCTCACATGGTGTAATTTACCACGCCCAGTGTCCGTGTGGTAAGATCTATGTGGGTCTTACCACACATGAACTTAAAATCAGAACACGTGAGCATGTGAGGGACATTGAAAAAGTGAAGAATGTGACCGATGATTCCTTATTAAAAACTTTGCCTAGGCATTTTAAACGCTATCATCAATGTAATGCCAGCGGTCTCATTATTAAGGGAATTGACTTGGTTTTACTGGATATCAGAGGAGGAGATTTAAGTAGAGTCCTTGCCCAAAAAGAAAGCCAATGGATTCATCGGTTGGGCACGATGAGTCTTTTTGGCCTTAATGAAAGTCTAGGTTTTGCCTCCTTTTTGTGGTCGCTTATTTCTTTAAGCCATCTTTTTTTATGGGGTGGGTGGGTTATATATTTTAATTTGATTTTAACACAGTTCTTTGTCCCATTAAGATTGAGCACTTTATTCTCGAGGGGTTCCTATCTTTCATCTATATGCCTGTTCCAGCAAGTTTACATTATTTGGAAACACTAACTTGTGGGCATTCTGATAATTTTCGGGACTGCATTAAAGAAAGAAAGTAAAGAAGAAAAGAAGATAATATTAATATTATATGGACTATAGTATGTCAAAATAGTTTATGTTATGAATGGGTCCCCGAGGAGAAAAACTAAACAAGCCAAGTCACAGAAAACCAGAGAGGTTGGTAACTATGCAGATTGAAGATCCCTGATCCTAACCACACAACTAGCAGCAGCCGTGAGCGTTTCTACGATTAATCTAGATGCCTCGTCACAGCCGGAGGACTAAATAAGCCTAAAGCAAGAAAAGGGGAAAACTGACTGCCCCAGAGCAGACCCCAAAGGAAAGACAGCCCCCACACATGTATTGACAGTGAAACAAGATGAAAACACAAACACAGCCAGGAAAATAGGCTGAGCAAACGATGTTGCCCAAACTAACTAGAAAGTATAGGAAAGGAAAGACACTGTCTGCAATCTGCCAAAAAACCCTACAAAAATAATGTCCAACACTTCTGATAACAAAATTAACCCTGAAGTCACTAGATTTCTCCCACTATACCAGCACTCTGAAATATTCTGAGACAGAGCAAAAAAGAGGCCAATCTAATAAGGGACAAAAAGCAAATTGGCAGATACAGATAAATAAGAGTGGAAATTCAGCACAGCCCCAGCCGGGGCTGGCTGACCACACAAAAAACTGAATAGACCAACAAAATCAAGTGTGAACAGTAGCAGAACAACTTAGCTTGAGATGACTGGAACAGAGCTGAAAAGCCAGAAGGAATCACCAGCACCAGAATAGGGCATCGGTTGTCTTAAATCCAGTCTGAGATTCCAGAGGTCCAATCGTTATCCTCATCATCAGATGGCAGATCTCTACTAATTAAGTCAACCTCACTACCTCCTGTTACCACCGGAGGGAGCCCGGAAGGAGAACTCACAACTGGTATACCAGAAAATGAGTTCACAACTAGTTTCCTTGTTTATTATCTACATTTATACAATCAATTTGACAGTTGAAGAATTTGGACTACAGCATGCTAATATAATTGCATATTTTTAGAAAATTTAGTCTTTGTAATCTATTTTCTTCTAGATATATTGTATATTATATGCATTACTTATATATACTTGTTAATGTATTGCAATATTTTGTTTGCCCTCTGAGATTTGTCAGGTGGGTTGACTGGGAGCATGCTTAGATAATTGTAGGTCCATTATTCAGGGAAAACAAAAAACACAAATATCCTGAACTAAAAAGTAAAAAATATACTGCAAATAATGCATAAAGGTAATAATAATAATAATAATAATAATAATAATAATAATAATAATAATAAGGGTATTTAGTAAACATAATTTTGATCAAAATAATGTACAAGCCATCCCGCCACGTCACGGCAACCCTTGTGGGACAGTCCCTACTCTAGTATTTAAAACCTTTTCACTTGCCAAGTGGCGTGAATGTGAATAAGGGTCGAGCGGCTGAACCACTAGTAACAGTGTAGGCCAGACTGGATGGCTTTCCCAGCTCAGAAAGAGGGCGGTCACACCCATGTATGCACTGAATGCACAATGAAATGAATAAAAAACAAATCTGAACTGAGAAAAGTAAGTTAATGTGTATGCACAATGTAAGTGCATATTAACACATGACCATTAACCAGAGAAAACAAAAAACACAAATATCCTGAACTAAAAAGTAAAAAATATACTGCACATAATACATAAAGGTAATAATAATAATAAGGGTATTTAGTAAACATAATTTTGATCAAAATAATGTACAAGCCATCCCGCCACGTCACGGCAACCCTTGTGGGACAGTCCCTACTCTAGTATTTAAAACCTTTGCACTAGCCAAGTGGCGTGAATGTGAATAAGGGTCGAGCGGCTGAACCACTAGTAACAGCTTAGGCCAGACTGGATGGCTTTCCCAGCTCAGAAAGAGGGCGGTCACACCCATGTATGCACTGAATGCACAATGAAGTGTACAGGGTTGATTGAGAGCATGCTTAGATAATTGTAGGTCTGCTTATCAGAGGTTGTACTGATTTCTTGCATTTATATAGTGTTTGCCCTCTGAGATTTGTCAGGTGGGTTGACTGGGAGCATGCTTAGATAATTGTATGTCCATTTATTAGGGTTCGTACTGATTTTCAACTTTTCTTCCTACCTTAGTTTAGTAAGTAAAGAATAGTTGAGTGTATAGTAACATAGTAGCATAGCAACAGTTATTAAGGTTGAAGGGAGACTTTAAGTCCATCTAGTTCAACCCATATCCTACCCTAACTTGCCCTAACATGTTGATCCAGAGGAAGGCAAAAAAAACCCATGTGGCAACAGTAAGCTTCACATTGGGGAAAAAAATTCCTTCCCGACTCCACATACGGCAATCAGACTAGCTCCCTGGATCAACGCAATATTAAGGAAACTAGTGTATATTACCCTATAATATTATACTTTTCAAGAAAGGCATCCAGTCCCTTCTTAAATTTTAGTAGGGAATCACTCATTACAACATCATATGGCAGAGAGTTCCATAGTCTCACTGCTCTTACAGTAAAGAATCCGTGTCTGTGAGTATGCTTAAACCTTCTTTCCTCCAGACGTAGAGGATGCCCCCTTGTCCCCGTCACAGGTCTAAGAGTAAAAAGATCATTAGAAAGGTCTTTGTATTGTCCCCACATATATTTATACATTGTAATAAGATCACCCCTAAGCCTTCGATTCTCCAAACTAAATAACCCCAAGTGTAATAACCTGTCTTGGTATTGCAGACCCCCTAGTTCCCTAATAACCTTGGTCGCTCTTCTCTGCACCCGCTCCAGTTCAGCTATGTCTTTCTTATACACCGGAGACCAGAACTGTACACAGTATTCTAAGTGTGGTCGCACTAGTGACTTATATAGAGGTAAAATTATGTTCTCCTCATGAGCATCTATGCCTCTTTTAATGCATCCCATTATTTTATTTGCCTTTGCAGCAGCTGCTTGACTCTGGCCACTAAATGTGAGTTTGTCGTCCACCCATACACCCAGGTCTTTTTCAGTGACTGTTTTGCCCAGTGTTTTACAATTAAGCACATAATTATACAACTTGTTCGTTCTACCCAAGTGCATGACCTTACATTTTTCCCAATTAAAGCTCATTTGCCATTTATCAGCCCAAGCTTCTAGTTTACATAAATCCTCCTGTAATATAAAATTGTCCTCCTCTGTATTAATTACCCTGCAGAGTTTAGTGTCATCTGCAAATATTGAAATTCTACTCGCTATGCCCCCTACAAGGTCATTAATAAATATGTTAAAAAGAAGCGGGCCCAAAACTGACCCCTGTGGTACCCCACTGCTAACCGTGACCCAGTCCGAGTGTGCTCCATTAATAACCACCCTTTGTTTCCTATCCCTGAGCCAGCTCTTAACCCACCTACACATATTTTCCCCTATCCCCATTGTTCTCATTTTATGTATCAACCTTTTGTGTGGCACCGTATCAAAAGCTTTTGAAAAGTCCATGTACACCACGTCCACTGCATTCCCTTGGTCCAGTCCGGAACTTACCTCTTCATAAAAGCTTATCAGATTAGTCTGACAGGAACGGTCTCTTGTAAACCCATGTTGATATTGGGTCATAAGGTTATTCTTCTCCAGATACTCCAGTATAGTATCTCTTAGAAAACCCTCCAGGATTTTACCCACAGTTGAGGTTAAACTTACTGGCCTATAATTTCCAAGTTCAGTTTTTGTCCCCTTTTTGAATATTGGCACCACATTTGCTATACGCCAGTCCTGTGGTACAGACCATGTTATTATGGAATCTTTAAAGATTAAAAATAGTGGTCTATCTATGACTGTGCTTAATTCCTGCAGTACTCGGGGGTGTATCCCATCCGGGCCCGGGGATTTGTCAATTTTAGTGATTTGTAGACGCCGCCGTACTTCCTGCTGGGTTAAGCAGGTGACATTTAATGGAGAATTTTTATCCCTGATCATGTTATCCGTCATGGGATTTTCTTGTGTAAATACTGTTGAAAAAAAGTCATTTAGCATATTGGCTTTTTCCTCATCCACCATTTCACCCAGACTATTTTTAAGGGGACCAACACTATCATTTTTTAGCTTCTTACTATTTATGTAGCTAAAGAATATTTTGGGATTATTTTTACTTTCTCTGGCAATGAGTCTCTCTGTCTCAATCTTTGCTGTCTTGATTTGCTTTTTACAGAATTTATTTAATCTTCTGTATTTATTTAATGCCTCATCATTACCTACTTGCTTTAATTCTCTAAATGCTTTATTTTTATCTCTTATTGCGCCCCTTACAGCTCTATTAAGCCATAGTGGTTTCCTCCTATTTCTCGCATGTTTATTCCCATACGGTATATATTGTGCACAGGTCCTATTCAGGATGCTAATAAACGTCTCCCATTTTCTTTGTGTATTTTTATGTCTCAGGATATTGTCCCAGTTAATTGCACCAAGATCATCTCTCATCCGTCGGAAATTTGCCTTCCTGAAGTTTAGTGTCCTTGTAACCCCTCTACTACACATCTTATTAAAGGATACAAGAAAACTTATTAATTTGTGATCACTATTACCCAAGTGACCCTCAACCCTTACATTTGATATGCGGTCTGGCCTGTTGGTTAATATTAGGTCTAGCAGTGCCCCCCCTCTTGTTGGGTCCTGAACCAGTTGTGAAAGGTAATTGTCTCTCATCGTTGTCAGAAACCTATTACCTTTGCTGGAACTGCAGGTTTCGGTTCCCCAATGTATTTCAGGGTAGTTGAAGTCCCCCATAATAATGACTTCTCCTTGAGTCGCTGCTTCATCTATTTGCTTTATGAGGATATTCTCTGTAGCTTCCATTATTTTTGGAGATTTATAACAAACCCCTATCAGTAATTTATTATTTTTCCCCCCTCCCCTTATCTCTACCCACAGGGACTCTACATTTTCATTAGATTCATATATATTATCACGAAGGATGGGTTTTAAGGATGATTTTACATATAAACACACGCCTCCCCCTCGCTTATTTGTACAGTCATTTCTGAACAGACTATAGCTCTGTAAATTAACAGCCCAGTCATGGCTCTCATCCAGCCATGTCTCAGATATCCTCACCATGGCATAATTATGTTCCAACAACATTAACTCTAATTCCTCCATTTTGTTGGTGAGGATTCTAGCATTAGTATACATGCACTTTATGTATCTCTCTGTACCTCTATTCTTTCTTAAATTATTAACTGTTCTAACCCCACCCCCCATGCCACCTTCACCCCCAATGTCATTATTTGTGCCCAGGTCTCTATCTGCACTGTCTTCCCCTCCTATAAAAGGAATACCCTCCCCCCGTCCCTAGTTTAAACACTCCTCCAACCACCCCATGGAGGTGCAGCCCGTCCCTAGCGTAGAACCTGTAGCCAACTGAGAAGTCGGCCCAGTTCTGCAGGAACCCAAACCCCTCCTTCCTACACCAATTCCTGAGCCACTTATTAACCTCCCTAATCTCCCGTTGCCTCTCTGGCGTGGCACGTGGTACAGGAAGTATTTCCGAAAATACCACCTTGGAGGTCCTTGCTTTAAGCTTACAGCCTAATTCCCTGAAATCATCTTTAAGGACCTCCACCTACCTCTAACTTTGTCATTTGTGCCAATGTGCACCATGACCGCTGGATCCTCTCCAGCCCCTCCCAGTAATCTGTCAACCCGATCAGCAATGTGTCGGACTCGAGCGCCAGGTAGGCAGCACACCGTTCGACGATCCCTGTCTTTGTGACAGATTGCCCTATCTGTTCCCCTAATAATTGAGTCTCCCACTACCAGAACCTGTCTGGCCTGCCCTGCTCTCCTATTTCCCCCCTTACTGGAGCAGACACTCCTCCGGCTTTCAGAGAACATGCCTTGCTGCAGCAGTGCTACTCCTGCACTAACACTCCCCTCATCTGCCAACTTAGCAAACTTATTGGGGTGTGCCAGATCAGGACTAGCCTCCCTGGTGCTCTTCCCTCTACCCCGCCTTCTAACTGTCACCCAGCTAGCTGCTTCATTGTCCTGCAGCTCCAACCTAGCATCCCCCCTCTCATCTATCCCATTGAGCGTCTGCTCAGTGAGCAGAAGACTCCTTTCCATATTGTCTATGGATCTCAGTGTTGCCAGCTGCACATTTAGATCCAGTATCTGGGCTTCCAAATGCACAACGTGCTCACATCTTGCACAGCAGTATGCACTCTCGACCGGCTGTTCAAGGATTTTATACATGCGGCAAGACGTGCACTGGATGGCATTGGCAATAGTGGAGCACATCCTAATGGGGATTGCACCAGACAATAAGATAAGCAAAAATAAATTAATTAAAAAAAAAAAAAAGTATTAATATAACAGCAATTCAGTAAGACCTCCCTTGGAAACTCCCTGAATTTCAAGTCACACATACCACAGTTCGCACTTACGCTCAGTTCACACTCGCTCAGGAAGAAGATTTAAAAGAGTTTTTTTTGTTTTTTTTTCCCCTTTTACCAGCACACCACCTTGCTGCTCAATGCACTTCCAAAAGGACTTTTCTAACTGTCATCTTTAATTTGATTATCTTTAGAACATTTATATATACATATTTTCTTATATAAATTTAGCACCTTAAGCACTATTGCACTTTAAAACCTAATTAATATAAATTTTCATATAATATATTTCTGGCTCAAATAACAAAATAGAGTGAAAGAAATAAATTTCTTCTTTATATACTCTGAAGCACTTGACATTGTAATTATGCATTTTGGGTAATTATTTTTACCATCGCCTTTTTAATATTGGCAATGTGGTTACACATTAGCGTCCTTCAAAACACTTTTTTTGTGGTCACCGCATCTGATTCACTGTGCGCCTGCACTATTTCTGTATCGCCGTTCACTTCCGTGAGTGCTCCAAATTTTGTGCCTCATGCGTGTCAGCTTGCGGTCAAAAGGAGCGTGTCACTGGGAAGTGATGTTCATATGGTGGTGTAGATCTGGGCATGCGCCACTAAAGTTATTCTGAGATGTCATTAGACAGTTCACACCCACATTACCTCATAGTGCTTTGATTGGTTCTTGGGGATATTTAAACATAAAGCGCACACCACGTAAACACGCCCCCAGAAGAAGCTATTGCGAAACGCGTGTTGGGGTGGAGGAGGTCGCGCCACTTACAATCACCAGTGTCCTTAAACAACAGGCACAGTTAACCGTGGATTTACTTGGCCCACTTACGTTGGCGATATTGCAGTAAGGTTTCAGGTTCTGACAATCACAGACAGCTAGACACTGAGGTCATAGTACGGTTGTGTATATATTTATTGGATTGCCTTTACCTTTTATACCTTTTTGGATATAAAGTCTATCTTTGGAAGTGGAGTACTCCTTTTAGTATAAACGGTATATTTCTAAGTGCTGTACCTTATGATTTATTTTTACATGGACAATTGCATTTTTTGTGTGACTGTATTGTTCACTGGCATTTGAGTGCCTCCAACTGGACATTTATGTTATTTTAACTCTTTTTAATGTATATCAATAAAATATTACATTTTACTCATTTACTGGATTTCTTCATGTTTTTCGGTTTATCTTATGAATGATATAAATCCGAAAACCCATTGTTAGGATTATATTTCCTTTTGTTATTAAATCTTTACCAATTTGACATCTTACACCTGCCCGCATAGCAACAACAAACACTTGAAATGCGTTTTTTCACAAGGAGCCCAAAGTACAGATATGGTACAATTGTCTAATGGGTAAACTGATATTTCAATTATAACACATGGCCGTACAAATATCAAATGAATGTGCCGATATGAGTGTGCTAACATTTATTTATTATCATAGAGAATTTACTTAACTTTGAAATCAGACTTCATTGTCTGACAAATATCAACACAGATAACAAATGTAAGATAATTAGTAATAAATTAAAGACTTTCCCTTGATAACCCTGATGCATGGATAATGCTTTGTTCGTCATAACATAAATGTTTAGTTTTCTGTAATTACTGACCAAGATGTAAATAGTCAAAGGCTGGTCTTAAGTGCTTTGACAAAAAGATAAGGAATTCTGGGCCAGGCAATTTTACTGATTAAGGAACAGGACCAAAGTTACTTAATGAGGACCCATCTGCACAATTTTGTAATGTAAAATAAACCCATTTCTGTAATGGTGCTGCTAAACTGATTATAATGATACCTTTGGTGAAGAAATCCTCTTTGTGCTTCTTCTTTAACCCCTTCATGACCATAAATGTACCCATATGTCAAGGTTGGGAAGTACTTGGACGTATAACTATGTCCTTGCGATATTGCACATAGAAGCTGTATGTGTATGATCGCTGTTGGGTTTTTAGCTGACATGACAGCTGACACCTGGCATTCACAGCAAGGAGTGGTACCTGCAGTACAGGCGCTCTTCAAACACGACATTGGGTCTGCAATCGACTTCAGCCAATTTTGGGTTCAAAACTCAAACGATACTCCTTCCCTTCTGAGCTCTGCCATGTGCCCAAACAGTGGCTTTCCCCTGTAAGAAGATGAGCCGAGACAGAGTCATCGGTTTCCGGTGCCCTTTAAGGCCGGAACTATCGGGTCTGTCACCACTGTTGCTGGGGGAGGCTTTTCCTGGGGAAGAAGGACCTTCACGCTGGACAGCAGGGGGTGCGGGGAATATAAAGAGGACTGAGCGCGGGAACGGGTCAGACTTGGAGGGAAAGCGACAGGAGAAGGTTAACAACTCCGTGCCATTCATCCCTCAGTGTACTGACTCTAAGATTGACTGTGACACTGCTGAGCTACCGCCTCACCCTGCTTTTCTGGACAGCTCTGTCCTGCCTACAGATACCGATAAGCTTACCCGCTCCATTCCTAGAGACTACTCCAGAAGACCGCCCGCTGCCGTGGTCTGTGAGCTTGCTCACGGTTCTTGTCCGGTGCCATTTCTGAGGAATCTACACAAAGGACTGTTTCTACATTCCAGCTCACTCAAGCCAAGTCAAACCAGATACATCAGCACCGTCGGGAAACAGTGCTTCTCGTTCCTCCATAATAGACCCAGAGAATTTGTCTACGATTTACGACGCCATCGGGAGATTTTCCAGCCTTTCCCCTGCAAGAACTGAAAGCGATGTTACCTTGTTTTTCTATATCTTTCTCTTGTGCTTTGTTTTTGTGCGCAATTCCCGTCATTGCTGTTACTAGTCTCGCCTCCCTGCATGGAGTATTCCATGTTCCATGTTCAATTGCCTGTTCAGTAAATCCTGTTAACCCCTTCTCTGTCTCCGGCTCTCCACTGCATCCAACGAACCTCTCTCCTTTACACCCCCCACATGGGGTATCAGCATACTCAGGAGAAATTGCACGACAAATTCTAGGGTCCATTTTGTCTTGTTACTGTTGTGAAAATAGAAAAAAATTTGTGTATAAAGTACATTTTTTTGCAAAAAAAAGTTAAAGGTAAATTTTTTCATTCCACATTGTTTCAGCTTCTGTGAAACACCTGAAGGGTTACTAAAGTTCTTGAATGTGGTTTTGAGCACTTTGAGGGGTGCAGTTTTTAGAATGGTATCACTTTTGGGTATTTTTTGTCATATAGACCCCCTCAAAGTCACTTCAAGTCACTTCAAATGTGAGGTGGTCCCTAAACAAATGGTTTTGTTGAAAAAATGAGAAATCTCTGGTCAACTTTTAACCCTTCTAACTTCTGAACAAAAAAAAATTATGTTTCCAAAATTGTGCTGACGTAAAGTAGACATGTGGGAAATGTTATTTATTAACTATTTTTTTTTACATAACTCCCTGATTTAAGGGCATAAAAATTAAGTTTGAAAATTGCTACATTTTAGACCTTGAAGGCACCATCCCTTCGATTAAATATATTCTGATACACATCTTCTTAGTGGTCAAAATTTCATTAGCACAATGGTGGAAAAAATCTGATGTTCCCGATTTCAAAGATATATTAGAAAAATTACGCACTCATAGTTCAATTGAAAGAAGACTAGCTTTCAATAACAATTGTTTATCCAATTATCATATGAAATGGAACACTTGGAATACAAAATTCGCATTAGTGTAAAACCTCTTCTATGTTCTTGCAAGACTGAGTTGGAATCTAGTTCTGGATCGGCAGGAATATTCAGTTTAATTTAATACTGTAATATACTGACTTGTTAAAATGTATGTAACAGACTAATATGTTTTTTCTCATTCTAATACTAAAGAATGGAGTTCTCTAAATTTTAATGTATTTCCCTTTCTTTCCCTTTGTTTCCCCCCTTCTTCACACGTTGAAAATTAGAAAAATTCATTAAAAATATTTGAAATGAAAATTGCTACATTTTCAAAATTTTCATTGAATTTCTGATTTTTTTCAGAAATAAATGCAAGTAATATTAACCCCTTTACCCCCAAGGGTGGTTTGCACGTTCATGACCGGGCCAATTTTTACAATTCTGACCACTGTACCTTTATGAGGTCATAACTCTGGAACGCTTCCATGGATCCCGGTGATTCTGACATTGTTTTCTCGTGACATATTGTACTTCATGTTAGTGGTAAAATTTCATTCAAATAACTTGCGTTTGTGAAAAAAACAGAAATTTGGCAAAAATTTTGAAAATTTCGCAATTTTCCAACTTTGAATTTTTATGCCCTTAAATCACAGAGATACGGCACACAAAAAACTTGATAACTAACATTTCCCACATGTTTACTTTACATCAGCACAATTTTGGAACCAAAATTTTTTTTGTTAGGAAGTTATAAGGGTTAAAAGTTGACCAGCGATTTCTCATTTTTACAACACCATTTTATTTTTAGGACCACATCACATTTGAAGCCACTTTGAGGGGTCTATATGATAGAAAATACCCAAAAGTGACACCATTCTGAAAACTGCACCCCTTAAGGTGCTCAAAACCACATTTTAGGTGCGTCACAGGAATTTTTTTGAATATTTAAAAAAAAAAATGAACATCTAACTTTTTTTCACAAAAAAAATACTTCAGGTTCAATTTTTTTTATTTTACCAAGGGTAACAGGAGAAATTGGACTGCAAAAGTTATTGTGCAATTTGTCCTGAGTACACTGATACCTGATATGTGGGGGGGAACGACTGTTTCGGCGCATGGCAGAGCTCAGAATGGAAGGAGCGCCGTTTGACTTTTTCAATGCAAAATTGGCTGGAATTCAGATCAGACGCCATGTCACGTTTGGAGAGTCCCTGATGTACCTAAACAGTGGAAACCCCCTACAAGTGACCCCATTTTGGAAACTAGACCCCCAAGGAACTTATCTAGATATGTGGTGAGAACTTTGAACCCACAAGGGCTT
This sequence comes from Dendrobates tinctorius, assembly GCF_039654945.1. Lineage (NCBI taxonomy): Eukaryota > Metazoa > Chordata > Amphibia > Anura > Dendrobatidae > Dendrobates > Dendrobates tinctorius. Next base: position 10,277,817 of record NW_027361795.1, on the reverse strand, counting down.
TACAGAAGTTTATAACGTACAGCGGTACAATTAAAAAATCATATTTTTTCCACAAAAATGATCTTTTCACCCCAATTTTTACTTTCCCAAGGGTAACAGGACCCTAAAAGTTATTGTGCAATTTGTCCTGAGTACGCTGATACCCCACATGTGGGGGTAAACCACTATTTGGGCGCATGGCAGAGCTTGGAAGGGAAGCAGCGCCATTTGACGTTTTTGGCTGGAATTGAGATCATACACCATGTCGCGATTGGAAAACCCCTGATGTACCAAAACAGTGGAAACCCCCCACAAATGACACCATTTTGGAAACTAGACCCCCTAAGGAACTTATCTAGATGTGTGGTGAGCACTTTGAACCCCCCAGTGCTTCACAGAAGTTTATAACGCCAGGGCGTGAAAATAAAAAATTCGTATTTTTTTCCACAAACATGATCTTTTAGTCACCATTTTTTTATTTTCCCAAGGGTAACAGGAGAAATTGGACCCCAAAAGTTGTTGTCCAATTTGTCCTGAGTATGCTTATACCCCATATGTGGGAGAAAACTACTGTATGGGCACACGTCGGGGCTCGGAAGGGAAGTAGTGACGTTTTGGAATGCAGACATTGATGGAATGGTCTGCGGGTGTCATGTTGCCTTTGGAGAGCCCCTGATGTACCTAAACAGTGGAAACCCCCCACAAATGACACCATTTTGAAAACTAGACCCCCTAAGGAACTTATCTAGATGTGAGGTGAGCACTTTGAACCCCCAAGGGCTTCACAGAAGTTTATAATGCTAGGGCATGAAAATAAAAAAATCGTATTTTTTCCACAAACATGATCAATTAGTCCCCAATTTTTTTTATTTTCCCAAGGGTAACAGGAGAAATTGAACCCCAAAAGTTGTTGTCCAATTTGTCCTGAGTACGCTGACGCCCCACATGTGGGAGAAAACTACTGTATGGACACACGTTGGGGCTCGGAAGGGAAGCAGTGACATTTTGGAATGCAGACTTTGAGGGAATGTTCTGCGGGTGTCATGTTGCCTTTGGAGAGCCCCTAATGTACCTAAACAGTGGAAACCCCCCACAAATGACCCCATTGTGGAAACGAGACCCCCTAAGGAACTTATCTAGATGTGTGGTGAGCACTTTGAACCCCCAAGGGCTTCACAGAAGTTTATAATGCCCGGGCATGAAAATAAAAAAATCGTATTTTTTCCACAAACAGGATAAATTAGTCCCCAATTTTTTCATTTTCCCAAGGGTAACAGGAGAAATTGGACCCCAAAAGTTGTTGTCCAATTTGTCATGAGTACGCTGACACCCCATATGTGGGAGAAAACTACTGTATGGACACACGTCGGGGCTCGGAAGGGAAGCAGTGACGTTTTGGAATGCAGACTTTGATGGAATGGTCTGCGGGTGTCATGTGCGTTTGGAGAGCCCCTGATGTACCTAAACTATTGAAACTCCCCATAAGTGACCCCATTTTGGACAATAGACCCCCCACGGAACTTATCTAGATGTGTGGTGAGCACTTTGAACCCCCAAGTGCTTCACAGAAGTTTATAACGCTCGGACGTGAAAATAAAAAAATCATTTTTTTCCACAAAAATGATATTTTTGCCCCCAATTTTTTATTTTCCTAAGGGTAACAGGAGAAATTGGACCCCAAAAATTGTTTTGCAATTTGTCCTGAGTAGGCTGATACCCTACATGTGGGGGTAAAACACTGTTTGGGCGCATGGCAGAGCTTGGAAGGGAAGGAGCACCAGTTGACTTTTTCAACTCAGAATTGGCTGGAATTGAGATCATATGCAATGTTGCATTTGGAGAGCCCCTGATGTGCCCAAACAGTGGAAACCCCCAATTCTAACTCCAACCCGAACCCCAACACACCCCTAACCCTAATCTCAGCCCTAACCCTAATGGAAATAAATACATTTTTTTTATTTTATTATTTTTCCCTAACTAAGGGGGTGATAACGGGGGGTTTGATTTACTATTTATGGCGGTTTTTATGTTTGGCAGCTGTCGCACGCTAAAAGACGCTTTTTATTGTAAAAACAGTTTTTGCATCACCACATATTGAGAGCTATAATTTTTCCGTATTTTGACCCACCGAGTCATGTGAGGTCTTATTTTTTGCGGGACGAGTTGACGTTTTTATTGGTACCATTTTCGGGCACGTGACATTTTTTGATCGCTTTTTATTCCGATTTTTGGGACGCAGAATGAACAAAAACCAGCATTTCATGAATTTCTTTTTGGGGGGTGCGTTTACACCGTTCCGCGTGCGGTAAAATTGATAAAGCGGTTTTATTCTTCGGGTCAGTACGGTTACAGCGATACCTCATTTAGGTCGTTTTTTATGTTTTGTCGGTTTTATGCAATGAAAACTATTTTATATAAAAAATAATTATTTTTGCATCGCTTTATTCTGCGAGCTATAACTTTTTTATTTTTTCGCTGATGATGCTGTGTGGTGGCTCGTTTTTTGCGGAACAAGATGACGTTTTCAGCGGTACCATGGATATTTATATGCGTCTTTTTGATCGCGCGTTATTACACTTTTTGTTTGGCGGTATGATAATAAATCATTATTTTTTGCTTCGTTTTTTATTTTTATTTTTTAAGGGGTTCGCTAAAGGGGTTAACTAATAGGACAGTTTTATAGGGCGGGTCGTTACGGACGCGGCGATTCCTAATATGTGTACTTTTATTGTTTTGGTTTTTTTTTATTTCCAAAAAATGGATTTATTTGGGGGAATATTTTTTTTTTTTCTAATTTATTTGGCGATTTTCTTTTAATTATTTTAACACTTTTTTAATTTTTTTTTTAACTTTATTAAATAGTCCCAGGTGGGACATCACTGTCCTGTGACAGATCGCTGATCTGTCACATCACAGATCAGCAATCTGTCACAGGCATTGAAGAAGACTTCCTCTTGCCTGCGCTTTGCAGGCACTGAGGAAGCCAGCTTCCTGCAGGCCCCCGAAGGCCCCTGTCGCCATCTTGGATTCGGGGGCCTGCACATTGCGCTGCCGTGGGGGGCTCAGGGAAGCACGGAGGGAGCCCCCTCCCTGCCGATGCTTCCCTTTAACCCCCGGTACACCGCGATCGTGTTTGATCGCGGTGTGCAAGGGGTTAACGTGACCGCCCCTGACACATTGTGTCGGGTGTCAGCTGTGATAATCAGCTGACACCCGGCCGCGATCAGCGGCGCTCACCACGTGGGCGCCGCTGATCGCGGTAGACGTTCTATCCTGTCCATGGGCATAGGGGCCCGGGTCCCATGGACGGGATAGTACGTCGGATGTCAGAAAGGGGTTAAAGAAATTTACCACTATCATGAAATACAATATAACGAAAAAGTGGTTTGGTACAGTGTTAGCCAGTAGAAAAAAATATATAAAGTGCTCTCAGTGAGAGAAACAAAATAGGAATCTTGTGGGTATGATACCTTTTAATGGCCAACAAATAATAGTGAATGTTGTTACAAAGCAAGCTTTCGGGACTGCTTACGTCCCTTCATCAGGCTGATATGGCAAAAATCTTCAAATATTTTGCCATATCAGCCTGATGAAGGGACGTAAGCAGTCCCGAAAGCTTGCTTTGTAACAACATTCACTATTATTTGTTGGCCATTAAAAGGTATCATACCCACAAGATTCCTATTTTGTTTCTCTCACTGAGAGCACTTGAAATACAATATGTCACGATAAAATAATCTCAGAATCAGTGGGCTCCATTGAAGTATTTCACAGTTATTACCACAAAGAAGTGACAGTTGTCAGAATTGTAAAATATGGCTTGGTGCTGAAGGTGAAAACAGATATGGGATGTGATGTTTACTTTTCATTAGATTTCAGTGCATGAGGGCCGGACTGTGCACTGGGTCTTCTCCCTGTGATTCACCAGCCCCTCCGTCGCCTCCTGTCTTTGAATGTGAGGTCACTGTTGAGATTTCAAACAGAGTAGACAAGTCAATCAGAGACCAGAGGCAGGCAGATGTAACTTTACATTACAAAATCATGCTGACAGGTTCTAGTTTAACCCCTTTACCCCCTTGAGATTTTTTGTTCTTGCATTTTCAATTTTTGCACCCCTTCTCCCCAAATCCATAACTTTTTTTATTTTTTGGTCAATATCGCCATGTGAGGGCTTGTTTTTTGCGGGACAAGTTGTACTTTTGAAGGACCCCATTGATTTTACCATATAGTGTATTGGAAAATGGGTAAAAAAATTCCAAGAGGGTTGAAATGGCAAAAAAAAAAGAGTTACTTGATACCAAACATATATAGGTTCCTTTTTAATTAAGTGGTAAAAAAAATTCAAAATCTTGTAAAAAAAGATAAAAAATAATGGCGGGATATTGCTAGACCCATAGCGTCTCCATTTTTTGGGATGTGAGGCTGGGTGAGGGCTTATTTTTTGAGTGCCGAGCTGACGTTTTTATCCATATCATTTTGGGGTAGATATGATCAATTGCTTGCCTGTTATTGCATTTTATTGCAATATTGTGGTGACCCAAAAAAAGTTATTCTGGCTTTTTGATTTCCTTTTCGTTACACCAGATCATATCAATTCTTTCTATATTTTGATAGATCGGGCATTTCTCACTCAACACTTTTCACTTGCTTCAGTAGTCTCCTTAAGAAACTTGAAGCTGCGATCTTCTGATCACTTGTGCTCCACATAGCAGAGCTCCTGCCCTGCTATGTGTTGCAGAAATGTTCATCTGCTATGAACGCCGACCATGGGGCGGGGCTCATGGCAGATCAGCAATGACAAGCATCGGGGTCTCCTGTAGATCCATTGGCACTCCGCAATACGCAACTCACAAAAAATTAGGGATATTTGGCTTTTGGGTGAAATTTATGGGATATGTAAAAACTTCATGCTACAGTGATACTTTATTATGAATTTGGTCATTAAGCTTCTTGTTAGAGAACAGCAAGTTGTATAAAAAGCACTGAGACATTGAACAGTTGGATATGTGCGTCCGAAAGTTTAGAGACGGTCGCATTAATTAGGTTCACTTGAAAAGGTTAGAGTGCATTTTAGTTTCATCCTGAAATTTTGCCTGAAAGCCAAATATCCTTAACCTATGGGAGTAGTGTAGCTAAATTTCTAACCCAGTACAACTTAAGAAATAAGTCCAACTGCACTCCCTTTTTGTAGGGTCAGGCCAAATTAGGTTCCTACATCCATACATAAGCCATGGGTGCCCATGATATGATGCCACTACACTATTTGTTCATTTTGAACCACTTTTGGTAGGAAACACTTACACGGCCTATAGTCTTACAGTTGCTATGACCCAGTCTTCAAGCTGTTACAATTTGACTCTTGCTAAACTTGCTCAGATCCAACACATTAACTTCAAGAACTGAACTCTAGAGTAGTATTCACTTTCTAAACCATGAAGCCATGTTACCAGATATCACAATTGCTGCATTTTTTGTGTACAGAACACCAGCTGCCTTTAAAAGTTGAAGCAAAGAGGATGTGATTTCATGAAAATTCATGCCCATTGTGCATTTTCTGGTACATGTTTTTCTCAAAGATTTTTCAAGGGAGCCTGAAAAACACACTATTAGAAAGCATAAAAATATAATAAATAAAGCAGATGGCCATTGTGGGTTTTAGTGCAGTCGGATGCTGAAAATATGCAGGAAAAAATCCATAGTTTCTTCAAGTGAGAACATGACCTAAGGCTCCGGTCAGATGTCTGTAAATTCCTTTATCTGAGACAATTGGGACAATTATGCAAGTGATACTGAGCGCAAACTCTGATCCGAGTGTCAGCATAGTGTGATCCGGATGAGGGAACGGGAGCACGCTGTGAGGAGAAGATGGAGAACCAAATGACACCATCTTCTCCATTCTGTGAGTCAACGTAAATCTGAGTGCACTCGGATCTTGTCTGACTGTTTTCTGATGTTTTCCGTGCACCCATAGACTTGAATAGGTGGGTGACAACCGATTTAGGAGTGAAATCACACCATTCTGTGACTTTTTTCACAGACAAAATCGGTCATCAGCACTGACCCATTGACTAACTTTGTTCCAAGTGCTCTCCGATAAAAAAAAAAAAAAAAAAAAAAAAAAAAAATCGCTCAGCACTCGACCGTTGTATATCAAGTATACGCTGGTGTGAGCGAGCCCTAAAAGTAATTACAGAGGTTAACAAATCTACCATTTATACGTATGCCAGCCTATAGCATGAATTAGCACATTATTCCACCTTAGTAAAATCAAACACAAAACCTGAAGGTTAACTAAACTGTAAGTAATGGGTACTGTAGTTTCACTTAATATATTTTAAGTATTATCTTAGGCAATGGAATATTTTTGCCAAATCTGTTTCCTGATTTAAATATTGCTTGAAAGGACAAGCAAACACAATCTAAGATAATGAGCGATTGTAGGATTGTGTTAACTGATTGTGTCATGAGGTGTGCATTATAAAAGACCACTGCAAGTGACAAGAATCAGCCAGGTTGGGGGAATACCACAATCATGAAGGTTTTGGTCTTTGCACTCGTTTGCTTACATCTCTCAGAGGGACTCGTGAGGTAAGTGACATAAACAAAATCACTTTTCCACTTTTAGAAAAGTAGATCCCAAACAATTCCTGTAATCAGGCTTGAACTGGCCCACAGGGAAACAGGTGAATTCCCTGGTGGATCCCTCTATATGAGCAGTAGTTATCAACATATACTTGATTCACTATCTGCTGATAATGGCTGTATCTCATCATTCATACACCAAACTACCAAGTGTATTATTATATACCATCAGAGATAAATTTGAGAGTGAGGGTAATGTGATATTTGCACATAGTAGAACAGTGAGACCCCGAAGTCATTGACCCCAAAGTCAATGCCTGCAGAAGGGGATTTTTCTTTCTTCCAAGATATATATACAAGATATATGTGTGTGTGTGTGTGTGTGTGTGTGTGTGTGTGTGTGTGTGTATGTATATATATATATATAATATTCATTAGGTAAACTAGGAGGCACATCAGTAAGGGATCAGTAACCTGTCAGAAGCCATACACATAAATACCTAATCAGAGCACCACATGAAGGCCCCCCATAGGCCTCCCCTAAGTACGATAATATCATTAACTCAAAACTGAAAATAAAGATTAAATAACAACCACAAGACGAATTTCATCAACCAAGGTATCATTTTAATCAGTGTAACGGCGCCAACCTGACACTGTCTGTAGGTTTCTGTGCACAATACTGCTGACATGTTCCCTTTTATCTTTCTTGATGAGGCCCCTTCCCCCATATACCTCTGTGCAGCTTAACCACCTGCACAGGCAGTATGTCCGCCCCTGATCCTGCTGTTGAGTAGACTGCAGGCTTAAAGTGACCTGTGGTCTTCAGAACGGAGATCAGTAGTTCAGAACTGAGAACAGTAGTGCAGGGAGATTGTGTCTTGCTGCTCTACTTCAGGTCTTAATTATATTGGCATACTGAGCATGGGGCCCAGGGCGATTGTCCCCCGGTAGCTGCTACTGCATAGAATATAATAGGTACAGGTACTATCTATTAAAAACATGAACCACACAAGTATGTGGAACACGCAAGTCTTAAGAGACCTTTCTCTTAATAACACACAAGTTATCTCAAGTGGATTTTCTGCTTTCCAGTATCAGTTAAAGGGAATCTGTCACCTATTTTTTTGCCCTATGAGCTGCCGGGACCGCCGTCAGGGGCTTATCTACAGCATTCTGTAATGCTGTAGATAAGCCCCCGATGTAACCTGAAAGATAAGAAAAATGAGTTAGATTATACTCACGAGGGGTCCGGTCCGGTCCGATGGGTGTCGCGGTCCGGGTCCGGCGCCTCCCATCTTCTAGAGATAATGTCCTCCTTCTTCCTTCTGCTGCGGCTCCTGCACAGGCATACTATGTCTGCCCTATTGAGGTCATAGCAGAGTACTGCAGTGTGCAGGCGCCGGGAAAGGTCAGAGACGTTCGGCGCCTGCGCACTGCAGTACCTTACTCTGCCCTCAATAGAGAAGATAAAGTGCGCCTGCGCAGGAGCCGTGGCAGAAGTAAGAAGGAGGACGTCATAGCTAGAAGATGGGAGGTGCCGGGCCAGACCGTGACTCCCACCGCACTGGACCGCGCCCCCCGGTGAGTATAATCTAACTCGTTTTTCTTATATTTCATTACAGAATGCTGTAGATAAGCCCATGATGGCAGTGCCGGCAGCTCATAGGTGAAAAAAATAGGTGACAGATTCCCTTTGAAAAGAATTTGTCACCAGGTTTTTGTTATGGAATCAGAATGTATCATGATGTAGAGGCAGAGAGGCTTTGTCACGGCTCAGATATCCCAGTGCTAGGGGCTCCTTCACTATCTCTAAAGGTAGGAGTGCCCCAGCTATCCCTGTTTCAGGGATTATTTCTAATAGTGAAGATGCCAGGGCCGCGTCCCTTGCTGAGCTCCTAGATCTGCCTTAAACTGTCCCCTCCCCCACCCTGGGAAATGGGGAATAGTGGCGTATAAGAATACACAACCCAGACTTACAAGGGATTACTTACAGGGATAAAGAAAAATACCAATCACACAAATATGCACTCACAAACAACAGAGCGGAACTCCAGGGAGTGAAGTTCAGGAAGGAAAACAAATGAAAGAGGATGAGGGCAAGCATACAGACAAAACTCCAACCAACAGTCTTTAGAACAACACTCCAAATGCCTCCTCAAACAACAAGCTCCTTCACACTCCTGAACCTGGGCAGAATTAAACTAACACTGTTAATACTGATTGCCATAGGCGAGTATATATAGGAGAGGGGAGTGGCCAATACTGAACAGCTGAGACTATAAAAGCTGTAAGCCTACAGCAGCACTCAAGTGAAACCAGAAACCTTCAACGTTTAACATGTTGGTGAAGTGCTTCTAATCCATGCAGGAGTTCATGAAAACAAATCCTCGGGTTTTGTGTCCCCCCTCTTTCACAGTAAATCTGTGACAGCCTGATTCCAGAGATGTATCACTCACTAGACTGCTTGGTGCAGTTTTGATGAAATCCCTGTTTTCTCTGCTATAGATTTAGCAATGGTCAGAATGCTCAGTTGGGTATAACCTTGCCCATGCCACTGTAGATTTTTGTGTACAGTGTATATTGTCAACATGGTGTCAATCAGTGGTATGGGTGGGGTTTCACAGATTAGTTGCATTGCTGTCATAGACACCCAATCCTGCAGTGATAATTTCCTTGTGACAAAACACTGATTTATTATATCAAGCTGTTGAGTAAGTGACACATCCCAGGAATGAAAGTCTTTGCCCCTACATTATGCTGCTCTCAGATTTAATAGCAAAAATCTGTTGACAGATTCCCTTTAAAGGATATGGAGATCTTCAAGGGCAATTTTTTTTACTTAATTGCATGTGTTTTAGGGTAAAAGTAATGTTTACAATTTGGTTTCTTTAAAAATTATGCAGCATTTGGATAGGTGAAAACTTATATATGTGGGGGTCCAGCCATTGGGACCAACTGGCAGAAAGGGGCACATATATCCCTGTTAGAATGGCCGGCCACCGCTCCATTCATTTTGTGGCTTCCAGAAAAAGCTGAGGGCAGCACTCGGCAGTCCCAAAGGGAGTTAATGGAGAGGTGGTCAGGCATGTGTACTGCTGCTAAAATAAAGTAACGAGGATAAAAGTGTCTTCTGCTGATCAGTGCTGGTCTCAGCGGTTACACACAGACTGATCTATAAGCTATCACCTATCTTGTGGAGATATGATCACTTATTTTCACTGGTCAATCCCTTTAGGTATAAAAAAATGTATCCCCTAAGGTGTACACATAACTAATATCAACATTATTACAGCAGCGCTGCTACATCACATTTATGCTGTTTATGTTCATTTTTAGAGTTCCTCTGAGTAAAGGAAAGTCCATCCGGCAGAAAATGAGGGAAGCTGGAGTTCTGGATGATTATCTGAAGACGCACAAGATTGATTTTTCAGATAAATACAGAGGATATGCCGTTGCTACTGAGTCCATGTATTTTGATGTATGTTAGACTTTCTAAGATAGCATTTATTAAATGTTTAATTAATTTTTTTAATGGATCATAATTAAGCTTACTGAAATGTTAAAGAGGTTGTCCACTACTTCATCATTGATGATTTATCCTTAGGATAGGTCATCGATATCTGATTGGTCGGGTTCCGACACCCGTCATCTTCGCCGATGAGTTGTTCTTGGTGTTGGCGGCCGACAGCCAGATCTGATCAATTGCGGAGCTGTTCCATCTTCCTACAGTGGGTACTGTAAATCTGCCTCCTTTTCAAATCAATAGCAGGCGGATATGCAGTACCCAGCCGAGGCCACTATCAGAAGATGGAGCAGCTCTGCACCAACACCATTAATAGCTGATCGGCGGGGTGCTGGGTGCCGGATCCTGACCCATCAGACATTGATGACCTATCGTGAGAATAGGTCATCAATGATAAAGTGGTGGACAACCTCTTTAAGGCTGTGTTCACACGTTGCATTTTTTTCGCGTTTTTCCCGCGGATTTTTAAATCCGCTCAAAAAACGCCTAAAAGAAGCTTCCCATTCATTTTAATGCATTTTGCACTTTTTGTGCATATTGATGCGTTTTTTTTACCGCTAAAAAAAATGCTTCGTGGTAAAAAAACGCAGCATGCTCATTAATTTCCACATTTCTGGCTATTTTCTATGCGTCTGGGGACGCTCCGGTAAAAAACGCACAAAAATCATGGCAAAACACAAAAAACGCGCATTTTCTGGGAAGGAGTCCGTTTTTTATGCAGAAATTTTCTGCACATAGCCTTAATGTAGAATTTCCAAAGAGAAGCGCTACATTGCTTTATTTTAATTGGCACCTACATTTTTATCATTGTTATGCAGCAGATATTCTAGTTCAATAATGTAACATATCTTCTGTGTTTGGTTTTTAGACATATTACTATGGACCAATTAGTATTGGAACACCTCCTCAGAACTTCCTGGTTTTGTTCGACACAGGTTCCTCCAATCTCTGGGTTCCATCTACTTACTGTCAAAGCACAGCCTGCAGTGAGTATGAAAGTGGCCAATGCAGTACATTGATTTCAGTCCCTTTTCTTAAAGGGGTTGTCCAGGCTTGAGGCTAAAGTCTCCAGTCACTCACTGTGCACAGCATTCTCCAGTGCTGGGATTGGGCCATTTGAATACATGCAGTTACGTGCTGACTAGACTTGCATGGCCTCTCTCAATACAAGTGAAGTGAGCGAGTTCAGACATGTTTAGTTTGAATGTGGCTAGAAGTATGCAAATCAATCACATAACCACCTGCTTCTTGCGCCAGCACTGGAGAATACTGACAGTGTGCACTTTGTGCTGTGAGTATTCTCAATCTGCAGCCACATAATGTGACTATAGATTTGAGCCCCAAGCCTGGCAAACGCCTTTATAACTGTATTACACAAAAGATGCAATCAGATGCAAAATCCTGTACCGCTTGTTCGTGCACAGGACATAACTTTACAGTGCTATTTTTCCTGACTACAGACGTGAGGATAGCATAGACTATGCCATCCACAACAGATGCCAGCTATTACATACAGTTGACACCCTCCAGCAATGGACAGGTTAACAACTCTGGTATAATTTAGGGAGCCTTATCTTGACTGTTACATCACTCAGATGCCAAGATCAATAGCAACTGCAAAATTTAAATCATTATTACATTTTCTATTCTTTATTTTAAAAGATGATGTAATAATAGTAATGATTTTACAAAAAAAAAAAACTCCTAAGCAAAGGATACACCAACAATGAGAAAAACTCATGGTCATTGCACAATACTTTCATTCAACTAAACTGACTTCAGCTGAAGTTGCCTGCAGGAGAATTCCCAAGCTCCCCTGCCCTGCTTACATCACCAACCGATGATGCATAGCATCAAGAGAGTGATTTATTGCTCTAAGAGCTGCTTATCTGTCCCCTGTCCTAATTATCAGAACCCAGTCCTGCTTTAAAAATAATGGACATAGCAAAGTGTAAAGCTGGAGTCACACATAGCGACTCACCAGCGATCCCGACAACGATATCAATGTGTCAGGATCGCTGGTGAGTCGCTACATGATCGCTGGTGAGCTGTCAAACAGACAGCTTCACCAGCGATCAGCACAGCGACGCCGAGCGCGGCATCGCTGTGTACGTTAGTTACCAGCTCCCTGCATCAGCACGCTGGTAACTAACATACACATCGGGTTTCTAAGGGACGCACGTCCCTTGGATACCCGATGTGTACGTTAGTTACCAGCTGATCGCTGGTCTCCCGCCTGTCACACGCAGCGATGCGTGCTGGCCAGCGGGAGACCAGCGATGGAAGAAATGTCCAGAGGTTTCCAAGAGCGATCAGCGATAGCGGCAGGGGGGCCGGTCGCTGATCGCTGTCACACACAGTGATCTCGCTGGTGAGATCACTGTTGAGTCACAAAACTTGTGTGACGGGGCCTTTAGGCTGGTTTTACACCGTGCTTTGCTCCATGTTCAATGGTCCCATCAGGGCTTACGTTCGAGGCCCCCGCAAAACGGCTTTCGGGTGTATGTGCAGACGGGGCCATTGACTATAATTTTGGGGTGTATACGCCAACTGGAGGAGGACACTCAGACAAAGTAGACTGCATCTGAGTGTCAGCCTCCAGTGGGCCTATATGCCTGACAGAACACACGTTGACTCCGAAATCCTGTTTTGCGGGGCATTTGGATGTAAACCTTGATGGGACCCCTGTGCATGGTGAAAAAAAGTTATGCAAAAGGGGTCTAAATCTGCAAGCAGCTGATAAGTCCAGAAATGTGGTCACTGAAGAGGTGACCTTTGAATAGGTCTTCTCCACACAATGTCCTCCTCCACTGAAGTCCTACAGAGAGCCAGATTTCAAAAAAGGGTAGGTAGATTGTGTAAATGCAGAGGAGAAAAACGTGCTGTACGGGTGCAGTATGTGTTATGTAGGAGCAGGACTTCAATGGACTAGGAGCTGCATCAGGGTCGTAGTCGTAGTTTCTGCCTCCATAAATAAGTATACATCGTACATTTATTTCTATGTCTACAACTAGGACAACCCCTTCTCAATCTGTATGTTTGCCCCATTAAAATAACAACACTTGTACTGACCTCTGGGGCCGGCGTCGTTCCAGCAGTGTCAGCACTGTCTCTCCTGGTGATCATGTACAGTGTGACATCATGTTATCCATGTGGCGAATCAACGGCCACTTCACTCTCCCAGCCTGCGAATAAATCGCTTACATCAGGACGATGCATACTGGTTAATGCATTGACTGCTAAGCGCTAATCAGAGGAATAAGCAGTGCAGCCCTCAGTTACTTGCACCAGGTGGCATTGCTACTTATAATTTGGACATACTACTTATTCTTGTCAGAATCTCTCAACATATCTATTTATATAATTGCCTTGTAATGTTTTCATTTCCTGTTCTGTCCAGATGTCTGTGACGAGGTCAGTTTACGCTGAGTCGACTTTTTCTTTAGCGTGAACCCTCTGGGTCGTGGCACCCACCTACCTAGGGCGAGCTGACCTTGTGAGGAACCACCCCCTATACAGGGAGTGTCAGGGGCAAGACCAAGGGGGGTGAGCCACCACGACTGCTGGCACCAGACGGCCGGCTCAGGTAGACACTAGATACGAGTGTCTGACGACAAGGACGTGCAGGAAACAAGACAAGACGTATGTTCAAGGTATCTTCATTAAGACAAGTTCAGGTTAACATTCAGTGCAAAATGTGATAACAAGCAAACACGGCAAGGTGCGTGCGTGGCACGCCAAGGTCCATGGAATAGTACGTGCTAGAAGGCAAGCCTGGTTACCGGCAAGGACACAATGGCATCCGACTCCGGACAGCTGGCAGGGATCAGGGCATCCAGCAGGCAAACCATGGTACAAGCAAGGAGGCACGACAGATCTCCTGGCATGGTGCATGTTAGGGAACACGCTGAGGTCCAAGGCAAGATTCCAGGCAGGGTGCGTAACAATGAGCGGAACGTAGGCAGAAACAGAGCCAGGTCAGAGCGAGAACAGAGCTAGCAGCGGAGCGTTGGCCGAAGCCCAGAGCTGGGTTAAGGGAGAACCTTGAGACTAGCGTGGAAATGTGCAAGAGAGCACCAGAGGTAAGAGAGGAGGAATGGTGCGTGTGCCAGGAGGCCCTACAGAGCACCATAGGTAAGAGCAAGGAAGAACAAGCAAAGACAGAGAACATAGGAAGAACCACAAGGCAAAGCATAGCAAAGGCAAGACATGGCAAAGCAGGCAAGGCAGGGAACACCGGAAGGACTACAAGTCCAAGCATGACATGGACAAAACATGGCACAGAGGACGAACACAAGACAAGGCAAGAGGCAGAGTACAAGCACAGAGCATATGCAGAGCCGCACTACAGAGCAGAGTGCTGGGGCACAGAAGACAGAGAGCGACCAAGCAGCCATGCAGGGAAGCAACAGGATACTCAGGCCCTGACCATAGGAAGGGGCGGTCTGATATAGCACCATAGCACCTGCACTTCCAGGTGAGGATCAGTGAAGGACTTCCAGTTCAGATCCTCCAGGATCATAGAGAGCGTTGCTAGATCTGACTGGGCTGAACCATAGAGAAGGTCACATGATCAGGGGCTCCAGGAATTCATAGAGGATTGCAGAATCAGACAGTGTTGGAACATAGGAAAGGTCACATGATCAGGGGCTCCAGGAATACAGAGGATTACAGAATCAGAGCACAGACAGATGGTTACCTAGCAACGGCGTGCAGCAATGAGGTAAGGCGTGCGTGCACACTGCTCCAGGCATCTTGCAGCACGAGACATAACGGGCATGAGAATTCAGTGCACGTGCACACCGCTCCTGGACTCATGCGGCATAACAGACATGGCGGGCATGACAGGCATAACGGACATGACAGGCATAACGGACATGGCGGGCATGACAATGTCACCGTATTCCAAGCGGAGGAAGTTCACCATCCGCCATATTGGGACACCCAAGTGATGAGTGTCTAAATATGGAAACTGCTGCTGGTAGCAACTTATTGTGCGGTACCTCCAGCGGAACACCGTCGCACCACACGCACACACACACACACACACACACAATCTATATGCCGTACGCACCACACACACACACACTCACAGTCACACACTCACACTCTCACACTCACACAACCACAATCACACACTTACGCAGCCTCTTGCATGGTACCACCAGCAGAACACCTTCACAAGAGGGGAGAACACATAACAGGAAGGAGAGAGACAGCAGACAAGGGGGATAGCACATGGGGTAGAGAGGTCAAAGAAGAGGGCACAGACGGGAGAAGTCAGCACATGGGGAAAGAGAGAGTGGATAGGTGGATGAGCACATGGGGGGAGAGATTCTCAATGCTGCAAAGCCTGCCTCCATTGTGACATTACCACCCTCCCGATACGATAGCATCGGGCCTCCATCTAGTACAGCATAAGGGGACATTCACACATCCAGTATTTGTAAGCATTTGAAAAAAATCTACAAAATGATCATTGGACCTTACAGTACAAAAAGGCAGCACTTGTATCCTACCTGGCATTGGATTATAAAAAACCTTCTTCAGCATGCAGCTGTATGAAAACGCTGGCACATAGCTCAGCAAGGGGGTCAAGCCTCAAAGACTGTGAGTGACAGATCTCACACCTTAACCAGTCCCAAGCCAGACAAAGACAAACATTCTAGAAACATAATTCCTTAGGAAGTACTATGCTATACGTCCTAGCTGTACATCGTGTATATTTCCAAGATCCCCAGAACCTGCCTAAGTCCCGTTCTAGTACCCAGGGGTATGGAGATACATAGAATAGCTAGTAGAAACTAGATAGCAAAGCTTTGTTTGGTATTAAAGGGAACATATCGGCAGGATTGTGCACAGTAACCTACAGACAGTATAAGGTCAGTGCCGTTATACTGATTAAAATGATAAATTGGTTGATGAAATCAATCTTGTGGTTGTTGTTTAATCTTTATTTTCAGTTAATGATATCCTTGTGCTCCGGGGTGGTCTGTGGGGGGTCTTCATGTGGTGCTCTGATGAGGTATTCATCAGTATGGTTTATGGCAGGTTACTGATCCCTTAGTGACCTGTCCCCTAGTTTACATAATGAATATTATATATCTTGAAAAAAATCCCCTTGTGCAGGCAGGCGCCAGTAGTGTTGCCTGCGCTGCAGCATGATCACATATATAATGTGTATTTAATCCTTTTCTTTCATGTTATCCATAAATTCCTTAAAAAATATCAATTTGAAAATGGCGCCGGCTGCGCCTGCGCAGTAGCCATTTTGCTAGAGAAAAACAAAAATTATCTCCACTAAGATGGCGCCACCGGCATTAGATGCTACTATGCAGACGCTGGAGGTGCCATCTTGGAGGAGGCAATTTTTGTTTTTCTCTAGCAATATGGCGCTGATAGCTGCTACTACGCAGGCGTGGCTGGTACCATTTTCAAACTGATTTTTTTAATGAATTTATGGATAGCATGAAAGAAAAGGATTACATACACATTATATATGCGATCATGCTGTAGTGCAGGCGCCAACAATGGCGCCTGCCTGCAGAAGGGGATTTTTTTTTCAAGATATATATATATATATATATATATATATATATATATATATATATATAATATTCATTATGCAAACTAGTGGGAACGTCACTGAGGGATCAGTGACCTGTCAGCTGTCTTCATTATGAATACCTAATCAGATCACCACATGAAGACTCCCCACAGGCGGCCCCTGAGCACGAGCATATCATTAACACAAAACTGAAAATAAAGATTAAACAACAACCACAAGATGGATTTCATCAACCAAGGTGTCATTTTAATCAGTATAATGGAACAGACCTGACAGCGTCTGTAGGTTACTGTGCACAATCCTACTGACAGGTTCCCTCTAATGTGTAGCAGGAGACTGGCCTTATCCGATAGCGGTGCCACATCAGTGACTATGTGTGCCACATCCACTCACTCCCCTTGCCTCCCTGGGCCTTTTGTGGATAGGGGGCGTCTGTGTAATACTGTACCAAGCTGACCTTACGTGTCCCCAGGGGGTACGGAGTGCCAGGTTGGTGAAAGTGAGGAGACCACATTAGATAATCCGTCTGACGTAACAGTGATGTCAGGCAGGGTGGCGAGGTGCGGGCAGTGGTGGAATTCTGTGTCATTTCTCTTGGGCCATCCTTCACAGGAGGTATGCCCTGCAAATTCACCTATGCGCATATACATACACAAATAAACACCCAAATATCCCTAGTGTGTGTGTGTGTGTGTGTATATATATACAGTCATATGTAAAAGTTTGGGCACCCCTATTAATGTTAACCTTTTTTCTTTATAACAATTTTGGTTTTTGCAACAGCTATTTCAGTTTCATATATCTAATAACTGATTGACTCAGTTATATTTCTGGATTCAAATGAGGTTTATTGTACTAACAGAAAATGTGCAATCTGCATTTAAACAAAATTTCACCAGTGCAAAAGTATGGGCACCCTTATCATTTTCTTGATTTGAACACTCCTAACTACTTTTTACTGACTTCCTGAAGCACTAAATTGGTTTTGTAACCTCATTGAGCTTTGATCTTCATAGCCAGGTGTATCAAATCATGAGAAAAGGTATTTAAAGAGGCCACTTGCAAGTAGTTCTCCTATTTGATTCTCCTATGAAGAGTGGCATCATGGCCTCCTCAAAACAACTCTCAAATGATCTGAAAACAAAGATTATTCAGCATAGCTTTTCAGGGGAAGGATACAAAAAGTTGTCTCAGAGATTTAACCTGTCAGTTTCCACTGTGAGGAACATAGTAAGGAAATGGAAGAACACAGGTACAGTTCTTGTTAAGCCCAGAAGTGGCAGGCCAAGAAAAATATCAGAAAGGCAGAGAAGAAGAATGGTGAGAACAGTCAAGGACAATCCACAGACCACCTCCAAAGACCTGCAGCATCATCTTGCTGCAGATGGTGTCACTGTGCATCGGTCAACAATACAGCGCACTTTGCACAAGGAGAAGCTGTATGGGAGAGTGATGCGAAAGAAGCCGTTTCTGCAAGCACGCCACAAACAGAGTCGCCTGAGGTATGCAAAAGCACATTTGGACAAGCCAGTTACATTTTGGAAGAAGGTCCTGTGGACTGATGAAACAAAGATTGAGTTGTTTGGTCATACAAAAAGGCGTTATGCATGTGCTGTATTGTTGACCGATGCACAGTGACACCATCTGCAGCAAGATGATGCTGCAGGTCTTTGGAGGTGGTCTGTGGATTGTCCTTGACTGTTCTCACCATTCTTCTTCTCTGCCTTTCTGATATTTTTCTTGGCCTGCCACTTCTGGGCTTAACAAGAACTGTACCTGTGTTCTTCCATTTCCTTACTATGTTCCTCACAGTGGAAACTGACAGGTTAAATCTCTGAGACAACTTTTTGTATCCTTCCCCTGAAAAACTATGTTGAATAATCTTTGTTTTCAGATCATTTGAGAGTTGTTTTGAGGAGCCCATGATGCCACTCTTCATAGGAGAATCAAATAGGAGAACTACTTGCAAGTGGCCACTTTAAATACCTTTTCTCATGATTTGATACACCTGGCTATGAAGTTCAAAGCTCAATGAGGTTCCAAAACCAATTTAGTGCTTCAGGAAGTCAGTAAAAAGTAGTTAGGAGTGTTCAAATCAAGAAAATGATAAGGGTGCCCATACTTTTGCACCGGTCAAATTTTGTTTAAATGCAGATTGCACATTTTCTGTTAGTACAATAAACCTCATTTGAATCCAGAAATATAACTGAGTCCATCAGTTATTAGATATATAAAACTGAAATAGCTGTTGCAAAAACCAAAATTGTTATAAAGAAAAAAGGTTAACATTAATAGGGGTGCCCAAACTTTTACATATGACTGTATATATATATATATATATATATATATATATATATATACACACATTGGAATCGTGTTAGCCAGAAGGTTTATATAACATCTATATTCACTTTCTGTGCTACTATAAATGTGGATTTTTATAAATGATCACCTTCTTGCAAACTGGCTTGCCAGATCACCAAAGAGTAAGCTGATATGTGTTTTACTTGTTGCTCTGTAGCCTCAGGCGCTGCCTAGCAGCTTGGAATCTGGGTGCGTGTCTCAGTAGAATACAGCACGCTGAGCTGCCAGTCCCAAAATGGCTGCTCCCATGAATTGTGATTCTCTTATAACATAATTCCTCTATTCACAGTCATTATTTTTCCAAAGGTGTTTTATTCCATTATTCCATGCTTATTTATTTTTTTGTTGCGCAGCACTTTGCCAAATTTTAGGGTGCCATGATACTAAAGACCCTTGTTAATATGTCCCCTATTCTATTCTCTCCATTAATTTGTGCATTTCCCTGAGGAGGCCCCTGCTACAGGCGGATGAAAAGTGTTGGGAGGGAAAATGTAGGGACATTTAGTGGGACAGGACCACACTTGGGTACTGTCCTTGTCGGGATCGGAGTCCTCATATGGGGCATGACAAGGAATGTAGGAAAACCTGTATGGCCACTGTCCCTTCCTGAGTTTATGGATTGCTTCCTCTGACCGCATTATGGGTGAAACTGAAACTTTTCATTAATTGCACTGGTTCATTTGGACACTTAACATGTGTATTGTTGCATCACCATGTTATGTGTATTATTATGTAGGTTAAGCCTCCATTTTTTATCTTCGATATTATTAAAAGTTCGGTTTTATTGATTTCATACATACCTATTCCATGGTGCCTATTGGTCACCATGTAATGCTTAACCAAAACAGCATAAATGTAATTTATGCCTTTTAGTTAATTCTTTAAAAAATCCCCACAAACAATAGGATGCAGCTACGCCGTCGGATAGATGTTAGATAGTGATAGATATTTATTTACCTCTTACCCTAGTTGAAAAGACATGTTAAAAATAATTGTTGTTCAATTTAAATATATAATAAATATAAATGTTTTATTTGCTTTTTTATTTCTTCTTTAGCAAACCATCATATATTTAACCCAAGCCAGTCCTCCACATATACTTCCAATGGACAGCGATTCACTATGGGATATGGAGGTGGAAACGTTGCCAGCAGTGTCACTGGACTCTTTGGTTACGATACTGTCTACGTAAGGACATTTTATTGCATCAGTTAACTCTTTCTGTCTAATTCAGCATTTACTAACGTTGACTTCACAAGGTGTAGACCTGCCACTCACTAATGTAAAAACATTTTTTTTGCAAAAGTAAATATGTAATAACAGTTTAGATATGATTGCATTATGAAGATGTCTACTCAAAAATAATAGTATTACCCAATACATCTCAAAGGCCCAGAATATTAGGCCATTTGTGTGATCTTGCAGCATTTAGAGATTTACTATATCACTTTATTTCATTCTTCTAGATTCAAGGCCTTACCATCCCAAATCAGGAATTTGGTCTGACCATTACAGAGCCCTCCGGCAACTTTTATTATTCCCCATTTGATGGTATCTTGGGATTAGCTTATCCTGGTCTTTCAGTTGGTGGTGCTACCACTGTGATGCAAGGAATATTACAGGACAACCTCTTGAATGAGCCCATTTTCGGCATCTACCTTGGCAGGTAAAATATGTTTAATTTTTTTTATGGAATATTTAGATACATGAGAATGTGCTGATGACCAAAAATTACAGCTAGGTCCAGAAATATTTGGATAGGGACACACCTTTTGGCATTTTATATGTTTACCAAAAAATATTCAAGACACAGTTATATAATCAATATGGGCTTAAAGTGCAGACTCTCACCTTCAAGCCATGTTCACACATTTAGTATTTGATAAGTATTTCACATCAGTATTTGTAAGCTTAAACCAGCACTGTGTGAAAACTGTAGAAGTTGTGCATGTTTTTATTATACTTTTCTTTTGACTGTTCCACCCTTGATTTTGGCTTACAGATAATGTAAAATACTGACCAAATACTGAACGTGTGAATGTGGCCTTGATTTGAGGGTATTCATATACTAATTGGAGTAACGGTGTAACAACCCTGCCGGCATCACTGCATGGCCACCCATCCCCCACCTGCCTTACACACCAACTTACTCACTACTCCTGGCCATGCTGTGAGTTCTGTCTGCTGACGGCTCCATGTTGTATGCCTCTTGTCTCCTGTCTGCTCTGTGCATGTTTCCTGGTTGCATGCATAGGGGGCAGCGCCGGCTCTTCCTGGTTCTTATAGAATCAGTGTGCACCTGCCTATGGTGTCCCCAGCCAATTACCAAGAAGCTTCAGGTATTTTAGGCAGCTCCACCCGGTGGAAGCTGCCTGAGCAACGCCTTTAATCAGTGTCTTCCTGCTGAGTTGCCAGGTCCTGTCCTGTATTTCGCCTTCTCTGGGGGCTTGATTCCCAGACCTGTATCTGTACCTGTCCGTTCTGCCATCCAGGAGGCAACATATCCTGGTCTCTGTGTCCTTGTCTTGTACCTGTCCGTTCGCCCTCCAGGTGGCAGAATATCCTGGTATCTGTGTCTTTGCTCCTGTACCTTGTCTCATACCTTTCCCTGAACTTCGTCCTATACCTTTGTCTGTTGTATCCAAGTCTGCGGCCTGTCCTCCCCTGTTCTGTATACTCTTGTGCTTTCTCCCTCTGTCTTGCTGCTACTGCAGTTCCTCTCCATTCCATTTTGCTCTGCTCCTGCTGCATAACCTCTTGCTGCAGCTACTCTCCGCATACCTTGCGGTTGTGTTTTGTTCCGCTCCTGTTGCTGCAGAACCTCTCGCTGCAGCTCCTCTCCGTATATCTTGCGGTTCCACTTTGCTCCGCTCCTGCTGCAGAACCTCTTGCTGCAGCTTCTCTCCATATATCTGCGGTTCCGCTTTTCTCCGCTCCTGCTGCAGAACCTCTTGCTGCAGCTCCTCTCCGCATATCTGTGGTTCCGCTCTGCATCCCTTCTGGGGCTTCGCTGCTGCAGAACCTCTTGCTGCAGCTCCTGTCCGCATACCTTGCGGTTCTGCCCTTGGCTCCGCACTCCTGCAGTTCTGCCCTTGCTCCGTACTCCTGCGGTTCTACCTTTGTTCTGTACTCCTGCAGTTCTGCCACTGCTCCTCACTCCTGCGGTTCCGCATTGCTCCGCATTCCCGCGGTTCAGCTCGCTGCACAGCAACCAGCGACTTTATTCTCCACTCTGCAACCTTGCGGTTCTGCTCCGCTCTCGTTCCGCTTCCTGCGGCTCTTGATCTGTCCCTGCCTCTCCAGTCTGAACAGGTTCCTACCTGTTCTCACACACTACTCTTATCTATTCCCATATATGTCTCACTCCAGTCTGTGTCTCTGTTCCTCCTGAACCAGCCCAGCTCCACCAGTCTGAACAACCTGTTCCCTTATATCTCTCCTTCCCATATACTACTTATGTCTGTCCGTATTCCGGTCCCTAATGGGTCTGTTCCTGCCTGTCTGCCAGTGTCTCAGCGGTGCACACCTGTCTGCCAGTGTCTCAGCCGTACCCGACTGTCTGCCAGTGTCTCAGCCGTGTCCGCCTGTCTGCCAGTGTCTCTGCCGTGCCCGCCTGTCTGCCATAGAACCAGTCGTGCCCGTCGACTCTTGCCCGCACCTGTCATAGTATTCTGGTTCCAGTGGGATCAGCAGCCACAGCCAGACACCACCTTGGAGTGGTAACTGGCAGCTACCTGCCGCACAAGCCTGACCTCACCATCAGAGACTCCAGTGAACACCAATGTAGCTGCTTTGTCATGCTCCTTCCAGGGTAGTCTGGTTTGTAGCACAGTGGGGCCACAATCCCCACGCTCACGCTAACCAGTCAGGACGTGAGCGTAACAAACGGTTTAGGTAAACTACAGCTCTTAAATATGAAGCTGCCTCTTTTTCATGGAACCAAAGGTAATTGGACAATTATCTCAAAAGCTCTTTAAAGGGCAGCATGGGCTTTTCCCTTGTTAATCCATCATCAATTAAGCAGGTAAAAGGACTGGAGCTGATTCCAAGATTGACATTTGCATTTGGAAGCTGTTGCTGTGAACGCACAACCTGCATTTAAAGGAGATCTCAATATAAGAAGAACAGACCTCATTAGACGGAAAAAAAGGAGAAACCCATCAGAGACATAGCAGAAATTTAAGGAATGGACAAATCACCAGTTTGAGACATTTTGCGAAAAAGTAGTACACTGGTGAGCTTGGGAACTCAAAAAGGTCTAGACGTCCACAGAAGACAACAGTGATGAATGATTGCAGAATCCTTTCCATAGTAAAGAAAAACCCCTTTCACAACATCCACCAAGTGGAGAATACTTTCCAGGAAGTAGGAGTTTCACTATCAAACTCTACCATAAAGAGAAGACTTCATGAGAGCAAATACAGATGGTTCACCACAAGGTCCAAACCATTAATCATCCTTCAAAATAGAAAGGCCAGATTAGACTTTGACAAAAAAAACATCTAAAGAAGCCAGTCCAGTTCTGGAAAAGCACACTTTGGACAAATGAAACTAAGTTACACCTGTACCAGAAGAAGAAAGTATGGAGAAAACTTGGAACAGCTCATGATCCAAAGCACACCACATCCTCTGTAAAACATGGTGGAGGTAATGTGATGGCATGAGCATGCATGGCTTTCAGTGGCACTGGGTCAATAGAGTTTATTGATGATGTGACTGAAGACAGAAGGAGCCGGATGAAATCTGAAGTGTACAAGACTATACATTCTGCTCATATTCACCCAAATGCAGCAAGGTTGATTGGACAGTGCTTCACAGTACAGATGGACTGTTATGAGTGGCGGAAGGCACTAAAAAAAATAAAATAATTAAAGTGCTTTCGCCACTTGGGGTCCACCGTGCGGCAGATGGCAAAACCGCTGCTAAAGGAGGCAGTGCACTACAGCGGTAGTGTGCACAGGGTTCTAAATCACCCAAGTGCAAAAGAGGCATAGGCTCAGGTACCGGATCTGCCGCAGATAACTCGGGTAACGGATGAGAAAAACTGCGAGTGGACGAAGAGAGGCGAGAGGACCCTCTCTCTCTGGCTGACTCGCGGGTGCGCTCCTGGAAGCGCAAATCAATGCGTGTCGCGAGAGAGATAAGATCCTCCAAATTGGTAGGGGTATCTCGGCCCGCCAGTTCGTCTTTGATCCGACCGGACAGACCACGTCAAAAGGCCCCTACGAGGGCATCATTATTCCAGCCTAGCTCAGAGGACAAAGTGCGAAAACATATCGCGTATTGTCCAACCGATAGAGAACCTTGACGAAGATTAAAGAGGGACTCGGTGGTGGAAGCAAGGCGACCCGGCTCGTCGAACACCTTACGGAAAGTGTCCAAAAAGATGGAAAGCTGAGCGACGAGCGGGTCATCACGCTCCCAAAGGGGATTCACCCACGCAAGCGCCTTACCCTCTAAGTGAGAAACAATAAATGCTATTTTAGCACGATCGGTGGGGTAATGCTGCGGCAAAAACTCAAAATGCAAACGACACTGGTTCAGGAATTCGCGACACAACACAGGGTCACCACTATACCGGGGTGGCTTACATAGGAAGCGAGTGTGGAAGCATGGCCTGGGCAGATTGTATGAAAACGAGCCGATTATCTACTGACGCTATATAGTTGAGAATCTGAGCCTGGGAGTCGCGTTGCTGTGCAAGTTCCTGCTGGAGACTAGCCAACTGGGCAGCATTCCCAGGGTCAGAGGACTGAGAGGCAGATAAACTGGACTCCATGGCCTTGAGAAATGCCATAATCCTAATCTGGTTTTCCCGGAGGAACGTCAGCTCCTTTTGGACGGAAGCCGCAGTACCAGCGGGGTCCATGGCCTGATTATACTGTTAGAGTGTTAGAGTGTTAGCGACTCCTGGAGTGGACCCTCTGGGTCGCGGCACCAACCCTCCCAGGGCGAGCTAGCCTAGTGAGGACCAACCCCTATACAGGGAGTGTCAGGAGCAAGCCCCAGGGGATACGATACCACGACTGCTGGCACCAGGCGGCCGCTCACAGGAGATACGAGACTGTGTGACTGGAGGGTGCAGGATACTAGGGAACACAGGAGAGTACACGGGAGTGCGCTGAGTACAGGGTAGTGCTAGACGGGTACACGTGGGCACATATGGCGTGAAGCAAGTAACAGAACACAGGAATAGAGTGAATGCCAGAAGACACGGCGGAGCAAGAAACAAGGGACAGGATACGAGAGGATGTGCCAGGAGGCACAACTGAGCATGAAGCAACAAGGGTTCAGAGCAAGTGCTAGGAGCACCACAGAATAGCAGACAGAGCAGAGGACCTGAGAACAGCGCACAGCCAGGCTGGGACACAGCTGACCCAGCCAGGAAGCACAACAATAATCAGGCACCTCCCCTAGGGGGAGGTCGTCTGATATAGCACATGACTA
Organism: Dendrobates tinctorius; assembly: GCF_039654945.1. NCBI lineage: Eukaryota > Metazoa > Chordata > Amphibia > Anura > Dendrobatidae > Dendrobates > Dendrobates tinctorius. Next base: position 10,252,351 of record NW_027361795.1, on the reverse strand, counting down.
CTACTGGTTCCGGGTCAGGACCTAGCTAGAAAGCACATGACCACTAGTGGTTCCGGGTCAGGTCCTCCAATACCATAGAGAGGACCGAGCCTTATACAGCACTGACAGGAGCGCGCAAGCGCAAACGTGGCATGGAGGAGGAGACCCGGGAACGAGAGTTGCGCGTGCGCACCCGACGGGGACCCCTGAGGGACCGCCGTACCGGAGGGAGCCTCCTGGTGAGCGCGGCATAACAGAGGCAGTCTCTGTTATGGGACACAGAGCTGCACAGCAAAATAATAAAGAAAAGGTAACGCTGAGCCTGTTAAACGCACAGAGACACAGCGGCACACGTACGGTAGCCGAGCACAGGAGTAGTTAAAGTGGCACTACAACCAAACGGACTTACCGTGAATGAGCGTGTGCACGGCGTCGCAACTGTGAACGCCACAGAAGTCTGCAACCGCAATAACGCAAGCGCGATGCAGGACGCTTTGCTGCTGAGATGGCTGAAGCTTGAGCGCGCTGGCGCTAGCGCTGCTACTGGCTGACCCAATCACTCACACACTCGTAATAACCGAGGGAAGGGGTTTCATAATAAGTCATACACCAGACCAAGCATCCATCAACAAACATATAGCAGCAAGTATCAGAAAATACTAGCGCATGGCATAACGGCCATGCGCACTTTTTATAGTGACCGGGACCTTCCGGAAATCTCCAGAGACCTGAGCTGAACCAATGGAATCAGGAGCAGGACCTGAGCAGCTGACTCCTGAACTCCAGTGGGAGCTCATTCCAGGAGCATGCTCACAAGCTGGCAGAAAGGACTTAGCCTCTGGAGATGAATGTGAGGATCTGGATCTCTGCATTAGTATGGCAGGACACAGATTCCTAACATTACCCCCCTTCCTAAGGCCCCCTCCTCCCCGAGCCCTGGTAGGAGTTACAGTAACCCGAGACACCTGGAAAGCATCAGAAGAACCGAGGTCACCAGGTTTCAAGAGGGACACTTGGGAGATAGTAGGAGCGGGAGTGACAGAGGCACGCTGCCGCGTGTCGGCAGATGTCGCCACCCTCTGTCTAGGAGGGTTAGGCTGAGCACACAAGGTGCAAGCCTGAATAAATCTTTTTATGTCCCGAACTCTATGGGGCCACTAATACGCACCAGCCAACAGTTTTGAGACCTGCATATAGCCCCGATGGTGGTGCGTGTTAGGCGCATGCGCCCAGGCGAGCACCTGAGCCCTAAGATGAGGAGGAACAAAGGTCTCGATAACCGGTTCAGACTCCAACCTTTGCGGGGAGCCGACTTCCGGAGAAACCGCACAAACATGATGACAAGCGCAGATGGACTCCTGGTCGGAGTCTGAATTAAGGTTGGTACGAGATATCTCCATGGGCTCAGGAGGCAGAACCTCTGGCTCCGCCAGCTCAAGGGGTTCAAAAAACTTGGGAGCTGAAACGGATTTGCGCTTGGAGTGCGCCCGCTCCATACCGCGCTCCGAAAAACGGAGGTCAATCCGTGAGGAGACGGAGATTAGCTCCTCTAAGCTGGTGGGGATCTCTCTAGTAGAGAGAGCATCCTTCACATGCTCCGCTAGACCACGTCAAAAAACGGGGATTAGGGCCTTGTCGGACCATTCCAACTCGGACGCCAGTGTCCGAAAACGGACGGCATACTGGCTAACCGAGAGTGACCCCTGAGTAAGGGCGAGTAGCTGCAGGGACGTATCATGCGTGACCCGAGGACCGAGAAAAACTTGCCTGATGGCAGTCAGCAAGTTAGCCGCGGACCGAATCTCGGGGTCACCACGTTCCCACAGAGGCGTAGCCCATTCCAGCGCCTTGCCCGACAGTAGGGAGATGACAAAAGCCACCTTAGCCCGCTCCATAGGGAATTGCGCAGCCAGCAGCTCTAGGTGTATCGAGCACTGGCTGATAAAACCCCTACAGGAGGCGCCATCCCCAGCATATTTATCAGGCAACGGGAGGCGGGTAACTGTCGGCACAAGGGCGGACATGGACAGACGCCCTACCGCGTCCGTAAGTGCTTGGACGGCAGCATCTGTAGCCTGCGCAGCTGCGAGAGACCTCTCAAGGGTATCAAGACGAGCCTCGAGCTGACGCACAAGCTGTAACAGCTGCTGCTGATCCGCCATCTCTAGCCAGACCCTGGCGCTAGTATTATGTTATGAGTGGCGGAAGGCACTAAAAAAAATAAATAATTAAAGTGCCTTCGCCACTCGGGGTCCACCGTGCGGCAGATGGCAAAACCGCTGCTAAGGGAGGCAGTGCACTACAGCGGTAGTGTGCACAGGGTTCTAAATCACTCAAGTGCAAAAGAGGCAGTCTCTGTTATGGGACACAGAGCTGCACAGCAAAATAATAAAGAAAAGGTAACGCTGAGCCTGTTAAACGCACAGGGACACAGCGGCACACGTACGGTAGCCAAGCACAGGAGTAGTTAAAGTGGCACTACAACCAAACGGACTTACCGTGAATGAGCGTGTGCACGGCATTGCAACTGCGAACGCCACAGAAGTCTGCAACCGCAATAACGCAAGCGCGATGCAGGACGCTTTGCTGCTGAGATGGCTGAGGCTTGAGCGCGCTGGCGCTAGCGCTGCTACTGGCTGACCCAATCACTCGCACGCTCGTAATAACCGAGGGAAGGGGTTTCATAATAAGTCAAACACCAGACCAAGCATCCATCAACAAACATACAGCAGCAAGTATCAGAAAATACTAGCGCATGGCATAACGGCCATGCGCACTTTTTATAGTGACCGGGACCTTCCGGAAATCTCCAGAGACCTGAGCTGAACCAATGGAATCAGGAGCAGGACCTGAGCAGCTGACTCCTGAACTCCAGTGGGAGCTCATTCCAGGAGCATGCTCACAAGCTGGCAGAAAGGACTTAGCCTCTGGAGATGAATGAGAGGATCTGGATCTCTGCATTAGTATGGCAGAACACAGATTCCTAACATGGACATTGACTAAACACATACTGCAAAAGCAACCCAGGAGTTTGTAAGGCAAAGAATTAGAATATTGTGCAATGGCCAGGCAAATCACCAAATCTCAACCCCATCAAGAACGCATTTCATATGCTTAAGACAAAACTTATGGCAGATACACAAACAAGCAACAAATGAAGTCAGTTGCAGCAAAGGCGGCAAAGCATCACAAATGAGGAAACCCAGAGTTTAGTGACATCCATGGTTTCCAGACTTCTGGCAGTGACTGCAAAGAATTCTCTACAAAGTATTACAAATGAACATTGTATTTATGGTCAGTTTGTCCAATTACTTATGAGCTCCTGAAATGAGGAGGATTTGTAGAAAATGGATAGAATTTCTAAATGTTTCACACACTATTTTTGTTAAACTCTTTTAAGTGAACGTGAAAGTCTACACTTCAATTGCATGTCAGTTCTTTCATTTTCAATCCAAAATAGTGGCATGCAGAGCTCAAATTACGAAGATTCTGTCACTGTCCAATTATTTCTTAACCTAACTGTAAGTTAAGAATTAACAGGATTCATGCACTCACATGCAGAAAGATTAAAGGCAAATTTCTTATGGAATATTTAGCTACATGATAATATTCTGAATGCTTATTATTATTATTTATTATTATAGCGCCATTTATTCCATGGCGCTTTACATGTGAGGAGGGGTATACATAATACATACAAGTACAGTAATCAAGTCACGACTGGTACAGGATGAAAGAGGACCCTGCCCGCGAGGGCTCACAAACTACAACGGGATGGGTGAGGATACAGTAGGCGAGGGTAGAGCTGGTCATGCAGCGGTTTAGTGGATCGGTGGTTACTGCAAGTTGTAGGCTTGTCAGAAGAGGTAGGTCTTCAAATTCTTTTTGAAGGTTTCCATGGTAGGCGAGAGTCTGATATGCTGTGGAAGAGAGTTCCAGAGTAGGGGGGATGTGCTGGAGAAATCTTGTATGCGATTGTGGGAAGAGGAGATAAGAGGGGAGTAGAGAAGGAGATCTTGTGAGGATCGGAGGTTTCGTGCAGGTAAGTACCGGGAGACTAGGTCACAGATGTACGGAGGACTCAGGTTGTGGATGGCTTTGTATGTCATGGTTAGGGTTTTGAACTGGAGTCTTTGGGTAATGGGGAGCCAGTGCAGGGATTGACAGAGGGGAGAGGCCGGGGAATAGCGGGGGGACAGGTGGATTAGTCGGGCAGCAGAGTTAAGAATAGATTGGAGGGGTACGAGAGTGTTAGAGGGGAGGCCACAGAGCAGGAGGTGATGTGGGCATGGACTAGGGTTTTTGCAGATTCTTGGTTGAGGAATGTATGGATCCGTGAAATATTTTTGAGTTGAAGTTGGTAGGAAGCAGAAAGGGCTTGAATATGTGGTTTGAAAGAGAGATCAGTGTCAAGGATAACCCCGAGGCAGCGAGCTTGTGGGACTGGAGAGAGTGGGCAGCTGTTAACTTTAATGGATAGGTCTGTTGGGGGGGTCACGTGAGATGGGCGAAAGATGATTAATTCTGTTTTGTCCATATTAAGTTTTAGAAATGCTTCAAGCTAAGTAAAAAATGAACAACGTTCATGCATTCATGTGCATAAAGATTAGAAGTAAATTATGTTTTTGGCTTTTTTTTGATGATGCAATATTCTCAAGTGCATAATGATTAAAGGTAAATCGTGCTTTTATCTTTGATGAGCTTCACTATAAAAAATAACAATAAAACGTTCTGATCACGAGAATTACATATTTTCTTAACTCCTGGTGTTAAATTCATGCTGTTCTCCTAGTACTATTCATGCATCTATTATATTTTCATATTTTTTCATATTTTATTTCTTACTCTCAGCCAATCAGGTGAAGTTGTGTTTGGAGGAGTGGATTCCAACTATTACACTGGACAAATTAACTGGGCTCCACTTTCAGATCAACTCTACTGGCAGATTGCTCTTCAGGAGTAAGTATCGTTTACAATTACATTTTTCATTTATTGTGTCCTGTTTCTCCATCTCACATTCAAATGAAGGCCTAAATTAAAAAAAAAAAAAAAATATATATATATATATACACTCACTGGCCACTTTATTAGGTACACCATGCTAGTAACGGGTTGGACCCCCTTTTGCCTTCAGAACTGCCTCAATTCTTCGTGGCAGAGATTCAACAAGGTGCTGGAAGCATTCCTCAGAGATTTTGGACCATATTGACATGATGGCATCACACAGTTGGCGCAGATTTGTCGGCTGCACATCCCTGATGCGAATCTCCCGTTCCACCACATCCCAAAGATGCTCTATTGGATTGAGATCTGGTGACTGAGGAGGCCATTTGAGTACAGTGAACTCATTGTCATGTTCAAGAAACCAATCTGAGATGATTCGAGCTTTATGACATGGCGCATTATCCTGCTGAAAGTAGCCATCAGATGTTGGGTACATTGTGGTCATAAAGGGATGGACATGGTCAGCAACAATACTCAGGTAGGCTGTGGCGTTGCAACGATGCTCAATTGGTACCAAGGGGCCCAAAGAGTGCCAAGAAAAAATTCCCCACACCATGACACCACCACCACCAGCCTGAACCGTTGATACAAGGCTGGATGGATCCATGCTTTCATGTTGTTTACGCCAAATTCTGACCCTACCATCCGAATGTCGCAGCAGAAATCGAGACTCATCAGACCAGGCAACGTTTTTCCAATCTTCTACTGTCCAATTTCGATGAGCTTGTGCAAATTGTAGCCTCAGTTTCCTGTTCTTAGCTGAGAGGAGTGGTACCCAGTGTGGTCTTCTGCTGCTGTAGCCCATCTGCCTCAAAGTTCGACGCACTGTGCGTTCAGAGATGCTCTTCTGCCTACCTTGGTTGTAACGGGTGGCAATTTGAGTCACTGTTGCCTTTCTATCAGCTCGAACCAGTATGCCCATTCTCCTCTGACCTCTGGCATCAACAAGGCATTTCCGGCCACAGAACTGCCGCTCACTGGATTTTTTTTCTTTTTCGGACCATTCTCTGTAAACCCTAGAGATGGTTGTGCGTGAAAATCCCAGTAGATCAGCAGTTTCTGAAATACTCAGACCAGCCCTTCTGGCACCAACAATCATGCCACGTTCAAAGGCACTCAAATCACCTTTCTTCCCCATACTGATGCTCGGTTTGAACTGCAGGAGATTGTCTTGACCATGTCTACATGCCTAAATGCACTGAGTTGCCGCCATGTGATTGGCTGATTAGAAATTAAGTCTTAACACACAGTTGGACAGGTGTACCTAATAAAGTGGCCAGTGAGTGTATATATATATATATATATATATATATATATATATATATATATTTCTGGGTGCATTGAATTCCATGGTGCTTACCAAAGTTTCACCAATAGATCAGCTTCCAGGTCTTATGGATGAATAACAAATTGACTCCTTAGTTGTCTAGATTATTTAAACTTTTTGCATAATAATTTTGATGATCATAACAATATAAAGTTAGTTTGAGCTTATTTTAAAGTACATCTACTACCTGCATTACAAATATATAAAATTAGAACAATTGAGGTCATGGAATTTGTCTTCAAAGTATATACAAAAATAGTTTATTTATACATTGATTATGAACTGCAATAAGATCACTAAAATACATTGATATATAAGTATTATATAGGTAGAATTTGATGCGAAGGAAACAGTAAAAGAGGGGGGTCTGGAAGACAAAACTGAGGCTATGTGCCCACGTATGCAGAAAATTTCTGCTTCAATACCGGACTCCTTCCCAGAAAACGCACCGTGCGTTTTTTTCCACGCGTCTTCTGACTCATAGCAAATAGCTAAAAAGGCAGACTTTTCCGCAAAATTAATGAACATGCTGCGTTTTTTACCACAAAGCTTTTTTTCGCATCAATGTGCACAAAAAGCGCGGAATTCATTTTTGAAGCATTTTGACCGGGACAAACGCTTCAAAAATGCCCAAAAAACGCTTACGTGGGCACACAGCCTAAGGCTGTGTGCACACGCTGCAGATTCACCTGTGGATTTTTCCGTGCGTCCGCAGGTAAAACCGCAGGTAAAGTGACCTGCGGTATTCCTGCGGATTGGCCAGCGGTTTTCCGCTGCAGTTTGACACCTGGACAATGGAATAGGTCTCAAACCGCAGCGAAATCCGCAGAAAGAATTGACATGCTGCGGATTTAAAACCGCAGCTTTTCCACACGGAAAAATCTGCAGCACCTGCACTGCGGATTGTAAATCCCATTGACTTACATTGTACTGTACACTGTCTGCGGAACTGCTGAGGATCCACAGAGGCCAATCCGCAGCAGATCCGCAGCAGAATCCGCAGCAGAATCCGCAGCGTGTGTACATACCCTAAGATGTAAAGTGTATGACTGGTAGGATCAAGTTCTTGAAAAAACTAAACCATGATTTACAGTGTGCAGAGGCCTTTAAGAGGCAGACAATATAGTGGATAGTTCAAGATTGATCCTCACCCATATCGGTCACAATGTTATCACCAGACTGCCAGCTCCTACGCACATTTTGTGTAGGCTTTAGGTAAGGTTCACATTTGCGGTTGAGTCCGCAGCGTATGGTCCGCAACTGCAATGCATGCAAAAACGCACGCAAACGCATGCATGCATTTGCAGCTGTGGACGATAGGCAAGAGCCATTTTCCCGGTGAATTTTTGAATTTACACAAGCCACGCCCAATTGGCGTGTCTTATGTAAATTACTGTGTACACAATTACATAGCCAGTAACGCGGGTTTTTTTACGCACGTCATCCGCAGTCATCCACTTGCCGATGACTACGGATATTTGACACAGCAAAAAATGGAACAAGATGCGTTCGGAGCGCCCCGCCACATACCGCTAAAAGACGCAACCGTACGGAAACGCACCGAAACGCATAGAAGCGCATGTCCCTGCATACCCCATGTTAAAGATAGGTACGCAGGGCGCATGCGGATGTATGCTCATCAAACGCAGCGTACTAAACCGCAAATGTGAAGTCGGCCTAGTTTTTTTGGGTTTTTGTACATCTCAACAACTTTGTCCTTGACTCATTTGGAGATCTCCTTAGTCTTTATGGTGTTTGGTTAGTGGTGCCTCTTGCTTAATGGTGTTGCAGCCTCTGTGGATTTTCAAAAAAGGTGTGTATACTGACAGACATGTGACACTTAGATTGCACACAGGTGGACTTCCTTTCACTAAACATGTGACTTATGAAGGCAATTGTTTGCACCAGAAATCTGTAGGGGCGTCATAGCAAAAGGGGTGAATATATATGCACATGTCAATTTTTAGTTATTTGATCCCATAAATTTAATTTATGTCTATATTTTTCTCATTTCACTTCACCAACTTAGACTGTTTAGTGCTGCTGCATCACACACAAATCAGATTCCAAAAATGTTTAAACACAGGTTGTAAAAAGCAAAGGAGGTGAATACTTTTTCAAGCCACTGTATTAGTCATATTCAGTTTTCTGAGTGATTAAAGAATTGGTTTATAAGCATCTGTTGACTTGCAAGTCATACTAGAACTTATTTTTTCCTAAACATTTAACTATTTTTATAGATTTTATATTTTTATATTTTCTAATAGAAAATAAATAATATTTAAATAAAATATTTTAAATATAATAAAAAAATCTAAAAATTTTAAATATATTTTAATAAATATTTTATATTTTTTTATTTCCTAGTTTTATAGATTTGTTGACTTGCAAGTCATATAGAACTTATATTTTTCTAAACATTTGTCTATTTTTACAGATTTTCCATCAATGGACAAGCTACTGGATGGTGCAGTGGTGGTTGTCAAGCCATCGTAGATACTGGAACCACACAGCTCAATATTCCCCAAACATACATGCAACAACTGCTACCATACCTTGGCATCCAGCAGACACAGAACGGAGGCGTAAGACTGTTTTCATTTATATTGTATACAAATGTGCACATATATATATATATATATATATATATATATATATACACAGAGAGAGCTACGGATATTGCTTTCGGTGTGTGTGTGTATATATATATATATATATATATATAAGTACCGCGCAAATGTTTTAGGGAGGTGTGTGAAAACTACTGAAGTAAGAATGCTTTAAAAAATATTAATAGATTATTTTTTATCAATTAACAAACTGCAAGGTAAACAATCAAAAGAGAAATCTAAATCAAAACAATATTTGGTGTAACCAGCCTCTGCCGCAGGTACACGTGCACACAGTTTTTGAAGAACCTCAGCAGGAACGTTATTCCAAACATTTTGGAGGAATAACCACAGACTTTCTGTGGGTGTAGGCTTTACAAATCCTTCTGTCTCTTCATATAATCCCAGACAGACTCAATGATGTTGAGATTAAGTCTCTGTGGGGGCCATATAGTCACTTCAAGGACTCCTTGTTCTTCCTTACGCTGAAAAAAGTTCTTAATTATAATGGCTGTATGTTTCCGGTAGTTGTTCTGCTGCAGGATACATTTAGAGCCAATCAGATGCCTACCAGATGGTACTGCATGGTCGATAAGTATCTGACTCTATTTCTAAGCACACCATTATTTCTTACCAAATCCCCAACTCCATTTGCTGATATGCAGCCCCAAACTTGCAAAGAACCTCCACCATGCTTCACTGTTGCCTGCAGACGCTCATTATTGTACTGCACTCCAGACTTCTGGTCAACAAAACAGCCTTCAGTTACAACCGCCACATATTTCACATTGTGACTCAGCAGTCCAGAGCACCTGCTGCCATTTTTTTGCACTCCAGCTCCCATGCACCCCAGCTCCTATGTTTTTGTGCACAGTGATTCATTTGGCCTTATTTCCATGTGGAAAATATGGCATTTTTGCTGCAATTCTTTCACGATGACTACTTCTGGCCATATTTCTCCAAAAAAAAAAGATGAGTGTAACTGGTTTCCACTTTCAGCTGTTAACTCTGAGCTGATGACACTAATGGACATCCAAAGTAAAGCAAGCATAATGTGTCTTTCATTTCCTTGGCTGATCACTGCATCTAGAGTCCTCAATGTTGTCCATTTCTTGGTGCTCTTTCAAGAGAGCTTGAACAGAACATCTTGAAACTCAGATTGCTTTGAAAACTTTTCCTGTGAGAGACCTTGATGATGCTGTTTAGCTACCTAGTGTTTTGTTGCTGTGCGCAGTCATGACTTGATGTGCGACTAGTGACATGAAACTATCTTCCACAGCCTCACCATTGTGGTAGAATCTGGCTTTTCCTGACACAGATTTACGTCTCCTACACGGCTTTCTGTTTCAGTTAATAACTGTAATTTACCCAGAAACGTACATCCATCTGCACAGTGAGGACTCATGCTAAGTGCACACGTAGATTTTCCTCCTGCGGATTTTTCCGCGCAGATTTGAAGAAATCCGCAGGTCAAATGACCTGCATTTTTCCTGCGGATTTCTTCCTGTTTTTGTGCGGTTTTTGTGCGGTTTTCCACTGCGGTTTTCCTCCTGCGGATTTGGAGAAAGGAGCAGGTGGAAAACCGCACAAAAGAAGTGACATGCTGCATTTTTTGTACCACACAAAAACCGTGCTGAAAAAACCGCAGCGTCTGCACAGTGTTTTTTTTTTTTTAATTGATTTACATTGTACTGTAAATCACTTTGTGGATCCGCAGCGTTTCTGCGCGGTAAAATCCGCTGCGGATCCGCAGGAAAAATGCATCATGTGCACATGGCCTAAGAGGTATGGGGGCCTACTTCCAGCTCCAAAGTGGCAAATAATTTCTGTCACAGACACATAATTGCCATTATTGGACTGCAAAGAGACCATATATTGTTCTCGCACAGTAGGCCTTTTTCTGTCTGTGTCTACCCTGTTTCAACCCACATATGAAATTGATGATCTTTGTCACCTGTTTTGTATAAATGATTACCTATACACCTGGTTATAATTCTACAAAATCCCTAATTTTGTACAAGTGTACTCAGAAGAATTGCTACTGTTTTGAGGCAAATGGCAGTCACACCAATAGATTTGATTTAGAGTTCTCCCTTGTTCGCTCGCTTTGCATTTTGACAATTTGGTAAAAAATAAAATATAAACTTATATTTTTTAAATAATTCTTACTTTCCAGTATTTTTTCCACACTGGCCTAAATCTTTTGCGCAGTATTGTATATGTTTTATTTATATTGATAGTTACAAAACTGTGCTTTTTTATATAGGAGAGCATTGCAGATATTGATTGAGATGCATTTTTTAGTTAATTGCTGATAAATATTTTGGCGCAATGTCTGATCTACCCTATATCCAAATTATACTTTTCCATTTTCAGTATTACGTTAACTGCAACAACCTTCAGAGCTTGCCAACTCTCACCTTCACCATCAATGGAGTCTCTTACCCCCTGGAACCATCCGCATACATCATTCAGGTAAACACTTGAAAAATTATAGGTAATTTATTAAATGTAGATATCGAAGAAATCATGTTCTTGCAAAAATCTGCAGAGATTTCAAAAGGTAAGTCAGACTTGCTCATCATCTAGAGAAAAACAAATAAGAAGCCGCAATATGGATAAACTTGAGAAGACGGATGCCGAGCTTCCAGGAGATTTACCAAAAACCTAGACTATACAAAAGCAGAGAAAAATGGATGAAAGCAGTAATTCAGAATTTAAAAAATGCAAAATGGCTGTAATGATGAGCTGAGACGCAGCATATAACTAAGACTTGGGGAATAAAAATACAGATACATTTGAATTCTGGAGTGCTGCTTTCATCCTCATTTTTATGCTTTAGAAACATTGAAGTCTTTATCATTTTCAGAGTTTAGGATATGTCTGCAGTATTGACAGTGAAAATGTCATATCATCACCAGGGCATATCGCTTTAATTATGGGTTCCTAAAGTGAGGTACACAACTGACGGTTGCAGGCGGGCCTCTGGTTGAGGACCGCTGATCTATAGAATAGTGAGTTTGTTTCTTGTAGATATTAATTTTCAGTCTGCTTTAGATAGACATTTGAAGAGAACGGGGGTTTTTTTCAATACAAATTCTTCATTTATATTAATTACATTATAATAAAAGTTCAAACCCTCTGTACATGTTGATACATCTTTTTCATGTAGAGGATTACATTATAATTATGTTAAATTTCTAGGAGAATGGATACTGTTCCGCCAACTTCATAGACATCAGTCTTCCAGCACAGAATGGAGACCCTCTCTGGATCCTGGGAGATGTTTTCCTGAGGCAGTATTATTCAGTCTTTGACTTTGGAAACAGTCGCGTTGGATTTGCTCAAGTGGCATAGACTGCCTGGAATTTCCACTGTGCTGGAAACATGAGAACACCATGATCAATAACAATATCTTTCAGCCAATTATATTGCGATATATTTTGCGGAGTATTCTTATTTCATATCCATGATTCCCATGTCTAACAATAAACTGGGTGCAAAAAATTACTTAATGTTTGTTGTGTTTTTTATATTCTTCTTTGAAGAAAAGCTAATCTCAGAAAAATCACAAACCATTTTATATTTGCGAGCATGGTTCTTAATAATATTAGTTACATTATAATTGCCTTTACTGTTTCCACATTAATTATTTTCTGACACAAAATTCATTTGCCAGCTTTGTGAAATTCAAAAATTGTGATTAGCAGCTAATCAATTTGCCATGCTGGGAATTGCAAGTTCTGCAAAGCCTTAAGTTGCCTGTAAAAACTCTGAGGTCTCCTATGACTGTACTTAAAGGTTTGGTCTTGGACCTGTGGCAGGGCTAAGGGTCGTGTAATCGATGGGAGATATGTGTCTCATAAATGGCTTATCTCCATAATGTAAGGCAGAAGTAAAGCATACCAGATATTGTTATTGTTTTTTGTTTGAAGGACCTGTGGTGAGGTCACAGTCAGGTGACCAGTCAGCTGCTGGGAACGTGGGTGTGGCTACAGCCTTATAATGTGGCCTGCTCCTGAACCAAGGAGTTGTGTGTGGGGAGGACTAAACCTCCCATGTGTGCTGAGACTCCTGCTCTGAGTCTACAACTACGGACATTGTGTTATTTTGCCTGAGCTAAAAGGCTATTTGTTTGCTGTTACGTTGCCTTGTGCGTTTATGCCGTGAATAAACTGCAAGCACTGTGGAAGAACCTGTCTCACATTTGTCTCCCGCTGCACCTAAGCGAGCCACATCCCCACAATTGGTGGTACACGTGCGGGCAGCGGTCCCAGCAGAGACTTGAGACAGTTGCTGCATGTCCTGGGTGAAGTTTGCAGCGGGGCAACAAGCATTGCCTGGAATCATGGAGGACCTCATGAAACACCTGGTCCAGTCCCAGGCACTGCAGCAGGAAACCAACAAGCTGTTGTTACAGCAGATCCAGCAAAGCCAGCAGGAGCAGCGGCAGCAGTTCCAGCAAAGCCAGCAGGAACAACGGCAGCAGATGCAGCTTCTGGCAACCGCCATCCAGGAGGGCAGGACGAGCGCCCCAACCCCAGGTCGGGCTGATGCCACCGACGTCGAGAAGGCGGTAAGACGCGCATTACAAAAAATGACCCCTGAGGATGATGTGGAGGCCTTCCTGACGGTGTTTGAGAGGGTGGCTGAGAGGGAAAAACTTCAGCCAGAGCGGTGGGTGGAGGTACTGGCCCCTTACCTAACGGGGGAGCCCCAGAAGGCGTACTTTGACCTGACGGTACAAGATGCCAGAGAGTATCCCAAATTAAAAGCGGAAATTCTCGCCCGCTTGGGGGTAACAATGACTACCAGGGCACAGAGAGTGCATCGTTGGGCCTATCACCGGGACAAACCCCCGCGCTCCCAAATGTTTGACCTGTTGCACCTGGTCCAGAAATGGCTGCAGCCAGAGTCGGCTTCCCCTGCACAGATGGTAGAGCGAGTTGTGATGGATCGGTTTGTGCATTCTCTGCCGAGACCTCTACAGACTTGGGTTGCCCAGGGTGATCCCCAAAATGCTGATGAACTGGTTGGGCTGGTCGAGAGATACCAGGGGATGGAAGGTTCCTTGGGGAAGCAGCCCATTCCATATTGGGGGTCCCAGCAGGGGGCGGAGTCACAAAAAGGGGTGGTGCGTCCAAGGTCAAAAGGGGCGGGGGAGGCGGTGCCCAAGGTCCCCTCGGGTGTTATTTGCTGGAAGTGTCATGGGCCAGGACATATAGCGGCCCGTTGTCCCCAGACCACCGAGCAGATGGACTGCAGCATGGGACGCCGTAGTTCATACTACGCATATCCAGCTTGCAGTGTGAACTCGCTACCCAACATGGGGCCACAAGCGTGTCCCGTGAAGGTGAACGGTCGAGCAGTAATGGCGCTTCTGGACTCCGGGAGCTTGGTGACCCTTGTGAGGGCCAGTTTTCCTCTAAACATACTCCCGGGTAAAAAGATTGGTGTTCGGTGCATACATGGCGATGCAAAGGACTACCCTATGGCTAGGGTGAAGATTGAAACGGCGCATGGCACCGAGTCGCATGAAGTTGGCGTTGTTCGAGACTTGTTGCATCCCATAATTATTGGCCGGGATTTCTGTCTGTTTTGGGATCTGTGGGGGATGGGTTCTGAGTGTGCTAGCAAGAGCAGGGAACCAATCCACCCCACTGAGGTATCGCCACCACCAGAGGCAGACGAGTTCCCTTTATGTGTCCTTGTTGGGGATGAAGAGGAAGGGTCCCCTGTACCTGACATCCCGGAGTTAGGGGTGGCCGGGGAGAATTTTGGGACTGCCCAACATAGGGACCCCACACTAAGGGAAGCCTTTAACAATGTCACCGTCATTAATGGGGTTGCACAAGAGCCGGGAGCAGACACAAGGTTTCCCCATTTTATGTTGAGTGGGGAATTGTTGTACCGGGTCACGAAAATAAGGGAGGAGGTGGCAGAGCAGTTAATAGTACCAGGCCCCTATAGACGAAAAGTGTTGGACATGGCCCATTCACACATCTTGGGGGGACACCTGGGGGTGGAAAAAACCCAGGAACGGATTGTACAGAGGTTCTATTGGCCTGGGTGTCACCGGGAAATAGTAAACTATTGCAGGTCCTGCCCGACATGTCAGTTAACTGCCCCCACATCTCATTTTCGGAACCCTCTTGTGCCACTGCCCATTATTGAGGTGCCATTTGAGAGAATTGCCATGGACTTGGTCGGTCCCTTAGTTAAATCAGCTCGGGGCCATCAGTATATATTAGTCATCCTGGACTATGCCACACGCTATCCTGAGGCCATTCCCCTGAGAAACTCCTCTGCGAAGAGTATAGCCCGGGAGCTGGTCCATGTGTTTTCCCGGACGGGTTTGCCGAAGGAGATCCTGACCGACCAGGGGACACCTTTTATGAGCAAGGTGATGAGAGAATTGTGCAGAGTCTTGCAAATTTCCCAGCTGAGGACTTCAGTGTACCATCCACAGTCAGATGGCCTTGTTGAGAGGTTTAACAAGACCCTGAAGAGCATGCTGAGAAAAGTCATAGAGGAAGATGGTAGAGACTGGGATTGTCTCTTACCGTATTTACTGTTTTCTATCCGTGAAGTTCCCCAGGCCTCCACGGGGTTCTCCCCCTTCGAGCTTCTGTACGGCCGGCATCCGCGAGGTCTCCTAGATATAGCCAAGGAAACCTGGGAAGCCGAAGTCACGCCCCACAGAAGCGTCATTGAGCATGTGGCACTGATGCAGCAGAGGGTTGCAAAGGTGATGCCCATTGTTAAAGAACATCTCCGCCAGGCACAAGAGGCTCAGGCCAGGGTCTACAACCGGTCAGCCAGAGTGAGGCAGTTCAATCCGGGAGACCGAGTTCTCGTGCTAATCCCGACGGTGGAAAGTAAGTTCTTGGCCAAGTGGCAAGGGCCATATGAGGTGGTGGAGAAACTGGGAGACGTAAACTACAAGATCCACCAACCCAGAAGACGGAAGCCATACCAGGTTTACCATGTTAACCTTATCAAGCCGTGGCAAGATAGAGAGCCAGCGGTAACTCCGTGCTTGCTGGGCAACCTAGAAGGGGAGGTTGGAGCCGTTACCATAGCGGAGACTCTATCGAAGGCCCAGAAGCAGCAGTGCCGGGAGTTACTCCAGAAAAACCGGGACCTGTTCTCAGAGTTGCCGGGGTGCACGAAGGTGGTGGAGCACGAAATTCTGACCGAGCCACATGTGCGGGTGAACGTGAAACCATATCGTATTCCTGAGGCCCGGCGAGAGGTAATCTCCAAGGAGGTGCAGCGTATATTGAAGCTCGGGGTCATTGAGGAATCCAAGAGCGGCTGGTCGAGCCCGATTGTCCTGGTCCCAAAACCTGATGGTGAATGGAGGTTCTGCAACGATTACCGGAAGCTGAATGAGGTCTCCAAGTTCGACGCTTATCCCATGCCACGCGTTGATGAGCTCATCGAGAGACTTGGACCTGCCAGGTACATAACCACTTTGGATCTGACCAAGGGATATTGTCAGATCCCCATGGCACAGGAAGCCAAGGAGAAGACGGCATTCTCCACACCAGACGGGTGCTTCCAGTATGTCCGGATGCCGTTTGGCCTACAGGGAGCTCCAGCAACCTTCCAGAGGGCGATGGATAGAATCCTTGCACCTCATAAGCTATACGCTGCTGCATACCTGGATGATATCGTCATCTTTACCCCGGACTGGGAGACTCACCTGGAAAAGGTCCAAGCAGTGTTTGACGCTCTAAGAGAGGCAGGGTTTACAATAAACCCGAAGAAGTGTGCCTTGGGGAGAGAAGAAGCCAAGTACCTCGGATATGTAGTGGGGCGTGGCGAGATCAAACCCCAAATCAATAAAGTGGAGGCAATTCAAACATGGCCGAGACCTCTGTCAAAGAAGCAAGTTAAAGCCTTCCTGGGGATTGTGGGATATTACAGGAGGTTTATCCCAAACTTCGCCACAATGGCTGCACCTCTAACTGATCTGCTTAAAGGGACAAAGTCAGTGATGGTCAGCTGGTCCGAAGAAGCAGAGTCAGCCTTCCAAGAAATGAAGGGAGCGCTTTGTAAGCAACCCGTTTTGGTGGCCCCAGACTTTAAACGTGAATTTGTCCTCCAGACAGATGCCTCAGATGTCGGGGTAGGAGCTGTCCTTTCCCAAGAGATACGTGGGGAGGAGCATCCTGTTCTCTACTTGAGTAGGAAGTTGACTTCTTGTGAGAGAAATTACTCAGTTGTAGAGAAGGAGTGTTTGGCCATAAAATGGGCAGTGGACACATTACGGTACTACCTGGTGGGACGGAAGTTTAGGTTAATATCCGACCATGCCCCACTCAGGTGGATGAGGGAAACCAAGGGCAAGAATGCTAGGGTCACCCGCTGGTTCTTAGCCCTACAAGACTTCAGCTTCCATGTAGAGCATAGGGCCGGGAAGCTACATGGGAATGCCGATGCCCTCTCCAGAATCCCTTGCCTGGTAGGTGAAAGTGCCAAGCCCCACGGCTTTAGGCAGAGGGGGGAGGTATGTGGCAGGGCTAAGGGTCGTGTAATCGATGGGAGATATGTGTCTCATAAATGGCTTATCTCCATAATGTAAGGCAGAAGTAAAGCATACCAGATATTGTTATTGTTTTTTGTTTGAAGGACCTGTGGTGAGGTCACAGTCAGGTGACCAGTCAGCTGCTGGGAATGTGGGTGTGGCTACAGCCTTATAATGTGGCCTGCTCCTGAACCAAGGAGTTGTGTGTGGGGAGGACTAAACCTCCCATGTGTGCTGAGACTCCTGCTCTGAGTCTACAACTACGGACATTGTGTTATTTTGCCTGAGCTAAAAGGCTATTTGTTTGCTGTTACGTTGCCTTGTGCGTTTATGCCGTGAATAAACTGCAAGCACTGTGGAAGAACCTGTCTCACATTTGTCTCCCGCTGCACCTAAGCGAGCCACATCCCCACAGACCAAAAATGTCCTTTCTAAATATCTACCTTTACACCCTAACCACTTTTGTAATTATCCTTATTATACTGTCTGGGTTGCCCTCCCAGGGACGTGGGGTACTCGGTACCGGGCCGGTATCAGCGGGATGTGTCAAAGCAGCGGTGACCCGGACCGTGGCCCTGGGCGCCCAAGTAATGGGGGAATTGGAATGGTGGTGGAATGTAGTTAAATGAATAGTTTGTGACGCCACCTGTGGTGTTCGGCAAGTGAGGTGTTAGACCGACGCTGCATGCAGATCCTCTGGGACTGATGGTGTGTTGCAGCCAAGATGGTGAAGCTCCCCACAGGTGGAGCTGTAGTCCCAGGGCAGTGTAAATGTGGAATTAGAGGAGAGGCACAAGCGGTGTAGAAGCTGGTACCAGATGTAGCGGTGCTGGGTGCGTTGGTGCAAGAATGAATGGAGGACACCAGGGCTTGTAGTTCCAAAGCTTTGCTCACAGTCTGTAGTACACACAGGTGCCTGCCTCCGTGCCGTGTCCTCCGGGTCAGGGACTCAGTCAACCTCCAGGCAAGATGGAATGCTCCCTTCCAACGCTCCGCCAACATGTACCTTTGTGAACGTCTCCTCTATAGCGCCTTTAAGTGTGAAGTACTCCCAGTACTGAGTTACACTGGAGTGCCTCCTGACTGATGTTCCCAAGAACTCTATTTGTACGGCTGACAGCTGTAGCCTGCTTCGGGGACTCCCCACTCCTGAGTCCCGGCTCACTATCCGAGTTGCTGTTGTGCCCCCAAGTCTTAGATGGGAGCAGTGCATTTACAGCCCACTACTCCACCGGTGTCTGCCGCAGAACCACCAGCGTCCACACAACCTCGGGGACCGGGCCCCGGCCCCACGCCCAGAACCTCTAGGCAGGGTTCTTCCTCCAACCCACGTTCTCTCTGTTCCCTGTTACTCCTACGTTCCGTACTATTCCTCCCTTCACATGGAAGATCAGGTTTCAGTTCAATGTCTTTCTCCTTCTTTCCTTTCCCGTGCCAGCAGACCCAGGTCACTCAGGTCCGCTGCAGCACCTCCTTCCTCCATCCCTCTCTCAGGGATCTTCTCTCCTCTCTGAGTGGCTTCCTCTCTCAGACTGACCTACTGACTGACTTTCTAAACCTTCCCGCTCTTTTATGTATTCTCAACTCCACCCGCCTCCCAGCACGTTTAGTGTTCCAAGCAGGGAACCATCAAAGGTGCTCTGCTACTCTCTAAGCAAGGAGCCGCAATGTGGTTTTGCTGAACTACTCTGTTGTGTGGGGTGCGAGTGTTGGAGCATGGTCAGGAGCCTCCAACTTACCTGGATGGTGGGGCACCACACCTCAGGAGGAGGTGCAGTACCTCTGTGGCGACTGAGCCTCAGGGGCGCCACAATTCCTCTATACTTCTTCCTATTTTAGCTAATCTCTAAATGTGTTTTTTTCCTTCACTTCTTGTGACGTTTCGTTGAGAGGAGTCTGGGGCTGCACTCACTTCCCTGCAGCGTCCTGTTGGCGTTCTGTTCCATGAGGGTCAATAGACACTGCAGGGCGTGAGTGCAGCCCCAGCCTCCTGTGACATCTTGCTTGAGACTCTTTTCAAATGAAACAACACAGAACGTAAAGTAAAAATAAAGCTAATTACAAAAGTGGTTAGGGTGTAAAGATAGATAATTCTAAAGGACATTTAGATTCTGGACCACCCCTTTAAAGTTTTTCTAGCTCTTTACAATACACAGCCTTATAATTTTAAAGTGACCTTTTACATGGTAATGGGTAAATGGATAATAACTGATAAATAACCTACAGTTTGTTTAATAACACACTGCACTAACAGACCTTTTAAGTTTTTATAATGTTAAACTAATCTAAAAATGAACCTTTTTGCAGGCCATATGCTTAGCCATGCTAGTGCATATGCATAAGCATTGATTTAAAAAAAAATGTAGTTTTGAGAAGTAGCAACAGGTGTGTTGTTTACAAAATGAAGAAGCAATAGCTTTTACACATGCCTTCCAAAAACTATCCCTTTTTGGCAGAAACAGGTTTGCTGTTTGGAAAGTGAAAAAGCAATGACTTTTTAACAAGCTGTCCAAAAATGATCCATTTTTTTTACCCAGTAACAATTTTGCTGTCTGGAAAATTAAGAAGTAAAGGCCGTATAAAAAGCTGTCCAAAAATTATCCTTTCTTGAGAGGAGAAATAGGTTTGCTATTTGGAAAGTAATTAATTTGATGACTTTTTATAAAGCTGTCTGAAAATTATCTATTTATGGGAGCATTTCCCACATTACCCTGATGAAGTCCGTAAGGGTGAAACATGCTTGGAATGCTCTTTCACTATTTTAATAGCTCCTTGTTCCTCTTGTCATTAGACATTACAAAATGGGATACAATCCTTGATGGTTAAATAATGGATGGCAGTCCTTTTGATTTATGCTAATTATACAATTTGATGCTATTGGAGTTGTACACCTATACAGCTGCAAATAGATCTCTCCATATGTATATTACAATTGAATGACTCAACTAGCCTAGCAATTTCACCAATTGGGATACATTTAAACAAAGGTAGCACCAATAAGGAGCAAAGTGTAATTTTAATGTGCACTTGAACACATGATTTGCACTAGTTACTGTGATGCTAGTCACTTCTCATGGCCAAGCCGTGAGTCAGAATAGTCAAGGAGTCCAAGGTCAGAAGCCAGGAGGGTACGTCATAAACAGAAGGAAGAGACATAAGAGTGGTCAGGTAACGTTCTGAGGTCAGAATACCAGTAGGGTAACGGATCAGAACAGAAGGGATTAAACAGACGCATAGTCAGAACGAGGGCCAAGGTCAGGCCACAAAAGATCAAGCATACAGAACTCAAGGCACAGCGAGAGCAAACCTCACTAGCTGAATGCATGTCTGGCAGAGGTCTGGGAGAAACAGCTCAGTTAAGTAGCATGGCAATCACCTGGGATAATGAACACTTGGACACAGCCAATGCCTCTCAGTCTCAGATTGGATAGTAGAGCTGTCAATCAAGACACTGACAGCTTGGGACACCCCTGTAACAGACTGGATGACTGAGCTGTCAATCAAAGCACTGACAGCTTCAGCACGTTCCTGTACCAGATGGGATGAGCTGTCAATAACTGCATCCCTGACACACTGAGGGGAGGACCAACGACAGTTACTCATATTTTTAATTTAACAAGTAAAAGTTATACTTTATTTGGGATCGGTTAAAATTGTATTTTGGGTCTTTAGCTATAAATTTAAAATTTTAGCTAATTCCTATTATATCATTGAGCAGTTTTCATGTGATCTTAGTTGGGAGCAGCAACACATTTCCTGTTTGGAAAATGAAGAAGCAAAGGCTTTTTAAAAACAGTGCAATAATTATCCATTTTTTAATGCAGTTTCAGGATTATTTACCCTGTGCAGAGTAGAGTTATCAGAAACAGTACAGTATAGCCCTAGAACAAAAATGGATCTGTTGGATGTATGTGACTGCAGAAGCACTTGCAGCCTTGGCCTAAGAAGCAAAGTATAAATATCACATTATGGACAGGTAAGAGATGATTGGTTGTGTATGGGCATCAGAACTGGCAGCAGCAGATCAGTGTAGAACACAATGAACAAGTAAACAGATGCTATGGCAAGCCTAATCATTGGCATTAGACGTAGGTGAATGAAAATCTACACTTATCCAATCCTGGTTAATTTTGTCAAATATGCGCATTTAAAACAATTGCAGAGGACAATCTGTTCTGATTGAGACTGGACAAAGCATTACACCCATAGCAAAGTGGAACAGTTCTTGCCAATTGTCTAATCTGCTGACTTACAAGTCGATGTAATTGGGGGTCAGTGTCTCTGCTGGAGAATTCCTTTTGCTTGTCACTAATGAAACACCTGTCATCAAACAAGCAATTGACCATGCACCTTGCTATCTTCATCAACAAAACCGAGGGCAAAGTAGGTTTACTTTTCGCACATGGTTGGTCAAAGACATTATCAATTTCTCACTGTCTGGTTCTTCTCCTGCCTACTCTTGGAATAAAGCCCCCGTTACATACTGCAATATCGCTAGCAATATTGCTGTAAAGTCACCGATTTTGTGACGTTGCAGCGATATTGCTAGCGATATCGCTGCATGTGATGCTTACCTCCGACCCGCTCCCCCGCTGGTTATCGCTGATCGCGCGAGAAGCTGCTGGACCATTTCTCGTCGGTCACTTCCTGCGGCGCTTCCTGCTGTGACGACGAGCGACGCGTGGAGCCGGGCGGGAGGACGCAAGATCGCCGCGTCTGACAGGTAAGTAGCGATCCCCATCCCCAGCGATGTCGCTGGTGAGATCTGCCTGAGTGGCAGCTCACTAGCGACCACCTAGCGATGCACTAGCGATCCTGACCGCGTCATATCGCTGGTCGGGATCGCTGGTGCATCGCTAGGTGTAACGGTACCCTAACCCAGAGTCCTTCTCCACATCCACATTCTGCTGATCCTACTCCTCTTCCTCCTCCACATTCTACTGCATGTCCATGGCTACATTGTCCTTGACTGTGATTAAATTGTTGAAGTTGTTGTTTTCCCTTATCAATTGTTGCAGCCTTATATTTTTTTTCCAATATAAATATTATGAGCATGACATAATTGATTCCACATTTCTACCTATCAAATTTATGATGTGCACCATGTATAGAGCATGAGCCTCTTTCAAAAAAATGTAGAGCAGCCTCAATGTTCTGAGCATCACTGCAGTTGATGGAGAGTTGTCCAGTGTGAAATTTGCTGATTAATGCCAAGAAGCAACTTGTCCTCTGACTAGCTTTTGTTGCCAATGCTGTTAAGCAGCTTAGCAGCACTTAAAGAGGTTGTCCACTATCCTTATAACTCAGTTAGTGCTTTTGCCATAAATGCTTAATGATAATTCCTCTAAATAATTCCATATACACATGTGGTCAAAATTGTTAGTACCCCTCATTTAATGAGAGAAAAACCCACAATAGTCAGAGAAATAACTTGAATCTGACAAAGGTAATAATAAATCAAAAATCTATGAAAATTAAATGAAAGTGAGACATTGCTTTTCAACCATGCTTCCACAGAATTAAAAAAAAAATAAAACTCATGAAATAGGCCTGGACAGAAATGATGGTACCCCTAACTTAATATTTTGTTGCACAACCTTTTGAGACAACCGCTGCAATCAAACGATTCCTTTAACTGTCAATGAGACTTCTGCACCTCTTGACAGGTATTTTGGCTCACTCCTCAAGAGCAAACAGCTCCAGTTGTTTCGTGTTTGAAGGTTGCCTTTTCCAGACGGCATGTTTCAGCTCTTTCTAAAGATGCTCAATAGGATTTAGGTCAGGGTTCATAAAAGGCCACTTCAGAATAGTGCAGTGTTTTTCTCTTAGCCATTCTTGGGTGTTTTTAGCTGTGTTTTGGGTCATTATCCTGCTGCAAGACCCATGAACTATGACTGAGACCAAGCTTTCTGACACTGGGCAGCACATTTTTCTCTAGAATTCCTTGATAGCCTTGAGATTTCACTGTACCCTGCAGAGATTCCAGACACCCTGTGCCAGATGTAGCAAAGCAGCCCCAGAGCACAGCAGAGCCTCCTCCTTGCTTCACAGTAGGGACAGTGTACTTTTCTTGATATGCTTCATTTTTCCATCTGTGAACATAGAGCTGATGTGCCTGCCAAAAGTTCCATCTTTGCCTCATCTGTCCATAGGACATTCTCCGAGAAACTTTGTGCCTTGTCAATATGTAGTTTGGCAAATTCCAGTCTGACTTTTTTATGATTTTTTTTGCAACAATGTTGTCCTCCTTGGTCATCTCCCATGAAGTCCACTTTGGCTCATACAACAGATGGTGCCATCTGACACTGATGTTCCTTGAGCTTGAAGTTCACCTTTAATCTGTTTAGAAGTTTTTCTGGGCTCTTTTGTTACCATTCGTATTATCCGTCTCTTTGATTTGTCATACATTTTCCTTCTGCTGCCCCCTTCAAGAAGGTTGGCTACAGTCCCATGGAGCTTAAATTTGTGAATAATATGTTCAACTTTAGTCACAGGAACATCAAGCTGCTTGGAGATAGTCTTATAACTTTTACCTTTAAGATGTTTGTCTATAATTTTCTAATATCCTGAGACAACTCTTTCCTTCGTTTCCTCTGGTCCATGTTGAGTGTGATACACTCCATGTCACCAAACAACACAGTGAGTATCTGTTGCCATCTGTACATGCCCACTCACTGATTCCAAGATTGTAGACACCTGTGATGATAATTAGTAGACACACCTTGATTTAACATGTCCCTTTTGTCTCATTGTTTTCAGGGGTACCATCATTTCTGTCCAGACCTACTTCATGAGTTTTATTTTTTTTTAAATTCTATGAAAGCATGGTTGAAAAGCAATGTCTGACTTTCATTTGTTCATTTTCATAGATTTTTTATTTATTATTACTTTTGTCAGATTCTATTATTTCTGTCACCACTGTGGGTTTTTCTGTCATTAAACGAGGGGTACCAACAATTTTGACCATGTGTGTATAAGTCCTGCGGGCAGGGTACGACTGGCATCCGGTGAGCCCTGGCACCTGCTGGCATACAGGGCCAGAGGTTGCCTAGGGACCCCGCTGCTCCAGGGGCCCCCAGCCAGTGGCGTGTCGCTAATAGCAGCACACCACGCAACTGCTATGGGGACCCCGCGCCAGCGGAGCAGCAGTGGGTGACAGGAGGCAGGAGCCCCTGTCCCCGCTGCTAAAGAGAAATTAATATTCACTGCTTCCCACACCTACATGGGCGTGGAAAGGGGTGAATATCATTTCACTTTAGCGGTCTATGGTCAGTGGCACTGTGTTAGCCACAGCAGCCGACTAACATTGCCCACTATCAGGGCCGGGGGACCAGGGATCCCCGCTCCCCCAGGGGCCCCCAGCCCAGGCAGCCGCTATGCGGCAGTAAGTCAGGGCCGCTCTCCGATGCTCGCCGCCCTCAATTGTAATGGAAGAGAGAGCGTCAGATGATGCTCCCTCTCCCATCAGTCCCCTCTGCTTCTGACACACAGCCGATGCACGATGACGTCACTTCATCACGCACCCGCTGTGTATCTGGCAGATGGCAGCGCAGCTCCTGACACAGAAGCAGAGCCGCCGCCGGAATCAGCGTAGGAGCGAGGAGGAGAGGTGAGTATTGTGGTTTGTTTTTTTATATCTCTATATCTATCTATATATATCTCCTCTGCCTATATCTATCGATCTATATCTATCTATCTATCTATCTCTATAGGTATCTACAGTCATGGCCAAAAGTATTGACACCCCTGCAATTCTGTCAGATAATATTCAGTTTCTTCCTGAAAATGATTGCAAACACAAATTCTTTGGTATTATTATCTTCATTTAATTTGTCTTAAATAAAAAAACGCAAAAGAGAATGAAGCAAAAAGCAAAACATTGATCATTTCACCCAAAACTCCAAAAATGGGCCGGACAAAAGTATTGGCACCCTCAGCCTAATACTTGGTTGCACAACCTTTAGCCAAAATAACTGCGACCAACTGCTTCCGGTAACCATCAATGAGTTTCTTACAATGCTCTGCCGGAATTTTAGACCATTCTTCTTTGGCAAACTACTCCAGGTCCCTGATATTTGAAGGGTGCCTTCTCCAAACTGCCATTTTTAGATCTCTCCACAGGTGTTCTATGGGATTCAGGTCTGGACTCATTGCTGGCCACCTTAGAAGTCTCCAGTGCTTTCTCTCAAACCATTTTCTAGTGCTTTTTGAAGTGTGTTTTGGGTTATTGTCCTGCTGGAAGACCCATGACCTCTGAGGTAGACCCAGCTTTCTCACACTGGGCCCTAAATTATGCTGCAAAATTTGTTGGTAGTCTTCTGACTTCATAATGCCATGCACACGGTCAAGCAGTCCAGTGCCAGAGGCAGCAAAGCAACCCCAAAACATCAGGGAACCTCCGCCATGTTTGACTGTAGGGACCATGTACTTTTCTTTGAATGCCTCTTTTTTCTCCTGTAAACTCTATGTTGATGCTTTTGCCCTAAAAGCTCTACTTTTGTCTCATCTGACCAAAGAACATTCTTCCAAAATGTTTTAGGCTTTTTCAGGTAAGTTTTGGCAAACTCCAGCCTGGCTTTTTTATGTCTCGGGGTAAGAAGTGGAGTCTTCCTGGGTCTCCTACCATACAGTCCCTTTTCATTCAGATGCCGACGGATAGTACGGGTTGACACCGTTGTACCTTCGGACTGCAGGGCAGCTTGAACTTGTTTGGATGTTAGTGGAGGTTCTTTATCCAACATCCGCACAATCTTGCGTTGAAATCTCTTGTCAATTTTTCTTTTCCGGCCACATCTAGGGAGGTTAGCCACAGTGCCATGGGCTTTAAACTTCTTGATGACACTGCGCATGGTAGACACAGGAACATTCAGGTCTTTGGAGATGGACTTGTAGCCTTGAGATTGCTCATGCTTCCTCACAATTTGGTTTCTCAAGTCCTCAGACAGTTCTTTGGTCTTCTTTCTTTTCTCCATGCTCAATGTGGTACACACAAGGACACAAGACAGAGGTTGAGTCAACTTTAATCCATGTCAACTGGCTGCAAGTGTGATTTAGTTATTGCCAACACCTGTTAGGTGCCACAGGTAAGTTACAGGTGCTGTTAATTACACAAATTAGAGAAGCATCACATGATTTTTCGAACAGTGCCAATACTTTTGTCCACCCTCTTTGTTATGTTTGGTGTGGAATTATATCCAATTTGGCTTTAGGACAATTCTTTTTGTGTTTTTTCATTTAAGACAAATTAAATGAAGATAATAATACCAAAGAATTTGTGTTTGCAATCATTTTCAGGAAGAAACTGAGTATTATCTGACAGAATTGCAGGGGTGTCAATACTTTTGGCCATGACTGTATCTCTATATCTATCTACAGTATCTCTATCTATCTCTATATCTGTCTATCTATCTCTATATCTATCTACATCTATCTATATCTATCGCTATATCAATCTATCTATTTTCTATCTGTCTCTATATCTATCTCTATATCTATCGTTTGTCTATTTATCTATCTATCTATCTATCTATCTATCTATCTATCTATCTATCTATCTATCTCTATCTATCTATCTCTATCTGTAGCTATCTATATCTATCTATCTATTTATCTATCTATCTAGCATTATACCCTATGAGGGGGTGCATTATACCCTATGAGGGGGTGCATTATACCCTATGAGGGGGGGAATTATACCCTATGAAGGGGCAGCGTTATACCCTATGAGGGGGTGCATTTTATCCTATGAAGGGGACAGCATTATACCCTAGGAGGGGGACAGCATTATACCCTAGGAGGGGGGCAGCGTTATACTCTATGAGGGGGGCAGCATTATATTCTATGGAAGGCTACATTATATTCTATGAGGGGGCTATATTCTATGAGATGGCTGCATTATATTCTATGAGGGTTCTGCACTATATACTATGAGGGGGCTACATTATATTCTATGAGGGGCTGCATTATACTATAGGAGTGGACTGCTTTATATTCTATGAGGGAGGCTACCCCAACTCCTGCTGCATAATTAAGATTTGTACTACCTTATATTATACCCGGATATTAGTGTGCTTTACCGCACAATTGGTGGTCTTGTATTTATTTCTATGTAGCTACATAGTGGGCCCCAAGAATGATTTTTTCTGGTGGGCCCAAGGTGTTCCAGTCTGACGCTGCGTGGTGGCATGACATCTGATGTGCATGCTTGATTACCATGACAATCCTGCGCACTGAACAGCAGAGAGAGAAGGTGGCAAGAAGAGGGAACAGAGCCTGACACTTGATTCAGGAGAGTTGAGTAATAGAAACTTGTAATATTGTTATACTCTACATTTTGACCCCTTTTGAACTTTTTTAGTGAATTTACAAATTCTTTAGGCTGGGACTTCCATAGTGCCTCATTTGTTTTACAGTAAAGAACCTGCTATCTAGATTTAGGCATTGATAATAAGTAGATTAGAAGTGAGGCCTCTGAGCTCATTCTTTTATTTGTTTTTATGTATTTAGGTCACTCAACAGCTTTTTAATTCACGTTTTGGTATTTTTTCTGGTTACTGTAGACCACCCATTACATATATTACTTAAGTTGCTTTGAACTCTCTCAAGCTCTACTATAAGGGCTCACACTTAGGTTTTAGCCTTCATTTTCATGAAAAAAAACTACTTTTAGTGAAGTTTTTGATGCGTTTTTTATATTTTTTTTTGTTGCTAAGTCATTTGATCCCTGCAGTAAAATTGGGGCAGAAAGAATTACTATTTGAAAAAACACCCCAAGGAAAATAGAAAAGGAACTGTGCAAAACACTATTCTGTTTGAAAAGTACACAAAAAAAGTGCACTGTAAATGCATCATGTGAACAAATGTTTTTGATGTGTTTTTTTACTTACTTTTTGTATGGAAGAAACACAATAACAGATAATTTTACTTTCAGCTAAAATTCATTTTCTTTGTCAGTTTTAGTAAGTGATCTTTCCGTTTACATATACTTATACAGTATTCATCATTTTTAAACATCATTTTCCACTTTTCTGCCCAAGCCGCCAGCTCATCCAGATCAATTTCTAACAATACATTAGTTTTAATTATTTTGCACAATTGATCTTAATATTTTCTGTGCAATCCCTCTACATGGCCTCTTTCAGATGTCAGTGTCTCCGGTACGTGTGGTGACAGCTTCCACACATACAGGAGACACACACGTAGACCCATTCAAGTGAATGGGTCTAGGTACATGTGAGTGAGTTTCCTCGAACCGTGTGTCCTTGGGAAAAACACATTAACATGTCTGTTTCTTAGCTTCAGCATGGGCCACAAAACGTCCCGCACACGTGCACACTGATGACACACGGATGACATCCATGTGTCATCAGTGTGACACGTACTAGCGCCTGGGAATCAGCGGTACTGTTCACTCTGTTCCCTAGCATCATTTCCTGTTACCAGTTGAATACTTGATCACCAGCCTAGCAGGGGACAATGATGTGAGTTGTCTTCAGCACCCGTCGCCGGAGAACAGAGCGTACAGTACCACTGATTCCCAGGCGCAGGTTCGTGTGATACTGATATGGCACACGGTTGCCACATGTATGCCATACATGTGACATATTTCTCCAGTACCGGAAATATCATGACGTGTGAAAGAGCCCTTACTGATCAAATGCATATCTGATTGCTTAGGCAGAAGATTGTAGATTTTGAGGGGTGAATTATTTATTGTTGAAGTTTCATGCAAAGGCTAGATATGTTGTAGATCTGGGCATGCATGTCATATATGAATTTTACACACCTTGATATGGTATTTTTATAGTGAAATTTAGCTCAAGTCTCTGGGTACACGTTTTAGTCGCAAACAAGATTTTAAGCTTTTTTTTCCAATATACTCATTGTCACAAAGTTGCCTGACACTATCATACTTAAAAACATTGTGACAATATTTAGTCTAGTAATTATTGCATTTTCTGACAGCGTTGCTAGAATATCCATTCAAATTGTATAACGTGGCGAGTCTACCATCACAGTCATTTGGGTTCATTATAAACTAGCATGATTTATAGAGAAAAGAGCAATGATACTTCTTTAGCAGTTTAGTGGCAAAGACACTCAAATTAGTCAAGAAATCCTATAATGCTACTATTATAAAGAGTGAAGGTAAGTAATATATTTGCAAATACCCTTTATAATTTTTTTAATATGATTTCTTTTTCATTCTGTCTTTAAAGGGGTTCTTCAAGAATGTAAAAAATGGTACCGTTGTTCAACACATGCCAAATTTTGCTTCCAGGGTGAGTATATGTGGCCCACAACTCCGGACGGGTCCCCCGAGTATATTTGGCCCATGACGTCATTACAACTCGCCGGCTGTATCAAGGTGTGCAGAACATCTGAAGACATCATTAAGAAACTGGAGCAGTGGGGAAATGGGCAGAGATTAATATTTATTTATTTTTAAGATGAGACCTATTATACTGTATGGAGCACTATGTGGGCCCATTATACTGTATGGAGCATTATGTGAGGCCATTATAGAGTATGGAGCATTGTATGGGGCCCATTATACTGAATGAAGCACTGTCTGGGGTCAATAAACTGTATGGAGCACTATGTGGGGTCTTTTGTACAGTATGAAGCACTTTATGAGTCCATTATACTCTATAGAGCACTATATGGGGTCATGATACTGTATGGAGCACTATGTGGAGCCTATTATACTGTATGGAGCACTATGTGAGGCCATTATACTGTATGGAGCACTACTGTGACATCGGCGGCCGTGCCCGCCGATGCCCCTTCAGCGGCGGTGCCCGCCGCAGCTTCCTCTCACCTGCGTCCCCCTGTCCGCGCGCTCTTCCGCGCTGCTCACCACTCTGCTACGGGTAACCGCGCCGGCCTTAGGCCGCGCACGCGCATTCCCCCGGCCTCTTCTGTTGGTAGGGGGCGTCGCTAAGGGGAGGGTCTGTAGGGCGCACTTCCGGTCTCCGCATATATCAGGCGTCCGCTCTATTCTGAGGGCGCCTGGTGATTGTTTGTGACTTTCAGCACCCATCGGCCATACCTTTTCTAGTGTACCCTGCCTATCCTTGCTGTTCTCATTGTCTGCCCTTTTCCTGGTCCATTTCCGTCTGTCTGTCTCCTCCCCGTGGTCCCCGCTGAACCTTTCCTGTAGTCTCCTAGCCATTACCTTCCGCCTTCCACCCCGCTATTCCTGCTCTGTCTGCCTGTCCTCCGAGTCGTCCCTGCTGGCTCCGGCTGTCGCGGTTCCGCCCCCTGCGGTCCTGCCCCTAACGATCCCTGTACAGGGGTCGGTCTTCACCAGGTGCGCTCGGCCCAGGGGCTCCGGATCCGCGACCCAGAGGGTCCACTCTTGGACGTATTAGCCAGAGGCGTCACAGTATCACCAGGCCATGGATCCCGCCGGTGCCGCAGCCGCCACACAAAAGGAATTGCTTTTTCTTCGTGAAAATCAGACCCGGATAATGTCCTTTATGAAGTCTATGGACACCCGGTTGTCCGCCCTGCAGACCTCTGACCCCGGGCACGCTCCCCTCTTAGTCAGCCTCCAGCAGGAGCTCGCGCAGCAGCGCGACGCTCAATCCCACATCTTAGGTTACATGGCATCCGTGGATGATCGATTGCTTGCTCTGCAATCCTCTGCTGCCGCTGCAACTTCCTCCCCGGACGTAGTCTCTACTCCGGCTCCCCGTCTGGGTAAACCCCCCAGGTACAGCGGAGATCCCAAGTTATGCCGGGGTTTTCTAAATCAATGCAGGCTACATTTTGAGCTTGCCCCCCTTCAGTACCCCACTGACCGCGCCAAGGTGGCGTTCATTGTGTCCCATCTCGAGGGTGAGGCCCTGTCCTGGGTGAACCCCTTGTGGGAGAGAGATGACCCCGTAGTGTTAAGTATACAGACCTTCTTGGAAACCTTTCGCAAGGTATTCGATGAACCGGGTCGCTTAGCATCCTCCACGGAGGCCCTTTTTAACCTCCGCCAGGGTTCCCTCACAGTGGGGCAATACGCCATCCGCTTCCGGACCCTCTCTTCAGAGTTGGGGTGGAACAATGAGGCTCTTGTGGGAGCCTTTTGGAGAGGCCTCTCCAGTAAGATCAAGGATGAGCTTGCCGGGCGAGACACCCCCACCACTCTGGAGGACCTTATTTCGCTGGCCACTCGCATTGATCTACGCTTTCAGGAGCGCGCTCGAGAGGCAGTCAGAGAGAGAAGGTCCTTTAGGCTGTATCAGGCTCCTGTCCCCCGTTTCCCTGTATCTCCTGTTAGTACCGCTCCTGAGCCTATGCAGATTGATCGTGTCAGACTGTCCGAGCAACGCCGCAGGGAGAGGATGACCAAGGGTCTCTGCCTGTACTGTGGAGGTGCCAACCATTTTGTGCGTTCTTGTCCGGAGAAGCCAGAGAGGTCGGGAAATGCCTCCACCTAGGTCAGGTAAGAGAGGACCCCCTAGGTGATCAAAATTCCTCTCTTCCCCTTACCCTTTCAGCTTTGCTAATTACAGGTCGGGAGCGTGGATCTGTGGAGGCGTATGTGGACTCGGGTGCTGCCGGTAATTTCATCCGCCAGGAGGAGGTTGACAAACTCCAGATTCCGGTGTTGGTATTGAAGAACCCTCGCGCTATTTCCTCCGTTGATGGTAAACCTTTACCCGGACTCATCACCATGGTTACCGTCGAAGTAGACCTCCAAATCGGAGCTCTCCACCTCGAAAAGATAGCCTTTTATGTCCTGCCACAACTAGCCCATGCTGTTCTTCTAGGGCTACCCTGGCTCAGACGGCACGAGCCGGTGATTGACTGGCGCTCTGGGGAAGTTCTCCGTTGGGGGCACTCCTGCCAGGAGCACTGCCTACGGGCTCTCACTCGTCCCCGTCCATGCTCGAAGCCTGCCGACCTTCCGGGCCTACCCGCACCCTATCACACGTTTGCCGATGTGTTCAGCAAAAAGGAGGCGGACTCCTTACCCCCTCATCGCTCCTATGACTGCCCTATCGACCTGGTTCCCGGAGCCACTCCTCCCAGAGGGAGAACTTATCCTTTGTCCCCAGCAGAGACCTCGGCTATGTCGGAATATATACAGGAGAATCTGGCCAAGGGGTTCATCCGGAAGTCCTCGTCCCCTGCGGGCGCAGGTTTCTTCTTCGTCCGGAAGAAAGATGGGTCCCTGCGACCCTGTATTGATTACCGGGGCCTGAACAACATCACTGTTAAAAACCGGTACCCGCTCCCGCTGATTCCTGAACTCTTCGACCGGCTGAGGGGGGCCAGAATCTTCACGAAGTTGGATCTGCGGGGAGCTTACAACTTAATCCGAATCCGAGCGGGGGACGAGTGGAAGACGGCCTTCAATACCCGGGACGGCCATTATGAATACTTGGTCATGCCGTTCGGTCTCTGCAATGCTCCAGCGGTGTTTCAGGAATTCGTAAATGAGGTGTTCCGGGACCTACTCTATTCCTGCGTGGTGGTGTATTTGGATGATATCCTCGTTTTCTCGACCGACCTCTCCTCCCATCGGAGAAGTGTACGCATGGTCCTGCAGCGCCTTCGAGAAAATCGTCTTTACGCCAAGATCGAGAAGTGCCTCTTCGAGCAAACAGCGTTACCCTTCTTGGGGTATATCATCACGGATTCCGGTCTTAAGATGGATCCGGAGAAGCTGTCCGCGGTACTCCAGTGGCCTCGTCCAGTTGGCATAAAGGCCATCCAGCGTTTCCTCGGCTTCGCTAACTATTACCGACAGTTTGTACCCCACTTCTCTACAGTCACCAAGCCCATCACGGTCCTGACCCGTAAGGGGACGAAGTCTAACGTCTGGTCTTCCGAAGCCGAGGACGCCTTTCTTGCCCTGAAACGCTCGTTTGCCTCTGCTCCGATCTTACACCGTCCAGTGGCTAGTAGGCCCTTCATCCTGGAAGTTGATGCCTCCTCCACTGGAGCTGGGGCGGTTCTCTCCCAACAGGCTCCATCTGGACGTCTAGCCCCCTGCGGGTTCTTCTCCAAATCCTTTTCTCCGGCGGAGTGCAACTACTCCATTGGGGACCGAGAATTATTGGCCATTAAGATGGCGCTGGAGGAATGGCGATATCTGCTCGAGGGGGCAGTGCATCCCTTTACTATCTTCACGGACCACAAGAACCTGGCCTACCTGCAATCTGCCCAGAGACTCAACTCCAGACAAGCCAGGTGGGCTCTGTATTTTTCCCGTTTTGAGTTTAAGCTCCACTTCCGGCCCGGCAGTAAGAACATCAAAGCTGATGCGCTTTCCAGGTCTTTGCAGCCACCGGAGAAGGAGGAGGATCCATCATATATTATCGAGCCGGCTAAAGTTATCTCCGTGGCCCCCGTGAGATTCTCTACCCTTCCGCCTGGCAAGACCTTCGTCCCTTCAAACAAACGTCTGGAAGTACTGCGCTGGGGACATTCTTCCAAGGTTGCTGGGCACGTTGGGATTAAGAAGACTCTTTTGCTTCTTTCCCGGTATTACTGGTGGCCCTCTCTCCACCAGGATGCAAAGGACTTTGTAGCCTCCTGCAGGACTTGTGCTCAGAACAAGGTTCCAAGGACTCTGCCCTCCGGTCTCCTTCATCCGTTGCCTGTGCCAGAGGCCCCTTGGCAGCAAATCGCCATGGATTTCGTGACTGATCTGCCTCGCTCTGCTGGATGTACTACCATCTTAGTCGTCGCAGACCGCTTTTCCAAGATGGCCCACTTTATTCCCTTGGTCGGACTGCCATCTGCTCCAAAGTTGGCCGAGATCTTTATCCACCACGTGTTCAGGCTACATGGTCTTCCTCTGCGAATCGTGACCGATCGAGGGGTCCAGTTTACTTCCCGATTCTGGAGGGCCCTCTGTCGGCTCCTGGGCACGTCTCTCGACTTCTCCTCAGCGTATCATCCTCAAACCAACGGCCAAGTGGAACGGATTAACCAAATTCTGACCACCTACTTACGCCACTTTTCTAACGCCCATCAGGATAATTGGGTCTCTCTTCTACCTTGGGCGGAATTCGCTCATAATAATCATTCCAGCGAATCAACGTCCAAGACACCGTTCTTTGTGGTAACTGGGCTAAATCCTGGGGTTCTATTGCCCTTTTCCGCATCGTCTGGAGTTCCTGCAGCAGACACTCTCGCCAAGGAGTTTTCGCAAATTTGGAAGGAGACCAGAGAGGCGCTCGAGCTAGCCAACATCCGAATTAAGAAACACGCGGACAAGAGACGAAGGGATCTACCCCCGTACCATCCCGGGGACAAAGTCTGGCTTTCTACCAAACATATCCGCCTGAAAGTCCCTGCTTACAAATTAAGTCCTCGGTACATCGGGCCTTTTGAAGTACTTGGGCGCATTAACAAAGTAGCCTACAAATTGAGGTTGCCGGCATCACTCCGGGTCCCTAACGCCTTCCATATCTCGCTCCTTAAACCTGTGGTCTTGAATCGGTTCCAACCAAACTCCATGTCCCCTCCCTCGCCAATTTGTTCTAACAATGTCTTTGAAGTAAAGGACATTCTGGCTATGAAAAGGGTCAAGGGTAAGACTCTTTTTCTTATCGACTGGAAGGGTTTTGGCCCAGAGGAGAGGTCCTGGGAGCCCCGAGAGAATGTCGATGCCCCCCTTATCATGAAAAGATTTCTGACCAACCTCAGAAGGAGAGGACATATGGGAGGGGGTACTGTGACATCGGCGGCCGTGCCCGCCGATGCCCCTTCAGTGGCGGTGCCCGCCGCAGCTTCCTCTCACCTGCGTCCCCCTGTCCGCGCGCTCTTCCGCGCTGCTCACCACTCTGCTACGGGTAACCGCGCCGGCCTTAGGCCGCGCACGCACGTTCCCCCGGCCTCTTCTGTTGGTAGGGGGCGTCGCTAAGGGGAGGGTCTGTAGGGCGCACTTCCGGTCTCCGCATATATCAGGCGTCCGCTCTATTCTGAGGGCGCCTGGTGATTGTTTGTGACTTTCAGCACCCATCGGCCATACCTTTTCTAGTGTACCCTGCCTATCCTTGCTGTTCTCATTGTCTGCCCTTTTCCTGGTCCATTTCCGTCTGTCTGTCTCCTCCCCGTGGTCCCCGCTGAACCTTTCCTGTAGTCTCCTAGCCATTACCTTCCGCCTTCCACCCCGCTATTCCTGCTCTGTCTGCCTGTCCTCCGAGTCGTCCCTGCTGGCTCCGGCTGTCGCGGTTCCGCCCCTGCGGTCCTGCCCCTAACGATCCCTGTACAGGGGTCGGTCTTCACCAGGTGCGCTCGGCCCAGGGGCTCCGGATCCGCGACCCAGAGGGTCCACTCTTGGACGTATTAGCCAGAGGCGTCACAACTACATGATGCCCATAATACTTTATGGAGCACTGTGTGGGGCCATTATACTGTATGAAGCACTATGTGGGGCAATTATACTGTGTTGTTCCACTTTTTTTGGCCATTATACTGTATAGAACATTATCAATATTACAACAATCATAGAGCACTTTTATGCCCAATGGTGGCACATGTGGGTTTGTGGACCCACTGGGCCATTAGGACTAGGGGCTTAGCTTAGCAACTACCTGATGTTCACTGGAGCTCCTGATAGTGGAGACAGACTGTGCTGCAAGTAGCCAACAGGCACCACTCCTGGGCAGAGCCCGGTACTGCAGTGCTGATCCTAGGACCCAGGCACGCTGACACTGATTAGGTCTAGGACTCCATGCAGACTAGTAAGTTCTGGCATCTCTACAGAATGGTTAATGACATGAATACAAGCTTGTTTCAGACATGCCAGTTTAGGATACTGGATGACAGTTTGGTCGCATATGGACTGAGAGGCAATGTTCAGACACTGGTAGCTCCGGGACCAGGGGACAACGTTCAAGCACTAGCCGCTCCGGGACCATGGGATGAGGTTCAGGAACAAACTAAAAGCAGGGTGTACGCTGGGGACCACGCCGAGGGGCCGGGGCGATGAATAAGGCTGGGGTCACACTAACCGGCGCAAAATACGGTCCGTAGTTTACAGGCGTAATACGGATGAATGACCCCTAAATAGTGCTCCGTATGTCATCCGTAAGCAAGGTGTGGTCGCGTATTTTGCGCATGTAAGCATCCGTATGGAATCCGTATGGAATCCGTATGGAATCTGTATGCTGAGATTTTCTCGCCGGCTTGGAAAATGGACATCTAATGGAGCCCTATGACAGGTTTTATAACACAAACGAAAGAATAGATATAGACACATAGGAATACATGTGTGTATATATTTATATATATATATATATATATATATATATATACATGCATGTCATTGTGACAAACATATATATATATTTGTACTTCACAGAGTTCTTCATAGCAGAATAGCCGCTAATTAACTTGCCGGCTTCTATGAAATCATTCCCCAAACCGACATGAAATGACACATTGTTTACATTCAGTAAAGCATTTCATTTCATGTTTTTTATATGTCCCTGACTAATAATTAGATGAGGGTTTGTGTGCAAAATTTTGGAGTTGTAGTTTTTATTTTAAGGGGTTAATTCGTTGTTAAAAAATGCTTGGGCTGCCCATTGCCCTGTAGCGGTGGTGAATGGGTTAATCTAACAAAGGGTTAATGTCACCTTACAATCGAATGGTGAACATCAACGAATGCACTCCTACATGCATCTTCCTCCCACCCAGCTCATATGGTGCGTTCTGTACCAGTTGGCCAGTTTTTACGTCTCCGACGGATCTGTTCAACAGAACAAGAATTTGAATCCCAGGCCCTGGATCTGAGAAATCGGTTCTCCGAAAGGGGATATAGCAATCGTTCTATTAAACGGGCATATCTCCGGGCTAAACATAGCAGTAGGAATTCCCTCCTATATAAAACCAAGGAGGTACAGGAAAAGAAGGATGTGTTGAGATTTATTACAAATTTCAATGCACGGTCGGGTCAAGTGCGTGGGATTCTTGAAAGGTCTTGGGATATATTAAAGACAGATCCCATTATCACTAAAATTATTCCAGATAGACCGCGGATTACGTTTAGGAGGGCCAAAAACCTGCGGGACCATATTGTGCGCAGTCATTTCATTGATGAATCTTCAAAGACCTTTCTGGATAATTTTACCAGAAAGAGGAGTGGTGGTAGTAAGGCCTGTGGTCATTGCGTGGCATGCAGCAATATGATTAGGGATGACAAGTTTTTAGATTCTTCTGGACGGAAAATGTTTAATATCAAGAAAGCCATTACTTGCACGTCCCGCAATGTAATTTATTATGCCACATGCCCCTGTTCCCTGATCTATATAGGGTTGACCACTCGCCAGTTAAAGGTGAGGATCAGGGAGCATGTTCTTGGCATACAGGCCGCAGTAAATGAAGAAGATCTTAATTTACTTAAAACTCTACCAAGACACTTTAAGATCCATCATAACTGCGACAGTAGTGGCCTAAAGGTGAAAGGCATAGATATGATTGATGTGGGGATTCGGGGTGGACGTGTGTCTCAACGATTGGCCCAGAGAGAGACACGTTGGATTTGGACTTTGGACACGGTACACCCCCTAGGATTAAATGAAAATATATCTTATGCTCCATTCTTGTGATGTCCCTGTGATTGGAGCAATGCACGGAGATGCATTGCGCCGCAGTTTGTTTGTTTTTATTGATTTTAATTTGTTTTTAATTTTAATCCTTTTAGGATTCTTTTGGTCCAGACCGGCAATACCATCACATCTTGGATCCCCCTTACCGTCATGGTTGAAGAGTGGTTTTCCCCTCCCTTCTCTTCTAATTTACATCTTTTCCTCTCCCTCTCCCCCCTTCCCCTTCCCCCCCCCCATTTTTCCTAATCCCCTTACACTTCCCCTCCCATGGATGGACTCAATTTTATATGTGTACACATGTATATTATATCTTTATGCCCCGTGCTTTGGTGTCAATTGATTTTCATATACTAGGATATAATAATATATATGTATTTTTACATTATATACATTGTTGTTTATAATTACGTGTGGGTATATAGGTACATGTATGTACTTATTGTTTATTGACACATTATTTCTATGCATTAAGGTTTGAAATTGGGAGTTTGATTTTCAATGTTATATGTGGACATCTGGTATGACATTATGTCATGGATTATGCAGATTGTCATATTAGCTGACCTTTTAGTGGCTGTGATTTGTCTTTGCATCGATATGATGCGGGGTGGCATAGTGTATGTAATGTAATTCTACATCTGATCAGCCTGATTTGTTTTTGTTTTTCTCCCCTCCTCTTCCATGATTAGTGACGGTGGATCTGACGTGGCGCTGACCCTGTACGCGCGTGGGTCATGTCCCGGTGCGTCGGATGGTACTGGTGTCTCTATGCGGTGGGAGTGTCTCAGGTTTCTGGGCCCCTATCACATGACGCTATGCCCATCCGGCGTTCCCGGTATTCATGACTGCACCCGCGTCACTTCCGGTCCGCGTCACGGGCACTTCCGGTTTGGCGATATTTAAACTCACCGGTCTTAGATTACATACGCCCCCTGACGAAGGAGTTTTTCTCCGAAACGCGCGTCGGGGTGACGCGTTGACTGCCCAGGCCTCTCATTCATTCCTTTTGCAGGTAATTACCTCTGCCTTGTGCCGTCAACCAGCGTGTTGGCGGGCGGATTATTTGTTATACACACGGTGGATATTAGACCTTATATATGGTCATTGCATTATTTCTAATTGGGCACTTATAGTTTGGGCTTGTTATAGTGGTGAGGATATGCCCTGAATATTTGTGGTTGTCCATATATAATGTAGCCCATCAATATTCATAAATTAAATACACTGTAATAACAGGAAGATAATCGGCTTGCCAGGCCTTTCTAGGCTATAGGAATAATGTGAATTAATTTAATTTATTTTGTAGAATTTGACATTGTAAAATTTGGCCAAGGGCTGGTCACGTGTCCGTTGCACTGCAGCACTCTGTTCCCTTGCACGTGTCTCACCATTTTGCCCCGTTCTGTGTGATTCTTTAATAAAGATGTTTTTCTAATGGATCCTTTGGTCGTAATTTGTGGTTTCCACTTCCCCTTTGCTATGCATATCAACGACTGATCCCTTGTTTATTCCATAACACAGGCATCCTATTTAGTTATAGTACACATGATGCTGTTATTTACCCTTGCTTTGTTGTTATACAATCTTGAGGATGTAGCTGGTAACTTGGGGATCTTGAGGTCAGTATATTTGTTTATAGTTTCATTGCTAGTTCTGTATAAGGTTCGAATGAAGTATTGTTGTAACATTCAAAAGGATAAATTGAAAGAGGATGAGTGCAACATTGTATTGTCAAGATATATGCATATCATGTATGGTTTCTGATGTATATTTGATTGCATATTAACATGTCAAATCATCTAATAAAGAAGTTTAAAAAAAAAAAAGAAACTGATTACTGGATATAATCAGTTTACTTTGGCCATTTTGGAAACTGAATTGTATTGAATTGCAAAAGAAGATACAATCAGAATTTTCAACAAGAGAAAAAATGTGTGTATGTTGAATATGAAACATGGCTTAAAGAATAAGACACAGAACAGATCAGTCTGTGAAAAGCAAAAAGTCCCAACGAGTATTCATGATCTTTGGCCTATTTATTTTTACTAACTTATATAGCGCCATTAATTTCACAGCGCTTTACAGACATTATGAGCATGGTGTCCATTTGGGCTCACAATTTACATTCACTATCAGTATGTCTTTGGAGTGTGGGGGGAAACTGTAGAACCCCAAGGAAACCCACGCAAATCCAGGGAGAACATACAAGCTCCTTCGAGATGTTATCCATAAAGGGATTTGATCCCAAGACCCGAGCACTGCAAAACAACAGTGCTAACCACTGAGCCCCGGTGCTGCACCTATTCTGGTCTGAAATCCACCTCTTCCTTAACTGGTCATGCTCATAACAGAAAACATTAAATGAACAGTGATACAATAAAGTATTGTAGCAATAGGTAATAGTAACATGGGCTTACGGGTGAGAAAAAACTCTGCTTTGAAGGAATTAATCTATCAACAGTACCATTAACTTTTGACAGAGTCTTAGTTTGGTCTTAAATTTTCACCAGAAGCAAAATATAATTGCTTTGCAGCAATAAAGGATTTTCCCTTCTTTTGTAGAAAGTTGTTTTTTTTTTAAAGCATTGTTTGATAAAGTAGATTTGGACTAAATGTATGACCCTAAGGAACAGGAAGAATTGAACACGTTAGAGAAATTACTTCATGAACAGGCAGATGCCATGAAATATCATAGAAATAAACTGATTGGCACTACTCCCAATGGAAATCAATTATCTTCATTCAAAGAGCTCTTCACAGGTATATTTAGACCACTTACTGTCGTGCTACACTGCCATAGAAAGTTACATTTCATATGAACTTACATGTAGGAAAAAGCAAGTGGCATTCACCAATTGTATTACTTATTTCTTGTAAATCACTTATAACAGCATAAAAAAGTGTAAGTGGGGGAGGGAAGAACACAGAGCACACCAGGAGATGGCCACTGTAGCATCTGTGCCGGTTCCTGCACCCTCAGTGTTTACTACCCGCTAAGCGGCATCGCATCTTTAGTGTGGGTAATGCTTGACAGCATCAGTCCTGTATTATTATTGTGACTTTTAATGATGCTATATCAGGGAGCTATGGGGTTAATTGTTTGTTTTTTTATTACTCCTTTCTGAGAGCCCTGGGCAAGGCTGTCTGCTTATTTAAACACCTGAGTCCCTGACTTCTAAAGCCAGTCAATGAGTTGTTCTGTTTACGTGACCTGTAGCTCTAAACCTTGTTCTTGTGTTGTCTTCATGATGTCTCCCGTTTTCTGACCTCAGCTTGAATTTTGACTGTCCGCTTGTTTTCCAATTTTGTCCCTGACATGACCTCTTGGCATTGAACCCTTCTTGCCTACAGTTTGCTCCACTGTTCACCAGCTACTCAGTGGCCCCAGCCTCTGTTTGGGTATGTGCAGACGTTCAGTATTAGGCAGAGCTTTGGAAGCAGCACATGTCCGCTGCGTCCAAAGAGCTGCCGGCTATTGAGTCCACATATGTTCATCGAACCATGTGGAATCCGCATCCAATGCATTGGATTTGTGCCTCTGCAAGATAAATAGACGTGCTGCAGTCTGGAAAGACATGCCGCATGTTCGTCTCCGCAGGGAGGCCATGGGTATCAGAGCACGCATAGTGGACATGGGATTTCATGAAAACCCTTCCACTATGCTGTAACATCTGGCCGCTGTAGGTTGGACGCTGTGGATGTACTCAGCGTCCAACTAGCAGCGTTTACTGACAATGGGAACGTACCCTTATAGCTCAGATTCCTGTGCAGGAGTTAAAGGGCAACTGTCAGGGCAACCCCTGGAATCTGGTAAACGTAGTGGTTGCACAAAGCCTGGAAGCTCTTTTAACACCTGCCAGTCTTCCAAGAACAGGGCAACTGTGAAAGAACAGGCTGAAATCTCATCCCTCGAGATCTCAGTCCCGAGATCACCATCAGCGCATGCGCCATCCCCGGCGGCAGCCGCCATATTGCCGGAGCCAGCCAATACAGAGGGAACCGAGAGGGAGCCCCGGGGCTCTGGCCTGTCGTAAAATGTCGGCAGAGCCCCGGGATGGGAACTGGAGACACCGCCGGGCACGTGGAGACACGGCTGGGCACCCGGCGACACCCACAGCGCCGACAGACACCCGGAGACGCCCGGACACCCCCGCAGCCTACACCCGATAAGGTATATCCTCTTTGTAAGACGCACCCCCATTTCCCCCCCAAGTTTTGGGGAAAAAAAGTGCGTCTTACAAAGCGGAAAATATGGTATTTATATCTACTGATCCTACAGTTGTGGCCAAAAGTATTGACACCCCTGCAATTCTGTCAGATAATACTCAGTTTCTTCCTGAAAATGATTGCAAACACAAATTCTTTGGTATTATTATCTTCATTTAATTTGTCTTAAATGAAAAAACACAAAAGAGAATGAAGCAAAAAGCAAAACATTGATCATTTCACACAAAACTCCAAAAATGGGCCAGACAAAAGTATTGGCACCCTCAGCCTAATACTTGGTTGCACAACCTTTAGCCAAAATAACTGCAACCAACCGCTTCTGGTAACCATCAATGAGTTTCTTACAATGCTCTGCTGGAATTTTAGACCATTCTTCTTTGGCAAACTGCTCCAGGTCCCTGATATTTGAAGGGTGCCATCTGCAAACTGCCATTTTTAGATCTCTCCACAGGTGTTCTATGGGATTCAGGTCTGGACTCATTGCTGGCCACCTTAGAAGTCTCCAGTGCTTTCTCTCAAACCATTTTCTAGTGCTTTTTGAAGTGTGTTTTGGGCCATTGTCCTGCTGGAAGACCCATGACCTCTGAGGGAGACCCAGCTTTCTCACACTGGGCCCTACATTATGCTGCAAAATTTGTTGGTAGTCTACAGACTTCATAATGCCGTGCACACGATCAAGCAGTCCAGTGCCAGATGCAGCAAAGCAACCCCAAAACATCAGGGAACCTCCGCTATGTTTGACTGTAGGGACCGTGTTCTTTTCTTTGAATGCCTCTTTTTTTTCTCCTGTAAACTCTATGTTGATGCCTTTGCCCAAAAAGCTCTACTTTTGTCTCATCTGACCAGAGAACATTCTTCCAAAACGTTTTAGGCTTTTTCAGGTAAGTTTTGGCAAACTCCAGCCTGGCTTTTTTATGTCTCGGGGTAAGAAGTGGGGTCTTCCTGGGTCTCCTACCATACAGTCCCTTTTCATTCAGATGCCGACGGATAGTATGGGTTGACACTGTTGTACCCTTGGATGGCAGGGCAGCTTGAACTTGTTTGGATGTTAGTCGAGGTTCTTTATCCAACACCCGCACAATCTTGTGTTGAAATCTCTTGTCAATTTTTCTTTTCTGTCCACATCTAGGGAGGTTAGCCACAGTGCCAAGGGCTTTAAACTTCTTGATGACACTGCGCACGGTAGACACAGGAACATTCAGGTCTTTGGAGATGGACTTGTAGCCTTGAGATTGCTCATGCTTCCTCACAATTTGGTTTCTCAAGTCCTCAGACAGTTCTTTGGTCTTCTTTCTTTTCTCCATGCTCAATGTGGTACACACAAGGACACAGGACAGAGGTTGAGTCAACTTTAATCCATGTCAACTGGCTGCAAGTGTGATTTAGTTATTGCCAACACCTGTTAGGTGCCACAGGTAAGTTACAGGTGCTGTTAACTACACAAATTAGAGAAGCATCACATGATTTTTCAAACAGTGCCAATACTTTTGTCCACCCTCTTTTTATGTTTGGTGTGGAATTATATCCAATTTGGCTTTAGGACAATTCTTTTTGTGGTTTTTCATTTAAGACAAATTAAATGAAGATAATAATACCAAAGAATTTGTGTTTGCAATCATTTTCAGGAAGAAACTGAATATTATCTGACAAAATTGCAGGGGTGTCAATACTTTTGGCCACAACTGTATGCCTTAATATATTTATTTTTCTATTACCCTATTACCTGGTCTTCTCCTGTTCTACCCATTAATTTTGATATTACTGTTTTTTAATGGATGTAATGTTAATGATTTAATAATAAATGAATTGTATTTGTTACAATGGAAACTTGGCATGTACACCATTTTTATTTTTTTATAAATTGTCCAAACATTACTATCTGGGTAAACTTCACAGGGTTTGTTTTATATTATTTATCCATGTCAGAAATATGAAAACTGCACCCGGGACCTGAGGTGTAAAATGGACATGTACTTATGGTAGTGAAGGGGGAATAATCTTATCCTGCCCTGAACAAAGTAAATGTATGATGTAAGATTTCTGTTCCATTTAGTTGTATATTATCATATCTATAGCTGTATGTATTTGTTTGAAGCAGTATATACATATGATATAAATCCTTTCTGATACAGAGGAAAACAAATATTTGTATGTTCATTAAGTATGATATAAAAGGGTATATTTGTATCTTAACCTGAAACAATAGCATGTTATCTAGATATTATTACCTGAAATAACATGTTAACTAGATTATTGTACTCTAAGCCTTTCACTGCCACGACAAAAATAAAAATAATATAATATATATGCTGTTTCTCTGCGGCAAAACAAATTTTACTATTTAGCAATGTATGATTTCAAAGAATCCATCTACAAACACCTTAAATATATACACGAACAACAGAAAAAGTCTGAAAGCAGACAATAATATCCCAAAGCCCAATAAATTATTTAATATACATAT
This sequence comes from Dendrobates tinctorius, assembly GCF_039654945.1. NCBI lineage: Eukaryota > Metazoa > Chordata > Amphibia > Anura > Dendrobatidae > Dendrobates > Dendrobates tinctorius. The sequence goes on along the minus strand of NW_027361795.1, from coordinate 10,207,641 downwards.
GTATGGAACAGAGACGAAGGTAAACAAATAGTGTTTTAGGCAAAATTGCTGTAAAAAATTAAAAATAAGCTAAGCCAGTACTTATATGTGTTCATTACCTTTACATTCTAAGAATTTTGTGTTTGTTGCTTATTTTCAGCACATAAGGTAGCTATTATTTGTATGACACACACTTTTTTAGAAGAGTAGTAGTGTCTATATGGTTAGTATTTACTTGCTCCAAACAGGTTTCTGTTTTCAACAAAAATGCTGTTTTATTATTAAAATATGTTGTTAGCAAGACAAAACCCATGAAAAATTCAATATGATAAGTATAAAAGAAAAAGGAAGCCATATATTAAAAGGAATCATAATTGGCAAAATAGTAAAGTGCAACAGTGCAAAAAGACACCCCCTGACGAAGGCAGCGTGCCGAAACACGCGTTGGGGAGGGCGCCGATCCAGGAGACCGGAGCATATTACATTACTCTGTAAGTTACTTGATGCTTTTAGCATTATATACTGTTTACTTGTTCCCAGATACGCTTACTCCTGGTCGTTTAGTATGTGATGTGGATACAGTGACACCTGGTGGTGTTTTTTTGCACTGTTGCACTTTACTATTTATGATTCCTTTTAATATATGGCTTTTTCATAGACTGTAAGCTTGCGAGCAGGGCCCTCATTCCTCTTGGTATCTGTTATGATCTATGTGATTATTGTTATGCTGTAATGTCTATTGTCTGTACAAGTCCCCTCTGAAATGTAAAGTGCTGCGGAATATGTCGGTGGTATAGAAATAAAATGTATTATTATTATTTCACATGTTCTTTATATATAATTACTGTTTGAACTTTTCGTGCACTATATACATGATGAGTCCTTGACACTAATTATGATTTTTTAACACCTTACATGTCTTTTTCACTGAGATGTAATCCACATCTACTTACTATATACAAACTGGATAATAGCGCTCTTGTTGTAGCATACAGATATTTATCTTCTACTATTTTACATCTGATCGTATATTATTTTTAAACCTGCTATACCAATAAAAATTTATATTATTCTGAACTATTTGGATTTTTGGTCGGCTTTTTTCTGTGTTTTTATGTTTGATTTTCCGATTGTCCATTTTGTCCATTAAGGTCCATTTCTCAGTAGTACGGTTAATAGGTGGTGTTTTTAGATAGAATATTTCCTTTACCACACCTACATATAAACAACCTTTCTGTACTCTGAGTCTTGGTCCCCTTTTCTTGTTAGTTTTGTACACTGACGCCTCAGCAGGCGTTGAACTGTCTGCGCTAACGCAACTGCCTTTTTTATCTTGTTATGCAGTCGCACTAGCGCAGATGCTCCATCTGCGCTAGCAGTGACGGACCCTCGATCGCTGCAGACCGCGGGTCCATCACAGCATGATGGCACATCGCTAACGCATGCCAATTTTGACATGCGTTAGTGATGCGCCGCGTTATGGCAGTCTATGGCAGCGTTAACAGATGCGGTACATCGCGTTAATGCCGCGGTGTAACGCAATCCGTAAAACGGACTGCCATAACGGTATGTGAACCTTGCCTTAGGAGGAATCGTGACAAAAAGTAGCTTAGAAAAATGGACAGGAAGTACCATTGAGATACAGCTACTATAGTTCATCAGTATTACTGATAAATACAGATCTATTCGTCTTAAAGAAGCACGCCCATCAAAGTTTGTATCCAATTAATATATTGCAGAATTATTATATAGCACTGTGTATTTACAGTTGCTCATTTTGCCTTTATACCCAGTTAATTCTTCTGTTTTCCCTTAGGTCTATAAACTGACTAGCTGAATCCTTCAAAGTTCCATGTAGAAACAGGAGGTACATTTTTCCTATATGAGTAATAAGTCACTGCATAAGTCCCTGGTGGGGGAGGTGGGAGCAGCTGGGTCAGGAGTTGAAGAGGGGAGTGATAAATGCAGGGACAAGAGACTTTATGTTTCTACATACAGTAGAGAAAAGAGAAGAATTAGCTGGGTAGAACGGAAAAATGAGCAATTGTAAGTACACCGTGCTATATAATATGATGATTGCAGTATACTAAGGGGATAACAAATCTGGTGGTAGTGCTTTCCATGGAATTCATTTATCACTTGTAAGGAGTAGAGAGCCACTTTCACACATGTTCGTAATGAGGATCTGCAATATGACATGTAAATAAAGTGAATGCATCACATTTTCATTAATATTTGATCAGTTTTTGCATATGTAATTGCCTTCATTGCTATTTTTGCCCAACTGAAAATATAGGCAATGAATATAAATGCGGATGCAATAGCTGATCAAATGCTCCTGCTATACTAAAGGAATACTGTTGCATTCCATGTTAAGCACTATCAATAGACTTTAATGGTGAAATGGATCACAATTATGCTGCATTTTTCAAAAACGGATGTAAAAAATGTCCATGAGAATAACAGTATTGGTTTACATTAGCATCATATTTCAATACACGAAATATTGCTGAAATACGGATGACAAATACGCTCTCGTGAAAGAGGCCTTGGGCACACTCACATAGTGCGGTCACAAGGAGCGGCCACCACTCTTATTGTATTAGCGTGTACAGCAGCCAATACAGTTGAACCCACCACTCTCCGTCTCTTAGGACACAGCTCACTTTAGGATTGCATCATTACTATATGTGGGAGACTCAGCAGACCCTATAACTAGAAATGCAGGAAGTTGAGACAATATTACATTATGTGGGCAGACTCAGAGCACATTATTACTATACATGGGGGGACTCAGGCTGCATTATTACTATTTATGGGATGCAGGGTGATTTAACCCCTTCACGCCGCAGCCCTTTTCCGTCTTTGCGTTTCTCTTTTCGCTCCCTCTTCTTCCCAGAGCTATAACTTTTTTATTTTTCCATGAATACGGCCATATGAGAGCTTGTTTTTTTGCGGGACGAGTTGTACTTGCGGGATGAGCCAAGGCATTATTACATTATAGGGTCACTCATAGTATTGTAGGGGGTAAACAGGAGATATAACTACTTTCTAGGGGCAAAATGTGGGCATTAATATTTTTTAGAGGGCGATTATACGATCAAGAAAGTACAAAGACGACGTTTTAATATGTAAGTGGCAAAAAGGTGGGCATTATTAATATGTGGGGCATTAAGAGGAGCACAGCTACCATGCCACACAGCAGCAGCTCAGCATTGAAGTGATGGCAGGATGTAAAGTTTGTGCAGGTTGGGAAAGGGTGGGAATGGTGCTAGAAATGTAAGAAGTCAAAGGTGTCATTGGTATAAACTCTGCAGAGGAGTCCTGTCTGGAGTAGCCATCATGACTGAATGGCCATATGGAAAAAGTAAATGACCCCATCAAAAAGAACGTCACCTGTAACTCACTATTTTTAACTTTACTGTATATCTCTTACATGTTCTGCAGAACTGGGATCTACCATTTTATGGTCATAATGTGGATGTAATATCTGTCCTGATCTTTGTATGTTTTTTTTTCCTAATCAGTTTCATCTTTACCCACTATGATTACGGTGCACAACCAAAATTGACACCATTGTAATGTTAGGGGGCCGATACATTTTTTCCATTCTGTGCTGACTCCCTAACCACATCTGTGTCACTGGGGACATGGCCGCTGGGACGGCCACTGATGGGGCTGACAAAATATTGCTACTGTCTATGAACCTATTTTTGCTGTTGTAAGAAGGCTCATTTATGGATTAATAAAACTATTTTAAATGTAAATACACATTTCTGTTATTCTCTTGTTTGCTCGAGAATGTTGGAAACATATGCTAGAAAAATGATAATCTGAGTGCATTACAATATCATTGACAGAACCTTTTGATAGCAAATGTTCATGAGCTCCAAAATAAATACAATTATCAAGAACATTTGTAGAAGGTTAAATGAAAAGCTTTGGAAGTGGTGACGTAGATCTTCCACGATTTTAGTTATAAAAAGCAAAGTCTACTGTCTCACAAGTTCACTTCAAAGACATACTGAAGACACCTGAACGGTGTTCCCCTAAGCCAGTAACCATGAAGTGGGTGATCCTTGCGCTGGTTTGTCTCCAGCTGTCAGAGGGCTTGGTCAGGTCTGTACATACCCCCATTTTTGACATACATTTTACTTTTGATACTCTATTCAGTTGTCTTTTTATTTACCGTATATTTAAATACTGTATCTAGATCTTTTGACTGCTGAGTTTAAATCTTTGTAGTATAAAATTTAGATCCATCATGTGGCATATGTGCATCAGGGTGGTGACAGAAGTGTGAGGCCGATTTTCTGGGCCCACATTTCCTGAAAGCTGATTACTACCTGCCCTAAAGATTAACACATCAAATTAGTTTGCAGAACAGCACTCCACTAAACACAGGTTATGGAGTAAGTAGAGATGGGAAAATTGATTTGCAGCACTCTGGTCCATCGACCAAGTCAGTAATCTATGACTACTGGATGAGAGGTCTGCAAATCTTCTTACCTCCTGGGATTTCCAACTCTTCATTTGATTACCTGGGCTGGTACGATATCGAGAGTTTGTTGCGCCACACGGATGATATTGAATCAACCCAGCTAATAATAAGAATAGCTGGGTTTGCAGACCTCCCTTACAGCCGTCACAGATTACTGATCTGGTCCTGCGAACTGCTTCCTCCATTTCTATTAGCAAGTGATATTTTATTTACTTTGATTAAATTCCATGACACTGCTCAGGGATTGTGGGCTGTGAAAGAAACACACACTCTGTATTAAAGCGTTTCTATTAATGGCAATAGATTATCCAATAACTTACATAAAATCATAGATTTGCATATCCCTTACACACCAGGAAGATATGTTCACCGAAAAATGTAGCATGCAGAGAGATAGCGCTAAGGAAAAGCACTTCTGTGCACATGTGCTGCGACCGGAAGTACGTCACAATCGGGAAGTTCCGCATACCTAATGCATGAGCGATTCCTTATTTAAGCACACTATATACCGCATTAGGTCAGCGCCATTCTACTAGCACAAAAGTTCTTTTCCTTAGCACTATAGTTCTGAAAAAGGCTATCAGAAGCTGAAACATCAAATAGTGCATATATTATTCAATAAAAATGTATTATCTTCGTATCACACCAAATATAGATTATACGCAGATCTCTCTTTTATTAATTCACATCACGATTCATAAATACATCATTAAATAGTTTTGAGTGGAACCCTATTCGTGCATCCTGAGAGGAGTGCCACACAAACCTCTTTTTTTATTGTCTATACATAAGAAAGGCTAAATAATTTGGCTTGTCTCACAAGCGAAAAAGTACATTTTTTTCTGAAACACAAGCCTTGGTTTCAGGATTTTTCTTCCGTAACAAAATTATATTATTGCATTAAACTGCCCTTCTAACATACAGTGTGTGAAAAATAAACAAAAGTTATATCATTAAAGTGCTACTACTGCAATATATCACAGATCAATCAATTCACAATTGCATCTTTTCGCCCAACCACTTGCACCAGTGACCCATTTCCGTCACATCTGCTCCAGTCCCTTTTCCCTGCTGTCACACCTCACCTAACTAAAATATTTAACCTCTCTCTCTCTTCTGGTATCTTTCCCTCCTTATTTAAGCATGCCATCATACATCCACTACTTGAAAAACCATCCCTCGACCAAAACTGTGCCGCTAACTATAGACCTGTCTCTAATCTTCCCTTCATCTCTAAACTCCTGGAACGCCTGCTCCACTCCCGTCTGATCCGCTATCTCTCTGATAACTCTCTTCTAGACCCTCTCCAATCCGGTTTCCGCTCTCTACACTCTACTGAAACTGCCCTCACTAAAGTCTCTAATGATCTACTAACAGCTAAATCTAACGGTCACTACTCCATGCTAATTCTCTTGGATCTATCTGCAGCATTCGACACGGTGGATCATCAGCTCCTCCTCACTATGCTCTGCTCCATCTGCATCAAGGACACCGTTCTCTCCTGGTTTTCCTCCTATCTCTCTGACCGCTCCTTTACTGTATCTTTTGCTGGCTCCTCCTCCTCTTCTCATCTTCCCCTTACTGTTAGGGTTCCTCAAGGATCGGTTCTAGGCCCCCTCCTCTTCTCCTTGTACACTGCCCCTATTGGTAAAACAATCAGTAGATTTGGTTTACAGTACCATTTCTATGCTGATGACACCCAATTATACGCTTCTTCTCCTGACATCACGCCAGCCTTTCTAGAAGACACCGGTGATTGTCTAAACGCTGTGTCTAACATCATGTCCTCACTATATCTGAAACTGAACCTGTCAAAGACTGAACTCCTTGTGTTTCCTCCCTCAACTAATGCACCTATACCCGACACTGCCATTTCCGTGTGTGGTTCCACTATTACTCCCCAGCAACATGCCCGCTGTCTTGGGGTCATACTTGACTCCGAGCTTTCATTCACTCCCCACATCCAATCACTGGCTCGCTCTTGTTATCTGCATCTCAAAAACATCTCTAGAATTCAACCTTTTCTTACCTTTGACTCTGCAAAAATTCTTACTGTTTCTCTCATGCATTCTCGTCTGGACTACTGTAACTCTCTTCTAATCGGTCTCCCTCTTACCAAACTTTCCCCCCTCCAATCTGTCTTGAATGCTGCAGCCAGGATCATATTCCTCGCCAATCGTTACACCGATGCCTCTACCTTGTGCCAGGCCTTACACTGGCTACCCATCCATTCCAAATTTATTGCCCTCACCCACAAAGCACTCCATGGCTCAGCACCATCCTACATCTCCTCCCTTGTTTCAGTCTACCACCCTATCCGTGCCATTTGTTCTGCTGATGACCTGAGGTTAGCATCCTCGATAATCAGAACCTCCTACTCCAGTCTCCAAGACTATACACGTGCTGCGCCAATTCTTTGGAATGCACTTCCCAGGTCAATACGATTAGTCCCCAATCCCTACAATTTTAAGCGTGCCCTGAAAACTCATTTATTCAGACTGGCCTACCGCCTCAACACATTAACCTAACTATCCCTGTGTGGCACAGTCAAAAGTTTTACCATAACCAGGTTCCCCGTATCATGTTCCCATATGCTTTATGCATCTATTAGCCCTCTGTGTCCGTACTGTTACACACTTAACATTATGGCTGGTCCAAACAATCAAAACAATTGTTACCACCCACCTTTCGTGTCTCCCCTTTTTCCCTCATAGATTGTAAGCTTGCAAGCAGGGCCCTCATTCCTCTTGGTATCTGTTATGATCTATGTGATTATTGTTATGCTGTAATGTCTATCGTCTGTACAAGTCCCCTCTGAAATGTAAAGTGCTGCGGAATATGTCGGCGCTATAGAAATAAAATTTATTATTATTATTATTCACAGTCACACTGGCAATGCAGGCCCAGCACCTCCCTATCAGTTAAATATGGACATTATTATACACAGAGTCCATGACTCCCATTTTCAAAGGTGCCTCAGAACTGCAGTAGTACACCACAATTCAATTTAGGCTTTATATATTTATATATAGATTGAGCTGTGCGCTTTGACCTCCTATCCCTAGGCAGTAAAATCCTAAAATGACCGTTGCTTGTTCTGCCCTCATCTTTTTATAGTCCCAGTGATTGTTCCGAGATTGGCTGCACTAGACCATGTGATATGATAGCTGCAAGGCATTAAGGTTAAGCGCTTGACGTAGTGAACTGGGTCTCAAAGTAAAAAAAAGTTTTTTAAATTCCTGTATACATACGGGATATGGAAATTTTCTATTTTCTAAATACTTACTAGGAACTGTCTCTAAATCAGCTGTATTTAGTTGGGTTGAATTTATCTAGTTCCCAAAATTATAAAATATGAACTGTTGAATGGAGAAAGTTCAACCTACATCTATCAGACACAATTAACACTTTAAAGCTATGTTCAAAAGTTGCTTGTTTTGCTGCTTTTTTTTCTGCAGCCAAAGCATGATCTCTTGGCAGTAAAAAAGGTGCTCACCCTCGCCAAGTCCTGCGCTTGCTCTCTTCTGCTATTCACATCTCTGGTTAGTGGCTGCAGCAGTGACTTCACGACTACAGTGCAAATAACTGCTGCAGCCAACTGAAAAAAGTGGACCCTGAACAATTCTTCTAATGTAATAAGACATATAGTTCTCACCCTGCCTCGCATAAGTGTTGGTTAGCATTGCAACTATATTCTCAATTTTGACTGCTTACATCGAGCTCAGCAGTCTGCTGATGTAGAAGGCATGAGCCGCTAAGCTCAGAGATTGGCTGCAGCGATGATATGCATTGTAGCCATGTCATCACCGCTGCAAGCCGTAAACAGAGACCAGAGCAGCGGAGAAGAAATGTCACTGAACCCAGGGAGGATGAGTACATGGTTTCTGGTATTGGAAAACCCCTGTGACTCACAGCATTATCAGCCCCTTAGACTCAGTACTCTGTTGGCTGTAGAAAAAACTGAAGTCAATTACTATGCAATTAAAATGACAATGAGCCGTTTCATTCTTCAAAATAGAACAAGGATAATCTTACATATACGAAATTAATATTTAATAACCTTTTTGTTTGAGACATAAATAATGGTGACATGACATGTATATATCTATCTACTGTATATGTGAAATAGCATGCACTCATCACCCCACTATCATCACTCAGAGTGCCTCTACAAAGGTTCAAGTCTATAAGAGAGACGATGAAGGAAAAAGGTGTCCTGGAGCAATTTACGAAAACGCACAAGAGAGATCCAGCCATGAAATACAGCTTCAACCACAGGAATAACTTTGCAATAGCCTATGAGCCAATGAACATGGACGTAAGTATTTGTATGAGTGGTAATTTTAGCAAATTATGAATTATGTTAAAGGCAACCAGGTTTTTCTCTCCTAATCTGAGAGTAGATTTCTATAGAGGTAGGGACCCTGATTTCAGTGATGTGTCACTTATTACCTACTTAGTGTAGTTTTGGTAAAGTCACTGTTTTATCAGCGGGAGATTATCACTAGAGGACTAGAAAACCTGCTGATAGGTAGTCCTCCATATTCATAAGCTCTGTATAACCCCGCCTCCACCACTGATTGACAGCTTATGTACACTGTGCATAGGCTGAAAGCTGCCAATCAGTGGTGTGGGCGGGGTTATAGAGAGCTTAATATTTAGTGAATTGCTGGATCTGCAACAGGTAAAACAGTGAAATCAAAACTGCAGCATGCGCCCAGTTGCTGTAATCAGGGCTTCTGTCCTCTATGCTGCACTCAGATGGGGTAGCCAAACCTGGTGACAAATTTCCTTTTAGAAAATAGTGTTGAATAAGGGCACGTTCACACAAATGAATGTTCAGTCTGAGTGCTGCCCCTGTGCGCAGCACACCCCTCAGCACATGGACCAATTGTAGCATATATGATAGAGGATATCTGTGATTTCCAACATAGACAACAAGTCTGCATGGGAAAAATCACATTGTGCACCAGACTAGTTGGTTATATGGGACAGTTTATTGCATACAAATAGCAGGGCTCCTGAACGCATCTGCTATGTGGATGAGCATGCGGTGCTGCACACGGAGCCAGTCATGTCTGTAACTTGAAGACAAGATTGTCCAATTCTTCATATGGCCATCTGAATGTGTGCCTAATGTGTAGGAAGCTAGTATTTATGTAGCATTAGAATATATTGGCTTTAGAGTCCGCTGTGCACAAATAGTATTTTTCTATGTTTTTAATCTCAACCTTTATAGCATACGCGCTATCATATACTTTTGTTAATAAGGGTAGTAGGAAGAAAAGAATTAGGAAAAGGAACTTTTCACTATAACCAAAACTATATAGTATGCAGGGCAGCACAAAACTTAGTATACAGCTGAATCAAATTTGAGGAGATTTTATTGGTACACATATATATGGAGACACCACAGAGTTGTTTGCCCCTGCATCAATGTAGAGCAAAGTCTCCGTTCCTCAATGTCATCGCACTCTGCCCACCACTCTTCCGCCTTAATAAATGTAACACAGTGTTTTTTTTCTGTTCCAGGCTTGTTACTTTGGACAGATTAGTGTCGGAACACCACCACAAAATTTTATGGTACTTTTTGACACAGGGTCATCCAATCTTTGGGTTGCTTCCACCTACTGCTCAAGTGAAGCTTGCCGTGAGTATTTAGGAGCCATAGGGTAATTCTATCCAAAGTACAAAAATGAGCTTCAGTACAAATAAAATGTCTAAAGATTACATTCATCTTGTAACTAATAACAATGTTTAAAAATTAGTATTTTCCAAGCAGTAAAGATAATCACCATCTTAGATGTTCGATTTTCTATTTTTGCGTGATTTTTCATTCCATTCTTTCAAGAGCCATAACTTTTTAATTCTTCTATTCACATAGCCATATGTTTGTTAACTGCTGAACAAATTTTAGTTTTGAATGACACCATTCATTTTACCATAAAATGTACTGCAAAACGGTAAGAAAAAAATGCAAGAGCAGCAAAATGGCTAAAAAATACAATTCTGCCAATGTATGCTAAAGATATTCCTGGTCAATATGATTAAGTCATTACACAATTTGTAAATGTTTTTTTTATATATTTATTTAAGTGTTGAAAATAATTCTGAAATTTGCTACCCTAGCAGCCAATCGGCACCCCACAGTGACATCAGGGGGTGGCGGTTATGACCACTATTATATCGGGTTAAGGGGTTAACAGCAGTGTTCTAGCTGTAGTCATAGCTGTTTGATGCGGATTATGGCTGTACAAAACAGCCTGCCTCAACCATTTTTAAAGTGAGTTTAGCTGCTGAACCTGCTCCATACACAAATACTCAAAGTGTTCATGTTCATCACATTTCAGAAAGTGGTTGAATGAATCTTTATATGGGTCATAAAAAATAATGAATCAAATTGTTCAAATGTTAAACACCTACACTTATTAATTTTTTCACTATTATAAAAAAAAGTCCATGTACTGATGCTGACTGTCACGCCGCCTCCGCATACTCACCCGGCCTCTGCTCCCACGCCGCAACCTCCACCGCCCGACAGCCACGGCGGTCCCTTCTGACAGGCTCGCGGCCAACGGGGTCTCTGCATTTCTATGCGCATGCGCCATAGGCCGCGGCCGCGCCTCCCTCCTGTTACTTGTGCTCCGGCAATGCCCTGACCCGGAAGCACCTATGGACCAATGGTAGACCTGACAGGGCCATATCAGGCCACTCCTCCCTGAGGGAGGCGCCTGATCGCTGTGTTTGCTAGCACACTGGGCCCTGTTTCCTCGTGTGCTCTCTGCAGTCTCGCAGTCCTGCCTTCCGTGGTCCCTGCAGTAGCCCCGCAGTCCGGTGCTCCGTGGGTCCAGCTATCTACACTCCAGTCCTGCCTCCGGTGTTCCTGCTCCACCCTGCTATCCTCACTCCAGTCCTTCAGTCCTACTCCAGTCCTGCCTCCGGTGTTCTTTCTCCATCCTGCTATCCACACTCCAGTCCTACAGTCCTACTCCAGTCCTGCCTCCCGTGTTCCTGCTCCGTCATGTTGTCTATGCTCCAGTCCTGCAGTCCTACTCCGGTCTAGTCTCCAGTGATCCCGGTCTGTTGTCTATGCTTCAGTCCCGCACTCCTACTCCAGTCCATCCTGACCCGCCCCTCTTGGTACCGGCTATCGTGGTACCCAAACCCCTGGGTCTGCTCCTAATGATCCCTGTATAGGGGGTCGACTCCACCTGGCAGCTCGCCCGGGGCCCCTCGGTGCCATGGTCCAGAGGGTCCACTCCTGGAGATTTGTCTCCTGACCAGCCGTGGTAACACTGACAATTTAAAAGCAACCCTTTTTAAAAACTAAAACACTTTAGATATCTGTAGGATGAACAATTGTTTAAATGCCATCTATCACTCCCAACTCCTTTGGCAATGGCATATCCCCAGGGAGAAAAAAGAATTGGCCACTGAAATTCCACAGGCCTCCAATATCAGAGAGAATAGTATAATAGTATAATCAATTTAACAATTGATGGGACTAAAACAAAAGCAAAAAAAATGTAAAAAAAGTTAAACAATATAAAAAATAAGTAAAAGTTTGGGTCAGTCCCATTTTACATACTTCAAAATAAAAAAAATCTGAAAATTAATTGGAGTGACAGAATTGTCATTTTTCAGTCATTGCACTTCCTAAAGAAATCAAAAGCAATTAAAATATAATATGTAGCCCAAAATGGTATCAATAAAACATCAATTCAGGGTGCAAAAAATATCAACGTTATGGGTCTCAAAACACAGCGACACAATTTTTATTTTTTTTTTCAGATTTTTTTCACCATTGATACAATTAAAATAAACTATACAAGTCTAGTATTGCTATAATCATACTGAGTTGGAGAATCATGTACCCAGGTTGTTTTTACTGCAGAATAAAATGCATAAAATTAAAACCCAGTAACAGTGGCAATACTGTGGAGGGGTTTTCCGCAATTTGGCAGCACTGGGAATTTTTTTTTTCTGTTTTACATAATATGGCAAAATGAATGGTGTTACTCAAAAGTACAACTGTTCCTACACAACAAAACAAGCCCTCACTCACACTGCTAAAATATAAAAATATCATGGCTCTTGGAAGAGATGAAGGAAAAAACAAAAGAGCAAAAAGGAAAAAAATCCCTGGTTATTAAAGGTTAAACACATTTTATAAAATAACAATTGAAATGAATAAAAAATGGAGAAAATGTTTTGCGTTCTTAAGAGAGATGGAGTCAATTTCAACTTTTGCTATGAGACTCTATAATTTCTTGTATGCCCCTAGTCCAATGTCTAGATGTGCCTTGCTTTAATAGATTAATACAAATGCAACTTGCATTTTACTTGCAAAATATATATTAAAAAATACTTCTTTCTTTGGTGTTAGTTATTTTTTTCTACATATGTAGGTAATTTACTAATAAAAGTATCTTGCTTCTTTAGAGAACCACCCACTTTTCAACCCAAGCCAGTCTTCCACATACTCCTCCAATAATCAGCAGTTTTCCATGCAGTATGGCAGCGGAAGTCTCACTGGTGTCTTTGGATATGACACTGTATCTGTAAGTAATGGATTACATCTACATTTTATTCCAAGGAGAACCTCATATGGACATGGTCATATGGACATCATAAAAGGGTCCCCAGTTCCAGGTCCCCTCTATCAGTCAAAATAAAGTGCCTTGCTGTATGAGATCTACCTGCTCCTAACTGGATGGCCATTGCTGTCTCCTGAAAAATCACCTATTTATGCTCATGACATCATATACTTTTGTCACATGGGACAATCATTTTAATACATATTTGAGATTTGCTTGCAGAGTTTATCAAGTTTATTCCCTGTTTTTTAAAAAAAAAATATTGAAAAGGAAAATTATAAGAAAATCACAATTAAGTTGAAAAAAATTCTCCTCTGTAAAGTGAGCCTTTCAGGCAATTTATACTAACCAATCCACAAGAAATATGGATCCCTGCTTGGCTGCACAATTACAACTAAGTATATTACTTTCTGAAATACCTGAACCAGAAATATACTTTGGAGTTCTTTCAGCTAAGGTCTGTAGGCAGATGAAACTAGTCCAGCGCCACTCCTTACCGGCTATTCTCAGGGCTGCTGCAAGTAATTGATAGGTTTCTCTCCTGTATGCTCATATGGAGAGACCTATCAACCCCCGACAGCAGAGTTGGGAGCAGCGCCGGCTTAGTCTGGTCTCCGGCTATAGTCCCCATCCAGATGTTCTAACTATATTTTCTCTGAAACACCAAGACATTTCAGAGAATAATATACTTGCCTACAGTTGTGCAGCTAGGGTTCGATTCATGCTGCCTGTGGATTGGGCAGCATGAATCACCTCACAAGAACCCTTTAACACTATGTGTTTATAGACTATCTGTTATGTTATTAATACATTTAAATTATTTTATGTAGGTACAAGGCCTGACTATCACAAACCAAGAGATTGGACTAAGTGTAAATGAACCAGGCACTAATTTTGTGTATGCTGGCTTTGAAGGAATTTTCGGAATGGCCTACCCTTCTCTTTCTGCTGGAGGTGCCACCACTGCTATGCAGGGCATGCTGCAACAAAACCTTCTCACTTACCCAATCTTTAGTGTCTACATGAGTAGGTAAGTTTTAGTAAATGTGTACTAAAGTATTTTTAGTTTGGATTATTGATTATGTTACTTACAAACAGATAAATTCGAACATTGATATTACTTTATGATCTCTTTGCAGTCAGTCTGGGATGGTTGTTTTTGGTGGTGTTGACAACAACTTGTATTCTGGTCAAATATATTGGGCACCTGTCACCCAGGAGCTATACTGGCAGATAGCAATTGACGCGTGAGTACTCTTTCAATGAATGTATGTTTGTCAAGCCAAATGTGTCCTTGTACTTGTATTGTAATTACAAAATTAATATATTTCAGGTTTTCCATTAATGGACAAGCAACGGGTTGGTGTAGTCAGGGTTGCCAAGCCATGGTGGATACTGGAACCTCCCTCCTTACCATACCGCAACAGTTTTTGGGAACATTCCTTCAGGATGTGGGAGCCCAAGAAAGCCAGAATGGAGCGGTGAGAAGGTTCACATAAGAGCCTAGACTCATACACTAGCTTAAAGGGGTTGTCCGGGCTTTTCACATAATCTCAGTACATATCTGGGCTGCAGAATTATGACAATAAGTAATTTACTTTCTGTCACTAGTTTGCACGGTTTTCTAGATATTCTGAACAGACCGTCCAGGGGGGTGTGTTATGGCATTGAAATGAGAACTGGTCGTAACCTCCTACTCTACTCCAAACATGCCCTCTATAGCAACAACCCCACCCTCCATAGCTACAGGCCCTCCCCGTCCACATGAAGAAGCCCTCATCACACAGTAACAAATCCTCCCCCTCTAGCAGCCTCACTGCAGAGAGCAGACCACCCAGCTGCTCCTCCCCCAGACACACGCTGAACAGTGATCTATGGAAAGTGAAACTAGTGAGGAGGGAAAATCATCCTGTATTCTGGGCCACTCCATGATTACAATACATAATTCATTATCAGTAATTCCTTCCCTCACTGTCCCAGGCTGCTGGCAGCAGTGAGAACAGACTGTGTGATGGCCAGTGAAGGGGGTCTGCAGCTTCTAATCTGCACAGGGGATGGAAGTCACTGATGTAATCTGTTGTGTGACAAAGCCTCTGCTGTGTGAATGAGACAGCTCTGTGTCATTGATGTCTTCACACAGCAGCAGATTTGGTGCAGTGTATGTGTGAGCACTGTGTCTCTAATGACACAAATACTGATGGGAGCAGCCTGTCCCAGAATACAGGATGATTTTCACTCCTCACTAGTTTCACTTTCCATAGATCACTGTTCAGCCTGTATCTGGGGGAGGAGCAGCTGGGTGGTCTGCTCTCTGCAGTGAGGCTGCTAGAGGGGGAGGATTTGTTACTGTGTGATGAGGGCTTCTTCATGTGGACGGTGAGGGCCTGTAGCTATGGAGGGTGGGGTTGTTGCTGTAGAGGGCATGTTTGGAGTAGAGTAGGAGGTTACGACCAGTTCTCATTTCAATGCCATAATACCCCCCCCCTTGGACGTTCTGTTCAGAATATCTAGAAAACCATGCAAACTAGTGACAGAAAGTAAATTACTTATTGGCATAATTCTGCAGCCCAGATATGTACTGAGATTATGTGAAAAGCCCGGACAACCCCTTTAAAGAAAGATTAGACGAGAAATAACATTTTGTTTCTACAGTAAAATAGATACACCTTGTAAACGGGTTAAAAAAAAACACAAGCTAATTTATGTATCAAAATGTTTTCTTAATTTAACATGTTGTGCAATTTTGAAGCCGTTCTAATTCCAACTTTACATTTTCTGGGATTCACTCAGTACTAGTGAGGACCAAGAAATCCACAGACATGTGATTTCCAAAACTCTGAGGAATATCTGAAGTGTCTGTTTATTTATACCCTTCATGAATATTGACAAACAATGCATACATTTTATTAATTTCTTACAAAATAGCAAACAGAAGAATACATGGCTGCATAATAAGGAAAGATAATCTCTGTATCCACCCAGCTTAGTCATACTCCTCAGAAAGACTTTCTTTGGGCTTGCGCAGATGACTGTGTTAACAAGGGCTATCCATGGTTTTCACCATTAGCATTAGTACCCATGTCCGATTTGCCTCTGAGAATCGGATTTCATTCACCTATTTAAGTCTATTGGTCTGTGAAAAAAATCGGACTGCACTCGGATGACCTCTGTATGCAGTCCGATTTTCACAGACTGACTGAATGGATAAGGTGGAGAAACTTCTTTTCGCTCCACTTCGAGAAAATCCGATCCCACTCTGATCAGTGTCTGATTAGCATAATCGGACCAATTTTCTCAGATGGATTGAAACCGGTTGTGTGACCCTTGCCTTTGAGACAGTTCTAGTGAGAATTACCACTCTCTATGAGTTTGGGCAGGCATGAAACCATTAACCCCTTCCTTAATTTAACAGTAATCGTAATAATTAGTACACTAATCCATGCTAGTATGGTCATAAAATGATTTTTTTTTACAGTCTGTTGCATTACATTCATACATAGACATTTAAAGAATAAGAACATTATTATTCTTTTTAATTCACAGTATCTGGTGAACTGTGACAATGTGCAGAGCCTGCCGACCATCAGCTTCACAATCAATGGCGTACAGTTCCCCATTCCTCCATCTGCCTATATTCTCCAGGTATCTGGTCTATATCACATTCATAAACAATAATTTATTAATGTTTGTCAATTCACCATTTTCATTACATTATTCTTTCTTTGCAGAATAATGGCTACTGTACAGTTGGAGTAGAAGTGACCTATCTGCCTTCTCAAAATGGTCAACCCTTCTGGATTCTGGGTGATGTCTTCCTCCGTCAGTACTACTCTGTTTTTGATATGGGCAACAACAGAGTTGGATTTGCACAATCAGCATAAAAATCTGCAGTTCTGAAGACTGTCAGTATATACCCTTTTCCATTAAAAAAGTAGGCCAATTCTGATGTTTATTAAGTACTGGTTACATACTACTGCGGCGGTGCCAGTAAATTGAAGAGAAAGTAATATAAAGAAAATTATCTAGCAAATAAACTATTGCCCGTGACTCAGTTTGTTTATAATTTTTTTCCTGCAACACTGTAGCATTACATGAATCCCCAATTCTACAAAATCAATGACTGCAAATAAAACGTTTAATAAATGTTTATCCAAATATATCTGTGTATGGTAATGCCGTAAAGGGATTCATTGTAATATCTTTCCATATATCTACACATTCAAAACTATGCACAATTTTTAGGAAGGTGTGGAAAAATGCTACAAAGTAAGAATGCTTTTTTTAAAAAATAGAAGTGCTAATAGTGTATTTTTTTTATTACCGGTAATTAACAAAATGCAAAGTGAATGGACAGATGAAAAATCTTAAATCAATATTTGGTGTGAACAACTTTTGCCTTTTAAACAGCATCAAAACATCAATTTCTCAAAGTATACTTGCGCACACAGTTTTTTGAGGAATTCAATAGGGAGGTTGTTCCAAACATCTCGGAGAACTAACCCCAGATCTTTCATGGATGAAAACATGAGCAAATCATTCTGCCTCTTCATGTAATCCCAGACAGAGATGATGATGATGATGAGATCAGAGCTTTGTGTAGGCCATATCATCACTTCCAGGACTTCTTGTTCCTTTTTACATTGAAGATAGTTCTGTCACGCTGTGACGGTCTTTGGTAAGGAAGGGGGCCCTTAACGGTCCCTGGAACTGGGACCCTTACTATCCCTGTCTCGGGGGGGTGCTCTTGAAGATAGTGAGGCCTGGGACAGAAATATAAGGCAAATAAGACACACAAGACAAAACAGGGATAACAGAAAACAACAAACATACAAACACTCATCAAAGATTGTTAGGAATGGCGGAACGCACTAAATAAATAAATAATGACGTGCGTTCGCCGCTCGGGGTCCACCGTGCAGAAGGTGTTAACACTGCTGCTAATTAACGGCAGACTTGCTATATGGCGGTATAACGCGCACGGGATCAACGTCACCCGATGTGCGCAGCGCGGACTCTGTTAGCTCACAGAGACGCTGTAACATAAACATAAACACCTAGCCTGTTAGACTCACAGGTCTCAGCGAAATTGCACGCACGGTATCTGGTCACAGGACACAGGTCCAAGACGGGACAGTGTCCGTCTAGACCTACCGTGTGTGCGTCGTCGCTACTGCGGACGCTGGTAAGTGCTGCTGAATGCAGCGCAGCGGCAGACACAGCCGCTATGCGATAGTGCCGTGTGAGACGTGACACCACCGGACGCTAGTGTAGAGGTGCGGTGTGCACTGTGGCCTATGGCTTGCCACTGACTGGCACTGACTCTTTCTCTAGTTCCCTATCCACATGCGTAATATCAGAGGTAGGGGAATCATAATAAGTCAGTCACCAGAATCATACATCCATCACCATTCACACATCTAGCAAGAAGAGTCTATACTAGCACATGGCCGAGCGGCCAAGCGGGCCTTTTATAGCCGTGCGCTGCGGGGACCTTCCAGATCTCTGAGATAGACGACCAATCAGATCTGGAGAAGGACCTGAGCACGTGACTCCCAACCTCCAATGGCAGATTGTCTCGTGAGCATGCTCAGTAGAGCGGCAGAAGGACAGCCTCAGGAATGGCTTGCTGCAGAGCAGCATGTGAGGCTCTGGATTCCTGTTGTGTCGCTGCAGGAATCCGATGCCTAACAAAGATAGAGAGGTATATAGGGAAGGATAGGAATGTACCAATAAAATGGGAATAGGGACCAGGAGATAAACACACACATACAACAGCAAACTAAAGATCAGTACTACAATTCCACTCCAACCACTTAGCTTTAGCACTCAGCACAGGAAAACAAATCTCCAGCAGTAACAATAGACTCCTATACAGCCCAGCGTCTCCAAGGAGCTAGGAAGCAAATCTTTCACTGACAGAGAGGGCCTTGCCAGGTTTTATAGGGAGAGGTAATGACAAGATTGGAAGCAGCTGAAAATGGAGGTGATCAGCATAGAAAGGGTCGTTTACCTCTTCAGCACCAAAGGAAACCAAATCCATTTAATATGGGACACAAACACACAGGCAAAATGTAATATATGCGATTCACAATACGTAGTGATATTCTAGCCCCAGATCTCCCAGGAGGACATGACAATCTCGTGACAAGATCTTGATAAAATTGACTGAATGTTTTGGGTCAATGTCCGACTGCAGAATACATTTGAGACCAATCAGTTGTCTCCCTGATGATATTGCATAACGGAAAAGAATCTGCGTGTATTTCTCAGCATTGAGAACACCATTAGTCCTGACCAAATCCAGAACTCATTTTGTTGCAATGCAGTCCCAAATTTGCAAGGAACCTCCACCATGCTTCACTGCTGCCCGCAAGCACTCATTATTGTGCGTATCTCCAGCCCTTTAGCAAACAAATTTCATCTTCTATGACAGCTAAGTATTTCATATTTTGACTCATCAGTCCAGATCACGTGCTGCCATTTTCTGCACCTTAGTTATTATGTTTTTGTGCATACCATGATACCAGCGTAGAACCCAAGTGGCATTCCTTCATAAAGGAAGCAGGAAGCTCTGTCTCTCTCCTCCTCTCCTGCAGCAGGGGAAGGTCTGCCTCTCTCAGGCTTCCCCCAGACAGCAAGGGAATGTCCGCTCCACTCAGGCTTCCCCCCGGTAACAAAGGATGCAGCCTTTCTAGTTCCAGAGCATGCATGCAGATACCTGTGGTCTGGTCTATCTCCTTACAAATGCAGATTTGGGAGCACAAAATTTAATGAATTTCTCTTGTGAGGTGAAGGCCATTTAGCCTTTCCAGAGCCTTTGTACTACCAGTAACATGGAAGCCCCTATATTTCTCTTAACAGGTGACAGACCTGAGTGGGGACTTGCTTTTTTTGTGGATTGAGTTGCAGCATTTATTGGAAACATTCTACATAATGCGTGGGATCACATTTATCCTGCACTCTACGCTGAGCAATCACATTGGGTTTTCCCTTTAAATCTCCGAGTGACGTAATTCAGATGAAATCCCTGAGGGATCAATTCACAGAGTTAATATGGGCTCTGTCTGGCCTAGGATTAGCAGTGTCCTTTTTATCAGAGGTGCACAAAACTGTGGCAGACGGCACTTTTATGCACTCATAATAAGAGGGAAACAGTTCAGATGGCGTCCACAGTACCTCCATCTGCCTCATTATACAGTGCCTCCATGTGCCTCATAGAGAATATTCCGCCGGTGGTTCTGTCTGAATCACGTATTTCAGAGATTTACATGGAAACCCCCCCACTCAGCGCAGCGCGCAGGATACATGTGCGCCAAGCCTTACTGCGATCTTTGGATGGCAGAATGAACAAATCAACACAGGTGAAGAATTGGTTTTACTTTTTTACACAGTTCTTTATAAGTTACGCCATGCGGTACACGTGATTAGACCACTTTCTTTTTGGGGTCAGAGAGATTACAATGACATCAGATTGACCGTATTTTTCAGATTATAAGACGCTCCCCAAACTTTGAGGAGAAAAATATATATATATTTTTTAATAAAATGGTGGTGCTTCTTATAATCCATGCATCTAATTGCTTACCGGGGGTGGTGGCTGCGGTGAAGCGGGGTCCCAGGGTCGCTGCTGGAAGAGGCAGGAGTGGGGTGATGCTGCAGGCCACAGGCTGGCATAAGGAGGTGGTGTTCCGATGTGCGGCGCGCCGCTGTGGGGGTGTCTCGCGCTGTGGGGGTGTCCTGCGGTGCTGGGGGGGGGGTCCAGTGCTGCTGCGGGTGTCTTCGATGCTGTGAGGACTCTGCCTACATTTTGTGAAAGGCCAGAGCCCCCGCAGTTCCATGGTTTCCTATGCATAGGACTCCAGGAAAATGTGCTGATGGAGATCTTGGCACCAAGATCTCGGGAGATAAGATTTCAGCGCTGAGATCTCATCTCCCGAGATCTCCATCTGCGCATGCGCCACCCCCGGCGGCCATTTTCCTGGAGTCCACCGCATAGGAAGCCATCAAAATGCGAGGGTTCTGGCCTTTCACAAAATGTCGGCAGAGCCCCCGCAGCATCGGCAAGACCCGCAGCAACACCACAGGACCCCTACAGCTCTGGACACTCCCTCAGCACATCCGGACACCCCTCATCCCAGCCTGCGGCCTGCAGCAATGGTACCGGTAAGGTACTGTATATCGGCATTATAAGACGCACCCCCATTTTTCCCCCAAATTTGTGGGGAAAAGGTGCGTCTTATAATCTGAAAAATACGGTATATTTTTTTTTATGTTTAGTTGCTGTCACACACTTATTTTTCCAAAAACTAATTTTGCATTGCTATCTTTTGAGAGCTATAATTTTTCCATGTTTCATCCGACAGAGCCATGAGAGGGCTTACTTCTTGCAGGACGAGTTTATTGGTATCTTTTTTGGAGTCATGACAATTTTTGATCTCTTTCTATTCTTATTTTTGGGAGGCAGAATAAACAAAAACCAGCAATTCAGGATTTTTTTTTTTTGGGGGGGGTTTATGCCGTTCTGCGTGTAGTAAAATTGATAAAGCAGTTTTATTTTTCATGCCAGTATGATTACAGCAATACCTCATTTATATTGTTTTTTACGTTTTGCAGCTTTTACACAATAAAAACTATTTTATAGATTTTTTTTTGCATCGCTTTATTCTGAGAGATAAAACTTTTTTATTTTTCTGGTGATGGAACTGTATTGCAGCTTGTTTTTTGCAGGACAAGATGACATTTTCAGCGGTACTGTGTTTATTTATATCCATCTTTTTGATCACGTTTTATTGCACTTTTTGTTCGGCGGTATGATGATAAGGCATTGGTTTTTTTTTGTGGGACAGTGTTAGCCTATGTGCACACGTTGCGGATTCTGCTGCGTTTCCGCAGCGGTTTTGGCCCTGCAGAAACGCAGCAGTTCCGCAGACATGGTACAGTACCATGTTAGCCTATGGCATTTCAAATCCGCTGTGCTCACGCTGCAGTTTTTTCCGCGTGGTTTTGCTGCGGTTTATAAACCGCAGCATGTCAATTGTTTGTGCGGATTCCGCAGCGGTTTCACACCTTTAACATAGTAGAGGTGTGAAACTGCAGGGGAAAACCGCAGGCTAATCCACAGGAAAACCGCAGGTCACTTTACCTGCGGTTTTACCTGCAGATCCGCGTGGGAAAACCCGCAGGTGAATCCGCAGCGTGTGCACATAGCCTTATGGATGCGGCGATACTAAATATGTGTACATAAATAAATGTATTTATTGAAAAAAGTGTTTCTTTCTTTTTTCTTTATTTGGGGATTTTAACCCCTTAACCCCCAAGGGTGGTTTGCACGTTCATGACCGGGCCAATTTTTACAATTCTGACCACTGTCCCTTTATGAGGTAATAACTCTGGAACGCTTCCATGGATCCTGGTGATTCTGACATTGTTTTCTCGTGACATATTGTACTTCATGTTAGTGGTAAAATTTAATTCATATAACTTGCGTTTATTTGTGAAAAAATGGAAATTTGGCGAAAATTTTGAAAATTTCGCAATTTTCCAACTTTGAATTTGTATGCCCTTAAATCACAGAGATACGGCACACAAAAAACTTAATAAGCAACATTTCCCACATGTTTACTTTACATCAGCACAATTTTGGAACTCAAATTTTTTCTTCTTAGGAAGTTATAAGGGTTAAAAGTTGACCAGTGATTTCTCATTTTTGCAACACTATTTTATTTTTACGGGCCACATCACATTTGAAGCTACTTTGAGGGGTCTATATGATAGAAAATACCCAAAAGTGACACCATTCTAAAAACTGCACCGCTTAAGGTGCTCAAAACCACATTCAAGAAGTTTATTAACCCTTCAGGTGCTTCACAGGAATTTTTTGAATATTTAAAAAAAATGAACATTTAACTTTTTTCACAAAAAAAATACTTCAGGTTCAATTTTTTTTATTTTACCAAGGGTAACAGGAGAAGTTGGACTGCAAAAATTATTGTGCAGTTTGTCCTGAGTACGCTGATACCTGATATGTGGGGGGAACCACTGTTTCGGCGCATGGCAGAGCTCAGAAGGCAAGGAGCGCCGTTTGACTTTTTCTATGCAAAATAGGCTAGAATTCAGATCGGACGCCATGTCACATTTCATAGAATCATAGAATCGTAGAGTTGGAAGGGACCTCCTGGGCCATCTGGTCCAACCCCCTGCTCAAAGCAGGATTCGCTAAATCATCCCAGTCAGATGTCTGTCCAGCCTCTGTTTGAAGACTTCCATTGAAGGAGAACTCACCACTTCTCGTGGCAGCCTGTTCCACTCATTGATCACTCTAACTGTCAAAAAGTTTTTTCTAATATCTAATCTGTGTCTCTTCCCATTCAGTTTCATCCCATTGCTTCTAGTCTTTCCTTGTGCAAATGAGAATAAAGTTGATCCTTCTACAATGTGACAGCCCTTTAGATATTTGTAGACAGCTATTAAGTCTCCTCTCAGTCTTCTCTTTTGCAAACTAAACATTCCCAAATCCTGCAACCTTTCCTCATAAGACAGGGTTTGCAGACCGGTCACCATTCTGGTCGCTCTTTTCTGAACTTGCTCCAGTTTGTTGATGTCTTTTTTAAAATGTGGTGCCCAAAACTGGACACAATATTCCAGATGAGGTCTGACCAAAGAGGAGTAGAGGGAAATAATGACTTCACGTGATCTAGACTGTATGCTTCTGTTAATACATCCTAGAATTGCATTTGCCTTTTTTGCTGCTGCATCACACTGTTGACTCATATTCAGTCTGTGATCTATTAGTATACCCAAGTCTTTTTCACATGTGCTGTCACTTAGCCCTATTCCTCCCATTCTATATATGCTTTTTTCATTTTTATTGCCCAGATGTAGTACTTTGCATTTCTCCCTGTTAAAAACCATTCTGTTAGTTGCTGCCCACTTCTCCAGTTTATTTAAATCTTTTTGAATCCTCTCTCTCTCTTCTCTAGTATTAGCTATCCCTCCTAGCTTTGTGTCATCAGCAAATTTAATCAGTTTACCCTCAATTCCTTCATCTAAATCGTTGATAAAGATGTTGAATAATACAGGGCCCAGGACAGAGCCCTGTGGTACCCCACTTGAGACATTCTTCCAACTGGATGTGCAGCCATTTACGACCACTCTTTGGGTCCGATCACTAAGCCAGTTATGAATCCACCTAACAGTTGCCTTGTCCATTCCATACTTAGTCATTTTTTCAATAAGGATTGTATGAGAGACTTTGTCAAATGCTTTGCTGAAGTCAAGATATACTATATCTACAGCATTTCCTTGATCCACCCAATCAGTGATACCGTCATAGAAGGAAATTAAGTTAGTCTGACATGACTTATTAGTTAGAAACCCATGCTGACTCTGTTTAATCACTTCATTCTTATCCAGGTATTGACATACATGTTGTTTAATAATTTGTTCAAAGATCTTTCCTGGTATAGAAGTCAGACTCACCGGCCTATAGTTGCCTGGGTCCACCTTCTTCCCCTTTTTGAAGATAGGAACAACATTTGCTCTTCTCCAGTCTTCTGGCACTTCTCCTGTTCTCCAAGAATTTTCAAAGATTATGGAGAGGGGTTCAAAAATTTCTTCTGCTATCTCCTTCAGTACTCTGGGGTGTAATTCATCTGGACCTGGAGACTTGAATTCATTTAGGTTAGCTAAGTGTTTCCTCACTATCTTTCTGTTTATAGATATCCTGGATTCTTCTATTCCCTTAATAGGACAGTGAATAACAGTTGATGTTGCATTTCCTTTCTGAGAGAAAACAGATGCAAAATAGGAATTTAAAAGTTCAGCCTTCTCAACATCCTGTCTTACCATTTCATTATTTTCATCCTGTAAAAATCCTATAGCATCTTTGACTTTTCTTTTACTTTTGACATATCCCCAAAATCCTTTATTATTGCTTTTGACATCTCTTGCAAGCCTCAGTTCATTTTCAGCTTTAGATAATCTGATTTGTGCCCTGCAGGTTCTGCAGACAGCATTATATTCTTCTTTAGATATGCCTCCCTCTTTCCATTTTATAAACATTTTTTTCTTCCTTTTTAGCATGTGCTTAAGTTCTGTGTTCATCCATCCTGGTTTCCTTAAATGCTTCCTATTCTTCCCTCTTTTCGGAATTGTTAACAACTGTGCTTTGAGAATTTCATTTTTCAAGATTTCCCATCCTTCCTGGACATTTTTGTCTTTAAGGATATCCAGCCATTGGATCCCTCCAATTCTCTTTCTGAATCCCTTAAAATCTGCCTTTCTGAAATCTAACCTTGACGTCTGAGTCTTCACAGGTCTTCCACCTCTAGTTATCCAAAATTCTAAAATAGCATGGTCGCTACCTCCTAGGGTCCCAGCCACTTTTACCTCCTCAACCATTTCCTCCCTGTTTATAAGGATTAGATCCAAGGTAGCAGTTCCCCTTGTTTTCTCCCTTACCTTTTGGAAGATAAAGTTGTCAGCAAGAGAGGATAAGAATTTCCTTGACCTGTTAGTTTTGCCTGAGAGAGATTCCCAACAAATGTCTGGATAGTTGAAATCTCCCATGACAACTATGTCATATTTTTTGGAGAACTTGGCCATCTGATGCATAAAGAGTTCATCTATATCTTCGGCTTGCACAGGCGGCCTGTAGTAAATGCCTACAATGGTGTCCTTTCCATTGTTCTGTCCTTGTATTCTTACCCAAACAGTTTCCACAGAACTCCCAGTCTCTGAAGCTTCAATCTCTGTGCAGATATACGCGTTTCGAACATACAATGCGACACCCCCTCCTCGTTTATCAAGTCTGTTTCTTGCAAATAAGTTGTATCCTTCTAGTCTTGTATTCCAATCATGTGTATTGTCCCACCAAGTTTCAGTGATTCCAATTACATCATATTTCTTTTCCTGTGTTAGTAGTTCCAATTCTCCTTGTTTGTTGCCCATGCTTTGTGCATTAGTATAGAAACATTTTAGTTTGTGATTGGTTTCTCTTTCTCCAATATTTTTATTAATTAGATTCTTTCGTCTTTGTTCTTCCTTTCCACTTCTAATAGCAGAGTTCTCAATAGCATTTGTCAGGTGTATGGCTTTTTCTGGTCTTTTGCTTCCCTTCCCATGTTGTTCTAGTTTAAAGCTCTCCTTACAAGTGTAGCAAGGCGACTTCCAAATACATGCTTTCCAGTCTTCGTAAGGTGCACCCCATCTCTAGCAAGTAGTCCATCGTATAAGTAGTTCACTCCGTGATCCAGAAATCCAAATCGTTGCTGACGGCACCATCGACGTAGCCAGTTGTTCACCTGCAGAATCTTATTCCACCTCCTTGTTCCATGGCCATCCACTGGGAGGATGGAAGAGAAGACCACCTGCGCTCCCAGTTCTTTCACTTTCTTGCCTAAGTCTTCAAAGTCTCTGCAGATGATTTCCAGGTCGTTTCTTGCGGTGTCATTTGTCCCCACATGTAGTAGCAGGAATGGGTAATCATCTGTAGGTCTGAAGAGTCCTGATATCCTGTCAGACACATCTTTAATTTTTGCACCTGGAAGACAGCACATTTCTCTTGTAGTTATATCCGGTCTGCAGATAGCGGCCTCTGTTCCTCTCAGCAGGGAATCCCCCATGACCACCACTCTCCGTTTCTTCTTCACAACATTTTTCTTTCTCCATCCAGGAGGACTCTGAGGGCGTACAAGGTTGCTGTTTGTTGGCAAAGTCTTATCCTGATGTATTTCTTAATCGTTTTCCTGCGTGAGAGCCTGGTACTGGTTTCTGAGCAGTATGGGTGCTGACTGCCTCCTGATCCTCCTGCTTCTCTGGGTCACATGTCTCCATTCCTCTGTTTCTTCAGGTGCACTTCGAATTTCTTCTCTTTCTGTAACATGAAGAGATAATTCTGCTCTGTCCAAGAACTCTTCACCTTCCTTAATGATCTTCAACGTAGCTAACCTCTCTTCGAGATTTTGCAACTTTTCCTCCAACAGGGACACAAGCTTGCATTTGTGGCATGTGAAGTTTGGCTTTTCCACTGGTAAATCTGTGAACATGTAGCAAGAAATGCAGCTCACCAAATGGCTCCTGGCCTCTTCCATCTTGAGATTTCTTAAAAACGATGAAAGATGAGCCAAATTTCGCCCGCCGATAGGCGTTGAGCTCGCGGAGACTCTTCACTTATCCCAGAAGGCACTGGGAATATGCAAATGATCTCCTCAAGACTCTTCCCCTGGTTTTTGGAGAGTCCCTGATGTACCTAAACAGTGGAAACCCCCATAAGTGACCCCATTTTGGAAACTAGACCCCCCAAGGAACTTATCTAGATATGTGGTGAGAACTTTGAACCAACAAGGGCTTCACAGAAGTTTATAACGTACAGCGGTACAATTAAAAAATATTTTTTTCCACAAAAATGATCTTTTCACCCCCAATTTTTATTTTCCCAAGGGTAAAAGGACCCTAAAAGTTATTGTGCAATTTGTCCTGAGTACGCTGATACCCCATATGTGGGTTTAAATGACTATTTAGGCGCATGGCAGAGCTCAGAATGGAAGCAGCGCCATTTGACTTTTTTGGCTGGAATTGAGATCGGACACCATGTCGCGATTGGAAAGCCCCTGATGTACCAAAACAGTGAAAACCCACCACATATTACACCATTTCAGAAACTAGACCCCCCAAGGAACTTATCTAGATGTGTGGTGAGCACTATGAACCCCTCAGTGCTTCACAGAAGTTTATAACGCCCGGGCGTGAAAATAAAAAAATCGTATTTTTTCAACAAACATGATCTTTAAGTTACCAATTTTTTATTTTCCCAAGGGTACCAGGAGAAATTGGACCCCAAAAGTTGTTGTCCAATTTGTCCTGAGTACGCTGATACCCCATATGTGGGAGAAAACTACTCTATGGGCACACGTCGGGGCTCGGAAGGGAAGTAGTGACGTTTTGCAATGCAGACTTTGATGGAATGGTCTGCGGGTGTCATATTGCTTTTGGAGAGCCCCTGATGTACCTAAACAGTGGAAACCCCCCATAAGTGACACCATTTTGGAAACTAGACCCCCTAAGGAACTTATCTAGATGTGTGGTGAGCACTTTGAACCCCCAGTGCTTCACAGAAGTTTATAACGACCGGGCGTGAAAATAAAAAAATCGTATTTTTTCAACAAACATGATCTTTTAGTCCACATTTTTTTTTATTTTCCCAAGGGTACAAGGAGAAATTGGACCTCAAAAGATGTTGTCCAATTTGTCCTGAGTACGCTGATACCCCAAATGTGGGAGAAAACTACTCTATGGGCACACGTCAGGGCTCGGAAGGGAAGTAGTGACGTTTTGGAATGCAGACTTTGGTGGAATGCTCTGCGGGGGTCATGTTGCCTTTGGAGAGCCCCGAATGTACCTAAACAGTGGAAACCCCCCATAAGTGACACCATTTTGGAAACTAGACCCCTTAAGGAACTTATCTAGATGTGTGGTGAGCACTTTGAACCCCCAAGGGCTTCACAGAAGTTTATAATGCCTGGGCATGAAAATAAAAAAAACGTATTTTTTCCACAAACATGATCATTTAGTCCCCAATTTTTTTATTTTCCCAAGGGTACCAGGAGAAATTAGACCCCAAAAGTTGTTGTCCAATTTGTCCTGAGTACGCTGATACCCCATATGTGGGAGAAAACTACTCTATGGGCACACGTCAGGGCTCGGAAGGGAAGTAGTGTCGTTTTGGAATGCAGACTTTGATGGAATGGTCTGCGGGTGTCATGTGCGCTTGGAGAGCCCCTGATGTACCTAAACTATTGAAACTCCCCACAAGTGACCCCATTTTGGAAACTAGACCCCCCACGGAACTTATCTAAATGTGTGGTGAGCACTTTGAACCCCCAAGTGCTTCACAGAAGTTTATAACGCCTGGGCGTGAAAATAAAAAAAAACATTTTTTTCCACAAAAATGATATTTTTGCCCCCAATTTTTTATTTTCCTAAGGGTAACAGGAGAAATTTGACCCCAAAAGTTGTTTTGCAATTTGTCCTGAGTAGGCTGATATCCTATATGTGGGGGTAAAACACTGTTTGGGCGCATGGCAGAGCTTGGAAGGGAAGGAGCACCATTTGACTTTTTCAACGCAGAATTGGCTGTAATTGAGATCAGACGCCATGTTGCATTTGGAGAGCACCTGATGTGCCCAAACAGTGGAAACCCCCCCCAATTCTAACTCCAGCCCTATCCCCAACACACCCCTAACCCTAATCTCAGCCCTAACCCTAGCCCTAATGGGAAAATGGAAATAAATACATTTTTTTTATTTTATTATTTTTCCCTAACTAAGGGGGTGATAATGGGGGGTTTGATTTACTATTTATGGCGGTTTTTATGTTTGGCAGCTGTCACACGCTAAAAGACGCTTTTTATTGGAAAAAGTTTTTGCATCACCACATATTGAGAGCTATAATTTTTCCATATTTTGATTCACTGAGTCATGTGAGGTCTTATTTTTTTGCGGGACAAATTGACGTTTTTATTGATATCATTTTCGGGCATGTGACATTTTTTGATCGCTTTTTATTCCGATTTTTGGGACGCAGAATGAACAAAAACCAGCATTTCATGAATTTCTTTTGGGGGGTGCGTTCACACCGTTCCGCGTGCAGTAAAATTGATAAAGCGCTTTTATTCTTCGGGTCGGTACAGTTACAGCGATACCTCATTTAGGTCGTTTTTTATGTTTTATGCGCTTTTATGTAATGAAAACAATTTTATATGAAAAATAATTATTTTTGCATCGCTTTATTCTGCGAGCTATAACTTTTTTATTTTTTTGCTTTTGACGCTGTATGGTGGCTCATTTTTTGCGGGACAAGATGACGCTTTCAGCGGTATCATGCAAATTTATATGTGTCTTTTTGATTGCGCGTTATTGCACTTTTTGTTCGACAGTATGATAATAAATCATTATTTTTTGCTTCGTTTTTTATTTTTTAAGGGGTTTGCTAAAGGGGTTAACTAATGGGACAGTTTTATAGGGCGGGTCGTTACGGACGCGGCGATACCAAATATGTGTACTTTTATTTTTTTTTTTATTTGCAGAAAATGAATTTATTAGGGAATTTTTTTAATTTATTTAGCGATTTTTTTAAAATTATTTTTACACTTTTTTTTTTAACTTTATTACATTGTCCCAGGTGGGACATCACTGTCCTGTGACAGATCGCTGATCTGTCACATCACAGATCACTGTGACAGATCAGTGATCTGTCACAGGCACTGCACAAGGCTTCCTCCTTGCCTGCGCTTTGCAGTTGGGTTGCCCTCCCAGGGCTGTGGGGTACTCGGTACCGGGCCGGTGTCAGGGGGATGTGTCACAGAGGCAGTGACCCGGTCCGTGGCCCTGGGCACCCAAGTAATGGTGGTATGTGATGTAGTTTAAGTGGAATGGAATAGTTTGTGACGCCACCTGTGGTGCTCGGCAAGGAAGGTGTTAAGTCGACGCTGCAGACAGATCCTCTGGGACAGATGGCAGGATGCAGCAGTGATGGTATAGCCCTCCACAGGCAGGGCTGATGTCCCAGGGCAGTGTATTTGTAATAGTTGTGGAATGGGTTGGCGCGAGAATGAGTGGAGGACACCGAGGCTTGCAGTTCCAAAGCTTTACTGACAGTCTGCGGTACACAAGGGTAAATATATATAGAAAAAACGACCACAAAAATCTCACAGAACGTATAAATACAAAAAATATAATTTATTAACAAACCAGTACAGATCCTTCTCTCTCTTATGGAAGCTTAGGTTGCAGTTCTACGTCTTTCTCCTTCTGTTCCTTTCCCGTGCCGGCTGGCTCAGATCACTGAGGCAGCTGCAGCACTCCTTCCTCCATCCCTTCTTCCAGGGATCCCCACTCCTCCCGAGTGGCTTCCTTCTTCACTGACCTTCTGTCAGACTGAACCCTGACTGATTTGTCATCCTACACTTTCCTACTCTTTTATATATCTCCACTCCACCTTCCCAGCACATCCAGTGTTCCATGCAGGGAACCACCGGAGGTACTCTGCTACTCTCCAAGCACTGAGCCGCAATGTGGTTGTGCAGAACTACCCTGTTGTGTGGGGTGCGAGTGTTGGAGCGGGGAAAGGAGTTCCCACCTTACCTGCATGATGGTGGGGCACTACACCTTTAGAGAGGAAGGTGCAGTACCTCTGTGGCGACTGAGCCTCGGGGCGCCACACAGGCATGAGGATATCAGCTCCCTGCAGGCCCCCGAAGGTCCCCGTCGCCATCTTGGATCCGGGGACCTGCAGGGATGGAGCCCCCTGCGGCAGCACTGCACATTGCGTTGCTGTGGGGGGCTCAGGGAAGCACGGAGGGAGCCCACTCCCTGCCGATGCTTCCCTTTAACCCCCAGTACACCGCGATCCTGTTTGATCGCGGTGTGCAAGGGTTTAACGTGTCGGGGGCGGTCCGTGACCGCCCCTGATGCATTGTGCCGGGTGTCAGCTGTGATAATCAGCTGATACCCGGCCGCGATCAGCGGCGCTCACCACGTGGGCGCCGCTGATCGCTGTGACGTACTATCCCGTCCCTGGGAATTAAGTCCCAGGGCACATGGACGGGATAGTACGTCACACGACAGAAAGGGGTTAAAAAATATTTTTACACTTTTTAATATTTTACTTTGTGTCATCCTGGGACATCACTGTACAGTGTCAGATCGCTGATCTCATACTCTGCAATGCTTCTACACTGCAGAGTATCACATTAGCATCTGACAGACAGGGAAGGAGGTGTCTCAAATCCTGCTCTCAGCAGGCACTCACAGGCCACTTTCCCTCCAGGACCTCAAGGCCATCTTGCAGCCAGGGGTCTCCATAGAGACCATCAGGACAACACGATCGCATCGTCCTGATGGAAGCACACAGGGAACCCATTCCCTGCGCGATGCTCCTCTATGCCAAGAAGAGTAAAATGCCCGCGATCGTTGCTGCAGGATGTGAGCTCTCACACAGAACTGACACCCACACCCTATCGATGCGGCACTCAGCGTGAGGCCTTGTGATCGTGCCTCCGTGCATACTGTTGTTTGCGGCCACGTACCTCCTGCAGAGCAGTATATATATGGCGCATGTCGCGAAAAGGTTATAAAAAAAAAAAAAAGTAATTAAACTGTAATGCTGAAGCCATGTTCACACCTAAGGTAAATGCTGTGTTCTTTCTGCAGGTGTCCGCACAGGACGACGCAATAACAATCTTGTCTTAATATTACGTGCTGGTTGATTTTGGTGCAGATACGAAGGGGAGTTTTTTCTTTCCGAAGCCTAAAGAGAAAAAAAACGCACCAACACTGCAGAGTTCAGCAGTCTTCAGACCCGAGGGGATAGAGATTTCATGGAATCACGTCCACTTTGCTCCAAAATTTACACCTTGTTCACATGTAGCGTAAATGCTCTGGATTTTCTTTTTTTTGCACAAAACTTCTTCTGTTTAACTGTCCAAGCAAAGTGGATTTCATGAAAACTGTGGCCCCCTATGGTATACAGACTGTGAGGAGTTTGCGCTTTTTTTTCCTCTGTCTGCTAATGTGCAGCCTGAATACACCTGTAAAAACTGCAGAATCAAGGCTTTCCTGCGCTATAAAGAAGAAATTAAAAATGTTGCTTCACATCTGCACCAAAAACGCAGCAAACGAGGAGAAGATTGCTATTGTGTAGCTTGGTGTGGAGCCTGCTAAAAACAAAAAACACAATATTTGTGCAACGTGTGAACACGGCCTTATGGACACAAAAAAGCCGCTTGCCATATAGCGCAGCTACGTAAAGATCAGAAAGCTCTGGTGGCTCCAGCTGTGAATGCAGGAACACAAATGAAATCCACAGGTCCCAACTAGAGACGAGCAGGATGCACACTGCAGCCTTTCTCCATAACACAATGTCAGCTGCACCTCCTATTCCCTCAGGCGGCTGTGAGGGCGCGCTCTGCACGCTTGTACTATAGCAGAGACTACTACGTCCTCCACAATAGTTTTCCCGCCTTTTTTCCTACACCACGGTTAGCGATGGTTAGAGGAAGGAACCGATAAGCCCCGCCTCCACGGCGGATATACGATTCTCCTAGACCGTAGACGGGCGTTGATGCGCAATGCGCATGCTCGAATACGTCGTACTGTAAGGCTGGGTCTGGCTGCTTTCCCCGTACGCATGCGTGATGTGGAGGGCGTGGCCTACAGCGCAGGCGCATGAAGCGCTGCTTTCCCGAGTCTTTGTCCTTCCGCCATTTTGCGAATCCAAAGCGCTGATTGGGCTCAGTGCTCCGGTTCTGGAACCAATCAGAGCGGAGAGGAGAACCGAGACCGGGAGAGGTGGTGAGTAGGACCGGGGGAGAGAGCCAATAACACCACGGGGAGGGAGAAACATGACCTAAGCCGCACAGCCAATAACGCCAATGTATCAGGCAGTAACATAAATAGCCAATCCGGGAAGACAAAGCCGATGTCTCCCGGAGAAGAAGCGCCATTAGCTAGCAGTCAGGCTGCAGTGTGCGGAGGCTGGCGCCATGCTGAGGGGGAGAGGGCTGGCAGCCTCAGGCTGGGGAGAGGCCTCACTGACTGCTCTGTGGAGGGCTCTGCAGTTCCCCCGTGGGCCTGGAGCCCTGTGTAGGTGCAGCCTGTGGAGACCTGTCGGGGGGCGGCCATGACACCCTGTGTGGTCGGAGGACACGTATTTCTGCTGAGTCCAGGCTGCAGGGTGGGCATTGTTGGTGCTGTCTAACCAGAGGCCAGCAGCTCCCTGCGAGCCCTCCATACACAGGATATCTCCACGAGAGCCAATGCCAGACCTGTCAGAGGGACCGGCAGTCAGACCTCCGACGTGCTGGATCATTAAAGGGGTTGTGTGGACTCCACCTACAAGTCTGCAGGCTCTATGTGACTGCAGACTTGTGACTCCTCACACTGTGTGCACGCGCTGCGGATTCTGCTGCGGTGTACAGTACCATAATATCCTATGGATATTAAAAACCGCAGTGCAGATTTTTCCGCGCTGTTTATCTGCGATTTCAAAACCGCAGAAAGAATTGACATGTCTTTTGACCTGTGGATTTTACCAAATCCGCACGGCCAAATCTGCAGAGCATTCTGCAGCGTGTGCACGTACCCTGAGGAGTCTGGGTGCCAGGAGCCGGCGGTCATGTGACTTCATGTATGCGATATGCTTACTCCCGGCCACCTCCTGACTAGCCTGGCCTTGGTGCATACACTTGCATTGAGCGAAGCTGCACCCTTCTAGTCAGAATATAGCGGGGAGTATGCATACCGCCATTGTCTCCCAGTGTGCAGTGCACATATCACAATTCACAAGGCTGTCTTCACATGGTGACTGCAGACTAATAGGTAAAAGCACCACTCCAGTGTGTGTCTCCATTTCACCGCTGGAATAGTGCCTAAACGCCAAGTCCCCTGTCTGATACTTCCCTTCCAGTGTCTTCATCTGTTTCTGCTGTCGCTCTGGTCCGTCTCCTGCAGTTTGTGACTTGCTGGCTGCTCCACTGTTTCATGGTGTGTGCCGGAGGTCACTAATCAATGACCTGAGCCTCGTTGTGGCTCTCCGACTTGCAATGAGAGCGTGAGACGTAGCTTCTGACTCCCGGGCAGTCAGAAGCTGCCCTCACAAGATGGCATCACGGGACCGGCTGGTGCTGACAGTGAAGATGCTGGAGGGTGAGTATGTGACCCGGGGACCCACGCTTGGGGTTCAGACGGCGTATAACCCATGTCAGGATCACATGGCTATCTTCACACCAGCTGTCCAGTCTCCTGACCTGAGCTTGACAGCAAATACCTCATGCTCGGGTCAGCTGAGGTGTCCGACTAGTCTACAGTGAAATGAGACGATCTCACAAGTACTATGGAATAAAAAAATACCCAGAATACGCCAGGAAGCGTATAAACTACGTGTTACTTTGTAATGTCGTCTTTGTACATATCCCTGTTCAGATGTAAAGTGCTGCGGAATATGTTGACGCTATGGAAATAAAATTCTTTAAATGGTAAATACTGGCCGCTTTTTCACTGCTCTTTAGTGCTCCAATAATCCATTGTCCAGGTTCCCTAAACGCATACAGTTCTTCTCAAAAGTTTACATACCCTGGCAGAATTTTTGCTTTCTTGGCCTTTTCTCAGAGAATATGAATAACACCAAAAATTTTTCTCCACTTATGGCTAGTGGTTGGGTGAAGCCATTTATTGTCAAACTACTGTTTTCTTTTTAAAGCATAATGACAACCCAAAACATCCAAATGACCCTGATCAAAGGTTCACATACCCCACTTAATACCGTGTATTGTCCCCTCTAACATCAGTGACAGTTTGTAGTCTTTTGTGGTAGTTGTGGATGAGGCTCTTTATTTTCTCAGATGATAACGCTGCCCACTCTTAGCAAAAAGCCTCCAGTTCCTTCTGAGCACAACTGTATATCGGAGGTTGCGACAGTTGTTGTGAAGTAAGCACAACGATAAGTGGCAGAATGCTGAAGGTAGCAGACGTGCATTACTGCTGGCAGCGCTTCCCCACACACTGGGCACATAGGGTGTGTGCACATGTTGCGGATTCTGCTGTGGATCCGCAGCGGATTTGGCCCTGCGGATCCACAGCAGTTTCTGCTATGTTGTACAGTACCCTTTTAGTCTATGAGAAATGAAAACCGCAGTGCACACGGTGCTGAATTTTCCGCGGTTTCAAATCCGCAGCATGTCAATTCTTTGTGCGGATTCCGCTGCGGTTTGGCACCTGTTCCATGGCAGGTGTCAAACAGCAAGGGAAACCCGCAGGCTAAACTGCAGAAAATCTGCAGATAAACTGCAGGTCTTTTGATCAAGAAGAGTTTTGTTGAAGTAGTTGACAACACCTTTAAAGAGAACCTGTCAGCAGGATTTAGCACTATACAGTAAAGGTATGGCCAAAATGGCTCTATTAGGCTAGTTTCACACTAGCGTATAGAGGAGCTGCAGACTTCCTCCGTGAAGCCTCGCCCACTGCTGCGCCTCCTCCTGTTGGCTCCGGCATGCGGCCTGCGTACCTTATCTTTAGCATTGGGTACGCAGGCCGTGCCGATCTATGCGAATGCCTCCGCATGCGTCTTTTTGATGGTGTGGCGACCTGAGCCTGCGTACCCAATGCTAAAGATAGGGTACGCATGCTGACGGAGGTGGCACGGCAGTGGGCAGGGCTTCACGGAGGAAGTCCGCAGCGCTTCCATACGCTAGTGTAAAATTAGCCTTAGGGTACGTGCACACGCTGCGGATTCCGCTGCGTTTCCGCAGCGGTTTTGGCAGCAGGTTTAGCTGCGGTGTACAGTACCATTCTAATGAATGGGAAATAAAAACCGCTGTGCCGACGCTGCGGAAAAATCCGCGCGGATTTGCTGCGGTTTTGAATCCGCAGAAAGAATTGCATGTCAATTCTTTCTGCGGAAACCTATCTACACCATTATGGAGATAGTGAATCCGCAGGACCAAACCGCAGGCAAAACCGCAAATAATCCGCAGGTCTTTGGACCTGTGGATTATCTGCGGTTTTTGCAAAATCCGTGCGGATTAATCCGCAGCGGAATCCGCAGCGTGTGCACGTACCCTTACACTGAAGGAATACGATCAGTGGTTCTTTTTTTAATCATGGTTTCAAGTTTTCTTTGGATCGGGCTTGGGGGGGTGGGGGGAGTTGTGTTGTCTTCTGCTCCAGCCCCACCGCCAGACTCCTGTGTTTGTATAGGTTACTGATTTAGTCACCTGCCTCTGCTTTGAAATTTCACGTCGCCATCATTGGGTGGGAGGCGCGTGCGCAGTGTGAGATTACATGTCTGGTCTTTAGTAAAATGGCGCTGGAGACAACACTTGCAGATCACGATCTCTGCTCAGATCTGCAGTCATTTTATGTGCGATGCACCCACCGCCGGACACTATTCCTGATGTGAGCAGCTGGTCAAGTGACCACATGTCTGCGAGATGCACACTGTGGTCACGTGTAACCTATAAGTATTAAATGTGACAAAATTTAAATATTTATTAAATTTTTTTTTTAAATAATTGGGAATAACTAAACACAAACTCAAGAAGAAGGAACGTACCAGCTAAACCCGTTCGTCTTCTCTCAATGGAAAGGAATTGAGAGAACTTGAATGAGTCTAGTTGGCATGTGACCACAAGTATGTTAATCGCTGGTGAGTCGTTATGTGATCGCTGGTGAGCTGTCACACAGACAGCTTCACCAGCGATCAGCACAGCGACGCCGAGTGCGCGGCTTCGCTGTGTTTGCTGGTAACTAACGTACACATCGGGTATTTAAGGGACGCACGTCCCTTGGATACCCGATGTGTACGTTAGTTACCAGCAGATTGCTGGTCTCCCGCCTGTCACGCAGCGATGCGTGCTGGCCAGCGGGAGACCAGCGACAAAAGAAATGTCCAGCGGTTTCCTACAGCGATACCGGCAGGGGGGCTGATCGCTGTCACAGCGATCTCGCTGGTGAGATCGCTGTTGTCACAAAACTTGTGACTCAGCAGCGATCTCGGCTATGTGTGACAGGGCCCTAAGAGCTGGCATCCATTGCAAGTGGTGATAGCTAGGCTCCCAAGCACACTTTTTATACACTGGCACCCCAGCTATCACATATTTATGCATCATTTAGCTTCAAGAGTTTAAAATGTTTCCGAGTATCTGGGTTGGAGAGATTTTGGGTAAATTTACAGCTAGAGAATATGTGAAGGAAGGTATATTCATATCCACATGCATGGATATATGTGGCATGTATGAACCCTGTACTATCAATTTTAGGTGGTGGTGTGCGTGTCAGTGTCTGCTTGAATCACACTTTTACCAACAAATGTGACTTTTTTCCCACATTGTTCACCAAATGTTACACTTTCACTCACTGCCTGTGTATTCATAAATGCTTGTGGCAGAATGATTCTTGCTGTTGTGCAGCTCAAACCAATAACTGAAAGTAGCATCTAGTAAAAGAAGTTTTGACAAATTTCAGATCCTGATAGAACCACACTGCGGTACAGTTTGGACCTGTAATGCACTCCTCCCATTTGCCATGTGCGTGTGTTCCAAAGTTTATACTATACTCTTAAAGGGGAAATCCGGGACTGTAAAAAAAAAAAAAAGTACATAAGCATGAACAGACAGGTATTTGCTAGAGATGAGTGAATTTGATGGGATCAGGGCTTATTCTGCAAGCTATAGCGCTTACCGAATAAGCTGCAGAGGGAACCCAGATGCATGGATTGCTCTGGCTGATCAGCGCTGCAGCTTCATGTCTCACGCCTGGGAGACAGTCATGAGACATGCATGAAGAGCCCAACAAACAATGCTGATTGGCAGCTGGCTACCCACTGCCATTATTGATAGTCGACTGTCAATCAGCATGACGCCAGTAGTCCCGCCCTGTCAACAGGAAGAGAAACCACTTCTCTGATATGAGGGAGTAGCCCTCTACAGTCATGGCTAAAAGTTTAGAGAATGACACAAATATTAATTTTTACAAAGTCTACTGCTTCATTTTTTCTAATGGCAATTTGCATATACTCCAGAATGTTATAAAGAGTGATCAGCTTAACAGCAATTACTTGCAAAGTCAATATTTGCCTAGAAAATGAACTTTATCCCCCAAAACACATTTCAACATCATTGCAGCCCTGCCTTAAAAGGACCAGCTAACATCGTTTCAGTGATTGCTCCATTAACACAGGTGTGGGTGTTGATGAGGACAGGGCTGGAGATCAATCTGTCATGATTAAGTAAGAATGACACCACTGGACACTTTAAAAGGAGGCTGGTGCTTGGCATCATTGTTTCTCTTCTGTTAACCATGGTTATCTCTAAAGAAACACGTGCAGTCATCATTGCACTGCACAAAAATGGCCTAACAGGGAAGAGTATCGCAGCTGGGAAGAGTATCGCAGCTAGAAAGATTGCATCTCAGTCAACAATCTATCGCATCATCAAGAACTTCAAGGAGAGAGGTTCCCTTGTTGCCAAAAAGGCTCCAGGGCGCCCAAGAAAGACCAGCAAGCGCCAGGACCGTCTCTTAAAAGTGTTTCAGCTGCGGGATCGGGCTACCAGCAGTGCAGAGCTTGCTCAGGAATGGCAGCAGGCAGGTGTGAGTGCATCTGCACGCACTGTGAGGCGGAGACTCTTGGAGCAAGGCCTGGTCTCAAGGAGGGCAGCAAAGAAGCCACTTCTCTCCAGAAAAAACATCATGGACAGACTGATATTCTGCAAGAGGTACAGGGAGTGGACTGCTGAGGACTGGGGTAAAGTCATTTTCTCTGATGAATCCCCTTTTCGATTGTTTGGGACATCTGGAAAACGGCTTATTCGGAGAAGACCAGGTGAGCGCTACCACCAGTCTTGTCTCATGCCAACTGTCAAGCATCCTGAAACCATTCATGTGTGGGGTTGCTTCTCAGCCAAGGGAATGGGCTCTCTCTCAGTCTTGCCTAAAAACACAGCCATGAATAAAGAATGGTACCAGAATGTCCTCCAAGAGCAACTTCTCCCAACCGTCCAAGAGCAGTTTGGCGATCAACAATGCCTTTTTCAACATGATGGAGCACCTTGCCATAAAGCAAAGGTGATAACTAAATGGCTCAGGGAACAAAACATAGAGATTTTGGGACCATGGCCTGGAAACTCCCCAGATCTTAATCCCATTGAGAACTTGTGGTCAATCATCAAGAGACGGGTGGACAAACAAAAACCTTCAAATTCAGACAAAATAAAAGCATTGATTTTGCAAGAATGGACTGCTATCAGTCAGGATTTGATCCAGAAGTTGATTGAGAGCATGCCAGGGAGAATTGCTGAGGTCCTGAAGAAGAAGGGTCAACACTGCAAATATTGACTTGCTGCATTAACTCATTCTAACTGTCAATATAACCTTTTGTTACTCATAATATGATTGCAATTATATTTCTGTATGTGATAAAAAATCTGACAAACACATAAAAACCAGAGGGCAGCAGATCATGTGAAAATATAATATTTGTGTCATTCTCTAAACTTTTGGCCATGACTATATATTTCCACTGACAGGTGATGGAGTTGCTTTTTTGTGGATTAATTTGATGCTTTTATTGGGGACACTTTACAAAACGTTTGGGTTCACATTTATCCGGCGCTCTATGCTGAGCACTAACATTGGGGTTTACATTTAAATCTCTGAATGACGTAATCCAGATCAAACCCCCGAATGAGGCAGCAGAGTTACTCTGGATTCCGTCTGGCCTCTGTTCAGCATTGTCTTTTCAGTGGCACACATAGCTGTGGCGGAACACGCTTTTATGCACGCCTGAAAAGACAGACACTGTCAAATCACAGGCCAGACAGCATCCACAGTGCCTCCATCTGCCTCATTATAGGGAATCTTCCGCCAGGGGTTCTGTCTGAATCACGTATTTATTATTATTATTATTATTATTATTATTATTATTATTATTATGCATTTATATAGCGCCATTTATTCCATGGCGCTTTACATGTGAAAAGGGGAAATATAGACATGTACAATAAACATGTGTAAGACTTTGAAACACTCTGGTGTTTTAGATGGAACATACAGTCACATCATTCTAGTTGATTGCCATGTTGAATCAAAGCAAAAATATACTTTGATGCAATCCCCTTTCAATTTCTGTGAAGCAATTGATGGGTTACGATACTTCCTAAATAATATTTTAAATACTTAAAGGGTTGTTTAAAAATAAATGTAAAAAAAAAAACAAAACGGTATTTTGTTGGGGATTGCTAATATTCGGGATCCAAAACCAAACCAATATGAAAATTTCTGTTAAATTTATAAACTGTCTAATATCTAAATAAGCAACTGTATGTATAAAACAAAAAAAAAAACAATGCCAACATAAAGTAGATGTGTGGGAAATATTAACTCTATTGAATGATATGACTGGTTTATGGGCAAACATTAAAAGTTTATAAACTCCAGGTTTTTTAATGTTGTGTTTTGTTTTTTTTTGTTTTTTTTTAAGTGGTGGGAAAAAAATTTGGAAGTTTTATAAGAGATTATTATTTTTTTTTTTTTTTTTGTCTTCATTTTGAGAGACCTGTACCATTTTCATCTTTTGGGATATGGGGCTGTGTGAGGGCTTATCTTTTGCACCCTGAGATGATGTTTCTATGGATACTATTTTGGGGTAGATAAGCTCTATGTATAGCTAAAATCACAATCTCCTATGAACACCAGCCACGATCTTTCTTTCACAGGATGATCGTAATGACAGGTGGGACATCAACAGACCCATTGACACGCGTCACGGGAGCGCCGATGGGAGTGTGGAACGACACTGCTGGTGCATGTTAAATGCCACTGTCAGAGATCGACAGTGGCATTTAACAGGTCAACAACCGCAGGCAGAGCTTTGCTACACCCATGGCTGTTAAAAGAAACCTGCAAAGAGAATAGATCGTAGCACTACTGTGAAGGTGCTCAAGTAGTTTCCCAAGCCAGTACAATAGTAATAAAGAACTTGGTACTGAACTTATGATAAGGAAATCCAGATACTTTTAATAGGCAGTCACAATAACAGGACGTTTCGGTCCCAGTTAGACCTTCATCAGCCTGACAACAATACGTACAAAAAAATAAGATGAATAAAACACAGAATCCATCAAGGGTGAATAGGAAAACAACAAACAAAATGCATTATTTTTCCGTTTTCCTATTCCCCCTTGATGGATTCTACGTTTTATTCTTAAAGATTTATTTATCTTTTTTTGTATGTATTGTTGTTAGGCTGATGAAGGTCCAACTGGGACCGAAACGTCCTGCTACTCTCTAAGCAAGGAGCCGCAATGTGGCTTTGCTGAACTAACATGTTGTGTGGGATGCGAGTGTTGGAGTGTGGTCAGGAGTTCCCACCTTACCTGGATGGTGGGGCACCACACCTCAGGAGGAGGTGCAGTACCTCTGTGGCGACTGAAGCCTCAGGGGCGCCACACCAGTGTCAGTCAGGGCCGGGGGGGAAGGGGTTACAGCGGCCTCTCTCTATACAATTAGAGCAGTGACTGGACCGGCGCTGCCCCTATAACAGAATACCGAAAGCTGGCAGGGAGAATAAAGATAATTTTCTCCACGCTGCATTCGGCTGCGTGCAGGTGCCGAGTGGCATCATAATGCTGTTAATCTGCAGCATACCCCCATATCTGCAGGTTAATGGCGTTATTCCTGGTGACAGGTGCCTTTTAATAGCACATGATAGCTGATTAAATCAGAGAGAGAGAGAGAGAATGGAAACCGCAGCTGCGGATCCGCAAAAACTATTGACATGCTGCGGAAAATAAAACACAGGAAATGTGTGCGGAATTTTCCGCAGCATGTGCAAAGCGGATTTGGTTTTCCATAGGTTTACATGTACTGTAAACCTCATGGAAAACTGCTGCTGATCCGCAGGGCCAAATCCACTGTGGATCCGCAGCAGAATCCGCAACGTGTGCACAAACCCTTAGAGTAGAAAAACAACTTATTGTACTCACCTGTGGGGCGGTCTGTTCCTAAGGGTGTTGCTGGTCCTGGTCTGGCACCTCCCATCTTCATGTGATGCCATTCTCTTTGCTTCGTGTGGATAACGTGTCCCTGCCTCATCTACAGAGTCTTCTCGGCATCGTGCTCCTGTGCAGGCGTACTTCTCTGCCCTGTTGAGAGCAGAGCAAAGTACTGCTGTGCGCAGACACTGGACCTCTCTGACCTTTCCCAGCAACAGGGCAGATCAGTACGCCTGCACAGGAGCACTACACAAAGCAAGCAGGAGGATGGCATCGCATGAAGAGGGGTGGCGCTGGACCAAGAAGAGCGACACCCATCGTACCGGACCGCCCCGCAGTTAAGTATAAGATTTTTCTACTCTTACAGGTCGGGTTGGGGGCCGATATCCAGCATTATAGAATGATATCAGCCCTGAAAGGTGATGGCCATAACTTATATTGGCCAAAACTGATGACTGGTTCCCTTTAACAGCTTCCCAGCTATTCATGTACGGCACAAGTTGGGAGTGGGCGTATGCAGCAGGATCAGAGGCTGAGTCCACCACGTATCCAGCAGATAACGGTTAGGTTTCA
This sequence comes from Dendrobates tinctorius, assembly GCF_039654945.1. Classification (NCBI taxonomy): domain Eukaryota; kingdom Metazoa; phylum Chordata; class Amphibia; order Anura; family Dendrobatidae; genus Dendrobates; species Dendrobates tinctorius. The sequence continues at coordinate 10,164,449 of NW_027361795.1, read as the reverse complement.
CAGTCATGATCTGCCTTTAGGTGCAGAGAAGCTTTGCCTGCTACCGTTAGCAGCATTTACAGTGCACCAACATGGGAGTGCACTGTTTTATTTTCTCATTGCCCCACCAAAATTCTATCGCAGGATGCTGATGGGTTCCTATGATAGGGGGGTCTTCAGCAAACTCCCCCAGCTATCTGCCATAATGGTACTTTGTTGAAACTCTGCTTGTAGCTGGGCTTTAAAGGAGACCATACGTAGCAGTACTGTAGTATTGTTTTATATAGCATAGGTGACAGATGATCACAAGTTCAAGTCCCTGAGGGGACATACAAATATCAGTGTAAAAGAAAAAAAATTTAATTGCGTCACTCCCCCCTCTCCCATTACAAATTGAAGTATTAAAATACTACGCATTTGGTATCACTGCATTAATAAAAGTCCGATCTATAAAATTATAAAATTAATTCTCCCCATTGGTAAACACTGTACACAGAAAAAAAATCTGCTTTTTTTTGTCACTGCAATGCTGCAATACATCAAATAAGCAATTGAACGTTATATCAGTGTCAAAATGGTATCCAAAACGATTTTCCACAAAAAAAAAATCCATCACACATATCCACGGATCTTAAAATTAGAACATAAGATAATACTAAGCTTGTCCAGCTCTTTTTTTTTTTTTTTTTTTTGTCATTGTGATGGCACTGATTTTGAACACTGTTGAAATCCGGTCATTTACACTGTAAAGTGAGCGCTGTAAATACAAAGCCCCAAAAAACAATGTTGGGATTGTGTGGTTTTTTTTTTTTTTTTTTTTGTATATCCTATTTGCTAAAGTCATTCAAAAGTACAACTTATTACGCAAAACCCAAGCCTTCGCCTCTGTGAACGGAAAAACAAGAGTTCCAGCTTTTGGAGGGGGGTGGGGGAGCAAAAATGAAAATTGTCCATGACGGGAAGGGGTTAATCATGTCCACACAGATTAATACTTTTACTATTATATTTTCTATTGTGCTTTTTTTTTTTTTTCCCACTTTGCTATAGATACTGATAGACTCCAGGCCTGCAGATGGAACAATACACGACAAGTAGCAATGGCTCACCAGAACAGATTGTGGTCCAGACTGGGCAGATCCAGCAGCAACAGGTGAGATTTTGAACTTGTTTATGGATGTGTAATGTTGGTATTGTTAAGGCCCCGTCACACACAGCGATCTCGCTGTGTGTGAAGGGGATCAGCGACCGACCCCCTGCCGGCTATTGCTGATCGACCTGGGCCATTTTTCGATCGCTGGTCTCCCGCTGGCCATCACGCATCGCTGCATGTGGCAGCGAGAGATCAGCGACGCTGGACGCTGGTTTCTAATGTAAACATCGGGTATCCAGGAGCCGCGGCTCCTGGATACCCGCTGTTTACCTTGGAAACCGGCGTACATGCTGGTTTCCAAGGTAAACATCGGGTATCCAGGAGTCACACGGCTCTTAGATACCGGATGTTTACCTTGGAAACCAGCGTGTACGCCAGTTTCCAAGGTAAACAGCGGGTACCCAGGATCCGCGGCTCCTGGATACCCGATGTTTACATTAAAAATCAGCATCCAGCGTCGCTGGTCCTGATCGCTGGAGCGGCTGTCTTGTGACAGCTCACCAGCGATCAGCCTATCGATGTCCCAGCGATCCCATCATGTCTTAGCGTTGGTGGGATCATTGGGACATCGTTATGTGTAACGGCGCCTTTAGTGTAAGGACGGGGTTAATATCTTCAGGCCAATCTCCTAGTGTGGTAATTATCACAGAATTCACTAAAACAAACACTTTCTGAGGTGTGACTAAGTTGGGTGAATACTGGGAGTGTCTGTACATACCGTGTTTTTCAGACTATAAGGTTTAAGAGGAGGAATTTAGAAAAAAAAAATTGATGCAAAAAATGTGTGATCATGATGCACTGTAATGGGGGGAGGGAATCTTCTGACACTGTTCTGCACATGGCCCCCATCAATTTTTTTATTTTCCCTCCGCTCCCTCAGCACGGCGTCCTGTGCTGACGCCCACAGCAAATTTCAGTGTTTAAGCACACATGACGTCACTGCCATGTTCCCCCACATGCCGAGGTCAGCTGACGGAATATTCCATGTTCCCCACATTCAGGAATATTGATGTGGGGAGCAGTCAATATCCACTCTTTTTAATAGCGGGCACATGTGATCACCCAGCCAGTGATATTTCAAACTTGCTTGGATAGCATCTCGAGTATCTGCTCGGGTATGGAGTCTCTGCAGCTGCATGATTTGCAGCTGTAGACAGCCACAACACATGCAGGGATTGCCTGTTTCTTAGGCAATGCCCGCATATATTGCGACTGTCTACCGCCGCAAAACATGCAGCCGCAGGGACTCAAACATATTATCTGAGCACACCAAAGATGCTCTGGTAAGTTATCCGAGCACATTCGCTCATCACTACCAGCCTCTGCATGAAGCTGGCGCCTGCGGCTAACAGTGCGCCCGCTATTGAAGAAAATCAATATGCCCTGCTCTCCACTCCTATATTTCCTCCCACGTCCCTGCGCAGGCTTCAGTTCATAGAGGCGGTAGGGACTATGGGCGTGGGGAGCAGTGATAATTCCTTATCATTCAGGGTATGTGCACACGCTGCGGAATGCTCTGCGGATTTGGCCGCGCGGATTTTGTAAAATCCGCAGGTCAAAAGACCTGCGGTTTTTCATCTCCACATTGGAGGAGATGGCAAACCGCAGCGGAATCCGCAGAAAGAATTGACATGTCAATTCTTTCTGCGGTTTTGAATCCGCAGCAAATCCGCGCGGAAAATTCCGCAGCGTCTGCACAGCGGTTTTTTTTTTCCATAAGTTAGAATGCTACTGTACACCGCAGCAAAAACTGCTGCGGATCCGCAGCAGAATCCGCAGCGTGTGCACACACCCTTACTGCGGGCACACACGTTGGCCTCAGCCGCCGGTTCCTGCCTTCTGTGACCTGCTGCTCCCCCCTTCATCCACAGCCTCATAAGATACTTCCGAAGTATTAGACGCACTTCTCACTATTTTGGAGGAAAAAAGTGCGCCTTATAGTTAGAAAAATACGGTACTATACAGCTGTATTCTGCTAATTGCTATCATGTAAGAAACACCCAAATGTATGCATAGTACGCTTATATTCATGAAGGGTGTAAGTAAACAGACTCTTCATCATTTCTTTAGCAATTTTATGCCTGTGTATTTTCTTTTATTCTCACTGGCCAGATAATGAATCCCAGAAACCTTTTACGTTAGACTGCTCTAACAGTATAAACATTTGTTGAATGATCCAAGGGACAAAGGTCTATGCCAGAATTGGGGAATCTTTTTTTCTGCTAAGGGCAATTTGGATATTTACACCATCACTCGGCAGCAGTACAAAATTATCAACTTGAAATTTATCCTGCTATATTTGGTCAAACATTCAATCCTAATTTGATTGCTGGAACTTCTCTTTAGTGCCACAATGTTAGAAGTTATTTACCCCTTTCCGATGATGAGCGTAAATTTAGGCCGATGTCAGACCACCACCCTTTGCTGTGGGCTCCGGCGCTGAGCCCACGTCTTTCCTGGGACATGTCAGCTGTTTTGCCACCTTAAGGCTATTAACCTGTTAAATGTTGCTGTCAAACGCTGACATCGGCATTTAACTCGCGCTTCCAGCCATCGGGCTGGAAATCCGCCCACCGGTGACCCCCGTCACGTGATCGCGGGTCACCGGTTTGTTGGCATGACAACTAGAGGTCTCCTGGAGACGTCTATGGTTGTCAGTTGCGTATTGCTGTGAGCGCCACCTGGTGGTCGGTGTACAGTTGTGGCCAAAAGTATTGACACCCCTGCAATTTTATCAGATAATACTCAGTTTCTTCCTGAAAATGATTGCAAACACAAATTCTTTGGTATTATTATCTTCATTTAATTTGTCTTAAATGCAAAACACAAAAGAGAATGAGGCAAAAAGCAAAACATTGATCATTTCACACAAAACGCCAAAAATGGGACAGACAAAAGTATTGGCACCCTCAGCCTAATACTTGGTTGCACAACCTTTAGCCAAAATAACTGCGACCAACCGCTACCGGTAACCATCAATGAGTTTCTTACAATGCTCTGCTGGAATTTTAGACCATTCTTCTTTGGCAAACTGCTCCAGGTCCCTGATATTTGAAGGGTGCCTTCTCCAAACTGCCATTTTTAGATCTCTCCACAGGTGTTCTATGGGATTCAGGTCTGGACTCATTGCTGGCCACCTTAGAAGTCTCCAGTGCTTTCTCTCAAACCATTTTCTAGTGCTTTTTGAAGTGTGTTTTGGGTCATTGTCCTGCTGGAAGACGCATGACCTCTGAGGGAGACCTAGCTTTCTCACACTGGGCCCTACATTATGCTGCAAAATTTGTTGGTAGTCTTCAGACTTCATAATGCCATGCACACGGTCAAGCAGTCCAGTGCCAGAGGCAGCAAAGCAACCCCAAAACATCAGGGAACCTCCGCCATGTTTGACTGTAGGGACCGTGTTTTTTTCTTTGAATGCCTCTTTTTTTTTTCTCCTGTAAACTCTATGTTGATGCCTTTGCCCAAAAAGCTCTACTTTTGTCTCATCGGACCAGAGAACATTCTTCCAAAACGTTTTAGGCTTTTTCAGGGAAGTTTTGGCAATCTCCAGCCCTCTTTTTTATGTCTTGGGGTAAGAAGTGGGGTCTTCCTGGGTCTCCTACCATACAGTCCCTTTTCATTCAGACGCCGACGTATAGTACGGGTTGACACTGTTGTACCCTCGGACTGCAGGGTAGCTTGAACTTGTTTGGATGTCAGTCGATGTTCTTTATCCAACATCCGCACAATCTTGCGTTGAAATCTCTTGTCAATTTTTCTTTTCCGTCCACATCTAGGGAGGTTAGCCACGGTGCCATGGGCTTTAAACGTCTTGATGACACTGCACACGGTAGACACAGGAAAATTCAGGTCTTTGGAGATGGACTTGTAGCCTTGAGATTGCTCATGCTTCCTCACAATTTGGTTTCTCAAGTCCTCAGACAGTTCTTTGGTCTTCTTTCTTTTCTCCATGCTCAATGTGGTACACACAAGGACACAGAACAGAGGTTGAGTCAACTTTAATCCATGTCAACTGGCTGCATGTGTGATTTAGTTATTGCCAACACCTGTTAGGTGCCACAGGTAAGTTACAGGTGCTGTTAATTACACAAATTAGAGAAGCATCACATGATTTTTCGAACAGTGCCAATACTTTTGTCCACCCTCTTTTTTATGTTTGGTGTGGAATTATATCCAATTTGGCTTTAGGACAATTCTTTTTGTGTTTTTTCATTTATGACATATTAAGTGAAGATAATAATACCAAAGAATTTGTGTTTGCAATCATTTTCAGGAAGAAACTGAGTATTATCTGACAAAATTGCAGGGGTGTCAATACTTTTGGCCACAACTGTACATAGCAAGTGAGTAATTCTGCTATATCGAGGTGATCTGATCATCATCTCTATGTAGCAGAGCCGATCGGGTTATGGCATCTTCTAGTCTCCCAAAAGTAAAAAAAAAAAAAAAAAAAAAAATGTTTTTAAAACTAAAAAATATAAAAGTTCAAATCACCCCCGTTTCGCCCCATTCAAAATAAAACAATAAAAAAATAAAACATTCACATATTTGCTATCGTCGCGTTCAGAATTGCCCGATCTTTCAATAAAAAAAAAAAAGGATTAACCTGATTGCTACGCGGCATAGCGGGAAAAAAGTTAAAACGCCAGAATTATGTTTTTTTTTGGTCGCCGTGACATTGCAATAAAATGCAATAACGGGCGATCAAAAGATCATATCTGTACCAAAATGGTATCATTAAAAACGTCAGCTTGGTGCACAAAAAATAAGCCCTCATCCAACCCGAGATCACGAAAAATGGAGACGCTACGGGTATCGGAAAATGGCACAATTTTTTTTTTGTTAGCAAAGTTTGGAATTTTCTTTTTTAACCACATAAATAAAAAAGAATCTAGACATGTTTGGTGTCTATGAATTTGTAATGACCTGGAGAATCATAATGGCAGGTTAGTTTTAGGATTTAGTCAACCTAGTAAAAATCCAAACAAAAAACAAGTGTGGGATTGCACTTTTTTTTGCAATTTCACCACACTTGCAATTTTTTTTCCCGTTTTCTAGTACACGACATGGTAAAACCAATGGTATCATTCAAAAGTACAACTCGTCCCTCCAAAAGCCCTCACATGGCCATTTTGACCAAAAAATAAAAACGTTATGGCTGTAGGAAGAAGGGGAACAAAAATGAAAATGCAAAACCCAAAATAACTCTGGTTGTTAAGGGGTTAATGATGTTGCTACGCGCAACTGCTTTTCTAGATTTTTGTCAGTCTGGAGTGCAGTCTACTCTTTGCCATGAATTTTGAAAAGGACTTGCAGAAGTAATTTCTGAACACAGATGTATGTTACACTGTAGGTCTCCTCACAGTGGGAAATTCATGTCTACTCTGCTTTCTAGAACTCAAGCAGTGAGGGCGTCTGCAGTATATACATCACATAGGAGATGCTGGGGCTGGAGCATATATGTATTACACAGGAGACGCTGGGACTGAATGATATACGTTACACAGGAGATGCCGGTTACATATGCATTGCAGGAAAGACCACAGCTGACACTGCTGGTGTTGTAGACGCCTGTGGGAGCACAGTGTGCACTGACCTCGCCCACATTGGACCTCCTGATGCTGGTACACGTCAGGACTTAAGACTTCATTGCACATGTTGCAGTGTTCAGTAGTGAACGCTGCATGTGTATGCTCTGTGTCAAGAGCAATTAAGGCTGTGTGCCCATGTAGCGATTTTTAAGCGTTTTTGCCACGATTTTCGGTGCGAAAACGTTTAAAAATCGTGTACAGAACGCCCCCCATGCATTCCTATGGCATTCCGCACATACTGTGCTAATGCTGCGCTTTTTTCCGTGGCGGAATTGCATCGCGGAAAAAATCGCAGCATGCTCATTCTTTTGTGCGGAATCGCAAAGAATTGCCGCGATTCCGCACCCATAGGAATGCATGAGAATCGCTTACTTCCCGCATGTGGCTATGCCCACCATGCGGAAAGTTAAGCGTCTCATGTGCGGTTGGTACCCATGGTGTGGAGGAGAGGAGACTGTCCTCCAGGCCCTGGGTACCATATCCCTGTAAAAAAAAAAAAGAATAAAAAATCGGGGTATATTTACCTTCTGGCGTCCCGCGCTGCATTCCCGGCCTAAGCGTTCCCAGTAATGCCTTGCGGCACGGTCCAGTGATGACTTAGTCTCGCGTGACTCTAGCGGTCTCGCGAGATCGCTATAGCAACGCGAGACTACGTCATCACAGGTCTCGCAAGGCGTTACTGGGAACGCTGTGGCCGGGGAATGCAGCGCGGGACGCTGGAAGGTAAATATATCCCGATTTTTTTTTTTATTATTTTTAGCATTTTAACATTCTATCTTTTACTATTGATGCCGCATAGGCAGCCTCAATAGTAAAAACCTGGTCACACTTGTCAAACACTATGTTTGACGAGTGTGACCAACCTGTCAATCACTTTCCAAGCGATGCTTCAAATCGCTTGGAAAGTGCTACGAAAATCGCGGCAAAATTGCGATCATAATCGCGGTGAAATCGCGCTGAAAAAACAGCGCGATTTCTGGGAAGGAGTCCGGTTTTTGGTGTGCGTTTTAACACGCACTGTGGGCACATAGCCTAAAGGGTTGGCTTTTTCTTGGCCCAAGCATTGTGTGGTCCCCAGGAATCTGCCTGGGGGTCTGACAAAATATTGTCATCCCTGCTGCAAACAGGAGGCTGGTTTGTGAAGACCTCCTGAAGAACTTAAGAAAAGGTCTTTAATATATCAGCTAATGTAGTCTACGTGGACCAGGTCTACATTTAGCCAACAAAGTTAAATGGTTCTTCTCAAGTTGTCACTTGAGTAGCATTCAGCTTAATGGTCTCTTCTGATTTCTGGAAGGGTGGGCTCACCTCCTTGAACGACAGTACTGGTGAGCAGCAGAGCTGTATGGTTAGTAGAACTATAACCTTGGCACAAGATCTGCTGTAATACATTTAGCTATCAATGTTATACATTGTTATACAATATATTTGCATATACAATAACAAGTTATTAGAACAAGCGTACAGCTCAGGACAGTAAGAGCTGTGATATTGGGATTATGATTCTACAGCATTGAGAAGAGCAGGTCATCAGGAGTGGAGAGATATGGGAAGGGAGGTGAGCAGCTAACTGCTGTATAGAAATCAATGGTCTAGAGCAGAAGTCTCAAACACGCGGGCCGCATGCGGCCCCTGAGGCAGTCATCTATGGCCCTCGGTGCACCACATGTCTCACCCCCTGAGGCAGGTAGAAGGGGGAAAGCACGCATTCAGGAGCGTGCGATGGCTGCTCTGTGTGCACAGGACCTATGATGAGGTCACAGGAGGGGGAGGAGTCAGGGGTCACATGATCAGGGGCCTCAGTGTATGCAGGCCACTGTCTGTGCTGGTTGCCATGGTACTGGATGCGGGTAAGTTTGTGTGGGGTCAGAAGGGGTTTACAGGGTGTACGGAGCGGAGCCGCGTGTGTACAAGGTGTACAGAGCAGAGATGTGCGTGTATTTTGGCATGGGGGGGGCCCATTTGAAAGTTCGCACCAGGGCCCATAACTTTGTAGTTAACGCCACTGCTCACGCTAGAAGGGAGGAGTGCGCCGCTCCGTGGTGGCTGTGGCCCTGCGTGATGACATCCCTCTGGCGCTGTGTAATGACATCACGCCAGCGCACAGAGAGCGGACGCGTGACTTCCCTCCATTGCTGGATTATGCAGGTGGCTGTGCGTGTACAGTGAGATGATAGTGCCGGCTCACATGCACAGCTGACACTATCATCCGCTGAGGTAAGCTGTACATCGCAGCTGACAACCTATTTGAACGGCCACGATCGGTATTAGCACCGATCGCTGCCGTTTAACCCCTTAGATACCGCTATCAATTGTGACTGTATTAAGTTTTAAAGGAATGCGGCCTGCCAGCTTAAATTTTTTTTTATGTGCGGCCCATTTACTCTGCCGAGTTTGAGACCCCTGGTCTAGAGAGCGGTGGCTGGTATGTTAGGAGTTAACTTCTCTCCTGGTATGTAACTACTGCTGCACTCTTGGCCAGGGTTTGTGTGGGCACTATGAAAGATACAAGATCTCATTGCAGAAGACTGACAGCAGATAGAGGAAGCAAGTGAATTGTAAACTTGTTTTCATACTGTCATGCTGTCTAACTATTTAGAACGATCTAATAACTTTCAAATAAAATCAACGTGAACAAGCCACTGTGTACACGTGAATTACATCAAGGGCTTTTTCAAGAACTCAGCTCAGTTATTGCTGTGCCCCTGTACATAATTTTTAGGGACTCTCTAGTGATTGGTACAGCGTCAAATGGCTGGCTCAAATATAATGTGCGGCCCATTTCCGAAAGGGCTTTTGGTCTTCACTGGGCAATTCTAGAATAGTATGCTTGTAGGGGACCTCTGTCAAGATAAATGCTGCCCTTGCATCGTTGCCTAGCTGCATGATTGCAGCCAGATGTATTTTTCTTTTGGCATTTCAGAAAAAATATAGTTAGAATTCCAGCCAGATCATAACCAGAGACAAGAATAGTCAGACGTATCCCCCTACTGGCTTCTCCCAGTGCAGCTCCAGGTGATTGACAGGTAACTCGCTATGGGAAAGACCTGTCAATTGCCTCTAGCAGCACTGGGAGAAGCTGTCTGGGGTCAGTGCAGGACTAGTCTCCTCTGTGGCTATGGTCCCTGGTCGGACCTTTTAATTATATTTTCTCTGAAACATTGGAGTGTTTCAGAGAAAATGGGAATTACTCATAGTAGTCTCTATGGAAGTGTCTTCAGGCAGCACTACATTATTACCTTGTGAGGACCTTAAAAGTTAGGATTGGGTACACTACATAAAATGGCCAATAGCTCTTCAATTGTATGATGGAGTTTGAAAAAAAAAAAAAAAAAAGGGAGAATACTCTGGTGAGCAGCAAAAAACTGGGCACTTTAGTTTTCGGTCTATAGGTTTAGAAATTAAGGGTTTATAATTTGATTGAAAAACTGGCTCAAACACTGAAACCAGAGAGTTGTGGAGAATGACTGCTGCTCTTGAGTAGTCTCTGGTTATAAGTGATGTTCTCCAAGGTTCAGGGATGGGTATGCTAATTTTCAACTTATTTAATATTTAGAACATGTGATTAATAGTGCCATTTTTACAGATGTCACCATGCTATGTAGTATAGTGCAGTCCCATATTTAAAATGTTCATACGTTACAAGCTGACTTGGTCAAATTGGTAATTTTGACATCCACGTGGCAGATGGAGTTCAATCTGGAAAAATGTAAAGTTTTGCATGTGTGTAACCTGCTGGCACCATATGTTCTAAGGGGAGAAAAACTAGGAGAGTCACTTGAAGAGAAGGATCTGAGTGTACATGTAGATCAGACTAATTAGCAGCATGCAGTGTCAATCAGGCCAGCAGAATATGGTCATTTATTAAAAGAGGTATAAAACCTGTGGGACAGAAATGCAAGTATGGTTGTAAATGTTTTTCTCCGCACTTGACCTCTGGTAAGCTCTCATGGTCAGGCTATCTCTTGTTCCTCTCCCTTTTCTCAGCCTGGTGCAGTTACTGCTGTCCAGTTACAGACCGAGGCTCAGGTGGGAGCAGCCTCTGGACAGCAAGTACAGACCCTCCAGGTAGTTGTGTCTGACGAATGCATGAGCGCTTCATGCAAATTGTCATTGCCTTCACGGTCTTGTGTAGAAGCATGGCCATAATGTCTCCATTTATTATCCAGTCTACGTATACTTCGTCTCGTGCATGGAGTTGTACATGGCAGGCAGCATGGATTATGAGACTCTTGCTTTCAGATCTTGCATGACTTGCTCTGCTCTATTCATCTCTACCATTGTACAATGCTTTATAATGTTTCAATGTATGTATTTCCGTAAAGAGACTGACTTGTTTCCGGTGATGTCCAGATACAGTACAGCTTCTTTTTTATGTAGATTGATCTGTTGCAGAAACTAGTGTTACCTCTTGCCTTTTTATTTATTTATTTTTTTTGTTTTTATATACAATTGGTAGAGGGCAATTTATTTGTTTGTGAAAACTTGTGATATTTGGTCACCTTATGATGGCAAAGACCTAGTATTTATGCAAATGAAGATAACAAAGTGCCATTATTTTTGGTTACGGTATATATTTCGCTAGTCTTCGCATTATACTCATTGGTTTGCATTGTTTTTCTTTCATAACCCTTGTTTACTTCCTCCATGCAGGTACAAGGACAGCCACTAATGGTCCAAGTCAGTGGGGGACAATTGATTACTTCTACTGGCCAACCAATTATGGTTCAGGCTATGGGTGGGCAAGGTCAAACTCTTATGCAAGTTCCTGTTTCTGGATCCCAGGGATTACAGCAGGTAGGTTTAGGTATTTTCGGTCACTTTATTATGGTTTTATTTCAGTTTGTTGTTTTTTGTTTTTTTTTTAAGTTATTTGCAAACTAATATATAAAGCTCAATGTGGGTGTGTGTGTGTATGTCCGGGATTGGCATCCGCACCGTCGCAGCTACAGCCACAAAATTTGGCACAGTCACACGCCTGGACCCCGAGAGCGTCCTAGGCTATGTTGTGAGGCGAAATTTTAACCCCGCGCGTTCCAATTCTCCAAACAATTTTGCCTCTATCTACATAATGGGGGAAAAAGTGAAAGGAAAAGTGTTGGAGGCAAATTGACAGCTGCCAGATGTGAACAAGGGGGACTTAAAGAATGAGAGCGATGGCGCCAAAGAGTATATACCGTACAGTTGCTAAGGTGGGGCCCTGACATGGGATACTCACCACACACGGGGATATGAACACACACACAAAATGCGCCACACACTACCACGTGCTTCAACACAAATACTACCCTCAGCACACATTTCACCACACATACACCAACCTCGCCACATAAAAGTCGAAACACAAATGTCGCCACTCAAAACTCGCCATGCTTTCCCATAGCTGTTTAAAAGATGAAAAATGAGCTGTGATTTGTTGCTATCAGCAACAGTTTTCTTTGTAGACAGTTGTGGTAACTGAGGCCTATTATTCTTATCATTTCTATGGTGTTATCGTCCTTCTGTAAAGTTGGAAATAACACAATCTATTACCGTGCCAACACAGACCACCCTCTGACACAGACTGCAGGGGGAGCCCAGTATCACACAGGATAGGATTAGATACACGGATCAGCAGACAGTATCACACAGGATAGGATTAGATACGCAGCTCAGCAGTCAGTATCACACAGGATAGGATTAGATGCACTTTTTTTTGTGCATTATAATTTGTTATAACTAACCACAGTTGGTTACTATGCTCAGGCAATGCCGGGCTCTTCAGCTAGTAGACTGTATTGGCCCTATAATGTACGATTTTCTTTCACCAGAGTTTAACCTTTTAAAATATATGGTTCATATTTGCATATATTTATATTTCTCTTGCCTCGAATTGAACTACACCCCTTATCCACCTGTACTAATGAATTAAACTAATCAAGAGGAGTAAGCAAATCAAGAGGAGTATTGGTGCTGGTAGCAAACATCCATCCCTTTCCCTTTGCAAAAAAGGTTTTATAAAAAGACTGTTTTCAGTATGGTTGTATCATCACCTGATGAAGGCTTTTGCTCTTTTCTATCCGAAACGCGTTGTTTTTACTTGGTGTGTGTGTGTGTATATAAAGATAGATGGATAGAATAAAAAACTTTTTCAATAAGCCATTTTACCACATAAAATAGTTTTTGGTAGCGCCGGCAACAGACTGGTTTTCTGCATCTTTTTTACAGTTCCATTATTATTAGGCTGTTTTAACACGCTATTTATGAGGATATCTTTGCACACCATTAAAAGCTGAGTGCAAATTTGTGATTTACAAACGATACTTAGAAATGTTTTTTTTTTCCTTTAGAAAAAATATTCCTCAATTGTATGCCAAATATCTGGTGTAAAGGGGTTCTCATTGTGACAATGTATTATTCTAACAGATACAATTGGTCCAGCCGGGGCAGATTCAGATCCAAGGAGGACAAGCTGTTCAGTTGCAAACACAGCAGGGTCAGCCCCAACAAATAATCATTCAGCAACCGCAGACTGCAGTTACAGCAGGACAGAGTCAGGTATGGAGTTTATTAATACTACGGTCTATAAGATTTCATTTTGAAGTTTTGCTTTTATGCTAGAGCTCTGGTCACACACAGTGAGTACGGAAAGTATTCAGACCCCTTTAAATTTTTCTCTTTGTTTCATTGCAGCCATTTGGTAAATTCAAAAAAAGTTCCTTTTTTTTCTCATTAAAATGTACACTCTGCACCCCATCTTGACTGAGAAAAAACCAGAAATGTAGAAACTTTTGCAAATTTATTAAAAAAGAAAAACCTGAATTATCACATGGTCATAAGTATTCAGACCCTTTGCTCCGTATTGAGTAGAAGCACCCTTTTGAGCTAGTACATCCATAAGTCTTCTTGGGAATGATTCAACAAGTTTTTCACACTTGGATTTGGGGATTCTCTGCCATTCTTCCTTGCAGATCCTCTCCAGTTCCATCTGGTTGGATGGTGAATGCTGATGAACAGCCATTTTTAGGTCTCTCCAGAGATGCTCAATAGCGTTTAGGGAAGGGATCTGGCTGGCCAGTCAAGAATGGTCACAGAGTTGTTCTGAAGCTACTCCTTTGTTATTTTAGCTGTGTGCTTAGGGTCATTGTCTTGTTGGAAGGTGAACCTTCTGCCAAGTCTGAGGTCCAGAGCACTCTGGAAGAGGTTTTCATTCAGGATATCTCTGTACTTGGTCACATTCATGTTGCCTTCAATTGCAACCAGTCGTCCTGTTCCTGCAGCTGACACAAACTCCCATAGTATGATGCTGCCACCACCATGTTTCACTGTTGGGATTGTATTGTTCTGGTGATGAGCAGTGCCTGGTTTTCTCCACACATAGGCTTAGAATCATCACCAAAAAGTTCTATCTTCATCTCATTAGACCAGAGAATCTTTTTTTCTCATAGTCTGGAAGTCCTTCATGGTTTTTTTTTTTTTTTTTTAAGCAAACTCTATGTGGGCTTTTATATGTCTGGCATTGAGAAGAGGCTTCCGTTGGGCCACTCTGCCATAAAGTCCCGACTGGTGGAGGGCTGCAGTGATAGTTGACTTTGTGGAACTTTCTACCATCTCCCTACTGCTTCTGTGGAGCTCAGCCACAGTGATCTTGGGGTTCTTCTTTACCTCTCTCACCAAGGTTCTTCTCCCGCGGTTGCTCAGTTTGGCTGGACGGCCAGGTCTAGGAAGACTTCTGGTGGTCCCAAACTTCTTCCATTTAAGTATTATGGAGGCGACTGTGCTCTTAGGAATCTTGAGTACTACAGAAATTCTATTGTAACCTTGGCCAGATGTGTTGCTTGCCACAATTCTGTCTCTGAGGTCCTTGGCCAGTTCCTTTTGACTTCATGATTCTCATTTGGTCTGACATGCACTGTGAGCTGTGAGGTCTTATATAGACAGGTGTGTGCCTTTACAAATCAAGTCCTATCAGTGTAATTAAACTCAGCTGGACTCCATTGAAGGAGAAGAACCTTCTCAAGGAGGATCACAAGGAAATGGACAACATGTGACTTAAATATGAGTGTCTGAGCAAAGGGTCTGAATACTTATGACCATGTGATAATTCAGTTTTTATTTTTAATATATTTTCAAAAGCTTCTACATTTGTTTTTTTTTTCATTCAAGATGGGGAGCAGAGTGTACATTAATGAGGAAAAAAAAATGAACTTTTTTGAATTTATCAAATGGCTGCAATGAAACAGTGAAAAATTTAAAGGTGTCTGAATACTTCCATACCCACTGTATGTGTTGGAACAGGGGTTGACATGCCATTGGTGCAACTTTTGCAGTTCTACTAAGTTCTGAGACAAAAAGGGCCCATAGAATTATGCATTGTGATGAACTATTGCACTGCAAAGGGCCCATATACTGTTCTTGCACTACATTGGAGGTTCCTCTGTTGCAGATTCTGACAAAATATTGCATTATTCTGTGCAATTTTGTTTGGTAAAATACTAGACTCTGTGATAAAAAAAACAAAACATGTGGACCCATTGAAGTCAATGGGGTTCATCAGGCACCCGGTGTCTGGCATGAAAAGGATCTAACAACACTAATCTTGTTGTTCTACTCCTGTAATTGAAGAGAGCTATGGAATTGGGGAAACGCTAATGTAAGCAGTCTTAGAACTGTAACGTCATCTACAATTATTCTTGTTTCCACCCAGACTCAGCAGCAGATAGCGGTCCAGGGTCAGCAGGTCGCACAAACTGCAGAAGGACAAACCATTGTTTACCAGCCTGTAAATGCTGATGGCACAATTCTACAACAAGGTAAGTGCTTTTTTTATTTTGTAATAAAAATGTTATCAACCCGGTGCCCACTTTTAGTATTTTTCACTTTCACCCATGATTGTGCACATTTACTTCTTTAACCATACAAATTGCCAATGACTGTTACCGTCTGTCTGCAAAATGTGCCATCTCTTCTAGTCATCTTGTCCATGGTGAACACTAGAGGTTCCCAGGAATTAATTTTTGTGACCTCCCTTTCTCTGTCCCTTTGTTTTCTGTTTTGTGTTATTTCCTAAAGTGACAGTCCCTGTTACAGGAATGATTACCATACCAGCCGCCAGCTTGGCAGGGGCCCAGATTGTGCAAGCCGGAGGGAACACCAATACAACAAATAGCAACCAGGGAACTGTGACGGTTACTCTGCCAGTAACGGGAAATGTGATGAACTCGGGGGGCATGGTTATGGTATGTATTAGGATTTAATTAAATTTTGTTTCCTATTGCTGGTATCTGTCTTATTATTTTTCTGTGAATTTAGATGGTTCCTGGTGCAGGTTCTGTGCCAGCTCTGCAAAGGATCCCGCTGCCAGGAGCTGAGATGCTGGAGGAGGAGCCATTATATGTAAATGCTAAGCAATATCATCGAATTTTGAAGAGGCGCCAGGCACGTGCCAAATTGGAGGCCGAGGGCAAAATCCCCAAAGAGAGGAGAGTGAGTAGCTTTATGTAGAAGGCTGTTAATGACAGTATAAATATTATGCATACAACTCATTCTTTATGGCAGAACTCTTAGGACCCGACACATCAAAGCTTTCATGCCTTGATTCTGGTGCAAAAAGCTTTGAAAAGTTGCAAAATTTAGGCGCAACTCAGTGGTGTTCTTAAATTTTGGAGTCTTCATGCCAGTTTCTCTTCGCTCCTACAAAAAGGGAGCAGCTCGAGTAAAATGGGGGACCTAGCAAACACTCCTCGTCAAATTCACGACAAGCCGCAGCATTCACTACTCAAAAATAGGATTTGTGGCGAGTCGCATGCCACTTATCATATGCTCCTGATTCATGCCTCTTCATGAATCTGGAGCGTCTGATTCCAGCATATCCCCTCAACAAGATCAGCTTGAACAACGCTGATCTGGATGAATCGGGCCAAATATTCCCATACTGCATCTTCACCTCTACAGGATACATACATAAATATTTGAGAAATCCTACCTTTTGAGAGAAAGCAGGTCCCATTTGCCAAAAGTAGGAGGTGGTCAGCCATGTGTATTTATAAAGTAGGGTGCACCACAATGCACAAAATGCTAACTGAAAAAAAAACAATGGCTTAATGGAGGATGTGCCACATCAGGTAGATATAGAACAATGGAGAAAAAAGGAAAGAAAAAAGCTACCTGTAATCATGTGCACACTCACAAATTAAAGTAAAAATATGCAATTTTATTAGACACAAAACATAACGAGCAAATAGAATATAAAAACAATTAAAAAGGTTAAACCAGGTAACCCAGACTAAAAAAAAAGCCCCACAATAGACAAGTGGATGAGTGCTTAAAGTATCATATCCAGAGAATCATAACAACGTGAAGTTTGAAACAATAATTTAAAGATATAATTATATGTGGATAGATGCACACAATCACATGCCCATGAGATTGATAGAATTGCAGCGCCTGAGGGCATGAACTCACGAAATGTGTGTGACCTAAGAGTAGCATGTAGTCATTTATGCCATAGAGAATAACATAAAGGCGGCATAGTTGCCCTTAATGCTTAATGTAGGACATAAGTGGGATATGTATATGGGATGTGGCCACATTGAAAAATGGTACGAATATGCCCAATGAGGTAATAACTTCATGATATTTCCAAGAAATGTAGAAGCAAGGATTACCTACATGTGCCTAGCGCATGAAGAAAAGGATGCCTCAAGAGTTCACATGGATGTGAAGCCATGGGAGGGGAAGGGCGAGGATGGCAATGAAGATGCCGAAGTGCCCTGGGGACCGACCCAAGGTGGTCAGCCATATCCAGATGCAGATTGGATACATATGTACCTTACTCTATCCATTGAAAGCTCTGGGAGTTCTGGTATTTTCGTACCAAGCTTTCTTCAGTTCTGCAGACAACTGTGGTTCCTTACATGTCTAAAATGGAGAAACTGTTTTAAAGGGATCTGTCAGCAGCTTTTTGCTACCTCCTCGAAGAGCAGCATTATGTAGGGAAAGAGACCCTGATTCCAGGGATGTGTCCACTTGGCCTACTGAGTGTAGCCGTTGTGACATAGTTTTTAGCTGTAGAATGTAGGAGAGTTCAGAAATCTGCCCCCACCCACACCAGTCTCTCAATATACATTGTCTATTCAGTGAGCTGCTTATCGAATTTTATAACCTTGGTTTATGAAGAAAAATAATTACATTTTTACCACTAAAATGTTGTACTAGCCCCAGGTTTTTGAATTTTATAATTGCTAATAGGGTAAAATGGATTTCAGTTTGTTCAATTTCTCCTGAGTGCCCCCACACCATACATATCAGGAAATACTTTTCAGGCACAGTGCAAAGCTCAGAAAGGAAGGAGCGCCAGATTATAGTGTCGATTTTACTGTTATGGTTTGTAGGTGCCAGAACTCCCCTGTAAGTGACCCCATTTTACAAACTACACCTCTCAATGAATTCATCTAGGGGTGCAGTGATCATATTGACACCACAGGCGGATCACAGAATTTTCTTCCATTGGGCAGTGAAAAAAAAAAATTACATTTTTACCACAATTTTGTTTTAGTCCTAGATTTTACATTTTCTCACTGGGAAGTGTGTTAAAATGTCACCAAAATTTGTCCCACAATTTCTACTGAACGTGGCAATACCCCATATATGGCTGTACAGTACTGCTTAGCCATACCGCGAGACTTGAGAGGGACAAGCCGCGATTTGCCTCCTGGGGAAGAAATTTTACTACAATAGTTTGTGGACCCCACATACAGAACCCCTAAGTGCCAGAAGAGCAGAATCCCCCCCTCAAGTGACACCATTTTGGAAATTATACCCCTTTGGGGATTTATCTACAGGTGTAGTGACAATTTTGCCTCCATGGGTGTTTTCCAGAAACAAGCAGCGGTGGATGTTGTTGAGTGAAAATTTCAAATCTGCTATTGTGGTGGTTGTACATTGTGCCCAGCTCATGCATGTTTCCAGAAGCACCTGTTCATTAGGCTTGCTCTAATCGCTACAGAAATGCCAAGCATGTGTAGGCTAACTGCTGTTTTACTGTGGAGCTCAGAAAGGAGGGGGGGCATTTGGATTTGGGAGCTCATAATTTGCTGAATTTCTTTTGAGGGGCGAGGAGCCATAGTTCTTTTCCAAAGCCTTTGTACTACTAGTAACATGGAAGTCCCTTATATTTCCTTTGAAAGATGATGGACCTGAGTGGACACTTGTTTTTTTTGTGAATTGAGTTGAAGCTTTTATTAGGAACATTTTACATAAAATTTATCCTGTGCTCTATCCTGAGCACTTACATCATGGACAAGATGAAGTTTTCAGCAATGCTGTTTTTATTTACATTCGAATCTTTGATCGTGGTATGGTGAAAAAGCATAGTTTGTTGCCACTTTTTTTTTATTCTTATACGGTGTTCACAGAAGGTTTATCTAGTGTTACAGTGTTATAGGTTGGGTCTTTTTCGGCTTGGCTATACCAAATATTTATACTTTTTTGGTTTTTGTTGTTTTTACATAAATGTATTTATTGGCATGATACTTTTATCTTTATTTTTTTATTTTTTAATAGTTTTTCAATTTTTTTCTTAAAGTTTTTTTTTTTTTTTTTTTCTGCAGTGCATTATACCTGTCATTGCTGCACTGTCTGATTTCATTTAAAGAACATGCCTACAACTGTGAAGTTTTGGTTTTCTTATTGTGATGCAAAAAACAAATGGGACAACATAACTGAAAGCTTCAGTGTGCATAACTATTCACCCCCTAAAGTCAGTACTTTGTGGAGACTCCTTTTGCAGCAATTACAGCTGCAAGTCGCTTTAGATAAGTCTCTGAGCTTTCCACCTCTGGCTACTGTTATTTTTGCTCATTCCTCAAGGCACAGCTCCTTCAAGTTAGATGGCTTCCTCTGGTGAACAGCACTCTTCCAGTCTGACAACAGATTCTCAACTGGTATGCCACTCCGAAACATTTACATGTTTCCCCTTAAACCACTCAAGTGTTGCTTTAGCAGTATGCTTTGAGTCATTGTCTTGTTGGAAGGTCAACCTCTATCCCAGTCTCAAATCACTGAGAGACAAACAGGTTTTGCTCAAGAATATCCCCTCAACTTTCGGACCATTTTCCCTGTCGCCGAAAAATATACCCACAGACAGCATGATGCTGCCACCACTTTGCGAATGGTGTTCTTGAGGTAGTGAACTGTGTTGCTTTGTCGCTAGAGATAGTGTTAAACTTGGTGGCCAAAAAGTTCAATTTCTCTATCGCTTCATTGGGGGACACAGAGACCATGGGTGTATGCTGCTGCCACTAGGAGGCTGACACTATGCACAAAAAAAGTTAGCTCCTCCTCCGCAGTATACACCCCACCAACCGGCAGGAATTTTCTCAGTGTAGCTTAGTGTCAGTAGGAGGTGGACACGGATCTTTTATTAGACCCATATCTACCTCGGTGTGCGTCGTTCCTTTTCAGGGTCCCGGAGGGATACAGTGTATTCAGTCACAACTGTACTCCCACAAAGAGACTGAGTACGGCGTGTACTGCCACCCCGTATCCTCATAGCTCTCCGCAGCAGGACCTTGAGCTTTGCACAGGTACGTGCCAGCTATACGGATGGTCCTTGCCCCCCACCTCCCACCCATTCGCCTACCAGAGCCTGTCGGTCGGACGAGGCACGGACACGGGGGAAAATACTCATACAGCGTTGGATTTACAAGGTACCTTTATTGAAGACACCACTGGAGGATTCTTCGGAGCGGCACAGGGCAGTGCCGCAGGGTCCTCAGCTGCCTGCGCCTCCCGGCAGCCGCCGCACTTTCTATTGCGCCACATGCCAGGCCCCGGCTGCGGTGCGGGCCTTGTTCCCCCGCCTTCATTCTTATGCGGGCGTATCCTGAGGGCTTTTTTTGGGCGGTTTTTTCTTGGGTGGCCGCGGCAGCGCTGCAGGACTTCCGCGCCGCCCCGCGCTGACAGGCGGCCGCCAATACTAATTTAGTTCCCGGCTTCATTTCGGGCCTACTCGGCCGTTGCGGCCACGCCCCCCGCCCTCTCATAGGCGGGCTGCTCTCCCGCCCGTTCTAGGACCACCCACCATCCTAGCCTGTAGCTGGGCAGCGGGCGGTCTTCTCTTCGGGTCAGGCGGCTAGCTCCACCCTTCTCTGCTGAACCGCGCGTTCCTTTTACCTCAGGCTGCCGCCATCTTTGCAGCCTGTCAGCCGGACGCCTTTGAGGACACCGGACAGCGGAAAGGGGTCCCTCGTTATCCTCTACTGCGGTCCTGCATCTCAGAGGAGCTGGGCACATCGCCTTTCGGGACACCGGACTGTGAGTAGCTCTGCAACTGCAGACTGACACCCTCCTCTGCCTTCTGTCCCCCAACCTTCCGGCATCTCCTCGGGGTTCTTTCTTCTTTTCTTTCATTATGTCTAACCCCAAGCCGGAACGTGCCCGTCCGCCAGCTACCACTGGAACTTTGGTCAAGTTCTGCATGTTCCTCTTGTAATCGCAAACTTCCCTCAGGTCAGCCCCCTCCCCTCTGCTTAGACTGCAGTAATCCCATTCAGCCTGATGCCGTCCAGGAACCATCTATTGCGCCACGTGAGAGTGAACACCCCATTCCTGGCTGGGCCTCTTCTCTATCACAATCATTGGCGGACCTCACCAGGGTGTCTCAGTCCCTAGTGGCCATTCTTGATAAGTTGCCCCTGGACACTTCTGCAGGGTCCAGCAGGTCGCAAGGGGTTCCATCTGAGCCAGCCAGCAGAAGCCGCAAAAGACCCAGGCAGGATCTCCGGCCGGAATCCTCTCCTGACCTGGTATCTCGACAGAGTCCTTCCCAGCAGTCGCCTTCCCGTGCCTCCTCACCCGAGTCAGGTGAAGCGTTCTCGGATGCGTCATCCGAAGAGATTTTAGAGCTGGATTTGGACCAGGACGCGGACATGAAGGTTACGGTACAGAACCTAATTGCTGGGATTAACCACACCTTCGAAATCACAGACTCCCCTGTGAAACCCTCAGATCAGGAGGTTTCATTCAGACGGGCAGAAACACCTTCCAGAGTCTTCGCCTCCCACTCTGAGTTTGGCAAGATCCTTACCAGGGAGAGAGAAAATCCGACCAGACGCTTTCAAAGAGGGAAGCGCCTCGGCGTGCTCTATCCATTTTCAAAAGAGCTCACCAACAACTGGTCGGCTTCCCCCTCTGTAGACGCTCCCGTGTCCAGACTGTCTAACAACACAGTCCTCCCGATTTCAGGTGTGGCGTCGCTAAAG
Source organism: Dendrobates tinctorius (assembly GCF_039654945.1). Taxonomy (NCBI): domain Eukaryota; kingdom Metazoa; phylum Chordata; class Amphibia; order Anura; family Dendrobatidae; genus Dendrobates; species Dendrobates tinctorius. The sequence goes on along the minus strand of NW_027361795.1, from coordinate 10,142,487 downwards.
GATTCTAATGACAGAATTATAGAATCCTTAGCAAAGTCAGCATTCGAAGCGGCTGCGGCGGCGCTAAGCCCAGCCTTCGCTTCATCTTGGGTAGCAAAGGCCATAGCTACTTGGGCGGAACATCTCCGCAAGGGCATCCTAGATAAAGCCCAACCGGAGCAATTGGTCGAACTGGCTAACCAGATCTCCCATGCAGGGGATTATCTGCTCTCTGCCTCCTTGGATGCCGCGTCTTGCGCGGCTCAGGCGTCCAGCAACGTGGTGGCAATCCGGCGTACAATTTGGCTCAAGGCTTGGCAGGCGAGTTTGTCTTCAAAAAAGTCCCTAACCAATCTGCCTTTTCAGGGAGCACGTCTCTTTGGATCCCAGCTGGACCAGATTCTTAAGGACGCCACTGGAGGCACAAGTTCCCTAGTTCCCTCCTCCCTCAGTCCAAGCCTCGTAGGCCTCCGCTAAGGCGTCAGTTTTGGCCCTTTCGGTCTTTCCGCCGCTTCGCTACGGCAGAAAACTTTTCTAACCAACAGAGGCCGCAGGCATGCCAGGATAGAAAGGTCTCCTTCAGACCCACTCCCTCCTGGCGATCTCACTCCTCCCAGGGCAGATCCTCCAGGTCCAGATATGGTCGGACCACATCAGCATGACTATCAACGAAGTCCCGAGGGTCCTTCTCAACTGGGCGGTCGACTCCTTTTCTTCAGAGAAGTCTGGCTTGGCTCAGTAGAGGATGCTTGGGTCAGGGAAGTTGTATCCTCAGGATACAAGATAGTTTGTTTCTCATCCCCGGGATTGTTTCTTCGAGTCCCGACCTCCAAAAGACCCTGCCTTAGTTCCGGGTTTCTTTGCATCCATCGTCTCAGTTCCGGGGTGATTGTGCCCATTCCCGAATCAGAACGTTTCACAGGGTTTTATTCAAACCTGTTTGTAGTGCCGAAAAAAGACGGTGCAGTTCGTCCCATCCTGGATCTCAAGTTACTGAACAAGAGAGTCCGAATGCGTCATTTCAGGATGGAGTCTCTTCGGTCGGTAGGTAATCTCTTCCATGGAGGAGCAGGAGTTCATGTGTTCAATAGACATTCAAGATGCCTATCTACATGTTCCCATCTTTCCCGGGCATCAGAGATTCCTGCGTTTTGCGATTCACCTGGACCACTACCAGTTCGTTGCACTGCCGTTCGGTCTCGCCACCGCACCCAGAGTTTTTACAAAGATCATGGCGGCGATGATGGCCTTGTTGAGGATCAGAGGTCTCGTTCTTTTTCTGTACCTCGACGACATTCTGATCAAAGCTCCGTCTTTTCACCAGGCTCGCCAAAATCTTACCATCGTCCTCGACACCCTGTCCAATTTTGGGTGGCTCGTCAACAAAAAAGTCCTGCCTTGTTCTGACGTCTGGTGTTTCTGGGCCTATTGTTTGACACTCGTCGATCAAGGGTTTTTCTCCCAGAGGAGGAGAAAGTTTCCCTGCAGCGAGATGTACGATCGCTGCAGACCACATGACTTCCATCTCTCCGGACAACAATGAAAGTTCTAGGAAAGATGGTGGCGTCGACAGAAGCTATTCCCTTTGCTCAATTTCACTCCAGGCCCCTCCAACAGGCCATCCTGTCTCGGTGGAACAGGTCTGTTCTTTCCCTAGATCGTCCAATTCGCCTTTCATATCGGGTCAGGCAGTCCCTCATCTGGTGGCGGACGTCACCTCTCATTGCCCTAGGACGGTCATTCCTTCCCATTCACTGGCAGATTGTAACAACGGATGCCAGCCTCCTCGGCTGGGGGGCAGTGTTTCGCAATCACACTGTTCAGGGTCGGTGGTTGACTCGAGACAGCTCTGCCGATCAACGTCCTCGAGATACGGGCAATCTATCTGTCTCTCATTCACTGGGAGAGACTTCTCAGGGGTCTGCTTATCCGGATTCAGACAGACAATGCCACAGCGGTGGCATATGTCAACCAACAGGGGGGGACACAGAGTGCCTCAGCCCTAGCGGAAGTGTCCAAAATTCTTCACTGGGCAGAGGTTTCAGTCCCAGCAATATCCGCGGTGCATATTCCTGGCGTGGACAACTGGGCCACCGATTTTCTCAGCTGCAAGGGTCTCGCAGCGGGAGAGTGGTTCTTACATCCGGATGTATTTCATCAGCTTTGCCGTCGTTGGAACTCCGGACGTAGACCTGCTGGCGTCTCGCCTCAACAGGAAAGTCCCACAGTTTGTATCCAGGGCTCGAGATCCTCTCGCCGTGGGTGCCAACGCTCTGACCATTCCTTGGTCTCAGTTCGAGCTCCCCTACCTGTTCCTTCCCCTTCTTCCCAAGCTGTTGAAGAAAATCAAAGCAGAAGGAATTCCAGTCATCCTCATCGCCCCCGATTTGGCCCAGAAGGTCTTGGTTCGTGGACATCGTCAACCTTCTCGCGGGCGCCCCCTGGAAGCTTCCAGACTGGGCAGATCTGCTGTCTCAGGGCCCGATTTGCCACCCCAATTCTCGGCCGCTCAATTTGACGGCGTGGCTGTTGAGACCGAGGTTTTGAAACGATCAGGTTTCTCTGATCGGGTTATTCATACCATGATCCGGGCCAGAAAGCCATCGTCTTCCAAAACTTATTACCGTACTTGGAAAGCCTATTTCACTTGGTGCGAGGCCAATAACATTCCGCCCATGTCCTTTTCTCTCCCTTCTGTCCTGGCGTTTCTTCAGGCAGGCCTTGATGCGGGCCTTGCCTTCAGCTCTTTTAAAAGGTCAAGTCTCGGCGCTATCCATTTTGTTCCAGAAGACGTTGGCCTCCCGTCCTCAGGTCAAGACCTTCCTTCAGGGAGTGGCTCATGCGGCTCCTCCATACCGCGCACCCGTACATCCATGGGATCTTAATCTGGTTCTCGAGGTTCTGCAAGGTCCTCCCTTTGAACCTCTCAGAGAAGTTTCCCTATCTCTCCTTTCATGGAAAGTAACCTTCCTAGTAGCCATCACCTCCATCCGGCGCGTGTCGGAATTGGCGGCCCTTTCTTGTCGTTCCCCTTTCTTGGTGCTCCACCAGGGCAAGGTAGTTCTACGGCTTCCGCCTTCTTTCCTTCCTAAGGTGGTGTCCACTTTCCACCTGAATGAGGATATTGTTCTCCCGTCCTTTTGTCCGGGTCCAACTCACCCTCAGGAGCGCTCTTTGAACAAGCTGGACTTGGTCAGGGCGATGAAGGTCTACCCAACTAGAACGACTCCTTTTGAGGAAGTCACTCTCTTTTCATCATTCCAGATGGGGCGCGGAAAGGTCAGCCGGCCTCCAAAGCTACTATTGCTTGCTGGATCAGATTGGCAATTTTGGAGGCCTACCGGATCAAGCATCGAGTGGCCCCTCCTGGAATTAGAGCTCACTCTACCCGGGCAGTGGGTGCCTCCTGGGCGGTGCGCCACAGAGCTTCCACGCTGCAACTTTGCAAAGTTGCAACCTGGTCATCTGTTCACACGTTTGTGAAATTCTACAAGGTCCACACCTACGCTTCGGCAGATGCCAGCCTAGGTAGAAGGATCCTGCAGGCAGCGGTGGTGAGTCCGCTGGCCTGATGGAAGTTTGTTTTCCCTCCCCAGGGACTGCTTTGGGACGTCCCATGGTCTCTGTGTCCCCCAATGAAGCGATAGAGAAAACAGGATTTTTGGGTTGCTTACCTTCATTGGGGGACACAGCACCCTCCCATGTTCTACAACTCCTGTTCTTATGTTATGTACAGTTGAGTTGTCTGTTCTGTTTCAATCTATTCTGTTACTTCTACTGCTTTCTCACTAACTGAGGAAATTCCTGCCGGTTGGTGGGGTGTATACTGTGGAGGAGCTAACCTTTTTTTTGTGCATAGTGTCAGCCTCCTAGTGGCAGCAGCGTACACCCATGGTCTCTGCGTCCCCCAATGAGGGCTCCGAGAAACAGATTTTACGGTAAGCAACCCAAAAATCCTGTTTTTGGTCTCATCTGACCACAGCACATTCCTCCATATATTTGGTTAGTCTCCCCCATGTGTTTTGGCAAACTCAAATGAGCCTTAAACGTTTTCAGTGTAAGTAAAGGCTTTGTTTTTGCCCAATCTTCCATAAATCCCACCTCTATGGAGTGTATGGCTAACTGTGTTCGTATGGACAGATACTCCAGTCCCTACTTGGGAATTCTATAGCTCCTTCAGGGCTATCTTTGGTCTCTGCTGCTTCTCTCTAATGCCCTCCTTGCCCGGGATGAGAGCTTTGGTGGGTGGGCCTCTCTTGGCAGGTTTTTGTGATGCCATGTTTTTCCATTTGATAAGGGATTTGATAGTGCTCCAAGGGATGATCAGATATCTATTTTTTTTTTTTTTTTTAAACATTTGTACTTCTCAGCAACTTTGTCCCTGACTTGTTTGGAGATCTGCTTGGTCCATCTTGATCTTCATGGTGTTGTTTTGTTAGTGGTCCCTCTTGCTTAATGGTGTTGCAGCCTCTGGCCTTTCAGAAAAGGTGTGTATACAGTGGGTATGGAAAGTATTCAGACCCCTTTAAATTTTTCACTCTTCGTTTCATTGCATCCATTTGATAAATTCAAAAGTTAATTTTTTCTCATTAATGTGTACAGTCTGCATCACATCTTGACTGAAAAAAAAAAAATCAGAAATATAGAAATTTTTGCAAAGTTATTAAAAAATATATAAAAACTGAAATATCACATGCCTATAATTTTCCCACTTTACCAACTTAAACTATTTAGTGATAACACACAAATCGGATTACAAAAGTTTTTAAACACAGGTTGGAATGTAACAAAATGGGTAAAAAGCCATGGGAGTGAATACTTTTGTAAGCCATTGTATTTGAAGGGTGTCTTCGCCCAACAGCAATTTTAAGATCTCTCCACAGGTGTTCAATGGCATTTAGATCCAGAATCATTGCTGGCCACTTCAGAACTCCTGTGTTTTGCTTGCATCCATTTGTTGGTGCCTCCTGAATTATGTTTATTGGCCATTGTCCTGCTGGAAGACCCATGACCTAGGGCTCAAACTGAACTTTGACGCTAGATATTACCTTACAACTCAAAATCCTTTGGCAGTCTTTAGATTTCATGATGTCTTGTGCACTGTCAAAGCACTCAGTGCCATAGACCGCAAAACAACCCCCAAAAATCTTTGAACCTCCAACATATTTGACAGTAGGTACTGTGTTCTTTCTTTATAGACCTCAGTCCGTTTTCGGTAACATTAGAATAATGTGCTTTGCCAAAAAGCTTTATCATGGTCTCATCTGTCCACAATATTCTTTCCCAGAAGGATTTTGGCTTACGCAAGTACACTTTGGCAAATAACCGTATAGCTTTTTATGTCTGTGTCAATAGTGGGGTCCTCCTGGGTCTCCTGTCATAGTTTTTCATTTCATTAAAATGTCAGCTGACACTTGGTGCTGACAGTGATGCACCCTGAGCTTGCAGGACATCTTGAATTTCTTTGGAACTTGTTTGGGGCTGCTTATCCACCATCTGTACTATCCTGCATTGTAACCTTTCACAATTTTTTTTTTTTTCTCCACCAATTACGTCCAGGGAGATTAGCTACAGTAACATGGGATGTAAACTTCCTGATTATGTTGTGCACTGTAGACAAAGGAATATCAAGTTCTCTGAAGTTGGACTTGAGATTTTTCAACAATTTTGGTTCTGAAGTCCTTAGACAGTTCTTTTCTTTTTTTTTTTTTTCTGTCCTCCATACTTAGTGTCGCAAACATAGACACAGAATGCAAAGATTGAGTCAACTTCTCCCCTTTTTATCTGGTTTTGGGTGTGACTTTCATATTGCTCACACCTGTTACTTGTAATAGGTGATTTTGAACAAGCTTCACATGGTTGAAACAAAGTTGTACTTGGACCAACAATTTTCTCTTACCCACTTTAGGGGTTTTGTGTGAAGTGATGTTTAATTTGCCTTTTTTTTTTTTTCCTGTTGTGGTGTTCCAATGCACACAACGGAAAAAAGCGTGTGTGTGTGTATGTGTGTATGTATGTGTATATATATATATATATATATATATATATATATATATATTTATATTCTTGGGGTGTGTGTGTGTGTGTGTGTGTATGTGTATATATATATATATATGTATATGTATGTGTATATATATATATGTATGTGTATATATATATATATATATATATATATATATATATATATATATATATATATATATATATATATATATATGTATATATATATATATTTTATATTATATTCTTGGTGTGTGTATGTCTATGTATTCATATATATGCTTGTTTTGTGTGTATATGTATGTATTATGAAAGTGGGTTTTTTTTTATACTAAACCTGTGTTTTTAAATCCTATTTTATTTTTGGCTTCTAGAAATATTTGCATGAATCACGTCATCGTCATGCAATGGCTAGAAAGAGAGGAGACGGAGGACGCTTCTTTTCTCCAAAAGAAAAAGAGGGTCATCATTTGCAGGTAAATGTTGTGTAAATGTAAAAGCAATAGCCTGCGCAATTGCAGCTATCGATGATCTTCGAGAGCTGCTACGGCGTGGGTGGTGCCATCTTGGAGGAGGAAATTTTTTTTTTTTTCCTTCAGCAAGATGGCAGCGCAGTAGCAGCTATCAAATGTATACACACCGATAGCTGCTAGTGTTCAGGCGCCGTTTTCAAATTTTCTTTTTTTTGTCCTCAATTAAATCGGCAAAAGCTATTAAGTGTAGCGTACACATGTGATTAAGCTGCAGTGCCCGCCTGCAGAAGCTTTTTTTTTTTTTTTTTTTCCTTCACTATGTACACATAATTCGTTATGCAAACTAGGGGACAGGACAGTGAGGGATCAGTGATTGACCTGTCAACAGTCTGCCTTATGAATATCTAATCAGAGCACAACTACATCAATGCCGCCTTAGGGCATGAGAATATCATTAAAATAAAACTGAAAATAAAGATTACACAACAACTCCAAGACGGATTTCATCATCCAAGGCAGGGGCGGGCAATGAATTTTGCTTCTCTCATAAGATGCTGCCATCAAGATGTCCGATAAAGGAGTATTGGTTATTATGGATTCAGGACTTTAAATTTCAGATATTGGCCATGTTACAGAATACCATTGCTTATAAAACTGTCATGTGATCCCACTAATTTTTTTCAAAGTGAGGCTAAATTATACAGGAGGAATTCACGCTGGGCGTTCTTACAAAAAAAAAGTATTATCTTGTGGTAGAACATCATATTGTACCTATTCTACATTCTCTTTCGAAAATCCTTAAGGCCATAAATCCTCCTTCCATAAGACCGATTGTCTCGGGGGTAGGATCTATCATGGAACATGCGAGAGTGGCTCAATTCATTAATACAGCCATTAGTCCAAAGGGACTCTGCTTTCAGCAAGGACTCATGGGGCATCTTTTATAATTTTTCAAGCAATGTGTGTTTAACGATTGTGCCTGGTAGAGTTGCAGTGTAATTTCTCTATACACATGTAATCATCATATAACTATTACAATTCTTCTGTTTTACAGGCATTTATAATAGAGGTCACTCATTTACTCACGACCTATGACAATTTTATCTTTAATAACTTGTTTCTGCAATCCAAAGGCGTCTCTATGGGTGTGAAATACTCTCCCATAGCTTGCCAATTTAGTAATGTCATTTTGGAAGCTGGAATTTCTTTACTCTGTGGACAACCCTTTTTCCATCCAGGTTGGTCTGGTGTGGCAGAGACATACACAGCCCCTCCATATAAAGAGATTGTCTATCTGACTTACCGGACTTCTTGGAATACAGAAGTAACAGCCCCTATAATCTTCCTCTACCTTTCATGCTTCGCATATCTTCTTGCTTGATTTATATCTTAGGCTAGTTTCACACTAGCGTATGGAGGAGCTGCGGACTTCAACCGTGAAGCTCCGCCCACTGCCGCACCTCCGGTCAGTTCCGCCTACGTCCGCATACTTCTGCATGCGGCCTGCGTACCCTATATCTAACATTGGGTATGCAGGTCATGCGGATGTATGTGGATGCCTCCGCATGCGTCGTTTTGATGATGCGGTGACCGCATCAAATTCCAACATGTTGCGTTCGATGGGGGTCGCTGCAACGTCAAAACGACGCATGCTGAGGCATCCGCATACATCCGCACAACCTGCGTACCCAATGTTAAAGATACGGTACGCAGGCTGTAGGCGGAGCTGGCCGGAGGAAGTGCGGCAGTGGGCGGAGCTTCACGGAGGAAGTCCGCAGCTCTGAGGAACACAAATGTGAAGCCGGACTTACAGGTACACATAACCATATTATCTTAACTGTAACATGTTTAAAACATATTACAGGTAGTACCATCTTACAGGCGCGCAGTAGTCATTAAAAACATACCATTCCTTCAGTCAATTCACTAGAATTAAAATAAATTGCAGCCAAACTATGGGAAAGTGAGGAATCATAGCAAATATTTCCCAAACTGGGATATCACCCCTGGATTTTAGATTGGGCAAATAATGTGGTTAAAAAAAAAGCAACGTTCTGATCGAAAAAATAGGAACACCACATTTAGATAATGCTAAAAAAAAACAAACATTGTTTTGTCACGCCAATAAAGTTCCCAGTTTATTATTTTCAAATCGACTATTCATAAACTTTTGCCTCTGATATGAGAACCCTTTACTCTTCTACTTTTTTACTTCAGAATCTGGTTGTGCCATAGTAGCTGAAAGGGCCACCACTATAGGTAACATTATTTCTCTTAGTCTGTTTTCCTCAGGGATAAATCGTAGAAACCTCTATAAGTTAACTATTTTTTACAAGTGTGGTGCCAGCCGATGTAGAACTTGAGCACATGCCTCTGTAACCAGTACTTTCTCCAATTATAAGAATACACACAACTATGTTATTAAACAACATCATGTCCTCCCTCTATCTGAAACTGAACTCCTTGTGTGTTTCCTCCCTCTACTAACCTACCTATGCCCGACACTGCCATTTCTGTGTGTGGTTCCACCATTACTCCCCAGCAGCATGCCCCCACCGTCTTGGGGTCATACTTGATTCAGAGCTTTCATTTATCCCCCCACATCCAATCACTGGCTCGCTCTTGTTACCTGCACCTCTTAAACATATCTAGAATTTGACCTTTTCTTACTTTCAACACTGGAAAAACGCTTACTGTTGCTCTTATTCATTCTCGATTGGACTTATTGTAACTCTCCACTAATCGGCTTGCCTCTTACTAAACTCTCCCCTCTCTAATCTGTCTTGAATGCTGCAGCCAGGATTACATTCCACACCAACAGTTACACCGATGCCACTACCTTGTGCCAGTCATTGCACTTGTTACCCATCCACTCCAGAATTTAATATAAACTTATTACTCTCATCCACAAAGCCCTCCATAGCTCAGCACCTCCCTACATCTCCTCCCTCGTCTGTACCAACCAACCAGTGCCCTCTGTTCTGCTAATGACTTGAGGTTAGCATCCTCAATAATCAGAACCTCCCACGCCCGTCTCCAAGACTTCTCACGTGCTGCGCCAATTCTTTGGAATGCACTACCTAGGATAATTCAATTAATCCCCAATACTTAGTTTTAAGCGTGCTCTAAAAACGCATTTCTTCAGACTGTCCTACCACCTCAACACATTGACACCGAGCGGCCACTGATTCACATTCACCCTCTTTGTTTTATTTACTTGCATTAATTCCACGGCGTTTATCAGACCTTATCAGCACTGTCCCCGTTACATTATGTCTTTGGAGTATGGAAGGAAACCCATGTAAACACTGGGAGAATATATAAAATCTTTGCAGATGTTGTCTGTTCTTCAAAAATGCAACAGCTGTGTGTTTAGGATCATTGTAGTGTTGGAAAAGTGCATGTCTACGAGTTCATTAATGGGTTAAAATGTGCTAAATATATTAATGTGGTTCTTGATGTTTTGGCTTATTTTGTACCAGAAATGTGTCACAACTTTCAGTGTTGCATGTAAAGCCACAATTTTTTCCATTCTACATGACGGCACCACGAGAGAGAGGGGATCCGCCCTACGAGGACAGGAAACCTTCAAGATAAAAAGGGCGGCTCCTCTCTCCGCATCAGTTGGTTTCCTGTCCTCGATGGGGAACCCTCAAGATGAAAACCTCTTGATGGAAGAAAGAAGAGGATGCCTGGGCCTGGGTCGGGTGATTACTGGCAGGCACCGGTCTGCTACACCCGTCACCAGGTACCGATAGTCGCCTCGGGGGCCATATATTCCTATGCCCCCCCTGAGCGAGAGCATGGCCACAGCCGGGCATACCCAGGCGAACGGAGGCGAGGAGGTCCAGGGAGGCCACTGATAGTGTCCCTCCCTGTTGACATATAGTGGCCATGCAGCCCGGGAGGCACATCAGTGCCCGGGCAGAAAAGCTCCTCGGAGGCCACAGATTGTGTACCCTCCCTGTGAGCACCAGACACCGGACCCCGCAGCGGAGGTCGTTCCGCACATACCTGCGCCAGAGCAGGGAGATGGGGTCCACCATGCAGGTAAGAGGTGTCCGGGGGTCCCGAAATGCAGGCGCTCACTCGGCCGGGCCGCACCGGGAGGCGCGCGCACTGAGAGCGCGCATCATGGCCGACGAACCGGAAGTAGTGCGGCGACCCGGAAGTAGAGCGGCGCGCACGACACCACGGGGCCTGGGAGAAGCAGAAGGTGCGCACGGTCCCGGGAGGGGCACGGAGCACGCATGCGCGCGCACGCACGTCCACACAGAGGCGCGGCAGGTGCAAGACCAGTTGGTCTAAAAAAAAAAAAAAAAAAAAAAGAGACTGCTCTCATTTGGCTCATGCTAAGCAGCTGGAAGCTGGGGGCTGCTATTTAAACCGGTAGTGGCTGGCGTCACTACACCATTACATGGTCAGGTGTGACTGCTCTCAGCACAGGATAGCAGCAGACATATACGGCAGGATGGAGAGCCCCTCGCCAGAGCATATACAACCACGCCAGGAAGCGAAGGAAAGGCGGTCAAGCTCACACGAAAAGAGCCAGACACGCCGCAGCAGCAGTGGAAGCCGCTCGGGCAGCGCACGGGCGGATCGTCAACGCAAGAAGGAGGGGTCCCTAGTCTCCTTAGGAGACAGTGAGAAGACCAGTCAGCCTCCAGATCCGGTACCCGTTTTGTGAAAGCGTCCGAGTGGTGAGTGAACTACGAGAAAGTCCAGTACTCTAATGTCTGTTCTCTTTCTCTTGTCTCCTCTCTTCCCTCTCCTCCCTCTCTTACATACATTGGCGGGGTGGAGTATAGAAAGTCCCTAAGAAAAGTAGGGGAAAATCTAAGAATAAAGAATGTGCTTTATGCAAAAGTCCCGTAGGAACAGCCTGGAATAAAAAGTTATGCCAGGAGTGTATTAACAAAACAATAGCGGAGGAGACTCCCTCATTCTCGGATAGTCTGAGGTCCCTAATTCAAACAGAGGTTTGTAAGTCAGTAAGTGCATTACAATCTGCGGACGCAGATAGGAAAACTAGGGGTAGATCCAGCCCCTCAAGGGTCTCTCAAGAAGACTATACAGGATCAGAGGAGGACTCAGATAAAACGCACTATTCAGATAGTAGCTCAGATGGGGAAGATACATTCCCAGTAGAATCTACAGATGAACTTATTAAAGCAATCAGATCTACCATGGGGCTGGTAGAGGAGCGAGCAAAAAAGACAGCCCAAGAACTCATGTTCAGTGGACTACAAAAGAAAAAGCGTAAGACCTTCCCTATTAATGAGCAAATAGAAGAGCTCATAAAACGCGAATGGGAAAAACCAGAGAAAAAGTCCCAGATATCTAATTCTCTGAAGAGGAGGTATCCCTTTGAGGAAGTGGCATCCTCATCCTGGGATAGGGCTCCCAAAATCGATGTAGCAATATCAAAAGTCGCCAGGAAAACCTCCCTACCCTTTGAGGATCTGGGGTTTCTGAAAGAACCGCTGGACCGGAAGACTGACAATTGCCTTAAGACAGCCTGGGAAACCTCGGCTGGGGCGCTAAGACCGGCTATCTCAGCTACGTGTGTGGCTAGGTCTCTAAAGATATGGGTAGACAACTTGGAGGATCAACTAGAACGTGGAGTTCCCAGAGAGTCAATTCTGGAAGCATTACCGGCTATTAGAGCGGCGGCAGACTTTCTCGCAGAGGCTTCTGCAGACTCGGCCAGACTAGCAGCAAAGTCAGCAGCCTTAACCAATGTAGGACGGCGCGCAGTATGGCTAAAATGCTGGCCGGGGGACACTCAGGCAAAGATGAAACTGTGCTCTCTGCCATGTGAGGGAAATTTCTTGTTCGGACCTGCATTGGATGACGTATTGGAAAAAGCGGGTGATACAAAGAAAAATTTTCCAAAACAACCATTTCAAGCGTTTCGGCGCTCCTTTCAGAGGGGCCGAAAATTCAGAAAGCAACAATTCAGAGATCAAGACAAAAACAATTCTGACAGGCGATACAGAGGAGGGAGAGGCTTCTATTTCGGCAAGCCCTCCAGGGAAGCCAAAAAACCCTCCGAGTGACGGTCCTTCTCAGGTGGGGGGAAGGCTCTCTCACTTCCTCCCAGCCTGGAAGAGAATCTCATCCAGCACCTGGATCCGACAGATAGTAGGGTCAGGTCTGGAATTAAAGTTCCACCATTGGCCACCACAAAAATTCATTCAGACTCCAGTGCAATCTTCTCAAGAAAGACAAGAGAGTCTGGAAGAGGAGGTATTGTCACTCATACAGAAACTCGTACTGGAAGAAGTTCCGGAAAAAGAAAAAAAAGGAAGGCTTTTACTCCCCCCTATTTCTAATAAAGAAACCAGACAATTCCTGGAGGACAATTATAAATCTGAAAGGCCTCAACAGATATTTGATAGTCCCATCATTCAAGATGGAAACCATAAGATCTGCAGTGAAACTCCTCTTTCCTCGGTGTTACATGGCGGTCCTGGATCTCAAGGATGCTTACTGTCATGTCCCGATCCGGCAGCAAGACCGCAAATATCTCAGGGTGGCAGTCCAGATAAAATCTCAGTGGCATCACTTTCAATACAGGGCTCTGCCCTTTGGGGTAGCAATAGCCCCCCGGGTCTTCACGAAATTAATTGCGGAGGTCTCGGCACATCTCAGGGAAAAAGATGCCCTGGTAATACCATATCTGGACGACTTCCTGATAGTGGGGAGAGATTTCTCTCACTGTCAGGAACAAGTCAAGATAGTGATGGAGACACTTCAGACTCTGGGTTGGCAGCTGAACCTCAAAAAATCCAAACTGGAACCAACTATGATCCAGAATTTTTTGGGCCTAACAATAGACTCGGTGATGCAGGAATGTCGCCTCCCAGAGGAAAAAGAAGAAAAAATCAAAAACCTAATCAGGACAACATTAAGAAAGCCAGTAATGACTCTGAGGAAAGCCATGTCAGTGTTGGGATCCCTAACTTCCTGCATACCAGCAATAAAATGGGCTCAGTTTCACACAAGGGAACTTCAGTGGTGTGTGTTACAAAACGATCTGAGGCTTCAGGGGCAGTTAGAGCAAAAGCTCACCATCCCGGACCCTGTACTCCAGTCACTCAGGTGGTGGTTACAGATAGAGTCCTCTCCAAGGGGAGTACCCTGGACATATACAGCCTCCAGAGTAGTCACGACAGATGCCAGCCCCTGGGGCTGGGGAGCCCATCTAGACACCCTATGGCTTCAAGATCCTTGGGCTCAGAACGAAAAAGATCTATCCTCAAACGAGTGGGAGCTGCTAGCCATCGAAAGGGCACTGGAAGGTTTACTGACACACCTGTCAGGACATCACGTGAAAGTCCTATCAGACAATTGTACAGCAGTAGCATATGTGAACCATCAGGGGGGCACCCGTTCTCGGTCATTAATGAAAATAGCGGGAAGAATACTGACTCTAGCGGAACGTCAGTTTCTCTCATTATCGGCCCTGCATATCCGAGGTGTGGACAACCTGAAGGCAGACTTTCTGAGCAGGAACCGGTTGAAGCAAGGCGAATGGTGCCTAAAAGAGTCCATTTTTCAACGGATTATGCTTATGTGGGGGAAACCCATAATAGATCTCTTCGCCTCAAAAACCAACAGAAAGGTTCAAAAGTTCTGCTCTCTAAGTCCAGCAGACATGCCACTGGCGGTAGACGCCTTCAGGATAAAATGGACATCAGGTCTCCTGTACGCCTTCCCCCCGATATGCCTCATTCCGTTAGTCCTGAAGAAGATCAGGGAGGACCGAGCCAGAGTAATTATGATAGCTCCCTTTTGGCCAAAAAGGCCGTGGTTCTACTGGCTAAGAGTGATGTCGGTGACGGACCCATGGGTACTCCCAGAGGACCACGACCTCCTAACACAGGGTCCCTTCAATCACCCTCCGAACTCCAGGTTGCATTTGACAGCCTGGAATTTGAAAGGTCACTGTTAGAGAAAAAAGGGTTTTCACAAAGGTTAATTTCCACCCTAATCAGTAGCAGAAAGCCAGTGACTACAAAAATATACGGGAGAATATGGTGAAAATTTTTGTCCACCTCAGGCCCAATACGGGAGGGAGAAGTACCGGTGAGGGCAGTGCTAGAGTTTCTGCAAAGGGGTTTAGACTTGGGCTTAGCTGTCAGCACCCTCAAAGTACACGTTTCAGCCCTGGCAGCATTATTCAACTATGACCTAGCAAATGATAGATGGGTGGCCAGGTTTATCCGGGCCTGTACTAGGGCTAACTCTGTCCCATCTCCTAAACCTCCTCCCTGGGATCTAAACTTAGTCCTATCATCTCTAACAGAAAGTCCATTTGAACCACTAGACATGACATCAGATAAAGTGTTAACTTTAAAAACAGCCTTATTAGTGGCACTTACATCGGCACGTAGGGTGGGGGACTTACACGCACTGTCAGCAGACCCGCCATACACTCAGGTTATGGACGATAGAGTTGTCTTAAGATTAGACCCAGCATACCTCCCTAAGGTAGTGTCGAAATTCCACAGAGCTCAGGAAGTAGTCTTGCCATCCTTTTGTCCTAACCCCGGTAACAAGAAGGAGGAGAGACTACATTGCTTAGATGTTAGGAGATGTATCCTACAATATTTAGAGATGACAAAACCCTGGAGGAAACAGAGGGCCCTATTTGTTTCATACCAGGGGGCAAGGAAGGGCCTTAAAGCCTCTAAGCAAACTATAGCTAGATGGGTGAGAGAGGCCATCATACTAGCATATGGTAGTGCAGGCAGGGCTGTTCCAGAGGGCCTAAAAGCCCATTCCACGAGGGCCATGGCAACGTCCTGGGCGGAGAGAGCGGACGCCTCCATCGACCAAATCTGTAAGGCGGCCGCTTGGTCCTCTCCGTCTACCTTTTTCAAACATTATAGATTAGACCTATCTGCTACCTCTGATCTCACATTCGGGAGAAGAGTGTTACAGGCAGTGATCCCCCCCCCCCTAAAAGAGAATACAAATCTCTGTAACTCTCTCGTGGTGCCGTCATGTAGAATGGAAAAACACGGGTATTACATACCTGGTAATGTGTTTTTTCATGAGACATGACGGCACCCTTATATTCCCGCCCTATCACGTCATTAGTTGGGTGTTTCGTTAGTATTATACACTCCCTTGGTGTTGGAAATTTAACAGTATTAAAGTTGTATTATTTATGTGTACACTAACCTGCGGAGTTCCTCTCGTGCTCTGTAAAAGAACTGATGCGGAGAGAGGAGCCGCCCTTTTTATCTTGAAGGTTTCCTGTCCTCGTAGGGCGGATCCCCTCTCTCTCGTGGTGCCGTCATGTCTCATGAAAAAACACATTACCAGGTATGTAATACCCGTGTATTTTCAGATAAGCCATACACATGACATGTTCAGTGAGGGTATTCTCCCTAGTCGGGCAAGTCGTAAAAAGTGTCTAAACACATCAGAAATGTGGTGAAAGTCATAAAAAACATGTGTTTTTTTTGTGAAATAACATTATTCTGGTACATTGATAAATAGGCCTTATTGTGATCAGTAATTGTATAATTTTATAGCAAAGGGAGTCTACAGAATACTTATCCTGACTGAACCTTTTTAAAAACCTCAGCACACCATGTGGAAATTTAGGAGGCTGCATATTCTGGATGCGCAGTTGATTTAAACAGTTTTAATTTCTTAACCAAACGGATGAAACTGAACAAAATATAATACATAATCTATTTTTTTTTTTTTTTTTTAATTCAGGATGTGGAGTTTCATTAAACAAAAGATGGAGCCGCTACAACGGTAAAAACTTTCTGGAAGATGTTTTTTTGTTTTTATATTTGTGTTTAGGACTTCGGTCTGATTTTTTCCATTTTTGCAGGATTCATCTCAGGGAAGAGAAGTTTACACAGATGATGCAACCGTTCTGGAAGCATCCTTAATGCAGCAGAACTGAAGCTGGAACGTTGTGACATTGGAACTTCCACTCTTTTTGTCAGATTTATAGCCGTCCTCAACATAGGTTTTGCAAGATAGAACTGTACCTCTAATTGAGTGGGTTGTATAATCTTATGCCAATGCACAAGGTTACAAATAATGAATGGAGCTTTAACGCACCTTCCTCCATTTCAACGACACTCCTTTGCCATGGCTCCTATCTATGTTGACAGACTGCAGTGGTGACATCACTGCAGCCTGTAAATACAGTTAGAAGTATGTGGAAGGAAGCACAGCAATGTAAGTAACTGTACGTGCAAAATCCCCTTTTGAAGGGTAGCTAGCATCAGAAAGTGACCTATTGTTAAAAGGGATTCTCCAAAAGTGTAATTAAATGTCTCCTGTCACATGATTCAAAAGCAAATCTGTCTTAGCCACTTGTCAAATGGGCTGCAGTCTAAATAAAAACAGCTCCAGAATCCTGTCTCAACTAAAAAAAAAAAAAAAAAAAACAAGATACTGGAACTGCCCAAAAAGTGTGTGACCGAAGAAGAAATACATTTTTTCAATTCACTGCGCACGGAAGACAGAGAAATATCCTGTCACACGCTTTTCCTCGGCTAATGAAGGTATATGTGCTATTGATACTCCTGTCAGTTGAGACACAGGTTTCAGGAGCTGTTTCTTTAGACTCAGTGACTAGGACCAGCTACTGTTTGAATTATATGATGTAGCCATATGATTACATTCTTTGTGAACCCATTTAAATCAGGTTTTTGTGTTATGTGTGTGTATATGGAAAATTAGAACAGCACATAACGTATATTAAAAGTGATGGGTGCAGCACCTGCCAAGCAAAGAATCCAATTTTGCATACATGTATAGAAAATAAAACTGGCAACGCTCAAGTATTTACAAAAATAAAAAGGACTTTAATCAGCCCATATGGCATGATGATACATCGGTTAAATTGAACTTTTCTCAAAGCTTCCTTTTCACCCACTCATTAACTGCTTCAATAAAAAAAATAAGGTCAGAGTCTGTTCAGTGTGGCTATGTGTTTACTGATCCAATAGTAAGTTGGTGTAAATAAAAAATTAAAAAAAAAAAAAAAAAAAAGCCCGGGTACATTTTAACACACTTCCCTGATTTAAACAAAATGGCATTTTCTGATTATTGCTGCCTTTTACGGACTCATGCAGACATCTGTGAAACTGTCCAAGCAAGGACTGCAACGGCACTGTTGATGGGTCTCCTGACCCCAACTCAGATTGCGAGACCCGCAAACAGACAGTGCATTAAAGTTTGTGCTTGGACCGAGCGTCATAGATTGTCTGCATGAGTCCACAGAATTTGAATTCATTACAAATCGATCTCCCCTTTGATTAGATTGTTCTCTATTTCTGCTTTTCGGCAAGCACTGTATATATTTTAATGGGCTTCAGATTTTCTGTCATAAAGGAAATGTTTGTAAAGCTATCAACTGATGTTATGAAAGTCAGTTTTATTAGTCAGCTACATCAATTTTGCTATAAGCATTTTTTTCTTTAAAGGGGTGGTCTGGGCTTTTCACATAATCTCCGTGCATATCTGGGCTGCAGAATTATGCCAATAAGTAATTTACTTTCTGTCACTAGTTTGCACGGTTTTCTAGATATTCTGTACAGAACGTCCAAGGGGGGGAGGGTGTTAAGGCATTGAAATGAGAACTAGTCGTAACCTCCTACTCTACTCCAAACATGCCCTCTATAGCAACAACCCCACCCTCCATAGCTACAGGCCCTCCCCGTCCACATGAAGAAGCCCTCTTCACACAGTAACAAATTCTTCTCCAGCAGCCTCGGTGCAGAGAGCTGCGCCTCCCCCAGACACACACAGTTATCTATAGAAAGTGAAACTAGTGAGGAGGAGGGAAAATCGTCCTGTATTCTAATCTGCACAGGAGATGGCAGTCACTGATGTAATCTGTTGTGTGACAAAGCCTCTGCTGTGTGAATGAGACAGCTCTGTGTCACTGATGTCTTCACACAGCAGCAGATTTGGTGCAGTGTATGTGTGAGCACTGTATCTCTAGTGACACAAATACTGATGGGAGCAGCCTGTCCAATCAGCAGCTGTAACAGTGTGAAGTGTTGGGGTATGTATGTATGTATGTATTGCGCTGCTTTCACAAATACAGGATCACTGCTGTGTTCTTTCCAATGCTGGAATGATGATAAAGATGAGTGCTGGTGCAGTTTACTGCCAGCCAATGAGTGGACAGTGGGTGGTGCTGGTCACTGGAGCTTGCTGGGAGTTTGGTGGAGCTTCGCACATACACTGCACCAAATCTGCTGCTGTGTGAAGACATCAGTGACACAGAGCTGTCTCATTCACACATCAGAGGCTTTGTCACACAACAGATTACATCAGTGACTGCCATCCCCTGTGCAGATTAGAATACAGGACTATTTTCCCTCCTCCTCACTAGTTTCACTTTCCATAGATAACTGTTCAGCATGTGTCTGGGGGAGGAGCAGCTCTCTGCACTGAGGCTGCTGGAGGGGAAGAATTCATTACTGTGTGATGAGGGCTGCTTCATGTGGACGGGGAGGGCCTGTAGCTATGGAGGGTGGGGTTGTTGCTATAGAGGGCATGTTTGGAGTAGAGTAGGAGGTTACGACTAGTTCTCATTTCAATGCCATAACACCCCCCCCCCTTGGACGTTCTGTTCAGAATATCTGGAAAACCGTGCAAACTAGTGACAGAAAGTAAATTACCTACTGTCATAATTCTGCAGCCCAGATATGTACTGAGATTATGTGAAAAGCCCGGACAACCCCTTTAATTAATGAGTCCACTTTTTTTTTTATAATGAATTGATATATTGTTCACTACAAGGGTGTCCTAATTTTGTTTAGAGAGCTGTCTGAAACACAGTTGTATATAATTTTCTAAGTTCCAAAACACATTTCTTTTTAGACTAAAAGTATCCAAAATCCGGAAAGATCACCAATGAAATGCAGCACAGTGTATAAAAGATCACGTCTGTCACTCGCGAGTGGGCAAATGTGCAGCTGGTAAAGTGACAGCAGCTCACGGCGAAACAGCTTTTGTTGTCTTTCCTCCCAGTTACCAGTCAACAAGCCTTCAGTAGTAATCCAGGCCGAAAATGAGCCTCTGTTCTGATCAGCGAAGGGCTGGCTCTTTCAATTGCAGATAGGATTAAAATTAAGGAATTACAAGGACCTTATTTAAAAAAAAAAAAAAAAAAATAGCAAAGCTTGGGAGTCTATGTTGGCAATGGTTTTAGCCAGTCCACTTTTATCACTTATTGTTAATAAAGCCGACTCTGTATTTGGGAACCTATTTTTACCATCATATTCTTCACAACATAATCGATTTATTTTTTTATCCACTGTAAAAACATGTAATTGAAAAATGTTCTGAATTTGTAACTAAAAATATATCTTTGTACTGTGTTAGCCAGTAGGAAGAAAAATAGTTAAGACTGTTATCTATCAATTTTGACAATTTTTCTGTATGTAACCCCTAAGAGGATGTATCTACACCTACTGCTTTGTTGAAAAGTGCTTCTAATAGCCCCCCAAATTGCAGAAGTTCACTATTGATTGATCTTGTGCCAGTGTTGGCTCCTGTTGACATTGATCACACATATATTATTGCATAATATATCTTATACTGTATTTCTGCATGTTTTATCTTAAGGCCCTCAAGTTGAGTAGTAATTTTATGATTTCTGATGAAATGTGACACAAAGAACTTGCTATTTTCTGAACAAAACCTGGGACTCATGTCAGACTGCAGATTTTCTTTGTGCGTGAAGATGTCACTGTTAACTTTGCATGTGGGGATGTTATATTTCTGACATTGGACATGTCTGGAGAATCAGGGCAGACATAAATTATGCATTTATTACTTAACAAAATATTTGTACATACCTTCTTTTTATTTTATGATTTTTTTTCAGATGGTCTTTTTGGTTTCCTTTTTTTTAATTAGCTGTATTTGTAAGTACTGTGTACCTTGCCCAGCTAATAATAAAACATTTTTAAGCCCACTGATTACAATTGATTTGTGTTTTATAGGTAAATACTGTGTATTAAATACATGGAATGCTGTAAATTACAGGTAAAGCCAATGTAGTGCAGCGGGGTTGGTGCAGTGTGACAGATGGGCAAGGGACCACAGGAAAGTTCAAAGCAAATGTCTTTAATGTCCAAAAAACTCACACAAAGGAATAATGTCCTCGGGATCGCAGCCTGGTTACTGTAAACGTAGTCTTGAACTCAGAACCTGTTGCAAAATTTGTTTTCTCATTTTCTCATAGTTGTGGTCTACCTATGATGTCAACTACAGGCCTCTCTCATCTTTTTAAGTGGGAGAACTTGCACAATTGGTGGCTAAATACTTTTTTTCCCCCACTGTAGCTCCACACAGACCTGGGTTTCACAGAGCCACCTGCTCTGCAACTTGCAGACTCCAAACTGGCATCCAACCATTTGCTGCAGGATTTTTAAATGAAATCTGTGGCCATGGGTCACTTGTAAGACCTTGCCTGGAGGAAGTGGACCGCCCCACTACCAGCTGGTAGTCCGCTTCAAAAATAAAAGCCCTTATTGGATTTTCCTGAACGTTGCCTTGGCCAAATGGCTTGACTAGATCCACTTTTATTTTGGTTTGTGAGACTCGCAGTCATCCTGCTGTGAATACAAGGCACTCCAGCGAGTCTAATAGTACTCCGTCCGCATCCTGGCGGATACATATCGACGCCTGCAAATGATCCCCTTCACTGCCTCACACCAACTATATCAAAAGGATAAGTTTTAAGGAATTAATGGTTGAAGCACATATGATCATTGTGGAAGTGGAGCCCAAATCTGCCTCCAAAGCATTGCATATATGGAAGTATTTATGGCAAAGATGCAAATATAACTAGGGTAATAATTTGATCAACCATGTTGCTGAGTTGATCTTCAGGAGTACACTGCTCCATGGCAAACAAAAAGCAAATGAGCAGTGCACTCTGGTACATTTGAGAAACAACCCTTAACACCTTAGTGACTGGGCCAATTTTTACCTTGACCCATTTCTGACATTTTTCGTAATAATATGTCCCTGGGCCCGGCACGAAGTGCCAGGAGAAGTCACTTTAACCCCCTAAATGCTGCAATTGCAGCATTCCGGTAGCCAGCAGAGGGATGACTGCCCCTCTGTCCTTGGATCAGAGACAACGCGGCGTGACTTGGGGTCTCGATCATTGCCATGGTGACCCAATGTCGTCATGACAACATCCGGACTACCAGAGCTAGGAAAGTTGTTTGATGTACACTGCATGATCAGCAACTTTCTCTGTCAATGCAGAGTTGACAATTTGCATAGTATGGGGGATGCTGCTGCATCCCCATGCTATACAAGCTATGAGCCTGCAAAAAATAATAGTCCCATAATGGGACAAAGTAAAAAAAAAAGTAAAATAAAAATGTTTTAATTGTAAAAAATATTTAAACTAAAATGAAAAAATGATATTAAATCCATAAATAAATGTGTATGAAAAAACAAACAAAAGTACATACAGTGGGGAAAAAAGTATTTAGTCAGTCAGCAATAGTGCAAGTTCCACCACTTAAAAAGATGAGAGGCGTCTGTAATTTACATCATAGGTAGACCTCAACTATGGGAGACAAACTGAGAAAAAAAAATCCAGAAAATCACATTGTCTGTTTTTTTTTTCATTTTATTTGCATATTATGGTGGAAAATAAGTATTTGGTCAGAAACAAGCAATCAAGATTTCTGGCTCTCACAGACCTTTAACTTCTTCTTTAAGAGTCTCCTCTTTCCTCCACTCATTACCTGTAGTAATGGCACCTGTTTAAACTTGTTATCAGTATAAAAAGACACCTGTGCACACAATCAAACAGTCTGACTCCAAACTCCACTATGGTGAAGACCAAAGAGCTGTCAAAGGACACCAGAAACAAAATTGTAGCCCTGCACCAGGCTGGGAAGACTGAATCTGCAATAGCCAACCAGCTTGGAGTGAAGAAATCAACTGTGGGAGCAATAATTAGAAAATGGAAGACATACAAGACCACTGATAATCTCCCTCGATCTGGTGCTCCACGCAAAATCCCACCCCGTGGGGTCAGAATGATCACAAGAACGGTGAGCAAAAATCCCAGAACCACGCGGGGGGACCTAATGAATGAACTGCAGAGAGCTGGGACCAATGTAACAAGGCCTACCATAAGTAACACACTACGCCACCATGGACTCAGATCCTGCAGTGCCAGACGTGTCCCACTGCTTAAGCCTGTACATGTCCGGGCCCGTCTGAAGTTTGCTAGAGAGCATTTGGATGATCCAGAGGAGTTTTGGGAGAATGTCCTATGGTCTGATGAAACCAAACTGGAACTGTTTGGTAGAAACACAACTTGTCGTGTTTGGAGGAAAAAGAATACTGAGTTGCATCCATCAAACACCATACCTACTGTAAAGCATGGTGGTGGAAACATCATGCTTTGGGGCTGTTTCTCTGCAAAGGGGCCAGGACGACTGATCCGGGTACATGAAAGAATGAATGGGGCCATGTATCGTGAGATTTTGAGTGCAAACCTTCCATCAGCAAGGGCATTGAAGATGAAACGTGGCTGGGTCTTTCAACATGACAATGATCCAAATCACACAGCCAGGGCAACGAAGAAGTGGCTTCGTAAGAAGCATTTCAAGGTCCTGGAGTGGCCTAGCCAGTCTCCAGATCTCAACCCTATAGAAAACCTTTGGAGGGAGTTGAAAGTCCGTGTTGCCAAGCGAAAAGCCAAAAACATCACTGCTCTAGAGGAGATCTGCATGGAGGAATGGGCCAACATACCAACAACAGTGTTTGGCAACCTTGTGAAGACTTACAGAAAACGTTTGACCTCTGTCATTGCCAACAAAGGATATATCACAAAGTATTGAGATTAAATTTTGTTTCTGACCAAATACTTATTTTCCACCATAATATGCAAATAAAATGAAAAAAAAAACAGACAATGTGATTTTCTGGATTTTTTTTTCTCAGTTTGTCTCCCATAGTTGAGGTCTACCTATGATGTAAATTACAGACGCCTCTCATCTTTTTAAGTGGTGGAACTTGCACTATTGCTGACTGACTAAATACTTTTTTTCCCCACTGTATATTTGGTATCGCCTGGTTCGCAACGACCCGACCTAAAAAAGTGTCCCACTAGTTAGCCCCTTTAATGAACACCATAAAAAATAAAAAGGGCAAAAAACAATGCTTTATCATACTGGTGGAAAAAAGCTCAATCAAAAAGAATATAAATAACCATGGTACCGCAAAAACGTCATCTTGTCTGCGAAAAAAACAAGTCACGATAAAATCCCATCAGCGGAAAAATAAAGTTATAGCTCTCAATAAAGCGATGAAAAAATTATTTATAAACGCTTTTATTGTGTAAAAGCGACAAAATGTAAAAAAGTAACAAACGTGGTATCACTGTAATCGTACCGACCCGAAGAATAAAACTGCCTTATCAATTTTACCACACAAGGAACGACAAACTCCCCCCCCCCCCGCTTAAAAAAAAAAAAATCTTCATGTTGTCTCCCAAAATTGGAATAGAAAGCGATCAAAAAATGTCATGTGCCCGGAAATGGTACCAACAGAAAGCCAACCTCTTCCAGCAAAAGAAAACTCACATGGCTCTGTGAAAAAGTTATAGCTCTCAATGTGGTGATGCAAAAACTATTTTTGCAATAAAGCGTCTTTTAGTGTGCGACAGCAGCCAAACATAAAAACCCTATATAAATCTGGTATCACTGTAATCACACCAACCCGAAGAATAAAGTCGCTAATCACTTATACTGCACGAGGAATGACGTGAAAAATAAATAAAACCAATTATTCACATGTTGATTTTTTTTTTCTGTTTGCCTCACAAAGATCGCAGTAAGGCTTGGCACATTTATCCTGCACTCTGTGCTGAGCGCTTATAGCTGGGGTTTCCATGTAAATCTCTGAAATACGTGATTGAGATGGAACTTCTGATGGAAGATTCTCTATAATGAGGCAGATGGAGGCGCTCTGGATGCCGTCTGACCTGTGATCTGGCAGAGACGTCATTTTAGGATTGTATAAAAGTGACGTCGGCCACAGTTCTGTGCACTTCTGAAAAGGACACCGCTGAACAGTGGCCAGACGGAGTCCAGAATAACTTTGCTGCCTCATAGTGAATAGATCCTGCTGGGGTTTCATCTGAATCACGACACTGAGATTTTGATGGAAACTCCAAATAAGTGATCGGCGTAGAGCGCCGGATAAATGTGATCACAAACATGTAAAATGTTCCCAATAAAAGCTTCAACTCAATCCACAAAAAAAGCAAGCCCTCACTCAGGTCTGTCATGTGTTGATGGAAATATAGGGGGCTTCCACATTACTGGTAGCACGAAGGCTCTTGAAAATTGATATGGATCCTCACCCGCCAAAAGAAATTCAGCAAATTCTCCACTCCCAAATCCAAATGCCCTCTCCCTTCTGAGCCCCACAGTGGACCTAAACCATATATAGCATCCACGTTTGGCATTTCTGAAGCGATGAGAGCCCACCTAACTTGTGACTGCAATATACCAGTCACTATAACTGCAATTTGCAATTTTCACTCTGCAGCATTCATTGCTGCTTGTTTCTGGAAAATATCCATGGTGTCAAAATTGTCACTACACCTGTAGATAAATTCCCCAAGGGGTATACACTAACTATCAAAAGTTTGGGGTCACCCAATCTTGTGTTTTCCATGAAAACTCATACTTTTATTAATCAAATGAGTTTCCAAATGAATTTAAAATCTAGTCCAGACATTGACAAGGTTCAAAAAAAAGATTTTTATTTGAAATAATTTTCTCCTTCAAACTTTGCTTTTGTCAAAGAATGCTCCCTTTGCAGCAATTACAGGATTGCAGACCTTTGACATTCTAGCAGTTAATTTGCTGAGGTAATCTGGAGAAATTTCA
The DNA here is from genome assembly GCF_039654945.1 of Dendrobates tinctorius. Lineage (NCBI taxonomy): Eukaryota > Metazoa > Chordata > Amphibia > Anura > Dendrobatidae > Dendrobates > Dendrobates tinctorius. The sequence continues at coordinate 10,117,100 of NW_027361795.1, read as the reverse complement.
CCCCATGTTTCAAGAAGTCCCTCCGACAAGTTGGTTTGGCTTGATGGGCATTTTTTGCTTACCATACGGTCAAGCTGCTCCCGCAACAGCTCAGGCTAGTTTCACACTAGCGTTTTTGAGCGCAGCGACGGCCTGCGCACGGCCGCCGCTAAGCCCCGCCCCTGCCGCGCCTCCGCCGGTAGCTCCGCCTACCGGCGCATGACGCTGCATGCGTCCTGCGTCCCCTATCTTTATCACTGGGGGCGCAGGCCGTGCACAGTATGTGTTTGGCGGCGCATGCGTCTTTTTGACGGTGCGCCGGCGCAACCAAACTGCAGCAGGTTGCGTTTGGCGCAGGTCGGCGCACCGTCAAAAGGACGCATGCGCCGACAAACGCATACTGCGTACGGCCTGCGCCCCCAGTGATAAAGATAGGGGATGCAGGACGCACGCAGCGTCATGCACCGGTAGGCGGAGCTACCGGCGGAGGCGGGGCTTAGCGGCGGCCGTGCGCAGGCCGTCGCTGCGCTCCAAAACGCTAGTGTGAAACTAGCCTCAGTGGGGTTGAGATCTCGTGACTGCTGGGCACTCCATTACAGATAGAATACCAGCTGCCTGCTTCTTTCCTAAATAGTTCTTGCATAATTTGGAGGTGTGCTTTGGGTCACTGTCCTGTTGTAGGATGAAATTGGCTACAACCAAGCGCTGTCCACAGGGTATGGCATGGCGTTGCAAAATGGAGTGATAGCCTTCCTTATTCAAAATTCCTTTTACCTAACCAATAGATTTCAATTCGCACTGCAGTCTCAACCATCTGCACTTTTAAAATTGTTCAACAATCCCATGTTTCCGACAGGGGTAGCGTCAAGTAATCACACATGGTGGAAACAAAATAAATTATTTAGGCTATATGACCCATTGGGAAATGGTCTTATATCCCATCTTTACTCTATATTTCTACAACCTAGGGAGTGCTTGAAAATGAAGGTTATGGAACAATGGGAGGAAGATTTACAAATCTCCGCTTACACCACAAAGGTGGTACAAATGCTATGAAAATATAGTAAAAGGTAGTAGTCAAGTTTCACTCACTGAAACGTCCCTTAAATTGTTTCATAGAATACATTATGTTCCCAGTTTCCTACACAGCGTTTACCATACGGTACCTGGCAATTGTTTCAGGGGTTGCGCTGATGACTGAGACACACTCCATATATGGTGGACGTGCCCGATAGTGAAGTCTCTCTGGAAAGATGTCATAAAATTAGCACTGTCCTGAATAAGAAACTACTACTATCACCGACAGTGTAACTTCTAGGGGACAGACCAGTCCATGCCAATAACAAAACGTGCCGACTTATTGATTTTATTACTATGGCAACTAGAAACCACATAGCCAGTAAATGAAAAACTAATACGTTGTCAATATTACAGGTGAAAAAACGAGTTGACCTAATGATGCTGTATGAAAAAATAGAAGCCACTAGATCTGACTCTCTTGATGTTTTCAGAGGAATATGAGAACCTTGGATCCAGGCGCAAAACAATGATCTACCTAGAATGATATCCCTATCCATGTAACATATAAATATAGTTATTATCACTGTTGAACATAGGACATGAAACAAATGTTCCACTATTTCGCATTGACTAATTTCTTAATAACAGCACTCATTGTCCATCCCCCTTTTTTCCCCCTTCCCCAATAACCCTAACTTAGTTGTGTTAAGACTGTCATTCTATAGTTTTATAAAGCTAAGACTATGATAATAAGGATATTCTATATTTTTCCATTTATCCTCTCACATATGTCCCTCTGCGAGGGGACCCTTGTGCTTGATATCAATGTCTTTCATGTTAAAAGATATTCATGTTTTCAATAAAATCGTTGAAACTAAAATCCCTTTTACCTTGTACAAATCTCCCACTTTACCAGCACCAAAGCAACCCCAGACCATCACATTACCTTCAGATGGCATCAGGCACTCTTCCAGCATCTTTTCAGTTCTGCGTCTCCCAAATGCTCTTCTGTATGATCCAAACACCTCAAACTTGGATTCGTCTCTCCATAACACTTTTTTCCAGTCTTCCTCTGTCCAATGTCTGTGTTCTTTTGCCCATATTGATCTTTTTCTTAGCCAGTCTCAGATCTGGCTTTGTCTTTGCCACTACCCTGAAGGCCAGCATCCCCGAGTTGCCTCTTCACTGTAGAGGTTGACACTGGCGTTTTGCATTTAATATTTAATGAAGCTGCTAGTAGAGGACCTGTGAGGTATCAATTTCTCAAACTACAGACTAATGTACTTGTTGCTCAGTTGTGCAGCGGGGCCTCCAACTTCTCTTTCTACTCTGGTTATAGCCTGTGTTTGCTGTCGTCTGAAGGGAGTAGTACACACTGTTGTAGGAAATCTTCAGTTTCTTGGCAATTCCTCGCATGGAATAGCCTTCATTTCTAAGAACAAGAATAGATTGTCGAGTTTCACATGAAAAGTTTTTTTTTCTGGCCATTTTGAGAGTTTAATGGAACCAACAAATGTAATGCTCCAGATTCTCAACTAGCTCAACGGAAGGTCAGGTTTATAGCTTCTCTAATCAGCCAAACTGTTTTCAGCTGTGCAAACATACTTGCACAAGGGTTTTCTAACCATCCATTAGCCTTCTTACACAGCAAACACAAAGTACCATAAGAACACTGGAGTGATGGTTGTTGGAAATGGGCCTCTATACACTTATGACCATATTACATGTTACATATTAGACGTTTGCAGCTAGAATAGTCATTTACCACATTAACAATGTATAGAGTGTATTTCTGAGTCATTTAATGTTAGCTTCATTGGAAAAAACTGCTTTTTCTTTAAAGAAAAAAACAAAATTTCTAAGTGACCCTAAACCTTTGAACGGTAGTGTAATTTCTAAAGTGGGGTCACTTGAGGGGGATTTCTGCTCTTCTAGCAATTAGGGGCTCTGTATATGGAGTCTTCAAACTGTTCTAGGAACATCTGCGCTCTAGGAGGCAAATTGCGCTCTGTTCCTCCGGAGTCTCTGTATGGCTAAGTAGTACTGTACAGCCACATATGGGGTATTGCGACATTCAGTAGGAACTGGACAAATTTTGGTGCAATTATTACCCACTTCTTGTGTGAAAATGTAAAATCTGGGGCTAAAACTAAATTTTAGTGGTAGTAATGTAATTATTTTTTCTTCACTGCCCAATGGTATAAAATTCTGTGACACACACATGATGTCCTATTAGCCCCTAGAAAAATTAAAAACTTGGGGCTAAAACAACATTTTAGTTGTAAAAATGTAATTTATCCTTTCTTTGCCGCTCAGTGGTATAAAATTCTATGTGGCACATGTGTCAGTATGATCACTGTACACCTACATGAATTCATTGGGGAGTGTAATTTGTAAAATGAGTTCACATATAGGGACTTTCTGTTCTGGGACCTCGGGCTCTGCCAATGTGGCATGGCACCCTCAAAGTATTCCAGCAAAATCTAAACTCCAATATGGTGCCTCTTCCCTTCTGAGCTTTGCACTGTGCCTCAAAAGTAGTGTTCCCCCACATATGGGGTATCCTCGTACTCAGTAGAAATTGCACAACAAATTGTATGTTGAAATGTCTCCTGTTACCCTTATGAAAATGCAAAATTTGGTTCCAAAATTACATTTTTGTGGGGAAAATGATTTTATTTTATTTTCGCGGCTCAACATGATAAAATTCTCTGAAGCACCTGGGGGTTCAAGGTGCTCACCACGCATCTAATACATTCCTTGAGGGGTCTGGTTTCCAAACTGGCGTCACTTGGGGGTTTTCACTGTTTAGGAACATTAGGGGCTCTCCAAATGGGACATGGTGACTACCAATTCTAGCAAATTTTGCATTCAAAAAGTCAAATGGCGCTCCTTCCTTTCCAAGTTCTGCTGTGCGCCCAAAACAGTTTTCTCCCTCATATGGGGTATTGTCATGCTCAGGAGAAATTACACAACAAATTTTGGGATCCATTTTTTTCTTGTCACCCTTGTCAAAATAGCAAAAAATTGGATCTGAAGAAAACATTTTGTGAAAAAAAGTTAAATGTTCATTTTTTTTCCACGTTCCAAAAATTCCTGTGAAGTACCTGAAGAGTTAATAAAGATTTTAGAATCGTGTTCCTTTTGGGTATATTTTACCATATAGACAACTCAAAGTGACCTCAAGTATAATATGGTCCATTAACAAAAAATGGTTTTGTAAATTTTGGAAAAATGAAAAATTGCTGGTCAACTTGTATAACCATTATAACTACCCAACATAAAATAATTCCAAAATGTGCTGATGTAAAGTAGACATGTGGGAGGTGTTACCTATTAACTATGTTTTGTGATTTAAGAGCGTGAAAATTCAATTTTGTTTTTTTCTCAAATAAACGCAGGTCATACCGAATAAATTTTACCACTATCATGAAGTACAATATGTCACGAAAAAACAATCTCAGAATCACTGGTATCTGTTAAAGCATTCCAGAGTTATTTCCTCGTAAATTGACAGTGGTCAGAATTAATGACCAAGCCAAAGTTTTGAAATCTGACCAGTGTCACTTTGTGGTAACTGGAGCGCTTCAACATATCCCAATGATTCTGAGCTTGTTTTTTTTACGTATAATTGTACTTTGTTACTGGTAAATTTTTTTGATATGTCTTCCATTTCTTTGAGAAAATATCAGAATTTTGGCAAATTTTGAAAAATTCACATTTTTCAAACTTTTAATTTTTTATATCCTTAAACCAGTCAGCCATGCTGTACAAAAATAATTACAAATAATAACAACAATAATAACATTTCCCATATATCTACTTTACATCTGCATCATTTTTCAAACATCAGTTTTTTTTTTTTTTAGTATGTTAAAATGGTTTAGCAGCAATTTTGCATTTTTTTTTAAAGTAATTTACAAAACTTGTTTCTTTAGGGACCTATTCAGATTTTACTGGATTTTGAGTGATTATATATTGGAAACTCACAAAAAGTGATACCATTTTAAGACCCGCACCCCTTATATACTTCTAAACTGCTTTCGGGAATTTTTTTTAACCCTTCAGGTTCTACACAGGAATCAATGCAAATTGGAATGGAGAAAAAATGTAATTTTTCCTCTAAAATGTTGCTTTGGCCGCATGACATAATGGGGCTCACAATTATTTGTTACCCACTTTCTTCTTTGCACGCTGATATCCTACATGTGGTCAGAAACCTGTTTTTACAAATAGCAGGGCTCAGAAGGGAAGGAGAATAATTTGAATTTTGAATATATATTTGGCTGAAATAGATTGTGGGCTCCATGTGTCATTTGAAGTAACCCTAAGCTGCATAAATAGAAGAACCCCCCCACAAGTAACCTTATTTCACAAACTACACCCTTCAAGGATTTTATCTAGGTGTATACTGAGAATTTTGATCTCACAGGTCCTATACAGAATATGATAACATTAAGTCGCCATATTGAAAATTTTACTTTTTTTTTTTTTTTTTTTTAATAAAACATTTCTTTAGCTCCAAATTTTTCACCTTTGCAAGAGGTAACATAAATTGAACCCCACGGTTTACCCACTTTCCTTGAATGGCAATACCCCACATGTAGTCAAAATGTTCAGTTTGAACACACGGCTGGGCTTGAAAGGGAAGCTATATTTGGTATTTGAAATGTTAATTTTGCTGGAATAGATTGCAGACACCATGTTTAATTTGCAGAGCCCCTGATGTACCAAAACAGCAGAAACACCCACAAGTAACCCAACTTTGCGAACTAGACCCAGCAAGGAATCTAGGTATTGAGAATGTTGACCCGGTAGGTGCTTGAGGGAACCTTTAAAAATGTAGATGCGAAAACGAACATTACGTTTTTTCCTTTTAAATGTTTTAGCCCCAAATTAGTAATTATTACACTAGATAATAGGACAAAATGGACCACATAATTTGTTACCCAATTTCTACTGAATGCGATGATACATCCATATGTGGTCAAAAACTGCTGTTTAAGCACATGGCAGGGCTTGGAAGCGAAAGAGCGCTATTTGATATTTTGGGCTTAAATTTCTCTGGAATAGGCTGTGAATGCCATGTCGCATTTGCAGAGCCCCTGACATTTGAAAACAGCAGAAATCACCCACAAGTGACCCCATTTTGGAAACTAGACCCCTCAAGGAACTCATCTAGTGGTGTACTGAGCATTTTTAACCTACAGGTGATTCAAAAAACTTTATAACATTTAGATTTGAAAACAATAAATACATTTTTTCCATGAAAAAAATACTATTTACGGCCAATTTTTATCATTTCAACCAGGGGTAATAGGAGAAAATTGACCCCATAATAAATGCATTTTCTCCCGAACACAGCGACACCCCATATGTTTTCAAAAACTAATGTTTGGGCACATTGCAAAACTTGGAAAGCAAAGGGGGCTTTTTAATTTTTGGAACTCCCATTTGGACATCTTGTTGCATTTGCAGAGCCCCTGATGTGCCAAAAAACTTAGGGTTTTTCCTCTAAAATTTTTATTAACGCCTCAAAGTTTTAATTCACACGAGGTAATAGGAGAAAATGGACAGACAATTTATGCAGTTTTTACCAAACATTGCGATACCCCATATGTGGTTGTCATGCCAATATCTTGCTTAGTTTGTAAGTGCTGTCTTACTTGCTGCCTACACCACTCTGCTCCTCACAGTGTCACCATCTCATGGAAATGCCTTGTGCAAACTCTTCCAGCACGGCTACGTTCTCCTGGAGACTATCCTATTGTTGAAGAATCTCCATCCGACCGACTATTGAGAGGGGCGGCCAGAATCTGCAGGAATTTAAAATCACTGTGATGTGCAGAGTCTTTCTTCCCTGGTCTGTCGCCTGCCAGCAGTGGATATATTAGGCAGCTCCTTCTTCACATCTTGTCTTCATTTGAGTACATTGTGAGCTTCATTAGCTGAGCCCCTTTAGTACCAGATCAGCGGAAACCCACATATATGACCCCAATAGTGGAAACTCCACTGCTTAAGAAATTCATCTGGGAGTCGTGAGTATTTTGAACCCACAGGTGCATCACAGAATGTTATAACATTGGAATGTGGAAATATAACATTTTAGTGGTAAAATGTATTTTTTTTTATTAGCTGCAAATTTGTCAGTTATTCAAGGGTTAAAAGGTGAAACTGAACCCCACAATTGCGCAATTTCTCTACAACGCGGTAATGCCTTTTATGTCGTCAGATACTTCTGTTTGGCCACATGTCAGGGCTGAGCTGGAAGAAGCGCTATTTGTCTTTTGAATCACAGTTTGCTAGAACAATTTGTTGCTGTTTTTTTAATGCTTTGATACTATCACATGCTAGAATGCTTTTTAATTAAGAAAAAAGTTTCCATATTCTGAGAACTAACTTTTTTCATTTTTTGACAAAACGAGCTTTTTTTCTTGGTATCATTTTAAGGCATATACTATTTTTTTTTAGAGCTTTTATAATCTGATTTTATGTACAGATAGGTATACTGCGTGTGTGTGTGTGTATGTATATATATATATATATATATATATTTGCTTTCTCCGCCTCTTTTTTTTTGCATTTTTTTGCCTCTTATTTTTGCAGCAATGGATGTGCGAGGGCTCCGGGCTTTCACAAAATGTCAGCGGAGCCTCCTTACCGCCGAACCAGTCTGGGATGGGAGTAATATCGCCCGACCACCGAACAACCCCTGTGATCCTGTTTCATCACCACCGCTGAACGGGAAGAGATTTAATGCCCCGTCACACATAACGATGCACCAGCGATCCCGACAACGATACGACCTTGTCAAGATCGCTGGTGAGCTGCCAAACAGCCAGATTTCACCAGCGATCAGGACCAGCGAGGATGCTGGTATCCAAGGTAAATATCGGATAACTAAGCGAGCGCGTCGCTTAGTTACCCGCTGTGTACCTTGGATACCTGCATGCGCGCATTGGATGCTGGTATCCAAGGTAAATATCTGTTAACTAAGTGCGCGGCACTTAGTTAGGCCTGTTTCACACTTCAGTTTTTTGTGTCAGTCAAAATCCGCCAAAAAGGCGGAAAGCGGATCTGTTCCTAACTGATATGAACGGATGCCAACGGATCCGGTTTTTTTGACGAATCCGCCGAATGAAGAATTTTAAAGGAACCGCTGCCCGAGAGAGAATTTTTTTCGTCCGCCAGAAAGGATTTCAGGGTTAAATTCCCGGCTGACTTCCTTTCTCTGGGCATTGGCACTGAAAAATGCGGCTCCTGCAGCAAAAAAAAAACATTGCAGGGTCCATCCAGGCATGTCGGCGGATGCAAAAATTTGGCGGATCCGCAAAAAATGGATCCAACAGATGGCCATCCGTCAAGATCCGCCGGTAATGCAACTCAATGGGGAAATTTTTTTTTTGCAAAAACGGCGGATTTTGATGGTCAAAAACGGAAGTGTGAAACAGGCCTTACCCGCTGTGTACCTTCGATAGCAGCTCCCAGCGCGAGCACGCAGGTATCCAAGGTACACAACGGGTAACTAAGCGACATGCGCGCTTAGTTACCCGATATTTACCTTGGATACCAGCTCCCAGCGTCTGCTTACAGCACTGGGAGCTCGCTGATCGTTGCTCTCCCGCTGCCACACGCAGCGATGCATGCTGGCCAGCAGGAGACCAATGATCAAAAAACGGCCCAGGACATTCCTGCACGATCAGCGATACCCGGCGGGGGTCCGGTCGCTGATGCGTGCCACACACAGCGATATCGCTGGTGAGATCGCTGATGAGTCACAAAATCAGCGATCTCGCTATGTGTGACGGGGCCTTTAGTGTTCAAATAATAGGTAAACTTATCAGTCTGATGTTTCCAGAGGATGGAGGCTTGGAGATGCGTGAAGTCTCTGGCCTGGTGAGGCACTGTTTTCTGACAGCCGTGACGTATCTTGGCTCTCGTAGGCGTAGCCTTGCAGTACCAGGGCAAAGTGTCCGTGGAGGAGGCATCTGTAGCGCCAGTGCAGAAGGATGGAGGTCAGCGGTGGGGACCGGGAATATCCTGGCAGTCTCTACGTGCTTACCCCTGTTAGGCCTACAGCGCGCACCGAGGGCAGACAGTGGTACGGTACATCTCCCCAGTGTCAGAGGTGAGAGGGCCCACAGTCACGCGCTACTCGCAGTCTGGCTACGCGTTTGTCGGAAAAACGGCCTGTCTTCTGGCGTCGCGCTGCGGAGAGTGAGTCAACCTTCTCCTGCAGCGCACGCTGTCTTCCCACCAAAGAGGCTGTTTTGGCGCACTCCATCCCTTTTATATCTGACCTGCCCCATGTAGTCAAGTGCAAAGGTCTGTCCAGGTCAGAAAGTGCTCCCCCCGGCAACAATGGTGACAGCCCCAATAGTTACTGCCCTGATTCGAGAGAGGTACCACTAGCCCGGTCCATCTCCCTACACAGGGACCCCATTTTTTAGACTTATCTGTGCCTACTACATATTCACATTCTGCATAATGCTAGAAGCATATTCTAAAAAATTAATAGTTTTTAATTAGAACTTGATAGATTTGCACAGATTTCAGGAAGGACTTTGCATTAAGTCACAGTGCACGGAGTGTGAGGATGTGGAACTTAATACTGTGAAGCATTAACCTTCTGAACTAGTGTCAGTTGTCATGCTATATTTGTTTGCCATGGATTTAGATTTAGAAAATGCATGTCTACCAAGGACATAGAGTGATGGTAGTATTTTTTTTCTTTCAGTATAGAGCAGTGAGGCTGGAGTCAGACACAACGTATAAAAATACGGACCGTATTTTATGGTCGTAATACACAGAAATGTTCCCTGAACAGTGATCCGCGTGTCATCCGTTGTCAAGGCGTGGCTGCGTTTTTTGCGCATGTAAGGCTGGTTTCACATTAGTGTTTTTGTGCATAGCGCATCGTGCGCATCCATGCACATGCGTTATGCGTACCTATGTTTAACATGGCGTGCGCATGGTCTTGTGTTTGCATGCGTTTGTCTGCGTTTTCATGCGCATGCGTTTTTCCAGGTGTGCGACTAGACGCGCTGTATGCAACATGTTGCATTTTTGGGTCCGCCCAAAGGCGTAAAAAAAACGCATGCTCACGCTTGCTCACGGAATGCGACAAAATAACGCATTACAGTCTATGGGTGCGCAGGAGTGCGCATGGACATGCATTCGTCTGCATTTTCGTGCGCATGTGTTTTTCGGAGTAAACATGTCTAGACACTGGTTTAAACCACCCCCTACACAAATAAACATTGTTTGGAGGGTAGTGTATATAACATGAAGGGGTTGGCACTGGCAGTCAACTACTCTACAGCCTGCAAGACAGAAGGACCTCAGCAAGTAGGATAATGTGAGTATAAAACGTAATGTCTGTCTGTCCTTTTTTCTCAATTTATTATGTACTAATGTCTCTTTTTTATTGCAGCATGTCTTCTGGAGAGGAATACCAACCAGCCCGTGGTGAACTGGCACAAGTGGAGAGTGAAGTGAGTACCTTCCCTACTGATTGGTAAGTAAATCGCTGTCGCATATACACATGTGGCAAATTAATTTTTTTCTTTTTCAGACCTCAACGTCCACGGCAGCGGAGGAAGAGCAGGAGCAGCCAGTGCAAGTGCAGGCGGGGAGGCGACATGTAAGTATAGACTGACTGATTGTACTCTTTTTTTTTTTCTCCCCTGACTTTTTTCTTACCTGTTTTTCCTCATCTATCTTGCTTCTTCTCTGTCTTGTTTTCTATCTTTTTCATTTCCAAATCTTTACAAGATTAATATTTTTCTTTCTTTTCTAGGCTCCACAATGGGATTAAGAACTCGCCCTGGACAATGAGGCCCTCATCCATTTAGTCCAGGAGCGAGTCCCGTTGTGGGACAGCTGTGATCGACTGCACTCGGACAACGTGGTGATCCAGTGGCTCTGGAATGAGGTGGCCGCAGCGCTGATGAATGGCTGGGACAATGCCTCTCCGCGGATCCGCAAGGAACTTCATAAGTATTTCAATGCTGTGTGGTGCGACAGTGACCATGGCTGGGATCACACAACTGTGTGTGATGCTAGTAACTCCTGTGAGTTTCTAGCATCACACACATTTGTGTTTTCCCGGCCTACAGTGCATTGTCTAAGTTTTTTTTTTCCACAGTGAACAAAGTCAGAACCCGTTGGCGCTCGATAAAGGACCGCTTCAACAGGGACCTGAGACATGAGAACTGGGATCCCAGTGGTGCTGCAGCAAGGACCTCAACAAAATACCAATACCATCGGGTGTTGGCCTTCTTAAGACCGGTCCTTGCCACCAAATCATAAGTATTTTGCTGTTGTATTGTGTTTTTACTCAGTGTTTTTCTATTCCACAGGAGTTGGCGCTTTGACTATTGTAAATGCATGATACTAATGTTTTTCTTTTCTTTTCACAGCACCTGAAGCAGCACCCTGCAACCTGGTCCTGGAGCGGTCCTTCATCGAGCTGACTCGGACCTGTCCCAGCCATCCAACAGCCAAGAAGCATCTTGTGGGTTGGCACCACAGACAGCTGGAGACCAGGAAGCTGGTATGTCAGGTGTTCCCCTGTCCCAGGTCTCTGCCACTGGTTTTGTGGGCACTTCCTGCCAGCGGCAGAAGGCCTAGGACAGGACCATCATGCCCGAGTTCCTTCACTTGAGCTCGGTCTTTCAGAATGGCCTCAAGGCGCTGAGCGACAGACTGGAAAGCGGTTTCAAACTAATGGAAACACGCTTCCAGGCTGTCAACAGTCGCCTTGACCGTCTGAAAGCCGACCTCAACAGACCAGCGCACCATTTCTTTAACCAAATCGAACGGGGCATGGCAGAACACCTTTAGTCCTGAGCTCAAGCTGAATGTGATGCAGGCCTGCAACACTGCTTAAATGCAGACTATGCAGCAGAGTCAGTATGTGCAGCAGCCAGTGGTGGCATTTCCAACTGTGCCACCACTGACTCGCTTCACCTCACTACCGACTTCTGCTGCATACCACTGCACGGCCACCTGCATTCCAAGCCATGCCGGACACCGCTACACCACCCCAAGGCTGAGTGCAGCTGGACACTCCCGCGCCACCACCATGCCAAGCGCTGCTCCTGCTTGGACCTCCACCACCACCACCGCCAGCACCACCCCTGCATGGACTGCCACCACCACCGCCACCACCGAGCAGCAGCTGGGGGACCCACATTCCTTATTTTCCACCACGGACCCTGGCAGGACCTCCACCACCACCAGCATGCTGCAGCAGCTACAGGATCCTGCCAGGAGGTCCCCCTGCTCCAGGAGGTGCCCCAGCTCCAGGAGGTCCACCAGCACCAGGCGCTCCAAGCAGGACACCACGCCGACGGGACACAGAAGAAGCCCCATACCTCAAGTCCCATCCCTGAGCTCTCTTCCCCCACTACTTTTGTCGCCCCTTCCCCTAGAACCCCTTCTTCTTTAAGCCATTCCTTGTCCCTCCACACCCCCAAGTTGCCACCATCTTCCCCCAAACATCGCTCCCAGTAATTTCTTATTTTTTTGTTTTCCGTAATACTGCTTGGTTTATTGTGTCTTTCACCGCCTACACACATTACGCCATACACTTTGTTTTTTGGCCACCATATAGCTCCAGTACAGATTTGTTGCTTGTGTCAGTCCTGGAGCTATGTGTTGTCAAAAACACAAATATATGACTTGTATTTTCGCCACCAGTCTCTTCAGTCTGCTAATATTGGTCAGACTGAATAGAGGATGGTAATGAGTGCAAGGCACATCTATTCTCACCTTGCCAGGTATCATAAAGAGTGAATTGAGGATGATGTGGTTTGGCCATCATCGTTTCACTCTTTGTGACACAAGGCCAAGGGATTCTAGATACACCTTGTAATTAACCACATCATCTATTCAGTCTGTGGGGAATAGACTGAAGAGATGATGGAGAAAATACACGTCATATCTGCATTACCCTGGCCTGGTATCATGACTATTTAGCACACCTGGCCTGGTGAGTATACCTATGAGTTGTCATCTGCAGTGTCGCTTCAGTCTGCATTATCTATTGCACGCAGACTGGAGAGATGCTGGAGGTCAACTCATGTATATTCACCTGCCCAGGTGTCATAAAATTCTGAAGTCATGATGCGTTTTTTTGGGCATCCTCACTTCAGCATGACACGAGGCCAGGGGATTGTAGAAGTTGTGTAAACCTTTATCATCTCTCCAGTCTGCGTGCATACTGAAGCGACAGTGGAGATACTACAGCTAATATTTATACTCACATGGTCAGGTGTCATTAAGAGTGAAGGATGCTAGGGCATACCAAAATCACTATTGGTAACATCAGGCATGGTGATACAAATATTTTAGTTGTATTATCTCCACCGTCGCTGCAATCTGCCTTATTGAACACAGACTGGAGAGATGATGAAGGTCATACAACTTTTATATCTAGACTCACCTGGTCAGGAGTCCTAGTAAAGTCAGGATGCACAAAATACAGCATCCTGAATTTACTGGACACCTGGGCAAGTAATTATTGTATTTGAGTGTATAAAGACAGAGTGCACTTGGTACAGGTATCAAAATAGGTTTTTTTATTTACTTATACACAAGAAAACAATTTTACACCATTTGATCTTGCCAATTGGTCCCTCATTTGGCCAACTTCAACTGATGACCTGAGAGGGTGCTGAGTGAAATCAGGCAATGGGTTGGCAGCTGGTTCATCTAGTTCAAAGCTAGGGAGCTCTTTAGCCATAACAAAATTGTAAAGAACCACACACGCTTTCACCACCTCATCCACTGTTTCTAGTTTAAGATTAATGGCTGTGCCAAGAATGCGCCATCTGGACACAAGAATCCCAAAGGCACACTCTACAGTTCTTCATGCCCTTGTGAGTCTGTAATTAAATATTTTTCTCGTGTGGACCAAGTCCCGGCTGGAGTAGGGTTTCAGCAGGTTTTCAGGTTTTGGCACATTTGAAAGGCCTCATCCCCAACCATAACAAATGGCAGTGGCTGACCTTCGGTGTGGGGAAGAGGCCGTGGCAGGGGGAAATTAAAATGGTTGCCATACAACCTACGGCCCATGTCCGAGTTCTTAAAAGTCTGGGAGTCATTGCCCCGGCCAAATGCCCCAATGTCCACTGCAATAAACCGACAGTCTGCATCTGCAATGGCCATGAGTACTGTAGAAAAGTACTTTTTATAGTTATAGTACTCCGAGCCACTTCTTGTGGGTTTGGTTACCTTGATGTGTTTCCCATCCACCGCTCCCAAACAGTTGGGGAAATTGCAGACTGTCAAGAATTGGTCAGCTATTTCAATCCACTTTTCCGCGGTGGGCAGGGGCATAAATTCTGGACAGAGAATGTCCCACAAAGCCCGGTAGGTGTCCGCAACTATTCCCGACAAGGTGGAGATTCCAAGCCGGTACTGGAAGTGGAGTGATGACGGAGTCTCTCCAGTAGAAAGAAAAAAAAAAATATTTATGTTTAGGGTTTTGCAAAACACTGAAATTAAAAAAATATTGGTATATGGTATAACAATAATTCTGCAGGCTTTTGTTTACTACATGGCAGAACAATAATTATGCAGGCTTTGGATTAGTACATGGCGGAACAAAAACAATTATGCAGGCATTGGTTTTTAAATATTATGTACCGTAATGTGACCAGGAGCCGTTCCTCAGGAGGAATCGCTCGCACGACGGAGCTGTGTGTCCTGTCTTCGGATGGCTCCTTTAACATGACCAAGCAAATCGATGAAGCTTTCTTGGGATATCTGAGTATAGTCAATAAATTTTGCCGGGTTTGTCTGGAGCTCGCTGTAGAGGGTGTGGTACGCTCCATGGCTCTCCCGGACTTCAATAATTAGATGTATCCAAAAACTCTGCCGCTGCGGTCTTCGCTTTCTCTCTGCCTTTCTTGCTGGCAAGCAAATGCAAAAGCCTGAGGCAGCGCGATGTCCAGATCCAAGTTGAAGCGAAAACTCTCCCAGTGCAGATCCATGGTGACACAGAAAACAGCAGCAAAATCTGAAGAATTCAGCTGTAACAGGGTCTATATAAAGAATTCCCATGACACACACCCACTGGTATCCCTATTTTCCTCCTGTGAAACGTGACACCTAGAGAACGCATGCGCCTAAAAAACGCAAACGCATACAAAAACGCATGCAAACGCTGTGCTTTGTTTTGTCGTTATACATACGCTGATGCTTATAAAAAATGCTGCGTTTGCATGTGTAAAACACAAATGAAAGAATAGATATAGACACATATGTGGCAGCCAGGAAAGGCAATGTCAGAGTGGACCCTCTGGATCACGGATCTGGAGATCCCGAGGGCGAGCGTGCCAGGTGGAGCCGACCCCTATACAGGGAACGTTAGGGGCAGACCCTCAGAAGACAGATACCGTGACAGCTAGAACCAAGAGGGGCGGCTCAAGGGACCAGAGAACAACTGGCGGAACAAGCGCACAAGACGAACCAGAGATACAGGACGGTACCTTGTTCTGAGCACAAATTGTGCAGGAGACTACGAAATCTGTCACATCTTGACGAAGAGAAGGCCACCAATAGTAACGAGAGAGAAGGCTGAGGGTTTTCTTGACCCCGACGTGTCCCGCAATCTTGGAGGAGTGCCCCCAGTCTAGCACTTCCAACCTCTTATTCTGTGGAACGAAGGTTTTGCCTGGCGGAAAGGGGGGAAGCATCACGGGTGCACGGTGACAACTTTGGCAGGCTCAATAATATATGAAGGGACCTCCTCAGTCTCAGGTGACTGCAAAGACCTGGATAGGGCGTCAGCCTTGGTATTCCTATACTCAGGCCGAAAATGGAGTTTGAAGTCAAAGCGGGAAAATACAGTGACCACCTGGCTTGCCTGGAATTGAGTCTTTGCGCTGACTGAAGATATGCCAAATTCTTGTGGTTCGTGAAGATTATAAATGGATGGACCGCCCCCTCCAGAAGATACCGCCACTCCTCCAGAGCCATCTTAATGGCCAGTAACTCTCGATCTCCAATTGAATAGTTGCATTCTGCGGGAGAGAATGATTTAGAGAAGAACCCACAAGGCACCAAGTGACCCGAAGACATCCGCTGGGAAAGGACCGCCCCTGCTCCGGTGGAGGACGCATCCACCTCTAGGATGAATTGCCTACTAACTACCGGCTGGTGTAAAATCGGGGCTGTAGCAAAGGACCGTTTCAAGGCAAGAAAGGCCTCTTCGGCCTCTGAAGGCCAAACATTTGCTTTTGTCCCTTTCCGGGTCAGAGCGGAGATGGGCTTGGTCACTGAGGAGAAGTGAGGGATGAACTGCCTGTAGTAATTTGTGAAACCCAGGAACCGTTGGATGGCTTTTACTCCGACTGGACAAGGCTATTTGAGTACAGCAGATAGTTTCTCGGGGTCCATCTTCACCCCGGAGTCAGTGATAATAAACCCTAAGAAGGGCAATGAAGTTTGCTCAAACAGGCATTTCTCTATTTTAGCATAGAGACGTTCTCCTGTAGGCGTTGCAGGACCAGCCGAACACTCCTCCTATGGGAGGATAAGTCAGGTGAAAAGATGAGGATGTCATCTAGGTATACGACGACACATGAGTATAGCAGGTCTCGGAAGATCTCATTAACGAACTACTGGAACACCGCCGGGGCATTGCAGAGACCAAAAGGCATGACCTAATACTCGTAATGGCCATCCCCAGTATTGAAGGATGTCTTCCACTCGTCCCCAGCACAGATTCGGATCAAGTTATAGGCTCCTCGTAGATCCAACTTGGTAAAGATCTGGGCCCCCCTTAAACGGTCAAAGAGTTCAGGGATTAGCGGGAGAGGATACCTATTCTTGACTGTGATACTGTTCAAGCCTCGGTAGTCAATACACGTCCGAAGGGATCCATCTTTCTTCCGGACGAGGAAAAACCCTTCTCCAGCAGGAGAAGATGACTTCTGAATAAAACCCCTGGCCAAGTTTTCCCAGATGTACTCTGTCATGGCTGAGGTCTCCGCTGGAGACAGTGGATAAGTTCTCCATCTGGGGGGAGTAGCTCCCGGAATCAACTCGATTGGGCAATCGTAGGACTGATGTGGTGGCAGGGTCTCTGCCTCTTTCTTGCTGAAGACATCGGTGTACAAATGATAAGCCGTGGGAAGCCCAGGAAGATCGGCAGGAGCTTTCTAGTGATCCAGGATGAGGCACCAACAACAAACAGTGTTCATGGCAAGAGTGTCCCCAGCGTAGGATCTCCCCAGAGCGCCAGTCCAGAATGGGCTCATATAAGCGTAGCCAGGGTAGGCCGAGGAGTATGGCGTGAGACATCTTAGGCAGGACGTAAAAGGCGATCTTTTCCCGGTGGAGTGCTCCAACTTGTAACTCCACCACGACAGTGACCATGATGATGGGTTCAGGTAGCGGTTTGCCATCCGCAGAGGCGATCGTGCGTGGATTTTCTAGAGTAACCACCAGAATCCGGAGCTGGTCCACTTCCTTGAGCCTGATGAAGTTACTAGCCGCACCCGAGTCCACATACGCCTACACAGATCTACGCTCCCGACCTAGAACAATTAGAGCCGAAATGGTAAGGGGCAGAGAGGAATCAGTATCACCTAGGGAGGCCTCTCTTACCTCGCCTAGGTGGAGGCGGTTCCCGGCCTTTCTGGGCAAGTGCGCAAAAAATTATTGGCCCTGCCGCAGTAAAGGCAAAGCCCCTGCGTCATTCTCTCCCTGCGCCGTTGCTCGGACAACTTTACTCGATCCACCTGCATGGGCTCAAGAGCGGAATTACTAGGAGATGCCGGGGAGCGGGGAATGGGCGCTTGATATTGCCTAAAGGGTCTCCTTTCCCTAACGGACTCACGGGAGCGTTCTTGAAACCGTAAATCTATACGGGTGGCTAGGGATATGAGATCCTCCAGGGTGGTAGGAGTGTCTCCGCCGGCAAGCTCATCTTTAATTTTGCCCGAGAGTCCCCTCCAAAAGGCCCCAACCAATGCCTCATTATTCCACCCTAGCTCAGAGGACAGTGTCCGGAAGCGGATGGCATACTGTCCTATGGTGAGAGATCCCTGACGGAGGTTGAAAAGAGCCTCAGTGATAGAGGCCATTTATCCGGGCTCGTCAAATACCCTGCGGAAAGTATCCAGGAAGTTCTGTATGCTAGATACCACCAGGTCATCCCTCTCCCACAGGGGATTCACCCAAGCTAAGGCCTCCCCATCAAGGTGGGACACAATAAACGCCACTTTGGCTCGATCAGAGGGGTATTGCTGGGGCAGGAGCTCAAAGTGTAAATGGCACTGATTTAAAACACCCCGATATAACTTGGGGTCGCCGCTATACATGGGAGGCTTTCCTAAGCGTGGTGGTGGGTGAGATACGGGATCCCGAGGTAGGGCCGAAGCGGCAGCAGAGGACTGAAGAGACAGAAGTCGATCATCTACGGACGCCATGTAACTCAGGATGTGGGACTGGGCATCACGCTGCTGCGTGAGCTCCTGCTGGAGCCCAGCTAGCAACGGGGCGTTCCCTGGGTCAGCAGTTTGTAAGGCAGAAAGCCGGGTGTCCATGGATTTCACGAAGGACATTATTCGAGTCTGGTTCTCCCGCATTATGCTGGAACGGTGGCGGTGACAGCCGCCAATGTGACAGCATAGAATACATATATATGTGTACAGTTGTGGCCAAAAGTATTGACACCCCTGCAATTCTGTCAGATAATACTCAGTTTCTTCCTGAAAATGATTGCAAACACAAATTCTTTGGTATTATTATCTTCATTTAATTTGTCTTAAATTAAAAAACACAAAAGAGAATGAAGCAAAAAGCAAAACATTGATAATTTCACACAAAACGCCAAAAATGGGCCGGACAAAAGTATTGGCACCCTCAGCCTAATACTTGGTTGCACAACCTTTAGCCAAAATAACTGCGACCAACCACTTCCGGTAACCATCAATGAGTTTCTTACAATGCTATGCTGGAATTTTAGACCATTCTTCTTTGGCAAACTGCTCCAGGTCCCTGATATTTGAAGGGTGCCTTCCCCAAACTGCCATTTTTAGATCTCTCCACAGGTGTTCTATGGTATTCAGGTCTGGTCTCATTGCTGGCCACCTTAGAAGTCTCTAGTGCTTTCTCTCAAACCATTTTCTAGTGCTTTTTGAATTGTGTTTTGGGTCATTGTCCTGCTGGAAGACCCATGACCTCTGAGGGAGACCCAGCTTTCTCACACTGGGCCCTACATTATGCTGCAAAATTTGTTGGTAGTCTTCAGACTTCATAATGCCATGCAAACGGTCAAGCAGTCCAGTGCCAGAGGCAGCAAAGCAACCCCAAAACATCAGGGAACCTCCGCCATGTTTGAATGTAGGGACCGTGTTCTTTTCTTTGAATGCCTCTTTTTTTCTCCTGTAAACTCTATGTTGATGCCTTTGCCCCAAAAGCTCTACTTTTGTCTCATCTGACCAGAGAACATTCTTCCAAAACGTTTTAGGCTTTTTCAGGTAAGTTTTGGCAAACTCCATCCTGGCTTTTTTATGTCTCGGGGTAAGAAGTGGGGTCTTTCTGGGTCTCCTACCATACAGTCCCTTTTCATTCAGACGCCGACGGATAGTACGGGTTGACACTGTTGTACCCTCGGACTGCAGTTCAGCTTGAACTTGTTTAGATGTTAGTCGAGGTTCTTTATTCAACATCTGCACAATCTTGCGTTGAAATCTCTTGTCAATTTTTCTTTTCCGTCCACATCTAGGGAGGTTAGCCACAGTGCCATGGGCTTTAAACTTCTTGATGACACTGCGCACGGTAGACACAGGAACATTCAGGTCTTTGGAGATGGACTTGTAGCCTTGAGATTGCTCATGCTTCCTCACAATTTGGTTTCTCAAGTCCTCAGACAGTTCTTTGGGCTTCTTTCTTTTCTCCATGCTCAATGTGGTACACACAAGGGCACAGGACAGAGGTTGAGTCAACTTTAATCCATGTCAACTGGCTGCAAGTGTGATTTAGTTATTGCCAACACCTGCTAGGTGCCACAGGTAAGTTACAGGTGCTGTTAATTACACAAATTAGAGAAGCATCACATGATTTTTCGAACAGTGCCAATACTTTTGTCCACCCTCTTTTTTATGTTTGGTGTGGAATTATATCGAATTTGGCTTTAGGACAATTCTTTTTGTGTTTTTTTCATTTAAGACAAATTAAATGAAGATAATAATACCAAAGTATTTGTGTTTGCAATCATTTTCAGGAAGAAACTGAGTATTATCCGACAGAATTGCAGGGGTGTCAATACTTTTGGCAACAACTGTATATGTCTTTGACTAATAATTAAATTAGTGTATGTGTGTAAAATTTGGGACATGCAGGTGTTAGATTAACGGGTAAATTCGTTGAAAAAAAATTGTGTGCTCCCGCGGTATTTTATCCACCAGAGAGGGCAAGCCAGTGACTGAGGGCAGATATTAATAGCTTAGGAAGGGACCATGGTTATTGGCCCCACCTGGCTACAAACATCTGCCCCCAGCCACCCCAGAAAAGGTGCATCTATAAGAAGCGCCTTTTCTGGCACTTAGCCCCTCTATTCCCATTGCCTTTAGCGGTGGCTCATGGGTTAATACGGTGTTAATGTCGCCTTACTATTGAAAGGTGACATTAATCTGGGTTAATGTCACCTTTCAATAGCAAGGTGACATTAACCCCTTATTAACCCATGAGGCACCTCTAAAAGCAATGGGAATAAAGAGGCTAAGTGCCAGATGCACCTTTTCTGAGGTGGCTGGGGGCAGATGTTTGTAGCCGGGGGGAGCAAGAACAATGGTTCCTCTCTAGGCTATTAATATCTGCCCTCACTCACTGGCTTTCCCTCTCTGGCGGAGAAAATTGCGCTGGAACCCACGCAATTTTTTTCCACAATTATAGCCTTAAATTTACCCCCTAGAGTTCCAAATTTTTCCCAACCCAAACAAATAAATTTATTAAACACTGACATATATAAATCATTTTGATATGACACGGTTTACTATATGTAAACCATGTGTCATATCATGTCGTATTCTGTAATGACTTTACAGAAGACGGCAATTGATTTAGCGGCTATTATGCTTTGTAGAACTCTATGAAATATAAAAATATATATATATTTATATATATATATGTCTCAATGACGTGTATATATATATATATATACACATATATGTATATATTCTCTATGTGTCTATATCTATTCTTTCTATTCTTTATTAAACATGTCAGTGTGATTTTACTGTATCGCGCACTGAATTGCCGGCTTTTGTTAAGGACAAGGGTGCGTATTTCTCGCAAGTCACACATACGCTCCATGTGTAATCTGCTTTTTTCTTGCACCCATAGACTTGCACTGGCGAGTCTCGGGCGTAATACGCTGCAAATCGCAGCATGCTGCAATTTCCTCCGCACGTATAATACGGGCGAGAAGAAAATCGGATGATGGGAGCTGCCCCATAGATTAACATTGGGACGAGTGCTATATGATTTTTTTCGCATAGCCCTTGTCCGTATTTCTCGCTAGTGTGACTCCGGCCTTAGGCTGATGCTCCTGAGAGAGTTGCTATATGTGTTGGCCCAGAAGTGCTGGGCAGGACTGTGTATGAACTTTTTGTTTCCTTTTGAGCCAGAAAGGCTGTTTTTCCATTACCATTTTGTAGTTTATGACACAATAAACCACCCAGAGACTTTAAACCATGTGTGCCTGTGTCTACCTCGAGGAGCAGCTAAGTGAACCGACCTGCCACAATAAATACATGTTATGTGCACACACGTGAGCTATATTTCTCATCATAGAAAAAAAAAGACACGGGTTCAACGAGTCTGAAAGCTTGGCACAAAATAGTTAAGTATAATACTATAACAGGTAAGGGAACTGTTTATTAAAATAAATAAACTAAAGGTTATATTATTCCTGAAAAAAGGTCACTACAATAATTACACATTTAGACAAGCACTGACTAGCTAGTCAGCTGGAAACTAGATTCTGACAGGCAGCAGAGCTGAGCGTTGAAGCAGTGTTGTACATGCGCTGATCCAACATGGAAGAAGTAGAAAAGCTCTGGGGCACAAACACTACCGAGGGGCAGCCGCTTTACTCTGTCAATCAGGGAGATGTTTATACTGTGATCCAGGAGAAGTTGACCACTCTACTCATCAGAAGGTCTCTGTATAGCAATGCGAAGGAGGAGGGGGCTAAGCGAACATGTACAAGTATTTAGCAGCGAAACAAGACAAAACAAGAGAAAAGTGTAAACGCATTATAGCTTATTTCTGACTTCTGCCCATAAATAACCAATTTATAAATTCCTTTCACGTTAAGGAATAGGAGAAGACGTTAGAATATATGTTCAAGCTATAGGGTGTGGAGATGAAACTTACTACTGAAGGGGACAGGCACTGATCACAAGTTAAAAGGATTCTGCTAGGTCATTTTTGTGTAGTATACTAATAGTATCCTGAAATAGGGCTTGGGCAGCCCTTTCAGGATAAGGAACTTTTATTCATGTTCGTTACCCTGTTGTGTTTCTGTAAGCCCCTGTATGCCCAAAGATCGCATTGCAATCCTCAGACTTGCTGTCTGCTCTCCTGACCTGAGCGTGACAGCTACATAGAAATACATGCTGTCATACTCAGGTCAGGAGGGCAGATAGCCAGTCCGAGGATTACGATGTGATCCTCGGGCATACGGAAGTCTTCCTGAAACGGTGACACCGGAGCAGAGTGGTGGGCACGATTATGTGTGGGGAGCAGGTGAATATTCATTAAGCATTTACATGCACTGGCTAGCCAATCGTATGTAAATGCCAAATGAGTATTCACCCCTTCCCCTGCCCAGAATTCAGCCCACCCCTCTGTGCCAGCATCACTGGTTCTGTGCAGTCACACAGCCATATTACTCGCCAACGGATTGCATTGCAATCCTCGGACTGTATGTCTGCTTTCCTGACATGAGTGTGACAGCATGAATTTCTATGCAGCTGTCATTCTCAGATCAGGTAAGCAGGCGGCCAGTCCGAGGATTGTGATGCGATCCTCAGACGTACGACCATCTGATTGAATCACTAACACCAACAAAGGGGTGGGATTATGTGCGGGGGAAGGGGTGATTATTTATTTGACATTAACATACGTTTGACTAGTCGATGCGTAACTATAAATTTTCCGGGGCTTACATGAACACAATGGCGTAACGTACAGCAATAAAAGTTCCATATCCTGAAAGGGCTGCCCAAGCCCTATTTCAGGATACTGTTAGTAGGGTGCGCAAAAGCAACCTAACATTCCCTTTAAGATGCCCAAAGAGGCCTTATTCTTTGGTTTAGCAGGCAGAAATGATGGTGTGGATTCCAACTCTGCAGACCGGGAAAGTGGGAACGGTAACTTTTTATACTTGATATTGAGTCCATACAACGGTAATAGCAAAATATTTAGTGCCAAAATGTCATTAAATCCTTTCTTATAAACTCAGAAAGTAATCTTTACAAAAATACATTTGACTTCTAAAACCAACTGTTTGTCAGTTTTAAAACATAAATAGGAACAGTTCTCAGTTAATGGGAACAGATTAGTAAGGTTTTCCATCTGATAAAATAAATGCATAATTACAACCAGTAGGATAATGCTTGAACAGTTATATATCCAAGATTAGAATCAGGTCTTGTTAAATGAGCGATTGCATATCTGATGTACATGGGCTGAAAGAAAATAGAAATAATTGTCAGTATCATGCAATGTCTTATTCACTCTCCTCAACATTGAAATTAAATTGAAAGAAAAAGCCGTGGAATTCTGGATATCATGGGATAGACAGACATATTACTGATAGTCAAATGATGAAAAAATAGAAATAACATTTTTAAAAACATCTCGATTTATTCAGTATAAAGTATGAGTGTAATTTGCAGAAATACATGTGCTTACACACCTTAGCTGCTGTCAGTGAGGTTAATTGCTATCTGAGAAATGTACTGCCACCCCAGATTCACTTGAGAATGAAAATCATCAAGATCCACTGCAGGCAGCTTCCTTGGCAATTTCCAACCAATAAAGTGTCTCAGGAGTCATTTTCTAGACTGACAGCATCAGGCCACATGTTGCTTATGCTACTGTTAGCAGCCTGTGTAACCTAAATGTGATATCATTACCTGAAGTGTCTTTGGTCTTGGCTCCCATCGAGCACATCGGATCTTTATGATTTGCGTGCTAAGTACATTCAGTATGGTAGAACATTTCTGAGGCAACCATTAGTAACCTCACTGACAGGTTGTGAAGGTGTATAAGTGTGTAGATTTCTGCATATGGTGCTCATACTCGATACTGAATACCTCAAGATCTTTTGAAAATTTTCTTTCTGTTAGCACCACGCCGGCTTCCTGGTGTGTCAATTCACTCACCCGTGCTGCAGTTGGTTCCTCTCCCATTAATGCTCCGCATGCTCACAGCAGCACTTTCAGCCTGGCCTCTGGCCATGTTCTAAGGGCATGCGCGCGCTCCCGCCCTCTTAACGGGCCAGCGCGTGCTATTTTCTCCCTAGCCAATGGTTTTGAGGCATTATGTATATATTGCTTCCTCTCCACTGGGGAGGTGCCTGAGCAACCTTCCTGTTCCTGTCTATGTTGTGCTAGGTCACATACAAATACAAATCCTGCTTATGGTACGCTAAGTACAAATTTTGCCTGCAGTACTCTAAGTGCAAATCCCACATGCTGCACTATGAAGCAAATCCAACTTGCTGCACTCTAAGGCAAATTCTGCCTGCTGCACTCGGAAGCAAATCATAGAATCATAGAATCATAGAATCGTAGAATCGTAGAGTTGGAAGGGACCTCCTGGGCCATCTGGTCCAACCCCCTGCTCAAAGCAGGATTCGCTAAATCATCCCAGTTAGATGTCTGTCCAGCCTCTGTTTGAAGACTTCCATTGAAGGAGAACTCACCACTTCTCGTGGCAGCCTGTTCCACTCATTGATCACTCTAACTGTCAAAAAGTTTTTTCTAATATCTAATCTGTGTCTCCTCCCATTCAGCTTCATCCCATTGCTTCTAGTCTTTCCTTGTGCAAATGAGAATAAAGTTGATCCTTCTACAATGTGACAGCCCTTTAGATATTTGTAGACAGCTATTAAGTCTCCTCTCAGTCTTCTCTTTTGCAAACTAAACATTCCCAAATCCTGCAACCTTTCCTCATAAGACAGGGTTTGCAGACCGGTCACCATTCTGGTCGCTCTTTTCTGAACTTGCTCCAGTTTGTTGATGTCTTTTTTAAAATGTGGTGCCCAAAATTGGACACAATATTCCAGATGAGGTCTGACCAAAGAGGAGTAGAGGGAAATAATTACTTCACGTGATCTAGACTGTATGCTTCTGTTAATACATCCTAGAATTGCATTTGCCTTTTTTGCTGCTGCATCACACTGTTGACTCATATTCAGTCTGTGATCTATTAGTATACCCAAGTCTTTTTCACATGTGCTGTCACTTAGCCCTATTCCTCCCATTCTATATATGCTTTTTTCATTTTAATTGCCCAGATGTAGTACTTTGCATTTCTCCCTGTTAAAAACCATTCTGTTAGTTGCTGCCCACTTCTCCAGTTTATTTAAATCTTTTTGAATCCTCTCTCTCTCTTCTCTAGTATTAGCTATCCCTCCTAGCTTTGTGTCATCAGCAAATTTAATCAGTTTACCCTCAATTCCTTCATCTAAATCGTTGATAAAGATGTTGAACAATACAGGGCCCAGGACAGAGCCCTGTGGTACCCCACTTGAGACATTCTTCCAACTGGATGTGCAGCCATTTACGACCACTCTTTGGGTCCGATCACTAAGCCAGTTATGAATCCACCTAACAGTTGCCTTGTCCATTCCATACTTAGTCATTTTTTCAATAAGGATTGTATGAGAGACTTTGTCAAATGCTTTGCTGAAGTCAAGATATACTATATCTACAGCATTTCCTTGATCCACCCAATCAGTAATACCATCATAGAAGGAAATTAAATTAGTCTGACATGACTTATTAGTTACAAACCCATGCTGACTCTGTTTAATCACTTCATTCTTATCCAGGTATTGACATACATGTTGTTTAATAAATCCTGTCCAGATTAACCTCTGTACTACCTGATCACACAAACTCAGCAGATCATGACAGTGAGGAGGATTTCTGATTGAACCCCCTGGCCAAATTCTGAATGTAGCCTGGAATAGCTTGAGTCCCAGATGGGACAGAGGGTAAGTTCGTCCTCTAGAGCGTGAAGACCCGGGAATCAAGTCGATAGGGCAGTCATATGGCCTGTGGGGCGGCAAAGACTCTGCCTCCTTCTTGATAAATACGTCAGCGAAGGACCAATAGGCAGGAGACAAACTGAGCAGCGATGCCGGATTAGATGGGACCTTAGCCGAGCGTACGGGAGCCAGACACCTCCCATGACAGAAATGTCCCCAGCGGAGCACCTCTTCAGTTCTCCAGTCCAACACAGGTTCGTGCTGACGCAGCCATGGTAGGCCCAAGAGAAAGGCGTGAGGCATGTTGGTGAACATCCCAATATGGACCTCAAGCGGCTCAGTAGGCAAAAAATTAACCGTCTCTCTCCCATCAACAGATGTTATTGCCAGGGGGTTCTGGAGTGGATGAACTGGGATTTGGAACCGAACCACTACAGCCTGAAGGATGAAATTTCTGGCTGCCCCAGAATCCAAATATGCTGACTCAACAAACTGGGATGGCCAAAGTAAGAGGTTGAGAGATGTCCTTTTCGTTTAGAGAGACCTCTCCTACCGCCCCAAAATGCCAGAGCATCTTCGGTCCTTGAGAAAATGGAGCCAGGCACTGCGGTTTACTTTCACGTGCCACTTCACTAGCACGTTCACGGAAGCGGAGATGGCGAGGAAGATCAGGTCGTCGAGGGTAGTTGGTAGGTCTCGACCGGCTAACTCATCCTTAATATCTCTGGAAAGCCCCTCCCAGAATGTCGCCACTAAAGCTTCCTTATTCCATCTGAGTTCGGATGCCAAAAGCGTACCGCATATTGCCCCACAGTAGAATTGGACTGACGTAAACGAAGAAGAGCTGAAGCTGCTGAGGTAGTTCACCCAGGCTTATCGAGCACTTTGTGGAAAGCTTCCAAGAATGCTGGCAAATTGCAGATGATCGGATCCTCCAAGGTGCGACATTAAAAAATGCCAACTTTGCGTGTGGAAGAAATTCAAAATGTAGCCGGCACTGGTTGATGAACCTGCGGCAGAGCTTCGGACTGCCTTCAAAACATGGTGGGGCTGCGAGTCGGGGGCCAGTATCCTTAACTAAGCAAATTGTCTGGGAAGTCTCCTGGTACATGGTCTGTATGGGCAGGGTTCGGGATCTAGCGGGATCCATGGCCTGAGCAAACTGTCACGAACATGGTTTGTGGAACCACTGTACCACGGACCGCCGAGAGCCTGGAGGGGTGTGACTAAGTGATCACCTGACTATTCACTAGAGCCTCTGATGGTGAGGTTAGACTTGTCTCCCGATGAACGCCAGGTACCACTCCAGGGCAGACCAATGGTCACGCAGCAGCTGGACTAGTAGAACAGACAGGATGAAGCAGCTGGTAGAGATTGTATCAGCGTGCAGTAGACAGAGTTTGCATCAGAGTGCAGCTAGCAGCCTCACTCTGAGATTCTGGGAGGCTTTTTTGTAGCCTCATTGTGGGCTCACTCCTTGTCGCTTATACTCAGACCCTTGGCTGAGTGTGTGAGCCTGGTGTGCTTTGTGACTGTGATACTTTGTGCTTGCTTGGTTTTGATCCAGTTCTGTCTCTGTTACGAGTTCTGCCTGTTCCTTTTGTACTGCTCTGCTATTCCCATGTATGACTCTTTTGACTTGGACCTGACTACTCTCTGACTGCCTCTCTTGCTGTCTCTGTGTATGATTCATTGCTTACGTTTTGACTATTCTCTGCTTGTCCCTCTGGTACCGCGCCGTCCTCCCCGTGTATGACCCCCGCTTGTCTGACTTGAGTTTCCCTAGCCTTTGCTCTAGGATTCCTGTAATAGAACCCTATCCTGCAGCAGGACGCTAAGCCACACGCCCTGTGGTCACATGATCGTAGGTCCTTGTACTGCTAAACTACTTTCAGTGTTGCAGATCCTGTTGTCTGAACTTTCCCTGCAGTATCGGTCCCCGGGTCCTCCCGTAGTCTGGGTGAGTTACCCTGTTCAGCCGCGGCAGTTCGCCGGCGCTGACAGGATCCTGATACTCACCTGCTGGGGCCGGGTTTTTCTTCAAGAAGGACGGATCTCTACGACCCTGTATAGACTATCGAGGTCTCAACCAGATCACGGTGAAAAATAAATATCCTATCCCACGGATTCCAGACTTGTTGACCAATTAAGAGGTGCCAGGATCTTCACCAAATTAGATTTAAGAGGCACCTACAATCTAATCCAGATGAATGGAAGATGGCTTTCAACACCAGGGACAGACACTATGAATACCGAGTGATGCCATTTGGTCTCAGTAATGCACTGGCCGTTTTCCAAGAGTTCGTCAACGATATCTTCCAGGACCTGCTTTATACCTGTGTTGTGGTGTACCTGGATGGTATTCTAATATTTTCCCAGATCTGGCCTCCCACAGACGAGGAGTTCGGCAAGTTCTTCAGCGTCTTAGGGAGAATCGACTCATATGAGAAGTGCATTTTCGAACAGTCCTCTCTTCCTTTCTTAGGATACATTGTCTCAGATATCGGACTTAGGATGGATCCCGAGAAGGTCTCTTCCATCCTTAAATGGCCGCTGTCCGTGGGAGTCAAGGCAATACAAAGATTCCTTGGCTTTGCTGATTATTATTGGCAATTTATCCTGCACTTCTCCACACTGACTGCTCCCATCTCTGCCATAACTCAAAAGGGAGCCGATCCAAAGAACTGGTCCCCCAAGGCTGAAGAGGCCTTCCACTCTTTCCACTCCACTGCACCCATTCTGCACCGTCCGGATCTGAATAAACAGTTATTTCCTGAGGTGGATGCATCCTCATTAGGGGCCGGAGCTGTGCTTAAGCAGACGTCCTCCTCGGGTCACCGCGTGTCCTGCGGCTTATTCTCCAAGGCCTTCTCCACTCCAGAACGTAACTACTCCATCAGGGATCGGGAGTTGTTCGCTGTTAAGATGGCTCTGGAGGAGTGGCGATACCTGCTGGAGGGTGCAGTTTATCCAGAAGTGATCTACACAGACCATAAGAATCTGGCATATCTCCAGTCCACTCAGAGGCAATCCTCGCCAAGCTACATGTGGTCTTTGTTTTTTGCCCGCTTTAACTTTCTTTTGTATTTCAGAATCCAGTGACAAGAATGTCAGAGCTAATGCCCTCTCTCGCTCATTTTTATCTTGGGACCAAGAGGAGGACCCTCAATTTATTATTGAACCCTCTAAGATGGTTATGGTCGTCTCTGTCTGCCTGTCGTGATTTCCTCCAGGAAAGACCCTTGTGGATGAATGTGAGAAACAGCGGGTTTTGTCTTGGGGTCACTCGACCATGGTGGCTGGTCACGCGGGACAAAGGAAGACATTACAATTGATCTCTCGTCATTACTGGTGCCCATCCATGAGGATGGAGATCTATGCTTATGTGTCTGCCTGTTCGACTTGTACCAGCAATAAAGTTTCTAGACGGCTTCCCACCGGTTCTCTTATGCCATTTCCCATTCCATCTATTCCTTGGCAGCATATAGCAATGGACTTCGTTACAGATTTGCCAGTTTCTGAGGGTGGCACCGTCATCTGGGTAGTCGTGGATCGCTTCTCAAAAATGGTGCATTTCACCTCATTGTCTGCCCTTCCGTCTGCTCCTGAATTGGCTGACTGTTTCATTAAGCACGTTTTCCGCCTGCATGGATTTCCTCGCCACATCGTATCCGATCGAGGTTCGCAGTGTCAAGAACACCACACTGCACTTGCTCATTGAGCCTGTGCGTGTGTCCTGAGTAAGACAAACTGTGCTCAGAGATACCTGTGGAGCGGGCAGCAGCAGAGAAGATGCGTGCTTCAGACCCGCAGGACCTGAAGCACGTGACTGCTGGGGGCATGGCCTAAACCCCAGAGAGCTAGGAGCTGCAGGAAAACTCCTAGAATGGTAACTACGGAACAAAGTTACTAATTGGCATAAACAGGGACATAAACCAGATCATACCGGGGTCAAAGCACGAGATAGCACGACAATTACCAAAGGGCTAGACAGAACGGATAGTCAAGATGTAGCCAAGAAGTCAGAAACCAGAGAAGCAGATATACAGTACAGAATCAACAGACAAACTCACAACGGGGGACAGAACCGGATCAGAACCATATAAGCAAGCTATAAGACAACGAACAGGCACACAGGGGTCAACACACTCGGCCAAAGGCAAAAGTATAACTGATAGGGATTGGAGTTTCTCAGGGCTATAAAAAGCCCTCCCTGAACCTAAGAGAGGCCACAATACTTAACCTCAGGCGTGCAGGTCAAAGCCTGCACTGAGCTCAAGACATTAACCCCTGACGTGCAGGTCAAAAACCTGCACTGGGATCATGACACGTAGTTTACTTCCAGATTCTGGCGATCACTCTGTAAACATCTGGATATCGTCTGGGATTTCTCCTTGGCTTATCACCCTCAGTCCAATGGACAAGTGGAGCAGGTCAACCAGGTCCTGGGAAACTACCTGCAACACTTTGTCAATGCCCACCATAATGATTGGATGAAATTACTTCCCTGGGCTGAGTTCTCGTACAAGAATCATGTTGGTGAAGCCTCTGGAGAGTCGCCAATCTACATCGTGTTTGGTCGTCAACCCAAGGTTCCCCTTCCAGTGACGGTTCCTTCTGATTTTCTGCGACATATGTCCTTTCCAAGGATTTTGTGAAGTTGTGGGAGGACAGCAGAGTCACTTTAGAAGCATCCTCGCTTCATATATATGCAGACAAGAGGCGCCTGGATCCTCCGTGCTTCCATCCTGGAGACATGGTATGTACGTCCAGGTACGTCTGGCTGAAGATCCCTTCTAACAAGTTGGGTCCTCGTTTTATCGGGCCTTTCTAGATATTGAAGCAGATCATAGTAACATAGTTTTGAAGGCTGAAGGAAGACCTTATGTCCATCTAGTTCAGCCTATTTTTAGTGCAGCTGATCTGCATTGTTGATCCTGGGGAAGGCAAAAAACTCACAGAGTAGAAGCCAATTTTCTCCATAGGGAAAAAAATTCCTTCCCCAAAGCTGGGTCAACCAACTACCTATAATATTATGTTATTCGTAACCTTCTATACTGTTACTCAAGAGAAAAGCATCCATTCCTTTCTTAAATTCATTCAGTGAGTTGGCCATCACCACTTCCTCAGGAAGAGAATTCCAGAGCCTCACTGCTCTTACCATGAAGAACCCTCTTCTATGCTGGTGCAGAAATTGTCTTTCCTCCAAACGAAGAGAATGCCCCCTTGTTCTTGTCACAGTCCTTGGTACAAACAGTTCATTGGAGAGATCTCTGTATTGCCCTCTGATATACTTGTACATATATATTAGGTCTCCCCTAAGTCTTCTCTTTTCTAGAGTAAATAGACCTAATTTTGCTAACCTTTCTGGGTATTGTAGTGAGCCAACTCCATTTATCATTTTAGTAGCCCGCCTTTGAACCCTTTCAAGTTCAGTAATGTCTTTCTTGAGCACCGGCGTCCAAAATTGCACACAATACTCCAAGTGTGGTCTGACGAGTGATTTGTACAGAGGGAGAATTATGTTTTCATCTCGTGTCCCCAGACCTCTTCTAATGCATCCCATGACCCTATTTGCTTTGGTGGCAGCTGCCTGACACTGGGCACTCCAATTTAGCTTCTTATTGACTAAGACGCCTAAGTCTTTTTCCATGTCTGATTTCCCCAGCAGTTTCCCATTTAGTAAGTAATTGTAGCATCTGTTTCTCCTTCCCATGTGCATAACCTTACACTTATCTGTGTTAAACCTCATTTGCCATTTTCAGCCCAATTCTCCAATTTACTCAAATCTGTCTGTAGTTGCAAGCTGTCCTCCTTTGTGTTAATTACCTTACATAGTTTTGTATCATCTGAAAATACTGATATTTTACTGTGTAAGCCATCCACTAGATCATTAATAAATATATTAAATAGTAGGGGGCCCAATACAGAACCCTGTGGTACCCCACTAGTAACCATGGCCCAATCTGAGTATGCACCATTAATAACCACTCTTTGTTTTCTATCACTAAGCCAGATCAATGAGATCTCCTATATATTAAAGCTGCCTCCTTCTCTGCAGATTCCAAATTCCTTTCTTGTATCTCTACTGAAGCCAGTCATTTTGAGTCCCTTTTTCAAGGATCCCAGCACCACGCCCATGCCAACAGCCTGTGAACAGCCAGTGAACTGACACGCTGGGAAGCCTGAGTGGTGCTAATAGTACCCCAAGAAGCAAATTGGTATATAATGGATATTTAAAACTTAACTTTTAATCAATTTAAAAACAATTAAAGTGCCATCAAAGTGCCATACAAAAGTGCTCGTGCATTGTGCAAATAAAAACAACAACCTGTGCTAAGTCGCCTTTGCTTCCCTTTAAGCAGGACAACAGATGTCAGGCAAATAATCCGATTCTATATTGCTGTACCCTGGTATTCACCTCCAAGTGCACCAGATTCAGTTGTCTCAGCTTATCCTCGGATATTCCTCTTTATATGCCATCCATAGTAAGCTTATATATATATATTACAAACCACCAAGCTCCACACTATGATACAAAATATCAGCGAGATATTATGTCCTTAACCCCTTCACCCCCAAGGGTGGTTTGCACGTTCAAGACCGGGCCAATTTTTACAATTCTGACCACTGTACCTTTATGAGGTCATAATTCTGGAACGCTTCCATGGATCCCGGTGATTCTGACACTGTTTTCTCGTGACATATTGTACTTCATGATAGTGGTAAAATTTCATTCAAATAACTTGCGTTTATTTGTGAAAAAAACGGAAATTTGGCAAAAATTTTGAAAATTTCGCAATTTTCCAACTTTGAATTTTTATGCCCTTAAATCACAGAGATACGGCACACAAAAAACTTGATAACTAACATTTCCCACATGTTTACTTTACATCAGCACAATTTTGGAACCAAAATTTTTTTTGGTTAGGAAGTTATAAGGGTTAAAAGTTGACCAGCGATTTCTCATTTTTACAACACCATTTTATTTTTAGGACCACATCACATTTGAAGCCACTTTGAGGGGTCTATATGATAGAAAATACCCAAAAGTGACACCATTCTAAAAACTGCACCCCTTAAGGTGCTCAAAACCACATTCAAGAAGTTTATTAACCCTTTAGGTGCGTCACAGGAATTTTTTTGAATATTTAAAAAAAAAAATGAACATCTAACTTTTTTTCACAAAAAAAATACTTCAGGTTCAATTTTTTTATTTTGCCAAGGGTAACAGGAGAAATTGGACTGCAAAAGTTATTGTGCAATTTGTCCTGAGTACGCTGATACCTGATTTATGGGGGGGAACGACTGTTTCGGCGCATGGCAGAACTCAGAATGGAAGGAGCGCCGTTTGACTTTTTCAATGCAAAATTGGCTGGAATTCAGATCGGACGCCATGTCACGTTTGGAGAGTCCCTGATGTACCTAAACAGTGGAAACCCCCTACAAGTGACCCCATTTTGGAAACTAGATCCCCCAAGGAACTTATCTAGATATGTGGTGAGAACTTTGAACCCACAAGGGCTTTACAGAAGTTTATAACGTACAGCGGTACAATTAAAAAATCATATTTTTTCCACAAAAATGATCTTTTCACCCCAATTTTTATTTTCCCAAGGGTAACAGGACCCTAAAAGTTATTGTGCAATTTGTCCTGAGTACGCTGATACCCCACATGTGGGGGTAAACCACTATTTGGGCACATGGCAGAGCTTGGAAGGGAAGCAGCGCCATTTGACGTTTTTGGCTGGAATTGAGATCAGACACCATGTCGCGATTGGAAAACCCCTGATGTACCAAAACAGTGGAAACCCCCCACAAATGACACCATTTTGGAAACTAGACCCCCTAAGGAACTTATCTAGATGTATGGTGAGAACTTTGAACCCCCAAGGGCTTCACAGAAGTTATAACATAAAGCCGTACAATTTAAAAATCATATTTTTTCCACAAAAATGATCTTTTCACCCTCAATTCTTATTTTTCCAAGGGTAACAGCACCCTAAAAGTTATTGTACAATTTGTCCTGAGTACGCTGATACCCCACATGTGGGGGTAAACCACTATTTGGGCACATGGCAGAGCTCGGAAGGGAAGCAGCGCCATTTGACGTTTTTGGCTGGAATTGAGATCGGACACCATGTCGCAATTGGAAAACCAGTGATGTACCTAAACAGTGGAAACCCCCCACAAATGACACCATTTTGTAAACTAGACCCCCCAAGGAACTTATCTAGATGTGTGGTGAGAACTTTGAACCCCCCAGTGCTTCACAGAAGTTTATAACGCCTGGGCGTGAAAATAAAAAATTTGTATTTTTTCCACAAACATGATCTTTTAGTCACCATTTTTTTATTTTCCCAAGGGTAACAGGAGAAATTGGACCCCAAAAGTTGTTGTCCAATTTGTCCTGAGTACGCTGACACCCCATATGTGGAAGAAAACTACTGTATGGACACACGTCAGGGCTCGGAAGGGAAGTAGTGACGTTTTGGAATGCAGACATTGATGGAATGGTCTGCGGGTGTCATGTTGCCTTTGGAGAGCCCCTAATGTGCCTAAACAGTGGAAACCCCCCACAAATGACCCCATTTTGAAAACTAGACCCCCTAAGGAACTTATCTAGATGTGAGGTGAGCACTTTGAACCCCCAAGGGCTTCACAGAAGTTTATAATGCCAGGGCATGAAAATAAAAAAATCATATTTTTTCCACAAACATGATCAATTAGTTCCAATTTTTTTTATTTTCCAAAGGGTAACAGGAGAAATTGAACCCCAAAAGTTGTTGTCCAATTTGTCCTGAGTACGCTGACGCCCCACATGTGGGAGAAAACTACTGTATGGACACACGTCGGGGCTCGGAAGGGAAGCAGTGATGTTTTGGAATGCAGACTTTGAGGGAATGTTCTGCGGGTGTCATGTTGCCTTTGGAGAGCCCCTAATGTACCTAAACAGTGGAAACCCCCCACAAATGACCCCATTTTGGAAACAAGACCCCCTAAGGAACTTATCTAGATGTGCGGTGAGCACTTTGAACCCCCAAGGGCTCCACAGAAGTTTATAATGCCTGGGCATGAAAATAAAAAAAATCGTATTTTTTCCACAAACATGATCAATTAGTCCCCAATTTTTTCATTTCTCAAGGGTAACAGGAGAAATTGGACCCCAAAGGTTGTTGTCCAATTTGTCATGAGTACGCTGACACCTCATATGTGGGAGAAAACTACTGTATGGACACACGTCGGGGCTCGGAAGGGAAGCAGTGACGTTTTGGAATGCAGACTTTGATGGAATGGTCTGCGGGTGTCATGTGCGTTTGGAGAGCCCCTGATGTACCTAAACTATTGAAACTCCCCACAAGTGACCCCATTTTGGACACTAGACCCCCCACGGAACTTATCTAGATGTGTGGTGAGCACGTTGAACCCCCAAGTGCTTCACAGAAGTTTATAACGCTCGGACGTGAAAATAAAAAAATCATTTTTTTCCACAAAAATGATATTTTTGCCCCCAATTTTTTATTTTCCTAAGGGTAGCAGGAGAAATTGGACCCCAAAAATTGTTTTGCAATTTGTCCTGAGTAGGCTGATACCCTACATGTGGGGGTAAAACACTGTTTGGGTGCATGGCAGAGCTTGGAAGGGAAGGAGCACCATTTGACTTTTTCAACTCAGAATTGGCTGGAATTGAGATCAGACGCAATGTTGCATTTGGAGAGCCCCTGATGTGCCCAAACAGTGGAAACCCCCAATTCTAACTCCAACCCGAACCCCAACACACCCCTAACCCTAATCTCAGCCCTAACCCTAGCCCTAACCCTAAACCTAGCCCTAACCCTAACCCTAGCCCTACCCTAACCCTAACCCTAGCCCTAACCCTAACCCTAATGGAAAAATGGAAATAAATACATTTTTTTTATTTTATTATTTTTCCCTAACTAAGGGGGTGATAACGGGGGGGTTTGATTTACTATTTATGGTGGTTTTTATGTTTGGCAGCTGTCGCACGCTAAAAGACGCTTTTTATTGTAAAAATAGTTTTTGCATCACCACATATTGAGAGCTATAATTTTTCCGTATTTTGACCCACCGAGTCATGTGAGGTCTTATTTTTTGCGGGACGAGTTGACGTTTTTATAGGTACCATTTTCGGGCATGTAACATTTTTTGATCGCTTTTTATTCCGATTTTTGGGACGCAGAATGAACAAAAACCAGCGTTTCATGAATTTCTTTTGGGGGAGTGCGTTTACACCGTTCCGCGTGCAGTAAAATTGATAAAGTGGTTTTATTCTTCGGGTCAGTATAGTTACAGCGATACCTCATTTAGGTCTTTTTTATGTTTTGTCGGTTTTATGCAATGAAAACTATTTTATATAAAAAATAATTATTTTTGCATCTCTTTATTCTGCGAGCTATAACTTTTTTATTTTTTCGCTGATGATGCTGTGTGGCAGCACGTTTTTTGCGGGACAAGATGACGTTTTCAGCGGTACCATGGATATTTATATGCGTCTTTTTGATCGCGCGTTATTACACTTTTTGTGTGGCGGTATGATAATAAATCATTATTTTTTGCTTCGTTTTTTATTTTTATTTTTTAAGGGGTTCGCTAAAGGGGTTAACTAATGGGACAGTTTTATAAGGCGGGTCGTTACGGACACGGCGATACCTAATATGTGTACTTTTATTGTTTTGGTTTTTTTTATTTCCAAAAAATGGATTTATTTGGGGGAATATATATTTTTTTTTTCTAATTTATTTGGCGATTTTTTTTTAAT
Source organism: Dendrobates tinctorius (assembly GCF_039654945.1). Taxonomy (NCBI): domain Eukaryota; kingdom Metazoa; phylum Chordata; class Amphibia; order Anura; family Dendrobatidae; genus Dendrobates; species Dendrobates tinctorius. The sequence goes on along the minus strand of NW_027361795.1, from coordinate 10,080,075 downwards.
TATTTTAACGCTTTTTTTTTAACTTTATTAAATAGTCCCAGGTGGGACATCACTGTCCTGTGACAGATCGCTGATCTGTCACATCACAGATCACTGTGACAGATCAGCAATCTGTCACAGGCATTGAAGAAGACTTCCTCTTGCCTGCGCTTTGCAGGCACTGAGGAAGCCAGCTTCCTGCAGGCCCCCGAAGGCCCTCGTCACCATCTTGGATTCGGGGGCCTGCAGGAAAGGAGCCCCCCGCAGCAGCGCTGCACATTGCGCTGCCGTGGGGGGCTCAGGGAAGCACGGAGGAGCCCCCTCCCTGCCGATGCTTCCCTTTAACCCCCGGTACACCGCGATCGTGTTTGATCGCGGTGTGCAAGGGGTTAACGTGTGGGCGCCGCTGATCGCGGTAGACGTACTATTCCGTCCATGGGCATAGGGGCCCGGGTCCCATGGACGGGATAGTACGTCTGATATCAGAAAGGGGTTAAGGGATAGGACGGACTTCTCTAACAATAGTAAATGCCTGAAAACCTTTACCTAAACGTCTCTCTGTGAGCCAGGAAAGATGTATATCTTTGTACCGTGTTAGCCAGTAGATAGAAAAATATTCAGGATTGAGAGTCCTCAGTAGTTGATACCTTTTAATGGCTAACTGAAAAGATGGTAACACATTGCAAGCTTTCGAGACTACTCAGGTCTCTTCATCAGGCTAGACTAATACAAAATCTGAAGTCACATATTTATGCACAATACAGCCTAGAAAAAATGCAATAGATAAGACAAGTGACGTGAAGCAGAACTATCAATATGGGAGAGGGAGAAACATAAATATAAACATTGGACCAGTTCATAGATAAGGAGTCTGGATGTTTTATGGTCCTCTGATTGGGGTCTAGTTCTGTGTTGCCCTGCAAGGTTTTAAAAGGAAATTCCTTAATTGATGTAAAAAGACATAAATCCATGCGACACATTCATTCCAGCACTGAGAGTGTCAAAGTTCGTCATAAATTTGTACTCCCAAACTCGTCTCTCTATCTGAGATGTGAAGTTACCTTTCAATACCAGTAATTTCATATCCATGCTGCTGTGATCAGGGATACAGAAATGTTTTGCCACAGGTAGATCCATTCTTTTTTCTCTTATTGTGTGACGATGAGCATTCATCCTTGTTCTAAGCTTTTGCCCTGTCTCCCCCACATACAGACCCCCAGTTGGACATTTAGTACAAATAATTAAGTACACCACATTAGATGTAATGCAGGTGAAAGTACCTGGGATCTTGTAGTCCTGATGTGAGTTGGGGATCTTTATCTTGTCCGTGGTCATTATAAATGGACAGGTTTTACATTTTTTCTGGTTGCAAGGAAAGGTTCCTGCAGCTGTTGGAGAGGACAGGGAGCTTCTGACAATGATGCTTCTTAAATTTGGGGGCTGCCTAAAACACAGCAGTGGGGGGTCTGGAAAAATTGATTTTAATCGGGCATCTTTTTGTAGTAAAGGTTGTAATTTCCGTGCAGCTCCCCTTAGCACCTCCAGATTTGGGTTGTATATTTGTATTGTATTGTATTGTATTGTATTGTATTGTATATTTCTCAGTGAGCCAGTGTCGCATGTACAACACCTATGGAGCGCAGTATAAAGGAGTCTGGGATTCGTCCACTATTGCTGCATTCATAATACTCTCATGGTGCATAATAAAAATGTTACACTGTACTTATCTAGGTATCGTGGGTCTCTATAATGATGCCTGTGGTGCGCTCACGATCACAAATTGTTTTTAAATAATTGATCAAAAGTTAAGTTTTATATATCCATTATATACCAATTTGCTGCTTAGGGTACTATTAGCACCACAAAGGCTTCCCAGCGTGTCAGTTCACTCACCCGCGCTGCATTTGGCTCCTATCCCCCTCATGCTCCTCATGCTCCCAGCAGCACTTCCAGTTGGGCCTCTGGCCATGTTCTAAGAGCGTGCTCCTACTCTTTTAAAGGGCCAGTGCGTGCACTTGCCATTTCCTCTCCATCTAATGGTTTTGAGGCATTATGTGTATATTGCTTCCTCTCCACTGGGGAGGTGCTTGAGCAACCTTCCTGTTCCTGTCTATGTTGTGTTAGGTAGCATACAAGTACAAATCCTGCCTATTGTACTCCAAGTACAAATCCCACTTGCTGCACTATGAAGCAAATCCTGCTTTCTGCACTCTGAAGCAAATCCTGCTAGCTGCACTCTGACACAAACTCTGTCTCTGATAACAACTCTGTCTGTTGCACTCTGATACAAACTCTGCCAGTTTGTTCCATTGGTCTGTCCTGGAGTGGTACCTGGCATTCATCAGGAGCCAAGTCTAACCTCACCATCAGAGGCTCTAGTGAATAGTCACGCCCTTCCAGGCTCTTCACGGTCCATGGCGCAGTGGTTCCACAATCCACGTTCGTGACACTTTCTATTTTTTATCATTTGCATATCAGTAACAGGTCTACAGAACTGTGATTTCCATGATTCCACACATTTTCTTTCTTGTTGCAATTTCAATTTTGAAGAATTTAAATATAAATATAATGCAAACTCACCTGAAAACCATTGGTAATAGCTGGAAAAGACAACACACAGAGCCAGGCATAAAAATAGCATCCAACGTAGAATATCCCAGGCTGTGTAGTTCTCATGCCTGTAAATAGCCAAATAGAATGATCACATTGAAAGTAATTTATTTCACATCTTTACTTCAATTGACCTACTGCATTTGAACTTACATGTAGGTTCCCAGGCCATGATGTTAAAGGGAACCTGTCACCTCGGAAAATGCTATTTACCTGCTAATATGGGTTTATTCTGCAGGTAAGAAGCATTATAATTCTGCCAGGCCACCTTACCAAAATTGCTCCTATTGGGAGAAAATAAACTAGTTTCCTCCAAGGAGTTAATTTTCTTCCAATAAGGTGGATGGGCAGCATTATAATGTTACGTACCTGCAGATTAACATGAACTTTGCAGGTAAATAACGCTTTCCAATGTGACAGGTTCCCTTTAAATATATGTGACTGACTGTGTCACTTGCCAATAATTACAGTACCACTACCAGAAGGTCTTAATGACCGACAATAATATGCTAGAAACTAAACGCACTATGGATACCGTGTAGTAAGAGCAATAAAATGTAGTAAAAATAACTATATACTGTATATATACAGTATATATATATACAGTGTGTATATATATATATATATATATATATATATATATATATATATATATACACACACACACACAGTATAAATATATATCTGTACATCCACAGCTCCTAGCATATGAGCTGAATAAGGACCGATTGTCAAGGGTATTGTCAGCTTTAAAAATGGCGCTCCTGCAATATTCTTTAGTGCGCATGCATTGCCCTTCTCTCGCCGCTTTCTCCAGCTTCCGTATCTGCGGTGCACTTCGTGTTGGATCACGTTGGGCCCCACGTGGTTTTGACGTCGGCTGTTTTGTGGTGCGGCCGCTGGGGGATGCTGTGGTGACTATGGCAACGCAGCATTTTCTCCCAGTTCACAGCCCCATAACTTTTCCGGGATTTAACACATATAAACTTGACGCACATGGGTTATACTGTGCCCCTTGAAGAAGAAGTCAATCCGAAACGTGCATTGGGGCGGGCGGGTGTACCACTGTACCACTGGGCCTATGTGGGTGAACTAATCCAGGTTATGATCGGTCATATGATACTATATACTTTACTAATAATGATCATTGTGTGTTGTTGTTTCACCCTGATATCTCACTGTGGACTTCTTACACTCTATTTACCTTCTAAACCATTGTAATTATCATGATATGATATGCCAATGTTGTCCCATATGTGCCCTGCATGTACAGTGGGTTCGGAAAGTATTCAGACCCCTTTACATTTTTCACTCTTTGCTTCATTGCAACCATTTGGTAAATGCTAAAAAGTTTTTTTTTCTCATTAATGTACTCTGCACCCCATCTTGACTGATAAAAAGTGGAAATGTAGAAATTTTTGCAAATTTATTAAGAAAGAAAAACTGAAATATCACATGGTCATCAGTATTCAGACCCTTTGCTCAGTATTGAGTAGAAGCACCCTTTTGAGCTAGTACAGCCATGAGTCTTCTTGGGAATGATGCAACAAGTTTTTCACACCTGGATTTGAGGATCCTCTGCCATTCTTCCTTGCAGATCCTCTCCAGTTCCTTCAAGTTGGATGGTGAACTTTGGTGGACAGCCATTTTCAGGTCTCTCCAGAGATGCTCATGTCAGGAACACCGCACTACACTTGCTCACTGAGCCAGTGCGGGTGTCCTGAGTACAAAGACAGTACTCAAAGATACCTGTGGAACAGGGCAGCAGCGGTGACGATGCGTGCTTCAGAGTATCAGGACCTGAAGCACATGACTGCTGGGGGCGTGGCCTAAGCTCCACAGATCTAGCAGCTGCAGGGAAACTCCTAGAAAGGTAACTATGGGACAATGTTACCAAGGGGCATAGACAGAGACAGAAACCAGACGAAGCCAGGGTCAAAGCACCAGATAGCAATACAGTACCACGGGGTTAAGACAGAAAGGATAGTCAGGACGTAGCAATAGGTCAGAAAACCAGAACGGGCAATAGACGGTACAATAGGGACAAACTGTAACGGAGTAACGATAGCCAAGCCAGGAGGTCAGAACCGGAGAAGACAGTAGTACCAAAGCGAGAGACGGAGTACAGAGTGAGGGAACAGGCCGGGTCATACACGGGAAGCAAACAAGCAACGCAGAATACATGCACACCAGGGGTCAGACACACCAGAACAACAGTATAGCTGACAGAGAACCCTGGTAAAGAGTGAGTATAAATACCCCTCCCAGATCCAGAAAGAGGCCACGAACACTTAACCCTGTGAGTGCAGGGCAAGAACCCTGTTCAAACCATGACAGTACCCCCCTCTTAATGGGGGGCCACTGGACCCCCAGGCTTGTCTGGGTATCTGGCGTGGAAAGCCCGCACCAGACGATCGGCATGCACCGAACTGGCCGGAACCCATGACCGATCTTCCAGAGAGTACCCCTTCCAGTGTATCAGATACTGGAGTCTGCGGCGCACCCACCGGGAGTCAACAATGCACCCTACTTCATACTCCAGCTGCCCCTCTACCAGCACTGGTGGAGCATTTGATGAGGGATCCTCTCTCACCGTCCCCACAGGCTTTAACAGGGACCTGTGGAAGACATTAGAAATTATAAAGGAGGTGGGTAGCTGCAGTCGGTAGGCTACTGGGTTAACAACCTCCACAACTTTGTATGGGCCAATAAACTTGGGGCCCAGCTTTATAGAAGGTATCTTAAGCTTGATATTGCGGGTGGATAGCCACACCTTCTCCCCTACTGCAAATGCTGGACCTGGCCCCCTCCTCCTGTCAGCAAACCGCTTATAGTTTTCCTGGGCCTTGGAAATATTCCTCTGAACCTCCCTCCAAAGAATTCTAAGACGTTGTGTCACATCCTCAGCACCAGGACAACCTGAATCCATACGGGAAAACTCTCCAAAATGTGGGTTAAAGCCATAGTTGACCTGAAAAGGAGACTTCCCAGTAGACTGACTCACACGACCGTTGAATGCAAACTCTGCCATGGGCAATACCTCACACCAGTCCTCCTGCCTGGAAGAGGCCAAGCATCTCAGAATCTGCTCCAACGATTGGTTCGTGCGCTCCGTCTGCCCATTAGACTCTGGGTGGTAGGCAGAGGAGAAGGACAATGAAATCCCCAGCTTTTTGCAAAAAGCCCTCGAGGACCTGGCTACAAACTGTACCCCTCTGTCTGACACCACATTCATAGGCACTCCATGTAACCTAATTATATGCTGCATAAATAAGCGGGCCAGGGTTTCAGCAGATGGTAACGCGGGGAGAGGTACAAAGTGAGCTTGTTTTGAAAACCTATCCACCACCACCCATATCACCGAGTTGCCCCTGGAAGGAGGAAGATTTGTGATAAAATCCATGGACAAATGTGTCCATGGTCTATCCGGAATTGGCAAAGGCACCAATTCCCCGGCCGGCCGGACCTGAGAACTTTTAGAACGAGCACACACCCCACATGCAGTCACAAACTTTTTAATATCTGTTACCATAGAGGACCACCAGAAATCCCTCGCAATTGCCCCCTGGGTAGCTGCAATCCCAGGATGAGCACTCAACACAGAATCGTGAAATTCCTGCATAAGTCCGAGATGAAAACGCTCCGGTACAAACAATTTACCTGGGGGCTAACCACCAGGAGCCCGAGCCTGGGCCTCCAAAATCTCTCTCTGTAACTCAGATGAGATTTCGGCCACCACTACTCCTGGCTGAAGAATGGAGGAGGGAGGTTCTGGAGGGGACACCGAATCAAGGCATCAGCCTTGATGTTTTTAGATCCCGGGCGGAATGTGATGGTAAACTGAAAACGAGAAAAAAAAAGCGCCCACCGAGCCAGTCTGGGGGTCAATCTCTTGGCAGACTCAATATAGGCCAAATTTTTGTGATCAGTGATGACTGTAATGGGATGAACAGACCCCTCCAGGAAATGCCTCCATTCTTCAAAAGCCAACTTTACCGCCAACAACTCTCTATTGCCGACATCGTAATTTCTCTCGGCAGAGGAAAATTTTTTTGAGAAGAAGGCGCAAGGCCTCAGGTTAGTAAGGGTAGGAGGGCCCTGAGACAAAACTGCCCCCACCCCCACTTCCGAGGCGTCAACCTCCACGACAAAAGGTCTTGACAGGTCGGGTTGTACCAATACAGGGGCTGAAGAAAAGCACTTTTTTAATGTCATGAAAGAGTTTTTTGCAGCTACAGACCAATTTTTTACATCAGCTCCCTTGAGCGTGAGGTCCGTTAGAGGCTTTACCACCTGTGAAAAGCCCTTAATAAATTTCCTATAAAAGTTGGCAAAGCCCAAAAATCGTTGCAACCCTTTCAAGTCATGAGGTTGCACCCACTCCGTAACAGCCTGGACTTTCTTAGGATCCATGCGGAACCTCTCCCCTGACACAATCAACCCCAGAAAGGATACTTCTTGCATGAAAAATGAGCATTTTTCCAGCTTGGCATACAAATGATTATCCCTCAGTCTCATGAGAACCATCCGCAAATGGTGCAAGTGAGATTGACTGTCCACCGAGTACACCAGAATGTCATCCAAATAGATAACCACAAAACGACCGATCAAATCAGAGAAAATTACATTAATAAAATTCTGAAAAACAGTAGGAGCGTTGGTGAGACCAAAGGGCATAACCAAGTTTTCGAACAGCCCTTCAGTCGTCAGGAATGCTGTTTTCCATTCGTCCCCTTCACGGACTCTTATAAGGTTATATGCCCCACGTAAATCCAGTTTAGAGAACCACTTGGCCCCGGTGAGTTGGTTACATAGATCAGGAATTAGGAGGAGAGGGTATGTATTTTTCACAGTAATTTTGTTTAATTCCTGAAAGTCGAGGCACGGCCGCAAACCACCATCTTTTTTCTTAACAAAAAAGAAGCCCGCTGCCACAGGTGAAACAGAAGGCCTAATATGCCCTTTGCGGAGACTCTCAGTAATGTACTCCTTCATGGCTAGACGTTCGGGCCCGGACAAATTGAACAGGCGAGCCTTGGGTAACTTGGCTCCAGGGACTAGATTAATGGCACAATCAAAGGGTCTATGTGGTGGTAGCGCCTCAGCCTCACTTTCAGAAAATACGTCTTCAAAATCTTTCAGGCACTCCGGAATACCTTCCAGATCGACAGACGACACTGACACAGATTTTACTGGGGTGACAAGGGTTGTCAAGTTACAACATAGACCGTTAGCCATACAACCCCACTGAATGATCTCCCCTGTGACCCAGTCAATAGTAGGATTGTGACGTTGAAGCCAAGGCATATCCAGTATCAGTCCAGCCGGCAGATTATTTATGACAAAACATCTTAATTTTTCCAAGTGAGTGGAACCCACTTTCAGAGAAAAGGTATCAGTCATGAAACAAATTCCCTCCTGGGTGATAGGAGAAGAATCAATTGCCACGATTTTAACAGGATCTTTTAACCTGACTGTCCCTATCTTATGAAAAGTCACAACTTTGGCATCGATCAGATTAATAGAAGAACCACAGTCAACAAAGGCGGTAGTCCCAACCGGACCGCCTGTAAGTTCCAGTTCCACCGGAAGCAGAATTTTAGTAAGCGAGTAAAAGGGTACCTGGGAGTCTGGGCAACCTCCTCGATTGTTACCCAGACTCAGTCGTTTTCCTGACGGCTTCACTGAAGAAGGGCAAGAAGGACAGTTCCTTCTCCAATGTCCAGCGGATCCACAGTAAAAGCACAATTGGTTGTTTCTTCGGTGTCTCCTCTCTTTTTCCTCCAATGACGTGGCACCAACCTCCATGGGCTCAGGACTAGAGGCAGCGTCTCTCAGATTGGAGAATAAAGGGGTCTCCTGCAGCATGACCCCTCTTGCCCGCAGCCTACGGTCCATGCGGACAGCCTGGATCATAGCATCCTCCAAAGAATCCAGTGGAGGATGAAGGGCTAGGGCATCTTTCAAATGTTCGGACAGGCCTCTACAGAACAAACCCCGGAGGGCAGCGTTATCCCAGGAGACCTCCGCTGCCCAGCGTCTGAACTCAGAGCAGAACCATTCAGCAGAGTTCCTTCCCTGTGTCACACTCATCACCATATCCTCTGCCAGACGCACTCTATCAGGCTCATCATAAATGTGCCCCAGAGCCTCAAAGAACAAATTCACAGACATGCATTCAGGAGCAGAGGAAGAGAGAGAGAAAGCCCATGCCTGTGGAGCCCCCCGAAGTAGGGAAATGACGACCCCCACCCTCTGGAACTCATCCCCGGAAGAGCGGGGCCTCAGAGAAAAAAACAGCTTGCATCCTTCTCTGAAAGACCTGAACTCCTTTTTATCCCCTGAGAAAAGGTCTGGCAATTTGACCGGAGATTCTGGGAATGCCAATGACACATTTCTATCCCCAGCACAAGAATCCCCTGTAGCGGCAGCCCCCTGTACCGTATCCACCAACTGTTGCTGGGTCTGGGCCATCGTGCGCTGTTCCACATTAAGTTTGTGGAACATTTGGGTCAGGTGCTTGACCTGACCAGCCAAAGCTTGTATGGGATCCATGAGGATAAAACACACTTTTTTTTTTTTCCCTCAGAGGGGGAAAAAAAAACTGAAATGGTCAGCTATAATGTCAGGAACACCGCACTGCACTTGCTCACTGAGCCAGTGCGGGTGTCCTGAGTACAAAGACAGTACTCAAAGATACCTGTGGAACAGGGCAGCAGCGGTGACGATGTGTGCTTCAGAGTATCAGGACCTGAAGCACATGACTGCTGGGGGCGTGGCCTAAGCTCCACAGATCTTGGAGCTGCAGGAAAACTCCTAGAAAGGTAACTACGGGACAATGTTACCAAGGGGCATAGACAGAGACAGAAACCAGACGAAGCCAGGGTCAAAGCACCAGATAGCAATACAGTACCACGGGGTTAAGACAAAGGATAGTCAGGACGTAGCAATAGGTCAGAAAACCAGAACGGGCAATAGACGGTACAATAGGGACAAACTGTAACGGAGTAACGATAGCCAAGCCAGGAGGTCAGAACCGGAGAAGACAGTAGTACCAAAGCGAGAGACGGAGTACAGAGTGAGGGAACAGGCCAGGTCATACACGGGAAGCAAACAAGCAACGCAGAATACACGCACACCAGGGGTCAGACACACCAGAACAACAGTATAGCTGACAGAGAACCCTGGTAAAGAGTGAGTATAAATACCCCTCCCAGATCCAGAAAGAGGTCACGAACACTTAACCCTGTGAGTGCAGGGCAAGAACCCTGTTCAAACCATGACAGCTCAATTGGGTTTAGGTCAGGGTTCTGGCTGGGCCAGTCAAGAATGGTCACAGAGTTCTGAAGCCACTCCTTTGTTATTTCAGCTGTGCCCGCCAACCGCATGGGAACGCATCATGTTGCATTTCTGTGCAGTTGGCGGGCACGTCAAAACGACACATGTGGACGCATCCGTTCCCAATGTTAAAGATAGGTACACAGGACGCAGGTGGAACTAGGCGGAGCTTAAGGGAAGATGTGCAGAAGTAGGTGGGGCTTAAGGGAGGAAGTACGCAGCCCTCCGCACTCTTGCCAAACGCAAGTGTGTACTTAGCCCAACTGAGCTGTTTCTTCCAGACCTCTGCCAGACGTACATTCAACAAGTGAGGTTTGTGCTTTGAGTGCCTTGAGTTCTGTATGCTTAATCTTTTTTTGCCTGAGCTTGGAATTCATTCTGACTGTTTAACCTCTTCTGCTCTGATTCGTTATCCTCCTGATATCACTGACCTTGGAACGTTACTAAACCATGCTTTTGTCTCTTCCTTCTATTCATGACGTATTCTCCTGGTCTCTGACCTTGGTCTCCTTGACCATTCTGACTCACGGCTTGGCTGTGAGAAGTGACTAGCGTCACACATATGATTTAATCTATTCAGTTGCTGCTCTCTAATATACTCGCCTGATATTGGACAGAATTTTCAGTGTAACAGGTTCCCTTTTGCAAATTGTCTATTCAGAGAGGAAGAGGACTTGAACTCTAGTGCCACCTATTGGAAGTAGCAATCCTACAAGTCAACATCAACCCTTTAACGAGACTTGAAAAATGACTTAGGATAAAAGCCAAATCAGAATCTCAATTTGAAAACACGGTGTTTCGCAGTATTGCCCCTCGTCACTACACAGTATGAGATTTAGTTTTGCTAGGTGAGTGATTAAGACTCGGATCTAAGGCGTAAGGTTTCTCCTTGTGGAGAGTGACATGCCAGGTCTGGCACGCCAGTATAAGGAGACTTAAATGCAAGGTCCTCTGGGAAATTAAATATGCAATTTGCCTCTTCAGAGAGGAACAGGACTTGAACTCTATTGTCATCTATTGGAAGTAACTATCCTACAAGTCATTATCTAATGGAGCAGTGAAATATGACTGAGCATAAAAGCCAAATCAGACACTCAGTTTGCAGACATGGGGTTTCCGGGTATTGTCCCTTGTTAATACAAAATATAAGATCTAATTTGGCTTGGTGAGAGGCTAAGTCTCAGATCTAAGGGGTAATGTTTCACTTTGTGGAGAGTGATATGCTAGGTCTGGCGCACCAGCATGAGGAGACGCCATGTATGCTCCTCTGGGAACTTAAATATGCAAATTGTCTCTTCAGAGAGGAAGAGGACTTGAACTCTAGTGCCACCTATTGGAGTTAGCAACCCTAGAAGTCATTTTCATGTTACTCTTCACAAACCTTACCCCCTTAGATACCAGTATAAGGCTCTCACCCAGTCAAATCAGATCTCATACTTTGTATTGATGAGAGGCAATACCTCAAAACACCTTGACTACAAATTGAGATTCTGAAAAGTTGTGGAATTATAAAAATCACCGTATCGGTAGACATGTCAGTACAAACAATGAAAAAATGGAAACATTATTTTCAAAACACCTCAATTTATTCAATGTCAAGTCCTCACTTACACACCTTAGCATGGAATCATTGAAGTCATTTATGGTTGTCTGAGGAATGTTCTGTTACTCTGAATGTACTTGGACATGCAAAATATCAAAATCTGCTCCTGGTAGCTCTTCTACAATGACCAGCCAATAATGTCCTGAATGTACTTGATGGGGAAAAGTCTGGAGGCCCTGCAGGCCATTGTAACACATTTACATTAGGCTGCTCACAGTACTAGGGGCAATATATTACCTGGCATTGCAGTGCTGAAAAATGAAAATGTTCACAAGTGTCACAAGAACCATAATTCTCCACTTTTGGTCTTTAGACCAATATTTGGCTTTTATTGCATGTAAGAGGAAAGAGGGACTCACTTAAATGAGTAGATCTCCATTCCAGCCTCCAATGGTGTCTTGATTTGCACTATGATAGCCTGTGATAGCGGTGGTGTGCGGTTACTGAAACAGATGTAGCTGACATCTAGCTGGTATCACAATGCCTTCTGGTGATTTGTGTAGACAAGACTGGGACAAGGTACTTTGATGCCCTAGGCCAGTGATGGCGAACCTTTTAGAGACCGAGTTTCCAAACTGCAATCTAAAACCCACTTATTTATCGCAAAGTGCCAACGCGGCAATTTAACCCAAATACTGAGGTTTTAGATTAGAAAAACAACTCCTACGTTAGCGTGCTATAGCAAAGAGCTTGTAAGCCCTGCACTCCAAGCCTAAGATTCTAGCCACCGATTGCAGTGGAGGTCTGATCTTGAGAATGGATAGGATTTTTATTCAAAAGTAAAATTGCCACGTATGATGCTCCATACTGTATAATGGCCACACATAATGCTCCATACTGTATAATGGCCACATATGATGCTCCATACTGTATAATGGCCACACAGTGTGCCACACTGTATAATGGTCCCACATGATGATGCATACAATATAATGGCCCCACATGATGCTGCATGCAGTATAATGGCCCCATATGATGCTCCATACTGTATAATGGCCATTCAGTGGTGACATTTTTCTGTTATACTTTTCTTCTGATGCTTCCACTCCTGGTTTTGGCTTACAAATGCTGAGCATGTGAACGTGGCCTAAAGGTTATATCTGGGACTTTCTGAAAAACAAAAAATGTGCCTAAGCATTAACATGCAGGTAATTGCTACTTACCTGCCTGATGTGCACAGCACCATTCTTCCCCGGCATAGAGCGGTCACAGACCGCTCCTGCTGGCTATTCAGCTGCCTCTGCTAATGTCACATCAAGAAAGCGGTGAAATCTTTTTCACTCTGCTCTGTTAACTGGGCGGAACCGTTAGGCAGCAGGCAGCTGTCAATCAGAATGACGTCAGAAGTCACGGACCATTAACTAATGAGCCTGTTAGTGCTTAGGCACATGTTTTGTTTATCAGAAACTCCCGGATAGCACTGTGTACTTACAGTTGCTCATTTTGTCTTTCTACCCAGCTAATTCTTCCCTTTTCCATTAGGTCTATGACATCATGTGATTAATATCTGACGAGCTGAATCCTTCGAAGTCAGGCCAATGTATATTTGTATCTCATGAACCTACAGCTCACAGTATGACTTTAACAATGTTAAGGAGATGTTAGGAGTTATCAGTCTTTATCAGACTGCGGGCCATATGGGAACTACAGTACCGATGAGATGAAGTAAGTATCAACAAGTAAACATTTACATCCAGGTACCTTATAGGTGACCTATTCACTGATTGAGTCTTTTCTCTCTTTTTGTATCCATGTTGTTCAGATGCCATGATGACTTTTCACATCCACAGCTCTTCTCTCCAGATTCCTTCTTCTCCGTTCTTCTGCAGCACAACTCCACAAAGTGCCCTTAAAAATAACAGTTATTAAAATTCCCACTGCATAAAAAATATTTGTCCATATTAAGACCTAAATAAGTCTCCTATAGTATATGACCTCCATACTATCATGAGCTACACCCACCACACTGCTATTATCAGCTATAACCGCCTGCCCTTATGAACCATAGCCCCATCCTGCTGATATATATAGTCTCCATCCTGGCTGGTATATATGACCCCCATCCTGGTATAGATGCCCCCCATCCTGGTATAGATGCCCCCCATCCTGGTATATCTGGTCCTCCCATCCTGACTGGTATATATGGCACCCATCCTGCATCCTGGTATATATGGCTCCAATTGTGGTATATATGAAAATGAACATTGACTGCTCTCCACTCCCATAGTCCCACCCACCTCTCGGCTTCAGTGCCCACCTCTCCACTTCCCTGCTGTGTGGTTAAAATGCTCATCTGCTATGAGCGCCGGCCACAGGGTAGCACTCATAACAGTTCCGCGATGACAACCACAGCGGTCTCCTGCAGACCCTGGGTTGTCATGCCAACCCATTGATGACCCGCAGACACGTGACATGGGCGCTGAGGATATTGACAGCGGCAGTGGCGTAACTACAAAGTTATGGGCCCCGGTGAAAACTTTCAAATGGGGCCCCCCATGCCAAAATACATGCGTGGCTCCGCTCACCTCATACACGTGCGGCTCTGCTCCGTACACCTCGTACACGCACGACTCCGCTCCGTACACCTCCTACACACTCGGCTCCGCTCCGTCCAAAATTGTACACACACAGCTCTGCTACATCCACACTGTAAACCCCTCCTGACCCCACACATAAACTTTACCTCATCCAGCACCATGACAACCAGCACAGCAGAGTCCTGCAGACACAGAGGCCCCTGATCATCTGACCCCTGTCTCTTCCCCTCCTGTGACCTCATCACAGATCCTGTGCGCACATTGGAGAAAACAGCCTAGCGATGGGCTGCTGTCACTGCGGTGGGTCTCTGCGGGAGGGCGAGGATGGGGTGCATGGGGGGGCGTGGCGGCTCAGTGCAGTGCGGGACGCAGGTGGTGGGATCAAAAATGAGACTGTCCCGTGAGAGTCGGGACGATTGGGAGATATGCCTGCCCCACCCCTGACTCCCCCCCAGGCCTGGTCGCAGTGGCGACTCCTGCAACCATGGTAGTTACGTCCCTGGACAGCGGCATTTAACATGTTAACAACCGTGGGTTGATCGCGATTCCATCCCCATCTGTTAGGGGAAGATGTGCCGGAAAAGTTGCAGGTTCATCGCCGGAGCCTACATCAAACAGGGGGAGGTGACCTTGGACATAGCTACACATCCAAGGTCATAAAAGGGATAATAACCTCATTGATAGCATGCCAAGGCAGGCAAGTGTGTGTATTTATGCACATGGGGTTCATACTTAATAAAGAATAAATTGTGACGTTTTGAAAATGTTGTTTCCATTTTTTCATAATTTGCATATAAAACCATTGGTATTGATCCTGTGATTTTCACAATTCCACAACTTTTCCTTTTTTGTGTTGTAATTTCAGTGTTGAGCATTGTATATAGTTCAAGTGTAAACCAATTGAATGATGACTGGTGACGTCTCCAACTGAAGTAATTCATTTTTTACTTTTCTTTTTTATCTGGTACAGACCTCTGTGACTTCGCCCAACCACGACTTATTTCTGTAAAATGAAACACATCGCTTCTAAAGCATCCTCCCTACTATTCCCCAACTTCTACACTGCACTGGATGAAGAAGAAATGTGCCAGGGTGCGGCCAGTGGTAGCACGTCCCTTTTATTTCCTCCCATAGTAACAATAAAAAAATAAAATATATTACATGAGAGATGTCCAAACTTTTTTCCCCACCTCATAGCAGAAATGTGCCCTTCTGGCCCCGTAGAGCAGGGGTGGGAAGGGCCATTTGGATATTTACTGTATACCATCCTATGAGGGCCATACAAATTCTGTGCTAACTCTTCACACAAAATACATCCTGACACTGGCACTGGTATCAGGATGTAATCTTTCATTGCACCCGCCTCAGCACTCAGTAGTGAACACTGCGTGCCCGGGCTCAAAGTGCAAGAAGAAATTAATGGGCCAGCGACAGTCAAAATGTAGGTGCCAGCCCAAGCACTGTGGTACCCAGAAATCTGCCCAGGGATAGATAAAAGGTCATCGAGGGCCATAAATGGTCTGTGGCCCTGAGGTTCCCCTCCCCTCCCCCATTGGTAAATGTCTCCAATTGTGGCCCCTGTATAATAGTAAAATTCCTCTTTATGCTCCAATACAATACTAATTTCAATCTTTGTGCTCAAATACAGTGGTAATGCCACCCTCACCAGTGGCAACCAGATAGTTGTAACATTGTCTATGTAAAATATTGTATAAAATGAATGGTCACTAAACCCTTATTCTTGGGTATAACCATTTGGTATTTATATCCTTTTGGTTTTAATACTATACTGTATATAGTAGTATTCCGCTATTCCCGAATAGGATTAGATTGGGGTTCTCTCTACTGGGCACTCTATGACATGTCATATGCTGTTTTATATAGTTTAAAATCCATTTAAATAAAGATTATTATTTTAATTAATCAGATGGTTCTCTTCTGTCAGCAAAAGGGGATGTTAGTCCAAGTTTGGTTAGTAACGCCACACTGATTAGTATGGCATTTGCCAGATTTGAATGATGCCAGTCCAGCCTTGGTTATGTTCCATTGGCAAATTTTGAACTCGGAAATAGGTTCTATCGCGATATCTGCTTTGCTAGTGGTTTTATTTGTCCGGTATAGGCTGTTGTGTTTGTTTTATAATATTTATATTGTTAAAATTTAGTACATGCAACCAATCTCTTGTCTTTTTTATGTGTCGTTACTCTTTGTTTAACTAAATTATAGCTAAATGTATAATCAAATAAATACATTATATTATTCTGACTGAAATAGGAATTTCCTAAGAGGGGAACAGAATGTTTATAATAACATCATAAATATTTCCAGGCTTTTCACGAAAGTCTGCAGTTACTCTATGGGACTGTAGACTTGTGAATACTCACAGCGCGTTCAGAGTGTGCAAGTAGGTGATCTGCATACTCCCGGCAACATTCCAACTAGACGTGTGCAGCCTTGCTCAATTCAGCTGCATTGAGCAGGGCCGTGCACGTCTAGTTGGAATGTGGCTGGAAGTATGCATGACGCATACTCATATAACTGCATGGACTTACTCTTAGCACCGGAGAATCCTGACAGCGCACTCTGCATGCGTTGTGAGTATTCACAAGTCTGCAGTCAGATAGACCACCATTCCAGATGAGCCGTAAATCACCAACTTCTACTTTATATTACTACAGTGGCAAGATGGTTAATAGCCTACAAGTGAAGGTTGGTAGAGACTCCATCAAACAGTGAGTTACAGTCACGTATACAAGATATATGGAGCATGGAATATCTGGCAGCTTTATTAAATAACACACTCAAACATTTTGAGGTGGTTTAGAATCTTTGGGATATTTCTTGGGTTCAGAGCAAATATTAATTGTTATAAACATAAAGGACAGTTTTCAGAGATTGTGTTGAACTAGATACTGTATGTTTTTTCCTTCCTCCTCCCCTTATGTGTCAATGTCTTGCATTTTGTATTTGTCTATTTTCAGTTCTATGGCGTGGACCCTTCAGTGTTGGGTCCCCTCAATGCCAATGGTAGTTCTTAAGGAGATATTGGTACGCTATTCCTTATGTTCTTTTATTGTATTTTGTATATTTATATTGAACAAGTTCAATACATATTCAGTTATTAAAAAAAACAACATGGGGCTGTAAATGAAATTCAACACATTGATGAAAAACTTCTGTTTTTATTTTTTGCTTTTGAGAAAGCAAGAATATGTCAATTTAGCAAAACCCTAATTTAATACCAACCCAAACTGATGTCCAACAAAGCACACTGTGACTCCGTCTACATCATTATAGTCATTGGTCCCGTCAGCACATACATCCAAATCCCATTTTTTCGAGGGTTCAGATGTAAGCCCAGATGGAGCCACTGCACATAATGGCAAATGCTATGTGAACCCAGCCTCAAGTTTATGAATATTACTTTTACTTACTTGACTTCCAGTGTAAAATTCTTATTCTGTGCGTTGGTAAAATGAGCTTTCACATCAATTGGACTTACATATTTAGTTCCTGTAAAAATAATTCATATAAAATAAATTCTCATAACTATGTAAGCTTATTACTTCTATATTTTATTCACCTTCATTCTCTTGAATTATGTTAGAAGTCCTTGAACTCGGTGGGACTGATATTGTAGATTGCACTGAACTGTCATCATACATTCCCTCTGAAAGAGATAAAACTTGCCACTTATTTTATTACATGTGGTGGAGAATCATTTAGCTCCTAGACTCTAATGCTAAATCTATCGCATACTCCTCACCTACCATAAACCTTCCATAATAATGGTGACCTTTTACTCACTAGAATCATGTTTATATTTTAGACACATTTATAATTTGATATCTTTCTAATCATGACATGAACCAGGTCAACTTTTATTCTAGGTCCAGTGATGGTGGGCTAAATCAATGGAACTTGGTAGGAAACGACAGTACAACATGGCACGGTCCATGTTAGCAATCATTTGTGAATTTGATTTTTTTTAATCCTTACATTTAATAGCTAGTCAGCATGCATTTCTTCTATTCCCTTTACCTCTTGCATTGTTAATGGCCAAAGAACATCATATAACATTCAGGACCTTGACTGTATTTGTTGTCTACACTTTTGGTGCAGGTTGGGCAGTGGATTTTTGGGGCGTTTGAGGCCATATGCAGCTGTGATTTCTTTAAAAACAACTAAAGGGGAATATGTCACCACCAGGTTTTTGCCACCTAATCTAAGAGCAGTAAGAACAAACCACTATGTGTGGACAATCCAATTATATAAAGACAATAGCACTAGAATATGTATAAAAAATTTTTTTAATCTTTAATGAGTCCGATTTAGGCAATCATAAAATTGTGTAGAAGCAAGTGCCAATAGCATACCAAACATAAATATAAAATCATACAATCATAACATACATATATATGATCATTCATGAGGACTGTCAGATAAATAATGTATAGCAATATGATATAATATATCTCAGTATCACACACAGATATATATAAAAGATTAAGTGCATAAAAATATAAACAATAATATATATAAACTAAAAAAATATATATATCCAATTACCATGTACCACAACAAAGTGATTCTACCCACAATTGGGTTATAAACTAGTATATAAATCCATGTTAATAATATGCCATAGTGGTGAACAAACATATAACACAGTGTATAAACATATAATAATACTCAAGACTGTGTGAGCCGATATAAATATTGCATACCCGTAGTATGGAGACAGCCTCTAGGTAATGCCCGGCACTCCCCGACGCGCGTTTCGGAACTAGCGTCCTTTGTCAGGGGGGTGACGTATTGCTTAATGCCCCAGTTTAAATAAGGAAATACCAGGTGGACGGTTGATGACCGAACGCTGCTGGCGCATGCGCGGCAGGAGCAACCCGGAAAAACATGCACAGAAGGGCGTCATGTGACCAGACGCGTCAGGGAAACCCGGCGCGTCATACACATAAAGACGCCCACTGTCATGGCACCGGGAACACATACAGCGCATGCGCACACGTCCGATCACAAAAGCATCCACAATGATCACGCCGTGACCAGGTATCGATACGAAATTGCACTGGAGACTGACAATATTAGTGCAAGTGAAAAACAAATGAAAAAATGTGATAGCAAAGAGGTACAAAGAGATGACACCGAAAAAGAGAAAATAAATAAATAAATAAATGTGACAGTGAATGAAGAAAAATGTACAATAAATATACAACATAATGACAAGCAAGGGGGGAGGAAAGAAAGTAAATATAATGACAATATATAACTATATCTAAGCCCCCTTAATAATCTAGATATTACATTATATCAGAGATCATATATCAGACAATATAAACAAAATAACCACACTTATCAAAGTCACAGACTTCAAGTGCATAATATATTAACAACATATACAAAATATCATAGTAAAATAACACTTCTGTTGGTATTGTAGGCACATCTTGGTCCTTCTAAAACTCATCCCACGAATTTTCAAACAATACACAAGCAGAATCTCGATCACATTATTCCACTAAAATAAAATAGAATAAAAATACAATATATATTAAAACAATATATAAAAAGCAATACATAAGAAGCATAAAATACCACGTACACAAACACCATTTGAGAAAATTCACTCCAAAAAGAGAGAATTCACACAAAAGAAAAGAAACCAGTTATCAGAATGGGACAAAAGACAAGTGCTCATTGAGACCAAATGGGGACATGGAGTTCAATGTCCAAATCCATTTGGTCTCAAGTTTGGCTAGGGACACACTAACATTCCCTCCTCTTATTGTGGGTCTAATCATGTCAATCCCTCTAACTTTCAACAATGAAGCATCACACTTGTGATGCAGCTTAAAGTGTTTGGGCAAAGTCTTCAGCAATGAAACATCCTGAATGTCTCTTGCTGCTAGAATACCAAGGACATGTTCACGTACTCTAACTTTGAGGTGCCGGGTCGTCATACCCACATAAATAAGAGAACAGGGACATGTTGCATAATATATGACCGCTTTCGACAAGCAATTAATAGAATGTTTAATCTCAAAGGATTGTGATCCATTCGCATTAGTAAAACTCTGTATATTAATAATATTGGGGCATGCTACACAATGTCCACATGGTCTACAACCCAGCGGAGATTTAAATCTAGAGAGAAATGTTGTACTCTGTTCCCCAACATAATGACTCTTCACTATACCATCTCTTAGATTCGGTGACCTTCTAAATGTAATGCATGGAGTTGTTCCAATATATTCAGAAAGAATAGGATCAGCTTGTAGAATTGACCAATATTTCTTGAGGCAGTTTCGCAGTGCGTCTGCCTGTCCAGTATACTGGGTGATAAAACGGACAGTTTTATTTGATTTCGGACTCTGATTGTTATAAAGTGCTCCAAAATCATCCTGCCAGACAAAAAAAATCGTCAATGTAGCGTGCCCAAAAGGGGACGCGCTCCATTGACGGTAGCCTGTCTGACAGGAAGAGGTCCCTCTCCCACAGCCCCAGGAACAGATTAGCATAGGCAGGCGCAAACGAGGCCCCCATAGCTGTTCCCTGGAGCTGTAGGTAGAAGGACCCCTTAAAAATAAAAAAATTGTGAATCAAAGTAAAATCCAACAGATCAATAGTAAATTTAATATAATCTTGTGATAAAGAAGAATACCGTAAAAAATACTTGACTGCTGAAATGCCATCTACATGACGAATACTAGTGTAGAGTGATTCAATGTCACATGTGACAAGAACCGAATTTGAATCAATACACATCCCATCTATTTTCCTCAAAAAATCATTCGTGTCCTTAGTGTAAGATGGTAATGATACTACTAGAGGTTGCAAAATTGAATCCACATATTTATTTATGTTTTCTAAATAATTATTACGACCTGATATTATTGGTCTTCCAGGAGGAACTGCCATATTCTTGTGCACTTTCGGTAATAAATATAGGGTGGGAATCATTGGTTCTTTCACTTGTAATGTCAAAAACAGTTCGTTTGAGATGATATTATTATCCCTTGCATTTAATAGGATTGCATTCAATTCAGTTTGATATTTCACCAGAGGATTAAATGTTAGTTTTTTATAACACCTAAAGTCATCCAACTGGCGGAATGCTTCCATTTCATACATTGTTTTTGGCCACACTACTAGATTCCCACCCTTATCAGCAGGCTTAAAGATCACATCCTCAAGCCTCTGAATCCTTTTCAAACCTTCTTTTTCCTTCTTATTCAGATTATACTCTCTAGGAAAACGAGGAATATTACCGATTTCTTCACTGACAATTTTCACAAACATATCAATCGTGGGACACGTAGATAATGGCGGGAATTTATTAGATCGCTTTTTAATATTTGATGGAATCATGCCTCCAATTGGTGTGTTATGTTCGATTGCCAGCTGTTCCAAATCCGCTAACGCCTCCTGTTCCGCTTCTTCAATTGGTTTTTAGTTGACTCCGGTGAATCTCTGAAATTCCGTTTATTCGGTACAAAACGAAGATCTCTTTTACGTTTAGGTGTAGTCGTTGTATCAACAGAAACGGAAGAGGAGGCCATAGAAGTATCACTGGCTAATCCCTCGGAGGTATAAGATAAATAGCGATCCCTCCCTGAAGCTCTAATATGATGTCTTCTCCAGTTATAAATCCTGCCCAAAGCAAAGTCATTCTGATCACGCTTCAATTTATTAGATTGTTTCTGTGGAATACCCTTCACCAATGTTTCGACCTCTTTATCCAAGTTCATATTTATAAGATTGACTTGTTCAGCAGATAGGTCCGTTTTAGCTT
Source organism: Dendrobates tinctorius (assembly GCF_039654945.1). Taxonomy (NCBI): domain Eukaryota; kingdom Metazoa; phylum Chordata; class Amphibia; order Anura; family Dendrobatidae; genus Dendrobates; species Dendrobates tinctorius. The sequence continues at coordinate 10,058,201 of NW_027361795.1, read as the reverse complement.
TAGCATATATATCCTCTAGATCTTTATCAATAGATGCTATAGATTTTATGTTGAAACCAATCAACAGAGTCATTAATTTATTAGATGTCTCATTGCATATCTTTTCCCATTCACTAATAAAGCCCTCGTCTTCAATCACAAACGTGGGTGTAACTCGTACTCTCAATCCTCTAGGTATTAATTGTTTCTGGACATAATTCTCCAGAAACGCTTTTGTCCACCAAAGTTGGGTTCTTTTAATTATATTTATTTTAATACTCTTGGAGTAACTCTCTATATTGGAGCTACCCACACCTGGTGTTGGCATATCCAGATTGCCAAAAACCTCATTAATCTGTCCCTGCCAGGACAATTCCCTGGATTTGAAGTCCATATTCACAGTGGCAAGAAAAAACCCGTAGTATGGAGACAGCCTCTAGGTAATGCCCGGCACTCCCCGACGTGCGTTTCGGAACTAGCGTCCTTCGTCGAGGTTTTTGGCAATCTGGATATGGGGGCCTCGTTTGCACCTGCCTATGCTAATCTGTTCCTGGGGCTGTGGGAGAGGGACCTCTTCCTGTCAGACAGGCTACCGTCAATGGAGCGCGTCCCCTTTTGGGCGCGCTACATTGACGATATCTTTTTTGTCTGGCAGGATGATTTTGGAGCACTTTATGAGTTTATCAACGAGTTAAACTTGAATGATTTGAATTTCAAGCTGACATTCCACCACAATCAGGATTCCGTGGAGTTTTCGGATGTGAAAGTTAAAAGAGACAAATACAATTGTCTTCAAACGGATTTATTTAGAAAATCCACAGCAGTCAATTCTGTATTACAGGCTTCTTCATCACATCCACCAGCGTTAATTAATTCGATTCCAATAGGTCAGTTTTTACGCCTACGAAGGATATGTTCAGATGACCAAGATTTTGAAAGGCAGTCGGAGGAATTAAAAATTCGATTTGTAGAGAGAGGGTACAGTAGACGCTCTATAAAAAGAGCGTATAATAGGGCAAAACACACTACTAGACATAATGCCCTTTATAACAATCAGAGTCCGAAATCAAATAAAACTGTCCGTTTTATCACCCAGTATACTGGACAGGCAGACGCACTGCGAAACTGCCTCAAGAAATATTGGTCAATTCTACAAGCTGATCCTATTCTTTCTGAATATATTGGAACAACTCCATGCATTACATTTAGAAGGTCACCGAATCTAAGAGATGGTATAGTGAAGAGTCATTATGTTGGGGAACAGAGTACAACATTTCTCTCTAGATTTAAATCTCCGCTGGGTTGTAGACCATGTGGACATTGCGTAGCATGCCCCAATATTATTAATATACAGAGTTTTACTAATGCGAATGGATCACAATCCTTTGAGATTAAACATTCTATTAATTGCTTGTCGAAAGCGGTCATATATTATGCAACATGTCCCTGTTCTCTTATTTATGTGGGTATGACGACCCGGCACCTCAAAGTTAGAGTACGTGAACATGTCCTTGGTATTCTAGCAGCAAGAGACATTCAGGATGTTTCATTGCTGAAGACTTTGCCCAAACACTTTAAGCTGCATCACAAGTGTGATGCTTCATTGTTGAAAGTTAGAGGGATTGACATGATTAGACCCACAATAAGAGGAGGGAATGTTAGTGTGTCCCTAGCCAAACTTGAGACCAAATGGATTTGGACATTGAACTCCATGTCCCCATTTGGTCTCAATGAGCACTTGTCTTTTGTCCCATTCTTATAACTGGTTTCTTTTCTTTTGTGTGAATTCTCTCTTTTTGGAGTGAATTTTCTCAAATGGTGTTTGTGTACGTGGTATTTTATGCTTCTTATGTATTGCTTTTTATATATTGTTTTAATATATATTGTATTTTTATTCTATTTTATTTTAGTGGAATAATGTGATCGAGATTCTGCTTGTGTATTGTTTGAAAATTCGTGGGATGAGTTTTAGAAGGACCAAGATGTGCCTACAATACCAACAGAAGTGTTATTTTACTATGATATTTTGTATATGTTGTTAATATATTATGCACTTGAAGTCTGTGACTTTGATAAGTGTGGTTATTTTGTTTATATTGTCTGATATATGATCTCTGATATAATGTAATATCTAGATTATTAAGGGGGCTTAGATATAGTTATATATTGTCATTATATTTACTTTCTTTCCTCCCCCCTTGCTTGTCATTATGTTGTATATTTATTGTACATTTTTCTTCATTCACTGTCACATTTATTTATTTATTTATTTTCTCTTTTTCGGTGTCATCTCTTTGTACCTCTTTGCTATCACATTTTTTCATTTGTTTTTCACTTGCACTAATATTGTCAGTCTCCAGTGCAATTTCGTATCGATACCTGGTCACGGCGTGATCATTGTGGATGCTTTTGTGATCGGACGTGTGCGCATGCGCTGTATGTGTTCCCGGTGCCATGACAGTGGGCGTCTTTATGTGTATGACGCGCCGGGTTTCCCTGACGCGTCTGGTCACATGACGCCCTTCTGTGCATGTTTTTCCGGGTTGCTCCTGCCGCGCATGCGCCAGCAGCGATCGGTCATCAACCGTCCACCTGGTATTTCCTTATTTAAACTGGGGCATTAAGCAATACGTCACCCCCCTGACGAAGGACGCTAGTTCCGAAACGCGCGTCGGGGAGTGCCGGGCATTACCTAGAGGCTGTCTCCATACTACGGGTATGCAATATTTATATCGGCTCACACAGTCTTGAGTATTATTATATGTTTATACACTGTGTTATATGTTTGTTCACCACTATGGCATATTATTAACATGGATTTATATACTAGTTTATAACCCAATTGTGGGTAGAATCACTTTGTTGTGGTACATGGTAATTGGATATATATATTTTTTTAGTTTATATATATTATTGTTTATATTTTTATGCACTTAATCTTTTATATATATCTGTGTGTGATACTGAGATATATTATATCATATTGCTATACATTATTTATCTGACAGTCCTCATGAATGATCATATATATGTATGTTATGATTGTATGATTTTATATTTATGTTTGGTATGCTATTGGCACTTGCTTCTACACAATTTTATGATTGCCTAAATCGGACTCATTAAAGATTAAAAAATTTTTTTATACATATTCTAGTCCTATTGTCTTTATATAATTAGATTGTCCACACATAGTGGTTTGTTCTTACTATAGTATCGAATGGTTTCCATTCAAATCTATGACATACAAGGAGTAATTTAATATGTGTATTATTTGATCTTATTTTTTTCTAATCCATTTTATTATATGAAGATTGGTACAATATTTTGTTATTTTCCTGCTGTGGTGTCTACTCTGTTACTAATCTAAGAGCAGCAAAATATACAGAGACCACTTTCCAGCTATGTGTCACCTACTGGGCTGGTTACTGCAGTTTTGATAAAATCGCAGGCTTATCAGCAGGAGATTATCACCAGAGGACTCGTAAAACTGCTGCCATAGTCATCTATATTCATGAGTTCTGTATAACCCTGACCACACCACTGATTGGCAACTTGCTTACTATATCAGCTTTCTGTGTACACAGTGCAATCAGTGGAGGGGATGGGAGCTCAGCATTCAGAGAACTGGTAGATCTGCAGCAGATAAAACACTGATTTTATAAAAACTACAAAAAGCAGCCTAGTAAATGACAAATCACTAGAATCAAAGTCTCTGCTTCTACATCATGCTGCTTAAGATTAGGTGAGATAAACCTGGTTGCAGATATTTCTTGGGAATTCTTTACTGTCAGAACAGTAGAACTATAGAACAGTCCACCAGATGAAAAATTTAGGGTCATTAATTAAAAGAACATTTTCAGTAATCTAAATCTTGGTTATTAGATTATTGAGGATGGTTCATTGATCCGTAGATTTATTCCGTCATATTTAGAGTTATTAATATGTTTTTTCATAACATCATGGCTGCTGCCTAATGGGGTTTTATGTCTTTTTCTGGACCAACATTGTGAGAGAATTGTTGGATGAATTTCTTGTATTTTGCAAGAATTGTCTACTATGGAAAAATAAAAAGAATGCAATTAACAGAAAAGATAGGGTAGGTCTTGTGGGACTTTGTGTTGAGCTTTGATATGTTTCTATTATGACTGTGTGATGGGAAGTAGGGGATTTCAAGCAATGTACTAAAAAGTCTTTAGCCCTGAATAGCTATAAATAAAAATTAGGAAATCAGTAAGCTCATTTTGGAACTATTTCTACTATTTATTTAAACCATGTTCTATTTAGAGATTTTTTTTGTTTCAAAATTAGTAGGTTACACAATTGAAACTGATGCCATTTGCCCATAAAATATTTAATTCCTACCTAAAGTGATCAGCATTAAGATTTCCTTCAAGATAATTCCACCTCCTGATTCACGACACTGATAGAAACCACTGTCCCAAAGTTCCAGATTTGTCATTTTCATTACCAGGACTCTCTTTTGTTCATTAAAAAAAGCCGTACATCTTGAGCTGTAATCCATGTTGCTGTTTCCATCAGAATGAACAATCCACTGAAGTTTATCTGGACCCATCATCTTGTACCAGGCTTTTGACCATTTCTGATTAGGATTATATTCACAATTCATTTCCACAGTATCAGAAGCCTTAAAATTTGCCACGTGTAATTTGGATGGTAAGCCTGTAGGTATTGAAATGATAACATGTATGGCATCCCATACGCAACTTAAAATATAACCTCTTATCACAATTCATGTAAAATATTTTAAATCGTTTATCCTGTCAAATGTCATTTCAGATCAGTCAAGGTAGGACACCTGCACCTCTACCAATGAGATGTTATTAGCTCTAATAGTTGTTGGATATAAACATTGAATGGGTCTATATTGCACAATTTCTTTCAATTTGTAGTGGCCGCTACAAGAAGTCATCCAGGTATGCAATGAACAAGTTGCCAAGTTTGCCTCCTGATGTTTACCCAACGGAAACACCTATGGAGAATTCTGAAGAGACAAGTTAAAGGGAACCTATCAGCAGGATTTTTCTAAGTAAACTACAGACACTGTCAAGTTGGCAGTGTTACACTGATAAAAATGATACCTGGGGTGAATAAATCTATATTGTGGTTCTTGTGTAATCAGTGTTAGAAGTTTTCAGTTAATCAGATTCTCGTGCTTCAGGGCAGGACTGTAAGCAGATCTTATATTCCTGCACTAAGCCAGAAAAACCAAAGAAAGACATGCCCACAGGCCCATCCTGAAGCACAAGCAGTCTGTCTCTATAAAGAGGAATATGTATGTGCTTCGGGGCAGGACTGTGGGCAGGTCTTTCCTGGTTTCTCTGGCTTAGAGCAGGAACATAAGACTCTGACTCACGCCTCGGAGCATGGGCATCTCATTAGACAAAAACTTCTAACACTGATTACACAAGAACCACAAGATGGATTTTTTCAGCCCAAAAATAATTTTAATCAGTTTAACACTTCCAACCTGACAATGCCTGTAGTTTAATTATCAAAATCCTGCTGACAGATTCACTTTAACCATTACTCTCCATTCAGCATCCAGGCTGTAAAAGAGGTCCCTATTGAAGAACAAAAGAAGATAAATGTCGATATAGTAGTTTTTGTGTGGGATGTATTCATTTTTGCATCAACTAAGTTTAGATAAGCTGAAATTTTTGTTATGAATGTTATAGTATTCACCTTACTTTCATGTTATAGGTTAAAAAAATATTCCATGAAACTCAGTCTTGTCAAAATTTCAGAAACCAGTGGGTAACACGAGCATTTTTCCCCCTTTTCTCCCTCATCTCTCATGGGGAATGGTCTGATACTAATTTAAATTTTAATGCCCACTTTATGGCCAAGAATTCCTCTTCTTAGGTGGAATAATTTTCTCACATGCTGACAGTTTCCTATTCAGGTAGAGAATGGGGTGCTCCTCTACGTATATCTCCTGAAAAAGGACCGCTCCTAATCTGACTTCTGAGGCATCTGTCAGGAGTACAAATTACTTCTTAAAGCAAGAGGCTTCCAGGACTGGCTGTTTACACAGAGCTACTTTCAGTTCTTGAAAGGCCAATTCTGCCTCCAAAGTCCATTTGACCATGACTGATTTTGTTCCATTAAGGAGGTTGGTCGGGGTAAGCCATCATGACAAAGTTTGGGAGAAAACTCCTGTAGTACCCTACGATTCCAAGAAGGGCCCTGACTTGCTTCTTTGAGAGTGGTCTTAGCCAGTTCTGGATTGCGTCCACTTTAATAATCTGAGGTTTTAACTCACCTCTACATACTACATATCCTATGTATTTGGCCTCTTCTATCCCCATGGGATTTATAGAAAACCCAGCCTCCCTGAGAGTATCAAACACCAGCTGAACCTTTTCCACATGACTTCCACAATCCAGGCTGAAGATTAAAATATTGTCCAAGTATGCAGCGGCAAAATTCTTATGGGTTCCCAGGATCCATCCATGACCCTCTTTAAGGTGGCCAGAGCTCCCAAATGGCATCCGAACGTATTGGAAGAATCCGCCAGGCGTAGAGAAAGACATCTCCTCCTTGGCTTCTTGTGACTCGCGGATTTACCAATATCCGTCGTTAAATCCAAGGTGGTTATGACGCACCGCCTTGTGAGATGCAGGACCTAGTACCTTGGAGGATGGTTCAGCCATGGTGACTCTGATAGCTCTAACAATCCCTAGGTTAGGTGGCAATTATAAAGGGGAAGATAACTGATATAGGAGACTGAGAGTTATGTGGATGCAGCAAGGTATGAGACCGCGGACGAAAAGAAGCATACACCGGGGGTCTCATGCAAACTGGAAAGATGAACTTTACTGAAGACTGGTAACAATTCTTATATTTTTCCAATATAACAGTCATGGGTAGCAGATAAAATTTTCCTTACACATTGCGTTGGTCAAAGCTTTTTCTCGGTCCTGGCCTTGGGAGGATGGCGATAACTTTCTATTTGATTAACTGTGCTGCGTGATGGGGGAGGATCAGCCTACCTTAATCGGATTGGAGTATCAGGGAAATCTGCTGCGCAGTTTTGCAGTTCCTTCGCTTGTCTCAGCGCTCGGTTGCTGTAAACGCGGTGCACTCCGAAAAGGGTGCTATTTTTTACTCCCCGCTTGTCCCAATCGAGGAGCCCCAATTTTCTAGCTCCTCTCACCACCAAAACCACCCGTAACTGGATCTTTTAGTCCCACATGCCCCACATCCAACTGCCACTTATTTTCAAATCAGAAAAACAAGTTGCAATGCCCAACTAAGGCAGAAGAGGGCAGCATAGTACTACAAGTTGTAATACCAAAACAAGGCAGGAGAGGGCAGCATAGTATTAAATAATTTACCTCCTCCCAAGGCAAGACAGGGAGTTGGTGTCACAAATGCAAACATGTAAGGAATAGAGAACACACTTACCATATGACATATAACATCCATTAGTAATGTTTTTTCTGGTCACTACAGTTATGCACCTTGCTGGCCCAAGTCTCTTTATCAGCTCACTGACATTCGTCATTGAATAAGCTTCAAACTTGGAGACTTAGCTTAGCTTCTGATAATCATTACCTGTAATGTTACAGAATTTCCATTCACCATTGGGTTTTGGAACAAGGACACTAGGGCTAGACCCTCTGCTCTTAGATTCTTCAATGACTCTGAGATTCAGCATATGCTTCACTTTCTTTGGGAATTCGGTAGGGCTTCACAATCACCTGCACATGGGGTTCTATCAGAATCTTTTATTCTATGACATTAGCACCTCACGCCAAATATGAGAACAGACACTGCTTTTTTTGGGCCTTCGACAGAGTCTCAGCTATTGTGACAACAGGGTCCCTGTCTTGCCATGCCTTGATAAGATTGATGTGGTAGACCTGGTAAGGCTTTCGTCTTCCCAGTTGATGAACCTTGTAGTTCACTTCACCCACCTTCTCTACCAACTCAAAGGGGCCTTGCCATTTCGCCAAAAATGTATTCGCTATGCAATAGGACTTGGTCCCCAGGGCTGAACTGCCTCACCCTCGCTGACCGGTTGTAGACCCGGAATTAAGCCTCTTGTGCCTGAAGGAAATGTTCCTTTTATGATAGGCAAGTCTCTCCTGCATCTTGACGATGCTCAGGTGGGGCGTGACTTTTGCTTCCAAGGTTTCCTCACTATATCAGGAGAAACCGCTGATGTCAACCATACAGGAGTTCAAAAGGAGAGAATCTGTTAGAGGCTTGTGGAACCTCCTGGATAGAGAATAACAGATATGGGAGGAGACAGTCCCAGTCTTGTCCGTCCTTTTCTATGACTTTCTTGAACATAATTTTTAAGGTTTTATTAAACCTTTCCACAAGGCCGTCCGTCTGTGGATGGTAAACCGACATCTTCAGTTGTGTAATTTCAAAGACCTTACACAGTTTAGTCATCACTTTACTCATAAAGGGTGTTCCTTGGTCAGCCAGGATCTCCCTCTGTGGTCCTGTCCAGGTAAAGATGTGGACCAACTCAAAGACTATACTTTTGGCGGAGGAGGATTCAGAAGTACCGCTTCTGGGTACCACGTAGCATAGTCGAGGACAAGCTTGAAGCATTTTGGAAACAAGCCCCGTGGACAGATGAGATTAAAATAATACTCTTTGGCCACAATTATTAAAAGTATATGTGGATAATAAAGGGCACAACATTTCAGGAAAAGAACATCTCGCCAACCATTAAGCATGGGGGTAGATTAATCATGTTTTGTGGTTATGTTGCAGTCAATGGCACGGGGATCATTTCATGGGTACAGGGAAGAAAGGATTCAATAAATTTCAACAAATTCTTGATGCAATCAAAACACCATCTGTAAAAAACCTGAAGTTTAAAAGAGAATGGCTTCTACAAATGAATAGTGATCCTAAACAGATGTCAAAATCAACAATAGACTACATCAAAAGGTGGAAGCTGAAGGTTTTACAATCGCCCTTACAGTCCCCTGATCTGAACATCATTGAAAATCTGTGGCTAGACATTAAATAGCAGTGCATGCAAGATGACCTAGGAATCTCACAAAACTGGAAGCATTGTTCAATGAAGAATGGATGAAAATGAATCAAACAATAATTGAAAGACTCTTGGCTGGCTACAAAAAGCATTTACAAGCTATGATACTTTCAAAATGGGGTGCAAGGTACCCAAACTTTGTCATAGACCCATTTTTTCTTTTTGTATATTTTTAAATGTAAAAGATGGAAAAGAATTTATATATATATTTTTTTTACTAAAATACAAAAGAAATGTGTCATCTTTAACTTTAGGCCTTTCAGAGACCATTTAATCTTCAACTTGCTTAAATGTTCACAATAACAATAATTTTGACCAGGGGTGCCCAAACTTTTACCTGCCCCTGTATATTGATGCCCACTAGCAGACTTAATCAGGGGGCCGACTAGGTCCATGGCAATTCACTCAAACGGCACTTCTATGATTGGTAGCAGCACAAGCGGATTTCAGAAGTGAGAGCTGGGAGTGGTTAACTGGTAAGTGGGACAGGACTTGCAATACGTTAGGATTTCCCCGTGCTATCCAGGTCAATATAACCTCCTAGTAACCCGTTCTTGTGTTTTGTCTATACCCAAATGGCCACCCAGGACATTGGAATGGGCTATGTCCAAATCCTTTTATCTATAGGGTCCTGGTACCAACAATTACTCCACTATTTCCTCTCTAACCTTACTAACCCAGTACAATAAGTCCCAACTTATAAAATAGGGAAATCTAGTGTCAGCCCTCGGCTCTTGCGCTATACCGTTTATAATAGTTACATTATTGAAAGCCTCTTTTAGAGTTGGGCAGACCACAAATTGTCTTTGGTCACCCCTATCTCAGGAATGTCTGCCTCAGGGGATATTACCTCTTCATCACCTACCATTACACAGAAGGGAAACCCGTCAGTTTCTGAGTCTGGTGAGAATTCTTTAGAGCCAACTTATCCAGGCAATCAAGCCCTCTCCCCTTCCCCCACAAGACCCAAAATAAGACAAAGTCCCGGCCTACGATAATTGGGTGCAACAAATCCTTGACTGCGCCAACCTCATGGGATTTCATACCTCGGACCATCTCAATGACCACTCTGGCCACCAGATAGCTTTAACGGTTGCCCACCTTCTTCCTAGGAATCTGTTGGAGAGGGAGTGTGGCTCTCAGGAGGGTCACCAAACTCCCTGAATCTAGTTGTCCAGTCATTTGCAGACCAATCACTTTGATGGGACAAGCTTGGAGCCCCTCGCTGGGTGGGCAGTCCACACTGCAGGCTGGATATGCACAGTATGAACACCAGCATCCCATGCTACAGTCCATCTATTAGGTGGACGGGGGACAACGGGCGGCTATATAACCTGGGTCATGACATATCCAGCAAATTACATCCCCAGCTGATAGCTTTGGCATGACCCTTTTGATCTTGGACCCCCCACCCACGGTTGAGCATCCGTCCCTTGTTAGGACATCCAGTATGGAGTGGGCTGCCTCCGCAAGAAACCCTCAACCTCATGATATCTTTCGACCAGTTCGACCAGTTGATTGGCATTCCAGGGATCTCCATGGGCAACCCAAGTGTGCATAGTCTTTGAAAGTGAGTGCACAAACTAGTCCATTACAACTTGCTCTACCATTTGGGCGTGGGGTTAGAGGACTATAACTGCAATCATTTTTAGATGAGGTGCAGTAGCTGAAACATTTGGGAGCGATGGGGTTTGTGTCAGTGATATGATCATCAGTGGACCCGTTGTGCCCTGACATTCATTGTCACTCCCAAGAGTGCCAAAATTTTTATTTTCAATTTTGCATATTCATTGGCATCTGTGAAGGCTAAATCATAGTAGGCTTTTTTTTGTTTCCTCAGTTAAGTATGACGCCAGGACTTCCATCAACTGCTCTAGCGGAAGATTCTCCCTGTCGGCGTCCTTTTCAAATACAGTTAGAAATGCCTCTATGTCGCCACCCAGGGTCATTTTCTGCAAGATTCTCCTCACCACCTTCAGGATAGAAAAATAATGAGCTGACCTTGGAGTCGAAGCTGTTGCCATGCCACGAAATAGCCTATGTGAGTAGTTCAATCTACTGCTGCTGCTGCAGGATCTGAGGTTGCTGCTGGATCTCTTGCTGCTGTTTCTGGATCTGTTGTATAAACAGTTTATTTGTTTCCCACTGGGTCTGCACCAGGTCTTTAATCAGGTTCTCCAGGCTGTCTGACGTCACTTCCTAGCTTATAGCCGCCTTCACCCAAGACATGCAGTACTTCTGTAGCAGTTGGGTCACCCTCCCAGGGCCGTGGGGTACTTGGTATCGGGCCGGTGTCAGCGGGTGGTGTGTCACAGCAGCGGTGACCCGTTCCATGGCCCTGGGTGCCCAAGTAATGGCGGGGAATGCTTCTGGTGGAATGTAGCTAATGGAATAGTTCGTGACGCCACCTGTGGTGCCCGGCAAGTGAGATGTTAGGCCGACGCTGCATGCAGATCCTCTGGGGCTGGTGGTGTGTTGCAGCCAAGATGGTGAAGCTCCCCACAGTTGGAGCTGTAGCCCCAGGGCAGAATAGGTGAAGTGACACTTAGATGGTGTAGTGTTTGGCGCAGGGGATGCAGCAGTGCCAGGCAGACGGACGCAGGAAGGAATGGAGGACACCAGGGCATGTAGTTCCAAAGCTTTACTCACAGTCTGCAGTGCCCGCTTCTGTGCCGTGTCCTCCGGGTCAGGGACTCAATCAACATCCAGGCAAGATGGAATGCTCCCTTCCAACACTCCGCCAACTTATGTACCTTTTCTGAACGTCTCCTCTATAGCGCCTTTAAGTGTGAAGATCTCCTAGTACTGAGTTACACTGGAGTTCCTCCTGACAGATGTTCCTGTGAACTCTACTTGTACGGCAGACAGCTGTAGCCTGCTTCGGGGACTCCTTACTCGTGAGTCCCGGCTCTCTATCCGTGTTGCTGTTGTGCCCCCAAGTCTTAGATGGGAGTAGTGCATTTACAGCCCACTACTCCACCGGTGTCTGCTGCAGAACCATTAGTGTCCATACAACCTCGGGAACTGGGCCCCGGCCTTGCGCTTAGAACTTCTAGGCAGGGTTCTTCCTCTAACCCATGTCCTCTTTGTTCCCTTATTCTCCTACGTTCCGTACTTGTCTTTCCTTCCTATGGAAGCTCAGGCTTCGGTTCAATGTCTTTCTCCTTCTTTCCTTTCCCGTGCCAGCAGACCTGGGTCACTCAGGTCTGCTGCAGCACTCCTTCCCCCATCCCTCTCTCAGGGATCTCCTTTCCTCACTCCTCTCTGAGTGACTTCCTCTGACTGACTGACTGACCTCTAATCCTAAAGCTTCCCACTCTTTTATGTATTCTCAACTCCACCCACCTCCCAGCACGTTTAGTGTTCCAAGCAGGGAACCACCAAAGGTGCTCTGCTTCTCTCTAAGCAAAGAGCCACAATGTGGCTTTGCTGAACTACTCTATTGTGTGGGGTGTGAGTGTTGGAGCGTGGTCAGGAGTTCCCACCTTACCTGGATGGTGTGGCACCACACCTTAGGAGAAGGTGCAGTACCTCTGTGGCGACTGAGCCTCAGGGGCGCCACACAGTCACATGTGTTTCCTTGGAATTCTGCCCACACTTGTAACACCACATGTAACAAAGCTACTCACTTGGATGCTGGATGAGGCATGACAGGAACTGTTTCTAATTAAAAGTCCATCTGGTTTATTTCACTCTACATAAACTGCAACACAGGAAAACTTAAATACAGCCTGTTCCCGGGACGAAGTGAAACATAAAGTAAAAAGTCAATTTAAAAGGTGTGTGGGTTCAACCACTTGTGTTACAGTTCAGCTTCTTAGACCTTTAGCAATGACACACACTCCTGGAGATCTGCACACCTCCACACACAGACCATGTGTGACACAAACACATCCCATTTTACAATGTAAATCACACCCAGGGTTGGAGATATGGTGAACAGTTGTTCCGCTCAATTCTTTAGCTGTTCACAACAAACCTGTTAATGATACCTGATGATAATACCCGTATAGTCATATCAGATTATTACTCCAGGTTTACATCACAGGGGACAGCCACCTCCGTGATATATATCTCCCATCCACTATGTATCCTGCAGACACACACAGATATATATATATATATATATATATATATATATATACAGTGGGAAAAAAAGTATTTAGTCAGTCAGCAATAGTGCAAGTTCCACCACTTAAAAAGATGAGAGGCGTCTGTAATTTACATCATAGGTAGACCTCAACTATGGGAGACAAACTGAGAAAAAAAAATCCAGAAAATCACATTGTCTGTTTTTTTTCATTTTATTTGCATATTATGGTGGAAAATAAGTATTTGGTCAGAAACAAAATTTCATCTCAATACTTTGTGATATATCCTTTGTTGGCAATGACAGAGGTCAAACGTTTTCTGTAAGTCTTCACAAGGTTGCCACACACTGTTGTTGGTATGTTGGCCCATTCCTCCATGCAGATCTCCTCTAGAGCAGTGATGTTTTTGGCTTTTCGCTTGGCAACACGGAATTTCAACTCCCTCCAAAGGTTTTCTATAGGGTTGAGATCTGGAGACTGGCTAGGCCACTCCAGGACCTTGAAATGCTTCTTACGAAGCCACTCCTTCGTTGCCCTGGCGGTGTGCTTTGGATCATTGTCATGTTGAAAGACCCAGCCACGTTTCATCTTCAATGCCCTTCCTGATGGAAGGAGGTTTGCACTCAAAATCTCACGATACATGGCCCCATTCATTCTTTCATGTACCCGGATCAGTCGTCCTGGCCCCTTTGCAGAGAAACAGCCCCAAAGCATGATGTTTCCACCACCATGCTTTACAGTAGGTATGGTGTTTGATGGATGCAACTCAGTATTCTTTTTCCTCCAAACACGACAAGTTGTGTTTCTACCAACCAGTTCCAGTTTGGTTTCATCAGACCATAGGACATTCTCCCAAAACTCCTCTGGATCATCCAAATGCTCTCTAGCAAACTTCAGACGGGCCCGGACATGTACAGGCTTAAGCAGTGGGACACGTCTGGCACTGCAGGATCTGAGTCCATGGTGGCGTAGTGTGTTACTTATGGTAGGCCTTGTTACATTGGTCCCAGCTCTCTGCAGTTCATTCACTAGGTCCCCCCGCGTGGTTCTGAGATTTTTGCTCACCGTTCTTGTGATCATTCTGACCCCACGGGGTGGGATTTTGCGTGGAGCACCAGATCGAGGGAGATTATCAGTTGTCTTGTATGTCTTCCATTTTCTAATTATTGCTCCCACAGTTGATTTCTTCACGCCAAGCTGGTTGGCTATTGCAGATTCAGTCTTCCCAGCCTGGTGCAGGGCTACAATTTTGTTTCTGGTGTCCTTTGACAGCTCTTTGGTCTTCACCATAGTGGAGTTTGGAGTCAGACTGTTTGAGGGTGTGCACAGGTGTCTTTTTATACTGATAACAAGTTTAATCAGGTGCCATTACTACAGGTAATGAGTGGAGGAAAGAGGAGACTCTTAAAGAAGAAGTTATAGGTCTGTGAGAGCCAGAAATCTTGATTGCTTGTTTCTGACCAAATACTTATTTTCCACCATAATATGCAAATAAAATGAAAAAAAAAACAGACAATGTGATTTTCTGGATTTTTTTTTCTCAGTTTGTCTCCCATAGTTGAGGTCTACCTATGATGTAAATTACAGACGCCTCTCATCTTTTTAAGTGGTGGAACATGCACTATTGCTGACTGACTAAATACTTTTTTTCCCCACTGTATATATATATATATATATATATATATATATATATATATATATATATATATACATATATATACACAGCTCTGGCAAAAATTAAGAGACCACTGCAGAGTTTTATAAAAATCAGCTTCTTTACATGTCTGACAGCCATTCCATTCCATTCCAGTGTCAGTTGAATTCCAACCAGAGTACACCTCATTCTACTTAATGTGCTTCTGATTAGGTGATCACCTGAACCAAATCTTATTTATCGAAGGAAAGGATGAAAGCCCTTCTGTGGTGTTCACAATTTTCTTGCAATAGGACAAGATGGATGGCAAAACAAGTGCTAGTATTATCCCAGAAGAAATTGGAATGAAAAAGTAACTTTTAACCATGCCAAAGGAGTGAAAAAGAAAAGTCTTGAGTGAGAAAAAGAAGGGCTCAATTCTGGCTTTACGAGCAAAGGGATACAGTGAGCATCATGTTGCCTCCATCCTTAAAATTTCTAAGACGGCAGCCTGATGACCTCATGGATCCGCCCTCATTAACTCCCACCCTGATAACCTCATGGACCACCCCAACCTGATGACCTCATGGATCCGCCCATGTTAACGCCTACTCTGATGACCTCACGGACCAATCCAACCTGCTGACCTCATGGATTCGCCCACGGACTAGCTCATTGCCCAACCCACTAAACAATGGAATACATCCGATCACTCCCATTTTAGAGCCTACCGAGCCCCCTTACATGTGTTATATAAATCTATGCTCAGGTTAAATGAACTCTCTTGGAGCTGTGCCATATATTGATCAAGAGAGTTTACATCCGACTGTGTGTGTGTCTGGTGTGATTTCTTTAGTGCGCACTTGATCAATATCCATTCAGGCCAGGAGCAGGCAACTAGTGAACATTTCTTATTGTTCAACCTAATACTACAGACTTGCAGAGGGCTAAAACGACTCTCCATTGACTGGGATGACCGTCATCTTATTTTAATGTCAATCAGCAACTGCAGGAAGACATCAAGTGACCTACAAAAGCAATGGCAAATGGTAGCTGGGGTGAAGTGCACGGCAAGAACAGTTTGTAACAGGCTCCTACACGCAGGGCTCAAGTCATGAAAAGCTAGAAAAAAGCCTTTCATTAATGAGAAGCAAAGGAGAACCAGGCTGAAGTTTGCCAAAGACCATAAGGATTGGACCATAGAGGACTGGAGTAAGGTAATCTTCTCTGATGAGTCTAATTTTCAGTTTTGCCAACACCTAGTTGTCTAATGGTTAGACGGAGACCTGGAGAGGCGTACAAGCCACAGTGTCTTGCACCCACTGTGAAATTTGATGGAGGATCAGTGATGATCTGGGGATGCTTCAGCAAGGCTGGAATTGGGCAGGCTAATCTTTGCGAAGGACGTATGAATCAAGCTGCATACAAGGTTATCCTGGAAAAACAGTTGATTCCTTCTGCTCAGGCAATGTTCCCCAACTCTGAGGACTGGTTTTTCCAGCAGGACAATGCGCCATGTCACACAGCTAGGTCAATCAATGTGTGGATGAAGGACCACCACATCAAATCCCTGTCATGGCCAGCCTAATCTCCAGACCTGAACCCCATTGAAAATCTCTGGAATGTAATCAAGAGGAAGATGGATAGTCACAAGCCATCAAGCAAAGAAGAACTGCTTACATTTTTGTACCAGGAGTGGCATAAGGTCACCTAAAAGCAGTGTGAAAGACTGGTGGAAAGCATGCTAAGACGCATGAAAGCTGTGATTAAAAAATATGGTTATTCCACAAAATATTGATTTCTGAACTCTCCCTTAGCTAAAACGTTAGTATTGTTGTTTCTAAATGATTATGAACTTGTTTTCTTAGCATTATTTGAGGTCTGCCAGCACTGCATTTTTTTTTTGTTATTTTGACCATTTCTCATTTTCTGAAAATAAATACAAAATGTAGTGCTTGGAAATTCAGACATGTCAGTAGTTTATAGAATAAAGGGCAATTTACGTTTTACTCAAAAATAAAACAATAAAGAGAAGAATCAGACAAACTGAAAATTTAGCAGTGGTCTCTTAATTTTTGCTAGAGTTGTGTGTATATATATATATACATACGCCTTATCGTGTCTGTTTGTAACTGAAATCGTGGGCTGCTGATTGGTCGCGGCCGCCAGGCCGCAACCAATCAGCGACAGGCGCAGCTGTTTTTAATGGTAAGCTGTGCCTGCCGCTGATTGGTCACGGCCGACAGGCTGCGACCAATCAGCGGCAGGCGCAGGCCTTAATCTGTAAAAAAGAGAATTAAAATTAAATTAAAAAAAAGGTATTCTCACCTTCCGACGGCCTTCTGTCTTCTTTCCGCGCGCCCGACTTCGCTTTCCCAGTAATGCTTTGTGGCTTAGACCGCTGATGACGTCACTCTCACGAGAGCGAGAAAGAAGACCGACGTCAACTCTCGCGAGAGCGAGAAAGAAGACCGATGTCATCAGCGGTCTAAGCCACAAATCATTACTGGGAACGCGAGGCGGGGCGCGTGGAAAGACAGGAGGCCGTCGGAAGGTGAGAATAACTTTTTTTATTTTTTAATATTATTTTTGTACAGGACCGCGGCAGTGATTGGTCGCGGCTACAGGGACGCGTTGCTGATTGGTCGCGGACAGAGGGCCGCGACGCTGATTGGTCGCGGTTACACGGAAAGGGGGGTGAGGGGACCATGCATACCAGGAAAAGGGGGTGAGGGAACCATGCATGCCAGGAAAGGGGGTGAGGGAACCAAGCATACCAGGATTGGGGGGTGAGGGGACCATGCATACCAGGATGGGGGGGTGAGGGGACCATGCATACCAGGATAGGGGGTTGAGGGGACCATGCATACCAGGATTGGGGGGTGAGGGGACCATGCATATCAGGATTGGGGGTGAGGGGACCATGCATACCAGGATTGGGGGGTGAGAAGACCATGCATACCAGGACTGGGGGGTGAGGGGACCATGCATACCCCAAAAGGGGGGTAAGAGGACCATGCATACCAGGAAAGGGGGGTGAGGGGACCAAGCATACCAGGATAGGGGGGTGAGGATACCATGCATACCAGGATTGGGGTGTGAGAGGACATGCATACCAAGAAAGGGGGGTGAGGGGACCATGCATACCAGGATAGGGGGGTGAGAGGACCATGCATACTAGGACTGGGGGGTGAGGGGACCATGCATACCAGGATTGGGGGGTGAGGGGACCATGCATATCAGGAAAGGGGGGTGAGGGGACCATGTATATCAGGATAGGGGGGTGAGGGGACCATGCATACCAGGATAGGGGGGTGAGGATACCATGCATACCAGGATTGGGGGGTGAGGGGACCATACATACCAGGAAAGGGGGTGACGGTGAGCATACATACCAGGATTGGGGTGTGAGAGGACCATGCATACCAGCAAAGGGGGTGAGGTGACCATGCATACCAAGAAAGGGGGGTGAGGGGACCATGCATACCAGGATAGGGGGGTGAGGGGACCATGCATACCAGGATTGGGGGGTGAGAGGACCATGCATACCAGGATTGGGGGTGAGAGGACCATGCATTCCAGGATTGGGGGGTCAGGGGACCATGCATACCAGGATAGAGGGTTGAGGGGTAGCATGCATATCAGGATTAGGGGTGAGAGAACCATATATATCTGGATTTGGGGTGAGAGAACCATACATATCAGGATTAGGGGTTGCATTATTGCATTATTATTAAATCTTCAAAAATAAACTGCATATATATTCTAGAATACCCGATGCGTTAGAATCAGGCCACCATCTAGTGTGTATATATATATATATATATATATATATATATATATTATACACACTGCATATGAATTGGCAATGGGTTTTTTCCTATTACAGCTGTATTAAAAAACAAGCTAAGCAATCTCTTTCAATTTTCATGTTGTTCTCTGTAGCTATTTTAAGACTAAATGTTCCTGTTTTTCAAAAGTTTTCAGCATTCTTAACATAATAGGCAGGATTACAAGACCAATATTGCCTTTATACATAGCTGATATCACAGGATCCACCAAACACAAAAGGTGATGTGACAGCTGACCCTGCACCCTCTCTCTTCAGAATTACATTTGCACCCTCTCATTAGATGATTCAATACAAACAATAGGGTCAGGGTCAGTTTTTTGCTGCTAATGTCCATGCGGATTTCTTGAAACAGCAGGAAGTTAGAGTCTAAAGAAGTCCCAGGGGTCTTTTTGAAAATTGTAAGATTTCCAATTTTTATCTGAAATACAGATTGTGATTTGTGATAAGAGAAAAAACATTGCAAAAAATATATTTGACAAAAAATCTTATTTAAACAGATAATTTTATGATGATAGCCCCTCTTTCTAACACGAGCAGAATGAATCAGACAGCGTTATTGCAGCCATGTGTTTAAGGCGGAGTTCACACGTGGCGTTTTTTTCGCGTTTCCGCGGCGGTTTTAACCGCGCGATTTTGCCGCAAAAATGCGAAAAATAAGCATCCCATGCATTCCTATGGGATTCCGCAATGCTGTGCTAATGCTGCGGTTTTTACCGCGGCGGAATCGCTTCGCGGTAAAAACCGCAGCATGCTCATTAATTTGCGGAATCGTGGCGATCCCGCACCCATAGGAATGCATTGTTCCGCTTACTTCCCGCATGTGGCTGTGCACACCATGCGGAAAGTAAGCAGAACAATTGCGGATGGTACCCACGGTCCGGAGGAGAGGAGACTGTCCTCCGGGCTTTGGGTACCATATCCCTGTAATAAATAGAATTTAAAAATAAAAAATATTGTTATTCTCACCCTCCGACGTCCCGCGCAGCCTTCCCGCTTCTCTTCACGCTCTCGTTCCCAGTAGTCCTTTGCGAAAATGCCCGCGATGGCGTCCGTTCTCGCGGGATCGCGAAGTCTCGCGGTCATTCGCGCGACGTCATTGCGAATTATCGCGAGACATCGCGATCCCGCGAGAACGGACGTCATCGCGGGCATTTTCGCAAAGGATTACTGGGAACGGCTGCGCGGGACGTCGGAGGGTAAGAATAACACCATTTTTTATTTTTTTTTTACATTCTATCTTTTACTACTGATGCTGCATAGGCGGCCTCAGTAGTAAAAAGTTGGTCACACTTGTCAAACACTATGTTTGACAAGTGTGACCAACCTGTCAATCAGTTCTCCAAGCGATGCTACAGATCGCTTGGAAAACGCTAGCATTTTGCAAGCTAATTACGCTTGCAAAATGCTAGTTTTTCCGTGGGAAAATCGCGGGAATTTAAAATGCGATTTTCCCGCGGACTGGAATTCCGGAATTCTCACGGTAATTTCCGCGAGAGTTCCGGTACGTGTGCACTTAGCCTCAGTGTTCTTTCACACTATGTTTTGGCACCCGTTCATTCATCCCATTGCTGACATAGTGAACATGAATTGGGCAGAAGTGACCACAGAGTGAACGTGTGCTCTGATGTGCATCATTTTCAGGCTTGTATGGCTTTGGAGAAGGATGCCCAGATGCAGTCTACTATGTCTGAGTGACCGCCTTAAGTAGGCGTGCATGCCAAAAAATGATACACGTCAGAGCACGCATTCACTCTGTTGGAGCTTCTGCCCAATTTCTGTTTTGCATGGGGATCGGATGTAAGGCTAGTGTCACACTAGCGTTTTTTTGTGCTGCGTTTGGAGCGCACATGAAACGCATGTCAAAAGCGCATGCAAACGCTTGTAAACGCTGCATTTTTTGTAGCATTATTGTGCGCATGACTACAAAAAATCGCAGCGTTTTTATGCGTTTGTAAGCGTTTTTCATGCGATTGCATTTTTTATGCGCAATAAACTGGAGAAAAAATCCTTGAAAAATTCTTGCAACACACTCCACCAATGGCACAGCAGTGGGCGTGTCTTATGGAAATTCTTTATATAGCCCCTGTTTACAGCTGAATTCTTCACATTTGCTTGCATTTGACTTGAGAAACATGGATCTGCGCTGGAAGAGCTTTTACTTTGACTTGGATCTGGACACGAGGATGGCTCAGGCTTATGCCATTGCTTGCCATGAACAGAGGGAGAGAGAGAGGCAGTGAAGACGGCAGCAGCGGCATTTGTGGATACATCCCATTATTGAACTCCGGGAGAGCTGTGGAGCGTACCACACCCTCTACAGCGAGCTCCAGGCAAACCCGGAGAAATTTACGGATTATACCCGGATGACCAAAGAAACCTTTCACTATTTGCTTGGTCGGGTAAAAGAAGTCATCCGGAGACAGGACACGCAGCTCCGGTGTGCAATTACTCATGAGGAACGGCTCCTGGTCACATTAAGGTACGTAGTTTTGCTAAACCAATGCCTGCTGATTTTTCTTGGTTGCGACATGTACTCTTCCAAATCTGGCAGAATTACAGTTCTGCCATGTCGTTAACTAAAGGCTGCCGTAATTTTTTGATGCCATGTATTGAACCAAAGGCTGCAGATTTTTTTTTTTTTTTTAATTTAATGTGTATAAAAAAAATTACATAAACACAAATATTCATTTTTTTTGTTTTCTTTGTGTCACAGATTCCAGGCTACTGGAGAGACCCTCTTGTCACTGCACTTCCAGTACCGGATTGGAATCTCCACGTTGTCTGGAATTGTAGAGGACACCTGCCGGGCTTTGTGGAACATTTTTTTGTCCCGAATTCATGCCCATGCCAACCGCTGAAAAGTGGTTGGAAATCGCCGACAGATTCTGGACTGTATGCAATTTGCTTAACTGTTTGGGAGCGGTGGATGGGAAACACATCCGGATTATCAAGCCCAAAAGAACAGGCTCTGAGTTCTATAACTACAAAAAGTACTTTTCTACTGTACTGATGGCCATTGCGGATGCAGACTGTATGTTTATTGCAGTGGACATTGGGGCATTTGGCTGTGGGAATGACTCCCAGGCTTTTAAGACCTCTGACATGGGCAGGAGGTTGTATGGCAACAACTTCAATTTCCCCATGCCACGGCAGCTTCCCAACACCGAAGGTCCGCCACAGCCATTTGTAATGGTTGGTGATGAAGTGTTCCAGATATGCCAAAACCTGCTCAAACCCTACTCCAGCCGGGACTTGGACCTCCACAAAAGAATTTATAATTACAAGCTCACCAGGGCCAGGAGAACAGTAGAGTGATCATTTGGTATACTTGTATCTAGATGGCGCATTCTTGGCACAGCTATTAATCTGAAACTGGAAACAGTGGATGAGGTGGTCAAGGCCTGTGATGTTCTACATAATTTTGTAATTTCTCGAGAGCCCCGAACTTAGATCTTGATGATGTTGCTCCTAATCCATTGCCTAAATTTACACAGCACCCTCTCAGGTCATCCGTCGAAGTTGGCCAAATGAGGGACCAATTCGCGGCCTACTTCAACTCGGATGTAGGACGGGTGGAATGGCAAGAGCAAATGGTGTAAAAAAATGTTACTGCATGTTGTTGGTATGTTAATAAAAAATCTGTTTTGATACCTGTACTGAGTGCATTCTCTGTTTTTACACTACCAATACCATTAGCAAGTAGCCAGGTGTATCAGTGAATTTATGATGCTGTGTTTTGTGCATCATGAATTCACTAATACTCCTGAGTAGGTGACATACACACACAAGTTGTATTACCTTTATAATCTCTACAGTGTGTTCACTTAACAGCGATGGTGGAGATAATACAACTGTGTCAGGTAAAATACCCACTGCAGCATCACTACACTCTTCTGCAAAATATATGGAGAGTTATAGCAACGCTGCAGGTTCAAAATCAATTCACCTGCCCAGGTGTTATAGTGATGCAAAGTCAGGGTATTTGGGAAGTATATACAACATTTATTTTCACCATCAGTAATGTGTTTCTTCCACAAACACGTAATAGAGTATGTGGTTATTTACAAGGTATATCTATAGTTCCTTGCCTTTTCTCTAATAGTTAAATGCGAACTGAAAAAAAAGGCAAGGTAACAATAGATTTGCCTTGCACTCAACACCATCCTCTATGCCAGGGTTTCCAAAATGTAGTCCTAAATGTCAACCAACAGATCATGTTTCCTTTTTTTTTTGTAACTCAGATGGAATCACTAAAAACATGATTTGTTTGTTGGCTTTTAACACTGTAGTTGGGGAACACTTTCATATTTTTGTGTGTGCAATACACCAGATATCTCCAATACTGATGTTTCTTGTGTCAGTGAAGGAGATATGTATTGTCAACGAAACCAATCTACATGACTTGTCTTTTTCACAACAGTCTCTACATTCTTTTAATATTGCACAGACTGTATCCAGCAGGGCTCCCCAACTCCACTCCTCACGGTCCACCAACAGATCATGTTGTAATGATATACATATCTCCATTGATAACGGTTTCACAAGAGCACAAAAAAAGAGGATTCCATACAACATGATCTGTTGGTGGACCATGAGGACTGGAGTTGGGGAACCCTGCTGGATCCAGTCTGTGCAAGATTAAAAGAATGTAGGGACTGCTGTGAAAAAGACAATTCATGTAGATTGGTTTTGTTTTTTGGACAACACATATCTATATGAGTTGTCTTTTCCACAGCAGTCTCTACATTCTAGTAATATTGCACAGACTGGATCCAGCAGGGTTCCCCAACTCCACTCCTCAAGGTCCACCAACAGATCATGTTGTAATGAAATCCATAGCTCCGTTGCTAACTGCTTCACAAGAGCACAAAAAAAGAGGATTCCATACAACATGATCTGATGGTGTATCTTGAAGACTAGAGTTGTGGAACTCTGCTGGATCCAGTCTGTGCAATATTACAAGAATGTAGAGACTGTTGTTGAAAAGACAAGTCATGTAGATTTGTTTAGTTGACAACAAATATCTCCAAGACTGACACAAGAAACATGTCTCAGTAATGGAGATATCTGGTGGCAAAAACACTAAGTGTACGGCGCAGTGTTTGTACGGCACAGTGTGTGTAGTCGGCGATTGACACAGTAACCAATCCAAATATTTTGAAAGCACAATTGCACATTTATTTTGTAACAAAAAATAAAAAAAACTTTATTAGGAATGACGTTTGGGGGAAGATTGGGATACTTTGGGTGTGTGGAGAGACGAGGAACGACTGGAGGTTGAGGAAGGGGTTCTAGGAGAAGGGGCGACGAAAGTACTGGGGGAAGGGAGCTCTGGAATGGACATGGAGGCAGGTTGAGACACATTAGGAGGAGAGGGTGGATGGACAAGCAAAGTTTTTATTTTTTTTTCTTTGGCGCAGGAATATCCTGCCCGGACCGACTTGCAGCCTGTGACCGCCTTACTTTGGTCGACCGCCTGGTGATGGTGCACTGTGTCATTGCCCTGTAAAATAGGGAATGCGGATCACCCCTTTGCTGCTCTGTGGTGGTGGTGGCGGTGCTGTTAGAAGTGGCAGTGCTCCTAGAAGGGGAGAAAGTTGGGTCGGTGCTCCGAGCAGGAGGCTGCTTGTCTGGGATCTCAGCCAAAGTTCTTGGGGGCCTCCGAGGAGGAGTATTGGTGGCGGTGCTCTGTTGCTGAAGAGTGCTGGCGGTGCTCTGTTGCTGAAGAGTGCTGGCGGTGCTCTGTTGCTGAAGAGTGCTGGCGGTGCTCTGTTGCTGAAGAGTGCTGGCGGTGCTCTGTTGCTGAAGAGTGCTGGCGGTGCTCTGTTGCTGAAGAGTGCTGGCGGTGCTCTGTTGCTGAAGAGTGCTGGCGGTGCTCTGTTGCTGAAGAGTGCTGGCGGTGCTCTGTTGCTGAAGAGTGCTGGCGGTGCTCTGTTGCTGAAGAGTGCTGGCGGTGCTCTGTTGCTGAAGAGTGCTGGCGGTGCTCTGTTGCTGAAGAGTGCTGGCGGTGCTCTGTTGCTGAAGAGTGCTGGCGGTGCTCTGTTGCTGAAGAGTGCTGGCGGTGCTCTGTTGCTGAAGAGTGCTGGCGGTGCTCTGTTCCTGAAGAGTGCTGGCGGTGCTCTGTTGCTGAAGAGTGCTGGCGGTGCTCTGTTGCTGAAGAGTGCTGGCGGTGCTCTGTTGCTGAAGAGTGCTGGCGGTGCTCCTTTGGTGTTGACTTGTGGTGTCTGTGGCCCAAGCAGGTTCTGTGGTGGTTTGGCTCCAAGCTGGTGGTGCTGTAGCGGTGGTGGTGCTCCATACAGGAGCAGCGCTTGCCATAGTGGTGGTGGCGGAGGAGTGTCCAGCAGCACTCAGACTTGGGGTGGTGTAGTGGTGTCCGGCTTCGCTGGGAACGCAGGTGGCCGTGCAGCGGTATGCAACAGAAGTCGGTAGTGTGGTGAAGCGAGTCAGCGGTGGAAGCTGTTGGAAATGACACCACTGACTGCTGCACATACCGATTCAGCTGCATAGCCTGCAAGTAAGCAGTGTTGCAGTCCTGTAACACACTCAGCTGTTGCTCAGGACTAAGATGTTCCGCCATGCCCTGTTCAATTTTACTGAAAAAATGGTGCGCTGGTCTGTTGAGGTCGGCCTCCAGACAGTCAAGGCGCTGGTCAACAGAGTGGAAGTGGTGTTCCATGTGGTTAAAACCACGTTCCATCAGGGAAAAACCGCTTTCCATTCTGGCGGACAGCGCCTTGAGGCTGCCCTTAAAGGCCTCGCTCAAGAGCATGAACTCGGGCATGACAGGCCTGTCTGAGGCCCTCTGCCGCTGGCGGGTAGTGCCCGCATAACCAGTGACAGAGACCTGGGACAGGGGAACAACTGATGGACCAGCTTCCTTGTCACCAGCTGTCTGTGTTGCTGACCTGCAAGATGCTTCCTGGCTGTCGGCTGGCTGGGACGGGTCCGAGGTCGAACGATGAAGAACCGCTCCTGGGACAGGTTGCAGGGTGCTGCTCCAAGTGCTGTGGAAAGAAAGGGAAAACATTAGTATCATGTATTTATAAGAAGCATCACCTGTGGAATTGTAAAGCACATAGTAATAACAAACAAAAAAAAAACTTACGCTCTGCTAGCAAGGACCAGTCTCAGGAAAGCCAACTCTCGATAATAGCGGTACTTTCTTCTGCGCCTTGCCGCTGAACCACTCCGAACCTGTCCCTCAGCACGAACATCAGTGTTGAAGCGGTCCTTCATCGAGCGCCAACGTGTGCGGATTTTGTTCACTGTTGGGAAAAAAATAAATAAATAAAAATTAGAAAATGCACTTAACCCCTTCACCCCCAAGGGTGGTTTGCACATTCATGACCAGGCCAATTTTTACAATTCTGACCACTGTCCCTTTATGAGGTCATAACTCTGGAACGCTTCCATGGATCCCGGTGATTCTGACATTATTTTCTCGTGACATATTGTACTTCATGATAGTGGTAAAATTTCATTCAAATAACTTGCGTTTATTTGTGAAAAAAATAGAAATTTGGCGAAAATGTTGAAAATTTCGCAATTTTCCAACTTTGAATTTTTATGCCCTTAAATCACAGAGAAACGGCACACAAAAAACTTGATAACTAACATTTCCCACATGTTTACTTTACATCAGCACAATTTTGGAACCAAAATTTTTTTTGTTAGGAAGTTATAAGGGTTAAAAATTGACCAGCGATTTCTCATTTTTGCAACACCATTTTTATTTTTACGGACCACATCACATTTGAAGCCACTTTGAGGGGTCTATATGAGAGAAAATACCCAAATGTGACACCATTCTAAAAACTGCACCCCACAAGGTGCTCAAAACCACATTCAAGAAGTTTATTAACCCTTTAGGTGCATCACAGGAATTTTTTTGAATATTTAAAAAAAAAAAAATGAACATCTAACTTTTTTTCGCAAAAAAAATACTTTCTTTTACCAAGGGTAACAGGAGAAATTGGATTGTAAAAGTTATTGTGCAATTTGTCCTGAGTACGCTGATACCTGATATGTGGGGGGAACGACTGTTTCAGCGCATGGCAGAGCTCAGAATGGAAGGAGCGCCGTTTGACTTTTTCAATGCAAAATTGGCTGGAATTCAGATCGGACGCCATGTCACGTTTGGAGAGCCCCTGATGTACCTAAACAGTGGAAACCCCCTACAAGTGACCCCATTTTGTAAACTAGACCCCCCAAGGAACTTATCTAGATATGTGGTGAGAACTTTTAACCCACAAGGGCTTCACAGAAGTTTATAACGTACAGCGGTACAATTAAAAAATTATATTTTTTCGACAAAAATGATCTTTTCACCCCAATCTTTATTTTCCTAAGGGTACTGGACGCAGACTCCGCTCCTCTGTCAGTCATGAAGGGGCTGGTGCATCATCATCAGGTCTGGTCCTGGGGGCGGTCCTGACGACATCACCAGCCCGGGAGCCTGTGAGGGACGACCTGATCCCTCAAATACCTTGGGACTGGGCTTGCAAGCCGCCGGATATATTCTTGGTTCCCCTACGTGTTACTTGTGATTGCCTATCATTAACTCCGACCTCAGCCTGAACTTCTGACTACTCTGTTGCCTGCCGTTTTTGTACCTTGCATTTCTCCTGATTACTGACGCTGACCTTGGCCTGGATTCCTGACCCCCTCTACTGCCTGACGATTTTGTACCTCCGCTACTCTCCCGGTTTTTGACCTCTGCCTGGACTCTCGACTCTGCCTCTGCCTGCCGTTTCTGTACCTCCACTGCTCGCCTGGTTTCCGACTCCATTTTTGGCTCCCTTCCTGCTTTTCTATTGCGACCGTTCTGCTCTGGCACTCTGCCCCTGTTCAGACAGCTCTTCCTGGGCTCTGCAGTAAATCCAGATCCCTGTATAGGGGTAAAGGGTGTCGGTGCTACTCGGGGCGCTGTCTGTCTGCAGCCCAGACTTGCAGACGGACGCGACAAGAATTGGCTGGAATTGAGATCAGATGCCATGTTGCATTTGGAGAGCCCCTGATGTGCCCAAACAGTGGAAACCCCCAATTCTAACTCCAACCCTAACCCCAACACACCCCTAACCCTAATCTCAGCCCTAACCCTAACCCTAGCCCTGGACCTAACCCTAGCCCTAACCCTAACGGGAAAATGGAAATAAATACATTTTCTTTTAAGTTTATTATTTTTCCCTTACTAAGGGGGTGATAACGGGGGGGTTGATTTACTATTTATGGCGGTTTTTAAGTTCGTCAGCTGTCGCACGCTAAAAGACGCTTTTTATTGTAAAAATAGTTTGTGCATCACCACATATTGAGAGCTATAATTTTTCCATATTTTGACCCACCGAGTCATGTGAGGTCTCATTTTTTGCGGGACGAGTTGACGTTTTTATTGGTACCATTTTCGGGCACGTGACATTTTTTGATCGCTTTTTATTCCGTTTTTTGGGACGCAGAATGAACAAAAACCAGCGTTTCATGAATTTCTTTTGGGGGGTGCGTTTACACCGTTCCGCATGCGGTAAAATTGATAAGGCGGTTTTATTCTTCGGCTCAGTACGGTTACAGCGATACCTCATTTAGGTCTTTTTTTATGTTTTGTCGGTTTTATGCAATGAAAACTATTTTATATAAAAAATAATTATTTTTGCATCGCTTTATTCTGCGAGCTATAACTTTTTTATTTTTTCGCTGATGATGCTGTATGGCAGCTCGTATTTTGCGGGACAAGATGACGTTTTCAGCGGTATCATGGATATTTATATGCATCTTTTTGATCACGCGTTATTACACTTTTTGTTTGGCGGTATGATAATAAATCATTATTTTTTGCTTCGTTTTTTATTTTTTAAGGAGTTAGCTAAAGGGGTTAACTAATGGGACAGTTTTATAGGGCGGATCGTTACGGACGCGGTGATACCTAATATGTGTACTTTTATTGTTTTTTTTTTTTTTTCTATTTCCAAAACAGATTTATTGGAGGAATATTTTTTTTTTTTTAATTTATTTGGCGATTTTTAAAAAATTATTTTAACACTTTTTTATGTTTTTTTAACTTTAATACATAGTCCTAGGTGGGACTTCACTGTCCTGTGACAGATCGCTGATCTGTCACATCACAGATCACTGTGACAGATCAGCGATCTGTCACAGGCACTACTGCAGACTTCCTCATGCCTGCGCTTTGCAGGCACTGAGGAAGTCAGCTCCCTGCAGGCCCCCGAAAGCCCCCGTCGCCATCTTGGATTCGGGGGCCTGTAGGGAAAGAGACCCCCCCTCCCAGCAGCGCTGCGCATTCCGCTGCCGTGGGGGGCTCAGGGAAGCACGGAGGGAGCCCCCTCCCTGCCGATGCTTCCCTGTAACCCCCGGTACACCGCGATCATGTTTGATCGCAGTGTGCAAGGGGTTAACGTGTCGGGGGCGGTCCGTGACCGCCCCTGACACATTGTGCCGGGTGTCAGCTGTGATAATCAGCTGACACCCGGCCGCGATCAGCGGCGCTCACCACGTGGGTGCCGCTGATCGCGCTAGATGTACTATCCCGTCCATGGGCATAGGGGCCCGGGTCCCATGGACGGGATAGTACGTCTGATGTCAGAAAGGGGTTAAGGCAACTTAATTATCAGCACACACACCGGATAGAACTTTGCAAACAGTCACTGCTGCAGCACAAATAAAATTCTGAAAATTCGGAAACTGAAACCTGCGTATCTCAGAAAGGAAACCAATTTTTGTCAGTGACCAAGGATGATTATCTGTCACAACTTGTGCAGGGCCCAACTAGAGGGACAGCCCTTCTGGACTTAATTTTAAGCAACAGGCTAGATAGAATAACAGAACTACGAGTCGAAGGACACCTAGGGAACAGTGACCACAATATAATACAATTCCACTTGTCCTTCAGTAAGGTGCCCTGGAAGGGGGTTACAAAAACGCTGAATTTCAGGAAATCAAAGTTTGACCAGCTTAGAGAGGACCTTCGCCGAATTGATTGGGACAATGTCCTCAAAAATAGGAGCACAGAAAATGAATGGGAAATATTTAAATCAGTTTTACACACCCACTGCGAGCTAGCCATACCGTACAGAAATAAAAGGGCTAGGAACAGTAGCACACCAATGTGGATAAATAATGATGTAAAAAGGGCAATAAATAACAAGAATAAGAAGCTAAAACAAGAAGGAAATGAAGAAGCATTAAAAAGTTATAGAGAAAAAAATAAAATGTATAAAAAACAAATACATTTAGCAAAAGTGGAAACTGAGAGACTCATTGCTAAGGAAAGTAAAATAAACCCCAAACTATTCTTTAATTATATAAGCAGTAAAATGATTAAAATTGATGGTGTCAGCCCTTTAAAGAACAATGAGGGTGAAATCATATAGAGTGATGTGGGAAAAGCAAATGTTTTAAATACTTTTTTCTCAACAGTGTTCACACAGGAAAAGGATTTTCCAGGGGAAATGCAGAGTGATAATGTAAACTCCCCATTAAGTATTACCTGCTTAACCCAGGAAGAAGTGCAGAACCGCCTTAGTAAGATTAAAAATGACAAATCACCAGGCCCTGATGGCATTCACCCTCGGGTACTAAGGGAGTTAAGTAATGTGATAGACAGGCCTCTATTCCTTATATTTAAAGACTCTATAGAAACAGGGTCTGTTCCTTTTGATTGGCGACAAGCAAATGTGGTACCATTATTCAAAAAGGGGTGTAAAAGGGAACCTGGAAACTATAGGCCGGTAAGCTTAACATCTGTTGTGGGTAAAATTTTTGAAGGATTTCTAAGGGATACCATTATGGAATATCTTAATGTTAATAAATGTTTAACTCCATATCAACATGGATTTATGAAGGATCGCTCCTGACAAACTAACCTGATCAGCTTCTATGAGGATGTAAGTTCTCAAGTGGACCAAGGAGAATCTTTGGATGTCATTTATCTCAACTTCTCTAAAGCATTTGACACTGTCCCACATAAAAGATTGGTAAGTAAGAGGAGAAAGCTTGGGCTAGGGGAAAATGTGTGTAGATGGGTACGTAGCTGGCTTAGTGATAGAAAACAGAGTGGTTATTAATGGTGCATACTCAGATTGGGCCAGGGTTACTAGTGGGGTACCACAGGGTTCTGTATTGGGCCCCCTACTATTTAATATATTTATTAATGATCTAGTGGATGGCTTACACAGTAAAATATCAGTATTTGCAGATGATACAAAACTATGTAAGGTAGTTAACACAAAGGAGGACAGTTTGCAACTACAGACAGATTTGAGTAAATTGGAGAATTGGGCTGAAAATGGCAAATGAGGTTTAACACAGATAAGTGTAAGGTTATGCACATGGGAAGGAGAAACAGATGCTACAATTACTTACTAAATGGGAAACTGCTGGGGAAATCAGACATGGAAAAAGACTTAGGTGTCTTAGTCAATAAGAAGCTAAATTGGAGTGCCCAGTGTCAGGCAGTTGCCACCAAAGCAAATAGGGTCATGGGATGCATTAGAAGAGGTCTGGGGACACGAGATGAAAACATAATTCTCCCTCTGTACAAGTCACTTGTCATACCACACTTGGAGGATTGTGTGCAATTTTGGACGCCGATGCTCAAGAAAGACATTACTGAACTTGAAAGGGTTCAAAGGCGGGCTACTAAAATGATAAATGGAGTTGGCTCACTACAATACCCAGAAAGGTTATCAAAATTAGGTCTATATACTCTAGAAAAGAGAAGACTTAGGGGAGACCTAATATATATGTACAAGTATATCAGAGGGCAATACAGAGATCTCTCCAATGAACTGTTTGTACCAAGGACTGTGACAAGAATAAGGGGGCATTCTCTTCATTTGGAGGAAAGACAATTTCTGCACCAGCATAGAAGAGGGTTCTTCATGGTAAGAGCAGTGAGTCTCTGGAATTCTCTTCCTGAGGAAGTGGTGATGGCCAACTCACTGAATGAATTTAAGAAAGGAATGGATGCTTTTCTTGTGAGTAACAGTATAGAAGGTTACAAATAACAGAATATTATAGGTAGATGGTTGACCCAGCTTAGGGGAAGGAATTTTTTTCCCTATGGAGAAAATTGGCTTCTACTCTGAGTTTTTTGCCTTCCCCAGGATCAACAATGCAGAACAGCTACACTTAAAATAGGCTGAACTAGATGGACATAAAGTCTTCCTTCAGCTTTCAAAACTATGTTAAACTATGTTAATGCAAGAATATATCTTGCCAAAAAAACACCAGCACCATCAGGACCATAAAGCAATGCAGCAGTTGAAGACAAAAATCAATCAATGTATTCCACAAGGAATTGATGTGTTTAATGCAAGAATATATCTTGCAAAAAACACATCAGCACCATCAGGTCCAAAAATCAATGCAGTATCACGGAGCATCTTTATACTTACTGAACGCCCTTTTTGAACTTGGAGAGGTGCTGTCCCAGCCATCCATCATCGCTGCGGCCATCTCATTCCAGAGCTGCCGGGTCACCACTGTGTCTTTGTACTGCTGGTCACGGCTGTCCCACAACGGGCTACGCTCCTCAAAGAGGTGCATCAGGTGCTCGTTGTCGATGTACACTACTTCTTCGTCATCCCGTTGTGGAACCTAGAAAAAATAATATCATAATGTTTTGAATTTTGGAAAATGAAACAGATACAAAAAGAAAGAGAGAAAAAGCAAGATAAATAAAGACAGAAAAAAAAAATAGTAATATATACTAACATTGCTTCTCCTCGCCACGACTTGACTACGCTGCCGCTCCCGCACTTCATCTTCAGTGCCCGTGTCCGATGTCTGTAAAGAAAGAAAAAATTAAAAACACATTTCTAGAGGCAGATATACTTACCCAAAGGCAGCAAGATTCTCACCTCACGATCAGCTTGGGCCAGTACTTGCTGAGAAGGCGAATACAGTGATCCAGAAGAAGACATGCTGAAATGAAAACAAAAAATACATTAGTACATTATAAAATTGTTCAGGACACACAGACATTATGTTGAAGAATACTCACATTTTGGCTCCTGAAGCTTGAATCCACACTTGGAAGGCTCTTCTAGGCTCTTGTCTGGTCTCTCTGCAAGACTGTCTGTAGAGTAATTGTCCCTGAAGACACCTTCTTTTATCTACACTCCTCCCAAACAATGTTGCTTATTTAGGGGGAGTTTTAGACAAGTGTCTAGACATTGTTTACTCAAATCGCTGACGTACGCGCTGCCAAGCGCTTGTCAGCGACCACTAGACTATAATGCTATTTTTGGGCGCACACCGAGCGCACACGTGCGCGCGCGATTTTTTTAACGATGTAGGCGGAACAAAAAATGCAACATGTAGCGTATGGTGCCTCTGGGCGCACACACCTGTAAAATGCACAGTGCACGCTAAACGCTGATGAGCGCGTACATTCGCAAGACCCTGCGACCACCATGTTAAAGATAGGGGAGCATTGCGCGTGCGCCCGATAGCGCGCGATCAAGCGCTAGTGTGAAACCAGCCTAAGCCCCCGACAGGACCACCGAACAAATGCCAAGACGCAGCATAAAAGCTGCAGCATGTCAGAAGACATACTTTGTAAAGTTGGCCGGGGACTGCATCTTGGATGACTAATCCAAGGCTGGTCTCCTCAGCTTCTCTCTTAACGACTCCACTAGACTGACAGGTCTCTCTCAAGACACACATATATGATGAATCCAAAGGGAGTTTGTAGCTATATTCCGCGCTGCCGCTTTAGACAAATTCCAGGAGAATGCTGTATGATTGCAGTGGTTTTATTCTACGCGTTTCAGGGGTCTCATGCCCCCTTCATCAGGAAATACCACAAATACATACAGGTATCACAGACATAAATAGGTTTGTAAGGATGCTGGATTTCAAAAAAATGAGCGCCAACAAGTCAGATGATGCAGTGTCAAAGTTCAATGACACCACATGGTTAACAGTTAACCTAAGATATATTACAAAAGAATACGTATTTTAAAAGATTTTTTGATTAAATTTTCGTTTACAAAACAGATAATAAAGTCAAATTTACGATTTAAACAAAAAAAAAAAAAAAAAAGGGGAAAGGGGGAGTTTATTCCTGTTTAGAGGTGGATACCTTACAAGTGGACTATCGTATGGAAACAGCAAACCGCTTTTTTTTCATTGAAAGCATTGCAATCTTAATACAAAAAGGGGAAAAAAGTAAAAACATAATTTTAATTCATTACCAATAAAAAATATATAATTTTAGTTAAATTCTAAAAAATTAAATATAAAATTATTTTTTAGTATAGAGGAAATGGGTTAAAAAATAATAAAGGATGCTAAAAGTAGCAACACACGAGAAGCTGCACAGCAGCCAGCGCTGCTCAGAATGAGAACGCAGACAGCATGGATTCATTACTTCACTAATACAAAGATCATGGGCAAATTTTAGATATAACATGAAGCACATAAAAAAGGGGGTTAATATCAGATGCAGCAACACACAGGACGCTGTGCAGGAGCCAACTACTGCTCAAAGAAAAAACGCAGGATAAAGCGGCAGAGTGAATGGGTGGCTTCATTAATAGATAAGATCACAGGCAGCTTTAGTGTTCACCCCCTGACACATAAGTCTTTTTACTGTGAAGGAGTGGCAGTAACATTCTTGCACTGTTCACTAATCTCTATGACTAGGCAATATATGCATGGGAGCTGAGTTAAAGGAGAAATAAGATACTATTATCAGCCGGGGTCATTCTTTCATGTCAGACTAGTAGAATTAGTAGCGCTTACCCGGGCTTAATTAAAGAAAAAAAAAAAAAAAAAAAACTCTTCAAAAAATTCTTCAAAAAATGCAACTAACAGAGATAATGTTTAAGACAGAGGTATGAAAGTGATTGCTCCCAAGGGCAAAAGGAGCTAAACCTGATAGGAGGCTATACAGGATTTTCATATATATAACACTCTTTTAGAGCTAACGCACAAGCAATATTTAAGCAAATACATAAATAATTTTTTTTTTTTTTTTTTTTCCCTCCTCTTCCTTTTTCATTAGACCAAGGAGGCACAGTATTGTAAAATTAATTATAAATATAAATATAAAATTGCAAT
Organism: Dendrobates tinctorius; assembly: GCF_039654945.1. Classification (NCBI taxonomy): domain Eukaryota; kingdom Metazoa; phylum Chordata; class Amphibia; order Anura; family Dendrobatidae; genus Dendrobates; species Dendrobates tinctorius. The sequence goes on along the minus strand of NW_027361795.1, from coordinate 10,023,525 downwards.
TAGGTATTGCATTAAGTGCAATAAACGCGTAGAATAAAACCACTGCAATCATACAGCATTCTCCTGGAATTTGTCTAAAGCGGCAGCGCGGAATATAGCTACAAACTCCCTTTGGATTCATCATTTCTTTGGTCACTGAAGACCTGTGGATCTGCAGCAGCCGCTACCTACACGCTCTTATCTCATCCTAACCAGGTGAGCATATTTCATGATATACTGTCTTTTGTAACGTGGATAAGACCCTATTGCGCTTTTTTGTCTCCCCCTTTTTTTGCAATAAGACACACATATAGGGAGAGACCTGTCAGTCATGGGAATGTAGGCAGAGCAAAGCCATTGGGGACTTGTCTCGGACTAGTTATCTGAGATGAATAATCTCTTTCTAAAGAATATGAGGCTACAATGACACAGTCAGTGACTGTGTGTCTACAGACAGCATGAATCTTGCTTTTAACGACTAAAAATCTAAAGGTCATAGAAATGGTAGGAACCAAGGTATTACAGGAAAACATTTTTCAGAGTATCACCTTTTCATTGCTTCACAGTTCAGATCTGATTCTCACAGGACTCACAAAGTCGCTTTTATTAAGGTATTTTCAAGCTGTCTCTTGAGCTACTCAGCACTATCTCCTTACTGTTTCTTTACATCCTGTTTTTGGCAGGGAGAGCTCTCCTTGAGTGACAGCTTTGGTACTATGAAAAAAACTATAAAGTCCAGCACATGTTCTGCTATAACACTATTTATCAGTGATTTGTTCTGTAGTGAGTGTACTGCTATCCTTGTATTTATACATAGAGATAACAGGACATTAGAAGAAGCATACAGGTCCAGATAGAGAAGGCAGAGAGCTGTGGATTAGGAGAACGGCTGTGTAATAAGTGCCAAGCCAAGAAGATGAGATAGAGAGAGGAAGGAAGGGAAAGAAGTTGAGCAGCTAACTGCTGTATAGAAATCAATGGTCTGGAGAGAGATGACTAGGATGTTAAGAGTAAACCCCTGTCCTGGAATGTAACTACTGCACACTATTGACCAGATAAATTAGTATGCTAATGACCATTGTCAGTATGCCAATTATAATAATACATTTATAAGTGAATGAAGATATCCTCTGACAAAAGATGGAAAAATAGGACTAATCGCATAAATGTATAAATATAGCAAACATGAGCAAAGCTCCAACAACATGACAAAACGTCCAAAGAGATAAAAATATAGAAATGTTATTATAATATTAGAACAGGCAGTTGACAGGTAATAATGGGATAGGAAAAGGGGCAATGAGTTGTGACACATCCATAACCGCCCGACTATAAGCAAGGGGTGCTAGAGCAATTACAATCTCCAGAAGCTAATGTAGTGTTAATTAACTGTGGAATAATAAGTCATGTCATCCACGTAGAAAAATCATACTCAGAATAGTAAACTTCACTACGTCATAAGTCAAAATAGGCAGCACATGTTCCAAGTACTAATCAGATGCCGACGTGAAATTGAAAGTGAAAGTATGATGAAGGAGTGACCCTCCGAAACGTGCATCGGGGTGGGTGTCTGGATGCAAGGAAGCCTCTGGCCGCTGTCTTTCAGGTATAATATACTTTCACTTTCAACAAGAGGTTCTGTACTTATTTGAAAGGTATGGAGTGACCCCTATTACTAATTTTGAAAACGTATTCCTGGGAAGTTGGTTTGTGGAAATTATAAGAGTATCTGTGACGCTAGTCACTTTTCACAACCAAGCCATAAGTCAGGATAGTGAAGAAGTTCAAGGTCAGAAGCCAGGAGGGTACGTCATAAATAGAAAGAAGATACAAAACTGTAGTCAGATAACGTTCTGAAGTCAGAATACCTGGAGGATAGTGGATCAGAGCAGAAGGTTTTAACCCCTTAGCGACAGAGCCAGTTTGCAGCTTAATGACCAGGCCAATTTTTACAATTCTGACCACTGTCCCTTTATGAGGTTATAACTCTGGAACGCTTTAATGGATCCCGCTGATTCTAAGACTGTTTTTTCGTGACATATTGTACTTCATGTTAGTGGTAAAATTTCTTCGATAAGTCTTGTGTTTATTTATGAAAAAAACGGAAATATGGCGAAAACTTTGAAAATTTTGCAATTTTAAAAATTTAAATTTGTATGCCCTCAAATCAGAGAGATGTGTCACACAAATTTCTTAATAAATAACATTTCCCACATGTCTACTTTACATCAGCACAATTTTGGAAGCAAAATTTTTTTTTGTTAGGAAGTTATAAGGGTTAAAAGTTGACCAGCAATTTCTCATTTTTACAACAAAATTTACAAAACCATTTTTTTTAGGGACCACATCATATTTAAAGTCATTTTGAGGGGTGTACATGACAGAAAATACCCAAAAGTGGCACCATTCTAAACACTAGACCCCTCAAGGTGCTCAAAACCACATTCAAGAAGTTTATTAACCCTTTAAGTGCTTCACAGGAACTAAAGCAATGTGGAAGGAAAAAATTAACTTTTTTTTGCAAAAAATTTACTTCAGAACCAATTTTTTTTATTTTCACAAGTGTTAAAAGAGAAAATCAACCACAAAATTTGTTGTACAATTTCTCCTGAATACGCTGATACCCTATATGTGGGGGTAAACCACTTTTTCAGCACATGGCAGAGCTCGCAAGGGATGGAGCGCCGTTTGACTTTTTCAACGCAGAATTGGCTGGAATTGAGATCGGATGCCATGTTGCGTTCGGAGAGCCCTTAATGTGCCTAAACAGTTGAAACCTCCAACAAGTGACCCCATTTTGGAAACTAGACCCATTAAGGAACTTATCTAGATGTGTGGTGAGCACTTTGAACCCCCAAGGGCTTCACAGAAGTTTATAACTTAGAGCCGTGAAAATAAGAAATCTATTTTTTTCCACAAAAATGATCTTTTCGCCCCCAAATTTTTATTTTTTACAAGGGTAACAGGAGAAATCATACCCGTACAGTTGTTATGCGATTTGTCCTGAGTACGCCGATACCCCATATGTGGGGGGGAACCACTGTTTGGGCGCATGGGAGAGCTTGGAAGGGAAGGAGTGCCATTTTGGAATGCAGACTTTGATGGAATGGTCTGCGGGCATCATGTTGCGCTTGCAGAGCCCCTGATGGGCCTAAACAGTGGAAACCCCCCACAAGTGACCCCATTTTGGAAACTAGACCCATTAAGGAACTTATCTAGATGTGTGGTGAGCACTTTGAACCTTCAAGTGCTTCACAGAAGTTTATAATGTAGAGCCGTGAAAATAAAAAATCCATTTTTTTTCCACAAAAATGATCTTTTCGCCCCCAAATTTTTATTTTTACAAGGGTAACAGGAGAAATCATACCCACACAGTTGTTATGCGATTTGTCCTGAGTACGCCGATACCCTATATGTGGGGGGGAACCACTGTTTGGGTGCATGGGAGAGCTCGGAAGGGAAGGAGTGCCATTTTGGAATGCAGACTTTGATGGAATGGTCTGCGGGCATCATGTTGCGCTTGCAGAGCCCCTGATGTACCTAAACAGTGGAAACCCCCCACAAGTGACCCCATTTTGGAAATTAGACCCCCTAAGGAACTTATCTAGATGTGTGGTGAGCACTTTGAACCCCCAAGCGCTTCACAAAAGTTTATAAACGCAGAGCCGTGCAAATAAAAAGTCTTTTTTTATTTCCACAAAAGTGATTTTTTAGACCCCAATTTTTAGACCCCCAAAGTTGGCAAATAGTGGAAACCCCTCAATTCTTGCTCCAACCCTAACCCCAACACACCCCTAACCCTAATACCAACCCTAACCCTAATCCCAACCCTAATCCCTAATACTAATTCTAACCCTAATTCTAGTTCGCCCTAACCCTAATTCTAACCCTAGTCGTGACCCGAGCCCTAACCCTAGCCCAGCCCTAGCCCTAGCACAACCCTAACCCTAGCCTTAATCCTAACCCTAGCCCTAATCCTAACCCTAGCCCAACCCTAACCCTAGCCCAACCCTAACCCTAGCCCAACACTAACCCTAGCCCAACACTAACCCTAGCCCAACACTAACCCTAGCCCAACACTAACCCTAGCCCAACACTAACCCTAGCCCAACCCTAACCCTAGCCCAACCCTAACCCTAACCCTATCCCTAACCCTATCCCTAACCCTAACCCTATCCCTATCCCTATCCCTAACCCTATCCCTAACCCTAACCCTAGCCCAACCCTAACCCTAACCCTAATGGAAAACTGAAAAAAAAAATATTTTCTTTATTTCATTATATTGGCCTATATAAGGGAGTGATAAACGGGGGGTTATGTACTATTTTTTTATTTTGATCACTATGATCGTTTATCATAGTGATCAAAATAATGAATGGAATCTGCCAGCCGGAGCCGGCAGATTCCCGGCGGGCGCACTGCGCATGCGCCCGCCATTTTCAAGATGGCGGCGCCCATCGGAGGATGCCGGCGGGACGTGGGACCACCAGGAGGGGACGGAGGGCCACGGAGAGGTACCGGGGGGGATCGAGGACCCTATTTCTCTCTCCTCTGATGTGCGATCACATCAGAGGAGAGAGAAATTAAATGTAAAATCGCGGCTTTTTTTTTTTTTGCGGTCGCCGTTATAGGGTTAATAACGGCGATCGCAAAAGCGGGGGTCGGTAAAAAACGACCGATTCATGTTCTCTGGGGTCTCGGCTACCCCATGGCAGCCGAGACCCCGGAGAAAATCCGACACTGGGGGGCGCTATTCACTTAAATCACAGCGCCGTGAATTAACGGCGCTGTGGTTTTAGTACCCTTAATTACCGCCGTTAAAAGGCGTATCGGCGGTCGTTAAGGGGTTAAACAGACAGATGGTCAGCACGAGGTCCAAGGTCAGGCAGCGAAAGATCAAAATACAGAATTCAAGGCCCAGAGAAAACGAACCACACTTGACAGAAAGTACATCTGACAGAGGTCTGGAAGAAACAGCTCAGTTAAGTAGCATAGCAATCACCTGGGATAATGAACACGTGGAGACAGCCAATGCCTCCCAGTCTCAGATTGGATAGTCGAGCTGTCAATCAAGACACTGACTGCTCAGCACGCCCCTGTAACAGACTGGATGACTGAGCTGTCAGTAACTGCATCCCAGACACACTGAGGGGTGCAACTGTGACAGCATCTTTGTTCTGAAATTTGATCTCAGGTGTGTATTTTTGATATTATGCTATTTTGATCTCTGTAGATTGTTTGCTTTATGAAGTCTGTCTTTTTGGGGGTTTGGTCTGGGGTCTGTATTACATTAGGAATGTACACTACTTGAAACACAGTAAGTCGGTATTGTTTGGGGGGTGTAGCTTACCCCCATAGATTTACCCACCCTAAAGTATCTACAGTGGGGCAAAAAAGTATTTAGTCAGTCAGCAATAGTGCAAGTTCCACCACTTAAAAAGATGAGTGGCGTCTGTAATTTACATCATAGGTAGACCTCAACTATGGGAGACAAACTGAGAAAAAAAAATCCAGAAAATCACATTGTCTGTTTTTTTTTCCTTTTATTTGCATATTATGGTGGAAAATAAGTATTTGGTCAGAAACAAGCAATCAAGATTTCTGGCTCTCACAGACCTGTAACTTCTTCTTTAAGAGTCTCCTCTTTCCTCCACTCATTACCTGTAGTAATGGCACCTGTTTAAACTTGTTATCAGTATAAAAAGACACCTGTGCACACCCTCAAACAGTCTGACTCCAAACTCCACTATGGTGAAGACCAAAGAGCTGTCAAAGGACACCAGAAACAAAATTGTAGCCCTGCACCAGGCTGGGAAGACTGAATCTGCAATAGCCAACCAGCTTGGAGTGAAGAAATCAACTGTGGGAGCAATAATTAGAAAATGGAAGACATACAAGACCACTGATAATCTCCCTTGATCTGGTGCTCCACGCAAAATCCCACCCCGTGGGGTCAGAATGATCACAAGAACGGTGAGCAAAAATCCCAGAACCACGCGGGGGGACCTAGTGAATGAACTGCAGAGAGCTGGGACCAATGTAACAAGGCCTACCATAAGTAACACACTACGCCACCATGGACTCAGATCCTGCTGTGCCAGACGTGTCCCACTGCTTAAGCCTGTACATGTCCGGGCCTGTCTGAAGTTTGCTAGAGAGCATTTGGATGATCCAGAGGAGTTTTGGGAGAATGTCCTATGGTCTGATGAAACCAAACTGGAACTGTTTGGTAGAAACACAACTTGTCGTGTTTGGAGGAAAAAGAATACTGAGTTGCATCCATCAAACACCATACCTACTGTAAAGCATGGTGGTGGAAACATCATGCTTTGGGGCTGTTTCTCTGCAAAGGGGCCAGGACGACTGATCCGGGTACATGAAAGAATGAATGGGGCCATGTATCGTGAGATTTTGAGTGCAAACCTCCTTCCATCAGCAAGGGCATTGATGATGAAACGTGGCTGGGTCTTTCAACATGACAATGATCCAAAGCACACCGCCAGGGCAACGAAGGAGTGGCTTCGTAAGAAGCATTTCAAGGTCCTGGAGTGGCCTAGCCAGTCTCCAGATCTCAATCCTATAGAAAACCTTTGGAGGGAGTTGAAAGTCCGTGTTGCCAAGCGAAAGGCCAAAAACATCACTGCTCTAGAGGAGATCTGCATGGAGGAATGGGCCAACATACCAACAACAGTGTGTGGCAACCTTGTGAAGACTTACAGAAAACGCTTGACCTCTGTCATTGCCAACAAAGGATATATCACAAAGTATTGAGATTAAATTTTGTTTCTGACCAAATACTTATTTTCCACCATAATATGCAAATAAAAGGAAAAAAAAACAGACAATGTGATTTTCTGGATTTTTTTTTCTCAGTTTGTCTCCCATAGTTGAGGTCTACCTATGATGTAAATTACAGACGCCTCTCATCTTTTTAAGTGGTGGAACTTGCACTATTGCTGACTGACTAAATACTTTTTTGCCCCACTGTATGTGTGCTTGTGACAGGCTATTACTCACTGTACATGTAATAAGTGTTAGCGACTTTACACCTGCTGCTCTGTCATCTGGATGGCAGGATTTCTGCACCTCATGTGCTTGACTAGTGTGCCCATTAAAGATTGGTGTCGGCAGCCTCTGCACATTTTAAAGAAAGAATAGTCCTTTCCTCATAATTACAGAAGCCACAACGGGAACCAACAGATCCAACTATATGACAATAGGGTCCAATATTGAATTCAGTTGGATGAACACAAAAGGTGGGCTTCGCTGCTGGAGTAAATCAATTTTTCAGAGATGATTATGAGGAAAAAGTATTTTTATTCACAACGCATATCAACACTGAACAAATGTCTTTCTCAAATGAAAGAAAACAAATGTGCAAAGCATGACAATAGATGGGTTTTTAAAAAGGCCCAAAATGGATGCCAATTACATAGGGAACAGCCACAGGAACACCAATAGGTAAATTAGAAAGTGGTGCGAAGAATTGGCAATTTTAAATTGATTAAAGTTCGAGGGAGAAAACAAACAACCAAAAAACATGCTAATTGATAAAATGCAAACAGATCAATAGAGAACAAATGATTGGAATGTAGGGCTAAGAGCCAAGGATGGGCCAGTGAATAGAAGAGAGAGGAGGAACATTTACCAGAGGAGCCACCTGGGTTGGGCCTGTGAATAGAAGAGAGAGGAGGAACATTTACCAGAGGAGCCACCTGGGATGAGCCTGTGAATAGAAGTCAGAATGACAATGTTTCATGGAGGGGCCACAAAGATAGATGAGGGAAAGGTAATACAGAAAAGGTAACTAAACATATAATTAATAAGATTTAATTAGATGAATAAATTGTTGAAAAGAAAGTAGCAATAAAATGAGTAGAAGAGAAATGGGATTAGAACCCAGGATAAGCCTGTGAATAAGAACCAGAGGGAGGACATTAAACAGAGCAGGCACCTAGGTAGATGAGCAAAAGTTTATACAGAAAAGGGAACTATACAAATAAATGAATGAGAAAGGACAACTAGTGTTGAAGAGAAAGGAATAGAGTTTGGAGTGCAGGACAAACAGTATTTGAACCCAAGATGAACTGGTGAATAAGAGTCATAAGGAGAACATTTATCAGAACAGCAATCTGAGGAAATGAAAAGAGAAGAAGGGGATGAAAATTGTGAAACAATGAATATTTGGAGAATTACAAGTGAAATAGTGTGAAAAAGACCCAAAATAAAATCTTCAGGACTCAGGTGAAGGTGCAGTGAGATTGTCATGATCACGTGTGTCAGGACGCAGATGATGCCGCAAGGCGAACCCATAACACACGTGACCCTGGATACTCCGCCTCCAGTGGGGCGCATTTAAATAATAAAACATGCAGGTGGATACGCCGCCTCCACCTGGCGAATTTAGGTATTACACGTTATACATACAATAATCAAATAATAAAGGGGGAACCTGGGAAACTTTAACAATGGTGGGCCCTGCAATAGGGAAAAGGGAATTGGAGACCTCCTGAGCTCCCCCGAGCCAGTGTCCCTGCACTCCTAACATTCCCTATGCCGGTTTCGCACCGGGCGCCGCACGCGTACCTCAACGCCCTAGCTCGCCCTGACCCTAAACCCTCACTAGGGAATAGGTCGGTGCGGAAACTAATCCCACCACTGCACTAATAACACACATGAGGAAAGAGACAATACAGGGGAAACACCACTTAGCTTTGCTCTGCTGCGTGCGCTCCCAGTAACAGAGCCCACCACCTGCGTGCGTCTTCTCCTCCACCCGGATCCATCACCATAACAGGATCCTTCACCTTAGTGCAGCCTTGGAGCAGAGTCCACCACCAGTTGCAGCTGCTTAGAACCAGAGTCCCAAGGATGAGTTCAGCCTCTGACACGAAGTCAAGCATGCTTGAGTCCAGCTCAGCGGCCAAGTCCCACATGGTGAGTGCCACTCTCCATAGTAGCCACTCCACCAGACCATGCAGACACTTCCCGCTGACTCCATCACTGCGACCCCACCACGCCATGCCAGCCCTTTGTCCAGACACCATAGCTGAAACACGTCCCCCCTGGCTAAGCTGCGCAGGACTCCTCACCAGCTCCATCCTTCCTCCAGGCTCTCCAACTCAGAGTGAATACAAACTCACAATATCACAGGCAGTGATTGCACACCTCTAGCACACCTTTATAGGGTGTAACACCTGATACATGATTAAGTGCACAAAACCTAAAGTGCAATATCAAAACCACCACCGGGGACAGTCAAGACACCTTGGAACTTTCCAAAGTAAAAAAAGTTCACCCAGTGATTTAAAACTGTCAGATCACTTCAGATCATGACAGTACCCCCTCCTTAATGAGGGGCCTCTGGACCCTCAAGACCACCTCTCATTAGGGAAACACCTACAGCGGGGATGCCCAGACCCTGAGTTCACCCCACCATTACCTGACACTTCTGGTTTATGACAAACGCACTGCTGGTAATGGCAATAAAGTTCATTTTGGAGGCACCACTCATCTCCAGAACGCCGACCTGGGGAACGAAATTATGTATGTGTATGTTTGTTTGTTATGAGCTGATCAGGCTCCACAACACACTTCCACGATGTTTTTTGGTGGCACACATACATGCTCGTTCACACACAGGTCTGGACCTGAACGTTTATTGCATACATTCGTTTGTCATAATTGGTGAACTCATTCTGAACTAGACAGCAGAGGCGTCCCCCTGCATCACCACACTCACACCCCCACTATTCACCAAGGGACACCACCCTCCAACCCTTTCACCATGACTGCGCCTCCTAGGGTTGGTTAATGGCGAGGGTAGAGATTTGTCCCTACTCCCCCGCAGCACACCTGCTGCTCACACCAGGAGGAGAGGGAACGCATATGGAGGAAATATACACTCACTGGCCGCCTCCACACGGCCAGAAGGGGCGGCTTCTACGGTGGTATTTGAAGATTTGGCGTAAACCCCGTGGACTCTACATCAGTCTGCTCATCACTGGAACGCACCCCTTCACCTCGGGGAACACCAAGCAGCTCCGTGGGGCACCATTCCTCCCACCTGCCTTGGTACGCCCGTGTGCATGAGCAAGTCCCGCTCCCCAGCAGCGACTCTAGGGGCTTTTAGCCAGATCACAGCCGCCAATTTTTTTTTTTTTTGTGTTCTGGTTACCTGAGCAGAGGCCCCAGACCCTGATAACTGCTGCTGCAGCGGCTCTAACACACCTTGCCGCTCCCCACACCTCAGTGAGGCCCGGCAGCAATTACTCAGCAGTCTCCACATGGCCAAAGCTCACCAGAGGAAAAAAAAAACAAAACTGTATGGCCTGTGATAATGTCATGATCACGTGTGTCAGGACGCAGATGATGCCGCAAGGCGAACCCATAACACACGTGACCCTGGATACTCCGCCTCCAGTGGGGCGCATTTAAATAATAAAACATGCAGGTGGATACGCCGCCTCCACCTGGCGAATTTAGGTATTACACGTTATACATACAATAATCAAATAATAAAGGGGGAACCTGGGAAACTTTAACAATGGTGGGCCCTGCAATAGGGAAAAGGGAATTGGAGACCTCCTGAGCTCCCCTGAGCCAGTGTCCTTGCACTCCTAACGTTCCCTATGCCGGTTTCGCACCGGGCGCCGCACGCGTACCTCAACGCCCTAGCTCGCCCTGACCCTAAACCCTCACTAGGGAATAGGTCGGTGCGGAAACTAATCCCACCACTGCACTAATAACACACATGAGGAAAGAGACAATACAGGGGAAACACCACTTAGCTTTTCTCTGCTGCGTGCGCTCCCAGCAACAGAGCCCACCACCTGCGTGCGTCTTCTCCTCCACCCGGATCCATCACCATAACAGGATCCTTCACCTTAGTACAGCCTTGGAGCAGAGTCCACCACCAGTTGCAGCTGCTTAGAACCAGAGTCCCAAGGATGAGTTCAGCCTCTGACACGAAGTCAAGCATGCTTGAGTCCACTCAGCGGCCAAGTCCCACATGGTGAGTGCCACTCTCCATAGTAGCCACTCCACCAGACCATGCAGACACTTCCCGCTGACTCCATCACTGCGACCCCACCACGCCATGCCAGCCCTTCGTCCAGACACCATAGCTGAAACACGTCCCCCCTGGCTAAGCTGCGCAGGACTCCTCACCAGCTCCATCCTTCCTCCAGGCTCTCCAACTCAGAGTGAATACAAACTCACAATATCACAGGCAGTGATTGCACACCTCTAGCACACCTTTATAGGGTGTAACACCTGATACATGATTAAGTGCACAAAACCTAAAGTGCAATATCAAAACCACCACCGGGGACAGTCAAGACACCTTGGAACTTTCCAAAGTAAAAAAAGTTCACCCAGTGATTTAAAACTGTCAGATCACTTCAGATCATGACAGAGATGAGCTTAGATAAGATGCAAGTGTGATAAATATTGGCCTGAGATAAGGTTTTTGTGCAGTGGTGAAAAATTGATAATTTTTTCATTTAGAGAGGAAGTTATTTTAACAAATAGAAATTGTAAGAGGAGAAAGATGGAAGGGTGAAAAAAATGAACTAAGCGGTAAGATTGGTATGTTGTGACACAGGATGGGAGAAGTATATGAGGAAAATTAAAACTTCTAACGCTTTCAATGATTAAATGCATGGTAATATGTAGTGAGGAGTGGAAAATAACTAAAAATTTTTTTTAAATATTCTCATAATTTATTTTTTTCCTTTTAGTCATTGGGTGAGGTATAAAAGGGAAAGATGGTCTATTTTGCACAGGTATATACAGCTCTGGCAAAAATTAAGAAACATTGCAAGTTTGTCTGATTTTTCTCTTTATAGGTATATTTTTGAGTAAAATGTAAATTGCTCTTCTATAAACTACTGACGAGAGTTCTTCGAATTTCCAAGCAGAAAATGAGAAATGGTCAAAATAGCAAAACAATTCAGTGCTTGCAGACCTCAAATAATGCTAAGAAAGCAAATTCTTAGTCATTTAGAAACAACAATACTAATGTTTTAACTCAGGAAGAGTTCAGAAATCAATAGTTTGTGGAATAGCCATGATTTTTAATCACAGCTTTCATTTAAGCAGTTTTTCTTTGTTTGATGGCTTGTGTCTATCCATCTTCCTCTTGATTACATTCCAGAGGTTTTCAGTGGGGTTCAGGTCTGGAGATTGGGCTAGTCATGACTGGGATTTGATGTGGTGGTCCTTCATCCTGACATTGATTGACCTAGCTGTGTGGCATGACACATTGTCCTGCTGGAAAAAACAAACAGTCCTCAGAGTTGGGGAATATTGCCTGAGCAGAAGGAATCAACTGTTTTTCCAGGATAACCTTGTATGCGGCTTGATTCATACGTCCTTTGCAAAGATTAACCTGCCCAATTCCAGCCTTGCTGAAGCATCCCCGGATCATCACCGATCATCCACCAAATCTCGCAGTGGATGCAAGACACTGTGGCTTGTATGCCTCTCCAGGTCTCCGTTTAACCATTAGACAACCAGGAGTTGGACTAAGTTGAAAATTAGACTCATCAGAGATTACCTTACTCCAGTCCTCTATGATCCAATCCTTATGGTCTTTGGCAAGCTTCAGCCTATAGCTATACATGCATCACAGACACTACTTTTGGGTCTTTCTATTTATTGCATACATTGGAAAAATGCTTATATTGTCTATATGTGTTCTCTAATAGAATGCACATTTCTTTACCTCCCCTCCAGGACGAGTTTGTGAACAAGACCCAGGACTGGATCGAAACCTATAATTTGCACTGTATGCTTGCTCACTAATTGTAATGATAATGTAAAATATGACATAAGATCATCACATTTTCTGGAACATTCCAGACTCTTCTATTCACATAGCAGTGATCAGTATGTCAGTGGTGAGGGTTTGACCCCCCTTCTTTTCCCCCTGTCACAGCTTCAACTTTTTCTTCCTCTGCCTGACAGTAAGGTGAAACTTCAGTGTGAGCTCCTTCATTCTTTCCCCCTTAGCCTGCACACACACACATTCAGTGTAGCCTGAATTACCAGTGACTGGCTTCCCGCCTCACAGCAGGGGGTCTCTTTGTTGCTAAAATGTGCTAAGCTACTCTCATAGACTATCATTAGAACCTGATCATTTGGTCATAAAACTATGTGAGTTTATGATAGAAATATGAAAATTATATTTCTGTGACGTGCGTCGACTAAGCTTCATAGCCCATGTTTTTCACGGTTCCAGCACCAACAGAACCAGAGAAATGGATTTCTCCTGAACGGTGAGAAATAACTAGTTCGAGTTTGGTTTTGAATGATCGCCAGCGACAGGCTGGAAAAGATGATACTATGTGCGTTTCTATATGAGGTACCCTATGCGAGTTATGATTATTATAAGTTTTTAGCCAGATTGTGCCTCTGAAAGCAAGGGGAGGGAGCCGGAAAAACCAGCCCCTTTAGTGATGCCACAAGCCCAAAGGTATAAGGTATTTTCCCCTACCCCCCATTCATTCTAGCTTGGGATGCCGTGGCAATAAGATCTCAAATGAATGGTGATGTCTGGCTCCGCCTCCCCAGCATGATTCTGCCTGAAATGATCTAGGCAATATGTAAGTTTATTTCTGCTTTTTCAATCCCTTTTATTTGTATTTGCTTTGTACATACTGTTATTATCTCATTTTGAAAAACCTTTTTATCTTCTGTAAACACTGCCCTTCTTTTGGGAATAAACTATAAAATTATTAGTTCAGTCTCCTTGCTCTATGATGAATTCACGTGCCTAAGAGTTAATTACGCTACTAGTTAGGGTTGGCTTCGAACCCCTCTATTAATTTTAAATATTAATAAGAGAAATCTGAAGCTGTTGGCAGCGAAGTTTGCTCTGGGCAGGTGGGCCAGCTGGCAGTGACAGAAGGGATTTTATAAGCTGATTTGTCTGGCTGCGGCCAGGACTAGTTATAATTCCCTCGCTGCAGTGGCCTAGTAGCCAGTGCACAACAAGTAGTCTGTCCGGTGACTAATTATCCTAGGTGTAGTTCCCTGACTGACCTGAGGGTAAGGGGGCGCCAGAGAGCTGCAAGTTCCAAAGCAGAACTGGAAAGTGGGATATACATAAATCCCAGCAGTTCGTAACATATTGTGGCAGCAGTGGGATATTTACAATAAACCCCTGTGATAAATTGTTAGGGCAAGACTAGCTTGCTGTTTCATCACATTGTTGGCAGCGGTGGGATAACTAAGATAAGTCCCCTGCACATGTGATAGCCGTGTGTGGCCAAAGGTCATACAAACCCCTTTTCATGACACTGATTATGTCTACTTGCACTTGAATTTTGAAATAAAAAGAACTTGCATTTCTCACAAGAGCGTACAGAGATTTACCTTACTACATACCTCTCTATACCTGCTGAAGAAGTGGCCCAACATCACTTACATAAGTTGGAGAAAAGAAAATTTAGTTTGACTGGAAAAAGAAAAATTCTAAGATACTACTTTATATATTAACTTACCAAAAACCACTTGCAGCAGCACATTCTCAATGATATTATATTCTGTTCCATTCCATATTCGCCATTTATACAGACCAGTGTCCCAATGTTGTAAATTCACCATAGTCACATTAACGACTCCAATTCGGTCAGTGGTTTGTGAAATAAACACTCTTTCTTTGTGTCCATTTTGGTTGATAACACTTGTGTCCACAATATTTTCACATTCTGTCGTGGATACCTGCCTGCACCAGCTACTTATCATATTCTTGTACCAGTAAGTGTTATAGTTTAGCGTGATGGTCACTGAGCCCATAATTGCAGCCTTGACCTCACGCACTTGTATATCTGAAGAACCTAGAGATCAGGACAAAAACAATAATAAAAATTAGTGCAGACCAAAAACTAACCACTAATTCAATGTTCCTGAAATTCCCAAATCTTACTAAGGTAAAGAATACAACGTCTCTTAGAGCACATTGTTGTAGATCTGTGATTGGTAAATTCCACAAATACTTGACCTTACATCACAAATTCTTTTATGGGAGAAGAAAAGAACAAAGCCTCCAATAGTGAGACATGGTGGCCACTGACTTCTCAACACAAATGTTTATAATATTCACAAGAAGGTTCTCAATAAAAGAGCCCTAAATAAAACAAAAACTGTAATCCAAAACCCACATGGCTTGACTCAAGTTTCACCAATGTTGGCAGCATCTGAGGCACATTTCCAGATTTTGGCTATTGTTTTTGTATACTTAGCTATACAACTCACAATATAAGTTTGGTATGTTTGAATTTAGTGAGAATTTACTTGTTGAGAGTTTGGAAAATGATATTGCCAGACAAACATAAAAGTCAACATCTAAAAATATGCAAAGAACTTACAAGAATTGTGTATAGCCAAGAATAAGGTAAAATAAATTCTTTATTAAATTGGATAGAAATAGTACATAAAAGACTATTGTTTAAAATAGGGGAAACATTAGAGGATAACAAACACAGCAGGAGGGGATGCTAGTATAATAGAATGGTGGAATAAAAACAACGTATACAAATATTTACATAATGGGAGAAAGATGTCATATAACCAATAGCATGCCAGCCAAACTTATAGTGATATGAAGCAAGGTAAGACTGAAGTCTGTCATGATGACTGCATGTATGAAACAATCAAAGACTAGTATCCACCCATATGTTCATTCTGCTGGGATAGTGCCAGCCCCATCTTGTGTTTCAGCACTAGCCTTCGTCTGTCTTAACTTGCTACATATCACTATAACGTTGGCTGGCATCAGGGGCGGACATACCGCTGGTGCAGGCAGTGCAACTGCAGCAGGGCCTGAAGGTGGAGGGGGGCCCCTATAGGCAGGAGCATACTGCCCATAGCGGCACAGTATGCAGCGGCTATGGGTCCACTGAGTAAAGAATACGGGCAGGAGTAAGAGGGACCCGGTGTTAGGTAGCATCGGGCCCCTCTCAGTCCCTCCGGTAATCATGCCACTATCCAGAGCCGGGGAGAGAGTGGCGCGTAGTCAGGAGTTCAAAAAGGGGGCGTGTCATGCAAGGGAGAGACACTGGCTAATGAACGCTTTCCTCACCAGACTGAGGAGAACGCTCACTGGCTGCCATCTCTGTCCTCCTGCATGGCGTGTCCCAATGGTGAGTGCTCACCTGTAGTTAGGGGCCCGGGCTGCACAGCATACAGGGGACAACAGTGGAGGAAGAGCAGGACTTACAGTGTGTCTTCTGCTCCCTCCACGGTTCTATTTCTTGCAGCTTCTCCCCACAGAGAAGAGGTTGAGGGAGGAGGCTAACTGCATGGGACAGCATGGTCGCAACAGGGGGCTGATATCAGTGCTCTCTGCCATGTGTCCCCATCCCTCACAGTGGGTTTGCAGGCCTCTCCAGCTTATCTCCTCCAGGGCTCATCTGAACACCTGAGGTCATAAATTAGTATGTGTATGTTTGTATATGTACGTGTGTGTATGTACAGTATATGTATGTATCTGTGTGTATGCATCTGAGTATGTATGTACAAAATATGTATATGTGTGTATCTGTGTGTGTGTGTATCTATGTATGTATGTCTGTACAATATACAGTATGTATATGTGTGTATCTGTGATGTATCTATGGATGTGTGTGAGTATCTATGTTTGTGTTGAGGGCTGGCGGAACGCACCCAATAATAAAGATGGTAATAGGATTTGAGGTGCGTTCGCAGCCCGAGGTCCACCATGCAGAGGTGTTAACCTGCAGCTAAGCAATGAGGAGAGATATAAAGTATGAGAAAGTTGGACACCGGCAGGTAACCCCTGAACCGGTGCTTGCAGAGGCGGACTCTGTACTCCACGGAGTCCACACCAGCCGTCGTGTAAGCGAGACCTGTTAACGTCACAGGTCACTGCTATATGTAGCACCGCCCAGAGCGAATGCAATGTCTGCCCTGGTGATAACCACCAACCAGCCTAACAACTGTGCTGGTAAGCGCACGCAACAGAGCGTGGCGCTGCTCTGGCAGACACAGCAGTAGCAGCGGTACGTAAGGCCTGTACTGGCCGACGCCCCAAGGCGCTAGAGAACGGCGAGAGACTAGACTGCGGCGCTAAGCAGTGCTAGAACTATGGTGCTACTCTGATTCTTAAACCCTAACTCATACGTATCAGAGGAGGGGGAATCTTAATGAGTCAGTCACCAGTCTCATACATCCGTCATCTCATACACACTAAGTGTTATGGCATCAGAGTCTATCATAGGGCATGGTGGGGCGGCCATGCAAACTTTTCATAGCCGCGTCCTTCCGGGACCCCCCTGATTGTCCAATCCGAGCTGGAGAAGGACCTGAACATGTGACCTCCGATCTCCAATGAGAGATCGTCCCACGGGCATGCTCAGTGGACCAAAAAGAAGAGGACTTAGTCCCTGGAGTTGTTTGCTGCTGGCCAGCATGCGTTGCTATAGCTGGACCAGAGGTGCCAGCAGCACCCAAAACTACAATGCTGGTGTGAGCAGAGCACTGGGATTGACGAGTCTGCTGAGCAGGCTCCACTGCGGCCAGAGAGGAATGGGAGACCGCTGAAGGAAAAGCTCTGGATTCCTGCTGTGCAGTGACAAGAATCTGACACCTAACAGTATGTATGTATATCTATGGGTGTATACATGTACAATATATGTATCTGTGTGTATACATGTACAATATATGTATGTGTGTTTGCATGTACTATATATGTTGTGAGGGGTTTGCCCTGCTTAACTGCTTCCTCAGGTAGACACAGGAACACTTGGTGGTGAAGCATCTGCTGGTTTATTGATTTATTATACACAAAACCCCCGAAGAAGAAGCTTACGTGAAGCGCTCGTCGGGGATCCATGCTGCACCCACAGGTTATGTATAGTGTTGAGCATTCCGATACCCAATATTTGCAGTATCGGACGATATTCGCTGTATCGGAATTCCGATACCGAGTACCGATATTTTTTCGATATTGGAATCGGAAGTTCCCATAATGCAAAGAGCCACTGCTGTGGCTCTGATTGGCTGCCGAAATGACATCATCATGATGCGCGGTCTGTGCGCATCATGATGCGCCGTCAGTTCAGGTCTTCCGGGGGTCTGTGCCGACTGCCCGGGGGTCTGTGCCGACTGTCCGGGGGGTCTGTGCGGACTGCCCGGGGGTCTGTGCCGGCCTGCCGGGGGGCTGTGCCGGCCTGCCAGTGGTCTGTGCCGACAGTCCGGGGGTCTGAGCGGACTGCCGGGGGTCTGTACCGGCCTGCCGGGGGGCTGTGCAGGCCTGTCGGTGGTCTGTGCCGACTGCCCGGGGGTCTGTACTGGCCTGCCGGGGGTCTGTGCCGACTGCCCGTGGGGCCATGCGGACTGCCGGGGGTCTGTACCGGCCTGCCGGTGGTCTGTACCGACTGTCCGGGGGTCTGTACCGGCCTGCCGGGGGGGGCTGTGCTGGCCTGCCGGTGGTCTGTACCAACTGTCCGGGGGTCTGAGTGGACTGCCGGGGGTCTGTACCGGCCAGCCGGGGGGCTGTGCCGGCCTGCCGGCGGTCTGTGCCGACTGTCCGGGGGTCTGTGCAGGCTGCGGGGGGTCTGTGCAGGCATCGTCCGATGGGACTACAAGTCCCATCGGGCGATGCCTGCTACCATGACGGTGATTGACACATTAGCCAATGATGGGACAGTAGTAGTCCCATCATCCGGCCTATGTGTTGAATGTAAAAAAAAAAAATACATACTACATACATACTACATGCTACATACATACTACATACATGCTACATACATACTACATGCATGCAACATACATACATACATACTACATATATACCACATGCATGCAACATGCATACTGCATATATACCACATATATACTACATGCATGCAACATACATACAACATATATACTACATGCATACTACATATATACTACATGCATGCAACATACATACATACTACATATATACCACATGCATGCAACATGCATACTACATATATACCACATATATACTACGTGCATGCAACATACATATATACTACATATATACTACATGCAACATACATACTACATATATACTGCATGCATGCAACATACTACATATATGCTACATGCATGCAACATGCATACTACATATATACCACATATAAAATACATGCATGCAACATACATACAACATATATAATACATGCATGCAACATGCATACTACATATACACTACATGCATGCAACATACATATATACTACATGCAACATGCATACTACATATATACTACATGCATACAACATACATACATACTGTACTACATATGGCTGGATATCCTTAAAGACAAAAATGTCCAGGAAGGATGGGAAATCTTGAAAAATGAAATTCTCAAAGCACAGTTGTTAACAATTCCGAAAAGAGGGAAGAATAGGAAGCATTTAAGGAAACCAGGATGGATGAACACAGAACTTAAGCACATGCTAAAAAGGAAGCAAAAAATGTTTATAAAATGGAAAGAAGGAGGCATATCTAAAGAAGAATATAATGCTGTCTGCAGAACCTGCAAGGCACAAATCAGATTATCTAAAGCTGAAAATGAATTGAGGCTTGCAAGAGATGTCAAAAGCAATAATAAAGGATTTTGGGGATATGTCAAAAGTAAAAGAAAAGTCAAAGATGCTATAGGATTTTTACAGGATGAAAATGATGAAATGGTAAGACAGGATGTTGAGAAGGCTGAACTTTTAAATTCCTATTTTGCATCTGTTTTCTCTCAGAAAGGAAATGTAACATCAACTATTATTCACTGTCCTATTAAGGGAATAGAAGAATCCAGGATATCTATAAACAGAAAGATAGTGAGGAAACACTTAGCTAACCTAAATGTATTCAAGTCTCCAGGTCCAGATGAATTACACCCCAGAGTACTGAAGGAGATAGCAGAAGAAATTTTTGAACCCCTCTCCATAATCTTTGAAAATTCTTGGAGAACAGGAGAAGTGCCAGAAGACTGGAGAAGAGCAAATGTTGTTCCTATCTTCAAAAAGGGGAAGAAGGTGGACCCAGGCAACTATAGGCCGGTGAGTCTGACTTCTATACCAGGAAAGATCTTTGAACAAATTATTAAACAACATGTATGTCAATACCTGGATAAGAATGAAGTGATTAAACAGAGTCAGCATGGGTTTGTAACTAATAAGTCATGTCAGACTAATTTAATTTCCTTCTATGATGGTATTACTGATTGGGTGGATCAAGGAAATGCTGTAGATATAGTATATCTTGACTTCAGCAAAGCATTTGACAAAGTCTCTCATACAATCCTTATTGAAAAAATGACTAAGTATGGAATGGACAAGGCAACTGTTAGGTGGATTCATAACTGGCTTAGTGATCGGACCCAAAGAGTGGTCGTAAATGGCTGCACATCCAGTTGGAAGAATGTCTCAAGTGGGGTACCACAGGGCTCTGTCCTGGGCCCTGTATTGTTCAACATCTTTATCAACGATTTAGATGAAGGAATTGAGGGTAAACTGATTAAATTTGCTGATGACACAAAGCTAGGAGGGATAGCTAATACTAGAGAAGAGAGAGAGAGGATTCAAAAAGATTTAAATAAACTGGAGAAGTGGGCAGCAACTAACAGAATGGTTTTTAACAGGGAGAAATGCAAAGTACTACATCTGGGCAATAAAAATGAAAAAAGAATATATAGAATGGGAGGAATAGGGCTAAGTAACAGCACATGTGAAAAAGACTTGGGTATACTAATAGATCACAGACTGAATATGAGTCAACAGTGTGATGCAGCAGCAAAAAAGGCAAATGCAATTCTAGGATGTATTAACAGAAGCATACAGTCTAGATCACGTGAAGTAATTATTTCCCTCTACTCCTCTTTGGTCAGACCTCATCTGGAATATTGTGTCCAATTTTGGGCACCACATTTTAAAAAAGACATCAACAAACTGGAGCAAGTTCAGAAAAGAGCGACCAGAATGGTGACCGGTCTGCAAACCCTGTCTTATGAGGAAAGGTTGCAGGATTTGGGAATGTTTAGTTTGCAAAAGAGAAGACTGAGAGGAGACTTAATAGCTGTCTACAAATATCTAAAGGGCTGTCACATTGTAGAAGGATCAACTTTATTCTCATTTGCACAAGGAAAGACTAGAAGCAATGGGATGAAGCTGAATGGGAGGAGACACAGATTAGATATTAGAAAAAACTTTTTGACAGTTAGAGTGATCAATGAGTGGAACAGGCTGCCACGAGAAGTGGTGAGTTCTCCTTCAATGGAAGTCTTCAAACAGAGGCTGGACAGACATCTAACTGGGATGATTTAGCGAATCCTGCTTTGAGCAGGGGGTTGGACCAGATGGCCCAGGAGGTCCCTTCCAACTCTACGATTCTATGATTCTATGATTCTATATATACCACATGCATGCAACATGCATACTACATATATACCACATATATACTACATGCATGCAACATACATACATAGTACATGTATACTACATGCATGCAACATGCATACTACATATATACCACATATATACTACATGCATGCCACATACATACAACATATATACTACATGCAACATGCATGCTACATATATACTACATGCATGCAACATACATATATACTACATGCATGCAACATACATACTACATACATACCACATGCATGCAACATGCAAACTACATATATACCACATATATACTACATGCATACTACATATATACCACATGCATGCAACATACATATATACAACATATAAACTACATGCAACATACATACTACATATATACTACATGCATGCAACATACATACAACATATATACTACATGCATGCAACATGCATACTACATATATACTACATGCATGCAACATACATATCTACTACATGCAACATGCATACTACATATATACTACATGCATGCAACATACATACTACATATATACCACATGCATGCAACATGCATACTACATATATATCACATATATACTACATGCATGCAACATACATATATACTACATATAACATACATACTACATGCATGCAACATACATACTACATATATACCACATATATACTGCATCCATGCAACATACATACAACATATATACTACATGCATGCAACATACATACAACATGCATGCAACATACATATATACTACATGTATACTACATATATACCACATGCATGCAACATACATAAATACAACATATATACTACATGCAACATACATACTACATATATACTACATGCATGCAACATACATACAACATATATACTACATGCATGCAGCATGCATACTAAATATATACTACATGCATGCAACATACATATATACTACATGCAACATGCATACTACATATACACTACATGCATGCAACATACATACTACATATATACCACATGCATGCAACATGCATACTACATATATACCACATATATACTACATGCATTCATCATACATACAACATATATACTACATGCATGCAACATGCATACTACATATATACTACATGCATGCAACATACATATATACTACATGCAACATGCATACTACATATATACTACATGCAACATACATAAATACTACATGCATGCAACATGCAAACTACATATATACTACATGCATGCAACATACATATATACTACATGCAACATGCATACTACATATATACTACATGCATGCAACATACATACATACTACATATATACCACATGCATGCAACATGCAAACTACATATATACCACATATATATTACATGCATACTACATATATACCACATGCATGCAACATACATATACAACATATATACTACATGCAACATACATACTACATATATACTACATGCATGCAACATACATACTACATACTGTATATACTACATGCATACTACATATATACCACATGCATGCAACATACATATATGCAACATATATATATGCAACATATATACTGCATGCAACATACATACTACATATATACTACATGCATGCAACATACATACTACATATATACTACATGCATACTACATATATACCACATGCATGCAACATACATATATGCAACATATATACTGCATGCATGCAACATGCATACTACATATATACCACATATATACTGCATGCATGCAACATACATACAACATATATACTACATGCATGCACCATGCATACTACCTATATACCACATATATACTAAATGCATGCAACATACATATATACTACATATATACTACATGCAACATGCATACTACATATACTACATGCATGCAACATACATACAACATATATACTACATGCATGCAACATGCATACTACATATACACAACATATATACTACATGCATGCAACATACATATATACAACATATATACTACATGCAACATACATACTACATACAGTATATACTACATGCATGCAACATACATATATACTACATGCAACATGCATACTACATATATACTACATGCATGCAACATACATACATACATACTACATATATACCACATGCATGCAACATGCATACTACATATATACCACATATATACTACATGCATGCAACATACATATATACTACATACAATACATTCATACAATACATACATATAGACATAAAGTGCATATAACATATAGTACATACTCACCATCACTTGTCACTTTGATCCCCGCCACTGTAAAAAAAAAAAGTCCCTAGTCTCACTTTATGGCAAAAGCTACGTGGGAAATTTCTCACACAGCAATGCCATAAAATGAGACTAGGGACTTTTTTTTTTTACAGTGGCGGATGAATACAGGGCGGATGGATACCTACCTCCCGACACTGGTTCCTGGAGCCCGTAGAGAGCGGTAGCATCAGCTGGTGCTGCTGTTCTCCACGCAAGATCGTCGTGGGACACTCGTGGAATTCTGCGGATCAGGGGTAAGTATATTGGTGGTTTGTTATTTTAATATTTATTCCAAATATGACAATGGCTTCGGGGATCAAAGTGACAAGTGATGGTGAGTATGTACTCTATGTTATATGTACTGTATGTCTATATGTATGTATTGTATGAATGTATTGTATGTAGTATATATGTATGTTGCATGCATGTAGTATATATGTAGTATGCATGTTGCATGCATGTGGTATATATGTAGTATGTATGTTGCATGCATGTAGTATATATGTATGTTGCATGCATGTAGTATATATGTAGCATATATGTAGTATGCATGTGGTATACATGTAGTATGTATGTAGTATGTATGTTGCATGTAGTATATATGTATTATATATGTATGTTGCATGCATGTAGTATATATGTGGTAAATATGTAGTATATATGTATGTTGCATGCATGTAGTATATATGTAGTATGCATGTTGCATGCATGTAGTATATATGTTGTATATACAGTATGTATGTTGCATGCATGTAGTATATATGTTGTATATATGCATGCTGCATGCATGTGGCATATATGTAGCATGCATGTAGTATATATGTACTATGTATGTATGTTGCATGCATGTAGTATATATGTAGTATGCATGTTGCATGCATGTAGTATATATGTAGTATGTATGTTGTATGTGGTATATATGTAATATATATGTATGTTGCATGCATGTGGTATATATGTAGTATGCATGTAGTATATATGTAGTATGTATGTATGTTGCATGCATGTAGTATGTATGTTGCGTGTAATATATATGTATGTTGCATGCATGTAGTATATATGTAGTATGTATGTTGCATGTAGTATATATGTTGTATATATGTATGTTGCATGCATGTAGTATATATGTAGTATATATGTGGTATATATCTGTAGTATGCATGTTGCATGCATGTGGCATATATGTAGTATGTATGTTGCATGCATATAGTACATATGTAGTATGCATGTTGCATGTAGAATATATGTATGTTGCATGCATGTAGTATATATGTGGTATATATGTAGTATGCATGCATGTGGTATATATGTATGTTGCATGCATGTAGTATATATGTGGTATATATGTAGTATGCATGTATGTAGTATATATGTAGTACGCATGTTGCATGCATGCAGTATATATGTTGAATGTATGTATGTTGCATGCATGTAGTATATGTGGTATATATGTAGTATGCATGTTGTATATATGTTGCATGCATGTAGTACATATGTAGTATGCATGTTGCATGTAGAATATATGTATGTTGCATGCATGTGGTATATATGTGGTATATATGTAGTATGCATGTTGCATGCATGTAGTATATATGTTGTATATATGTTTGTTGCATGCATGTGGTAGATATGTAGTATGTATGTTGCATGCATGTAGTATATGTAGTATGTATGTTGCATGTAATATATATGTAGTATATATATGTTGCATGCATGTAGTATATATGTGGTATATATGTAGTATGCATGTAGTATATATGTAGTATATATGTATGTTGCATGCATGTAGTATATATGTTGTATATATGTTGCATGCATGTGGTATATATGTAGTATGCATGTAGTATATATGTGGTATATATGTAGTATGTATGTTGCATGCATGTAGTATATATGTTGTATATGTAGTATGCATGTGGTAGATATGTAGTATGTATGTTGCATGCATGCAGTATATATGTGGTATATATGTATTATGCATGTTGCATGCATGTGGTATATATGTAGTATGTATGTTGCATGCATGTAGTATATATGTTGCATGTAGTATATATGTAGTATATATATGTTGCATGCATGTAGTATATATGTAGTATGCATGTTGCATGCATGTGGTATATATGTAGTATGCATGTAGTATATATGTGGTATATATGTAGTATGCATGTTGCGTGCATGTAGTATATATGTGGTATGCATGTTGCATGTAGTATATATGTATGTTGCATGCATGTAGTATATATGTGGTATATATGTAGTATGCATGCATGTGGTATATATTTAGTATGTATGTTGCATGCATGTAGTATATATGTAGTATGTATGTTGCATGTAGTATATATGTAGTATATATGTATGTTGCATGCATGTAGTATATATGTGGTATACATGTAGTATGCATGTTGCATGCATGTGGTATATATGTAGTATGTATGTATGTATGTATGTTGCATGCATGTAGTACATATGTTGCATGTAGTATATATGTAGTATATATGTATGTTGCATGTATGTAGTATATATGTGGTGTATATGTAGTATGCATGTTGCATGCATTTGGTATATATGTAGTATGCATGTTGCATGCATGTGGTATATATATAGTATGTATGTTGCATGTAGTATATATGTAGTATATATGTATGTTTCATGCATGTAGTATATATGTAGTATGCATGTTGCATGCATGTAGTATATATGTATGTTGCATGCATGTAGTATATATGTGGTATATATGTAGTATGCATGTTGCATGCATGTGGTATATATGTAGTATGTATGTTGCATGCATGTAGTATGTATGTTGCATGTAGTATATATGTGGTATATATGTAGTATGCATGTTGCATGCATGTGGTATATATGTAGTATGCATGTGGTATTTATGTAGTATGTATGTTGCATGCATGTAGTATATATGTTGCATATATGTAGTATGCATGTTACATACATGTAGTATATATGTATTATGTTGCATGCATGTATGTGGTATATATGTAGTATGCATGTTGCATGCATGTGGTATATATAGTATGTATGTAATATATATGTAGTATGCATGTTGCATGCTTGTAGTATATATGTTATATATATGTATGTTGCATGCATGTAGTATATATGTGGTATATATGTAGTATGCATGTAGTATATATGTTGTATATATGTAGTATGCATGTTGTATGCATGTAGTATATATGTATGTTGCATGCATGTAGTATATATGTAGTATGCATGTTGCATGCATGTAGTATATATGTAGTATGCATGTTGCATGTAGTATATATGTAGTATATATGTATGTTGCATGCATGTAGTATATATGTGTAGCATGCATGTTGCATGCATGTAGTATATATGTTGTATATATATGTATGTTGCATGCATGTGGTATATATGTAGCATATATGTAGTATGTATGTTGCATGCATGTGGTATATATGTTGTATGCATGTAGTATATATGTATGTTGCATGCATGTAGTATATATGTGGTATATATGTAGTATGCATCTTGCATGCATGTGGTATATATGTAGTATGTATGTTGCATGCATGTAGTATATATGTAGTATGCATGTTGCATGTAGTATATATGTAGTATATATGTATGTTGCATGTATGTAGTATATATGTGGCATATATGTAGTATGCATGTTGCATGCATGTAGTATATATGTTGTATATATGTATGTTGCATGCATGTGGTATATATGTAGTATATATGTAGTATGTTTGTTGCATGCATGTAGTATATATGTAGTATGTATGTTGCATGAAGTATATATGTTGTATATGCATGTTGCAAGCATGTAGTATATATGTAGTATGTATGTTGCATGTATGTAGCATGTATGCAGTATGTATGTAGCATGTGGCATGTATGTAGTATGTATTTTTTTTTTGTACATTCAACACATTAGCCGGATGATGGGACTACTACTGTCCCATCATTGGCTAATGTGTCAATCACCGTCATGGTAGCAGGCATTGCCCGATGGGACTTGTAGTCCCATCGGATGATCCTGCACAGACCCCCGGACAGTCGGTATAGACCACCGGCAGGCCGGCACAGCCACCCGGCAGGCCGGTACAGACCCCCGCAGCCTGCACAGACCCCCAGACAGAGTCGGTACAGACCACCGGCAGGCCGGCACAGCCCCCCGGCAGGCTGGTACAGACCCCCGGCAGTCCGCACGGACCCCCGGACAGTCGGCACAGACCCCCGGCAGGCCGGTACAGACCCCCGGGCAGTCGGCACAGACCCCCAGACAGTCGGTACAGACCACCGGCAGGCCGGCACAGTCCCCCAGCAGTCCGCACAGACCCCCGGGCAGTCGGCACATCGGCCTTCTTATCAGGTATTCTGTTTAAGCACATGACACTTGACATGACACGCTATCTACAACAACGGCTAGTTAACACTGGTTATTTGTATTCTGCATTACCTTTTTAGTTCCTGAGAAGGGGCATTCAACCCAAATCAAGCACTTTTTGCATTAATTGCTGGGAACTAATAAATTGCAAATATTATCTCAATACATGCTTACGAGTACTATTATTGTCTGCACAATATATCTATATTAATTCTTTGGCTTTGGTACTGTATCTATATGATGCAATAAGTGCCTTATTAGGTCAAGGTTTTATTATTTTTCATATGGCAGGAGTACTTTTCCTCTAGCTTTTGTTTTGAACCCATACTAATGTATTCTGATATTTTCTATGCATATTATACCTTTTGCTAGTGGCGCAGTGTAGTGCTACCACTTGGGTAGTATTGTTAAACAGGATGGCTTTTTTGATATAGCCACGGTCTTCCAGGGTTTTGACTGCAACTTTTTATACTTACCTAAATTGGCTCTGCTGTTAGCCAAACTTACCCTTGGAGAACCCTATTTACTTATTATTTTTTATGTGAATTACAATTTACGTCATGCTCATCTAGTAATCTTTGGTCAGATAGTTTATACCCTGTGCTTGCAGCTTCTTTTGTATACTGTCCTCATACACGTTAGCAGGGTGTACAGTGAGACATGTAGCTAAACCCCCTGTCTTCTTTAAGAAAAAGAGGCTGTAAAATTGTAACCTTTTATTGATTGCAGATGTGACAGGAAAGGGTGAAACTATAGGATGCAATAACAGGAGCATTTCAGAATATATAACTGCACAGAGCATACAAATACAGATAGTCTGCAATACACAGTAACATGAGGTAATACATAGGTACCATGAGGTAATACATAGTGTGAGGTAGCGCTGTCATTTAAGTTGGGGATCACTCGCTTGGCAGCCACAAAATCAGATCCGGTACAGGTTTTCCTTAAACCAGTATAGTCCATGCGGTTTATTAAACATCATAAACCATGACCAGCAATATAGAAACGGCATAATGTCCATGACAGAGCTTCACTCTGTTAGCAATGCCCATTACGCAGGCTTTTCAGCCTCACAGTTATATCTCACCCCGTCAGGGTTCTCTCATGGCTGCTTCTCCATACTGCAGACATTCATTCCCTCCAGGGAACTCTCAGGCACTTGCAGCCATTACTCACAGCATACACACGTGCTGTCAGGCAGGAAGCCCCATCTCAGCGGGACCTTCCACACTGGACCAACCGGGTCCCAGCATTAACCACCTGTGACCTACCCTGGCCACATTATATGGTTCATAGCCACGCCCACCGGGTCACATGACTGACCTCATCACAGGTCTTTCAACCACTCACACTCTTTACAACAGTGTTCTTTAAACACACTCCCTGGGTGGGTTTGTAGGTAACCATGGCCGCCCATCTCTCTAGTTACCTGGAGACTTCTCCTTGACACATTGAAGCAACACCTCAGCAATGTCATTGCTGATCAACACACATACATAAGTCTCCATCTCAAGGCCACCCACCTTGAGATACATAACCGTCCTTCCATATTCTGCCACTCATCTTCTCTCTTGGGACATCCACAGAGCGCCCCCTAGCGGACACAGTGGTCATTACACCACAATAGGTACCATGAGGTAATACATAGCTGATGATTTAATACAACGACGTTATAAACACAGGATTATAACACCTAGATAGTGCTTATCAACTATGCTTAGAGCAGGCTGTTTAAGAAGCATGAAGAACACAAATTATGTAGTTTGTCCTAAGACATATGGAGGGATAATGGCTGCTGTTCCCCTCACAGTGTCATAAACAAGGCTATGATGTAACAGGAACAATTCCCACAATACATTGCAAATTAAACTAGAATCTATGCATTAAACGGCCAGCAGGTGGTGCTGTTACCTTACAGTATGAAATATATGAAGGAATAATATACACAAAAAATGACTTTCTAGACAGCAATTATATGGCTGGACAGAACACATCCCGCTTGACGTCAGCCGACGTCACTATTGTGTTTATTGGACGAGAACAGCAGAATGAGTTCCCCTACTGGCCTGAGGAACAATTTGGTCTCGCCTTGTTTTCCTATTTTTACTTCCACCTTACGTACGATTCCATCCTTACTTGGGAATGTCTGGGTAATGAGACCTAATGGCCATTCATTTCTCCGATACTGACAGTCTTTCATTAGTATTATATCGCCAGGCTGGAGGTTAGGCTTGCTGGTTTGCCACTTTCTCCTCTGTTGCAGAGTAGGCAGGTACTGTTTTTTCCACTTGTCCCAAAAGGCATTGGAGAGAATCTGTACTTGTCTCCATCGACTCCTGTAACGGTCTTTAACATTAAATTCTCCAGGTGGAGAGCAATTAGGGTCGGTCTTCTGCGTAAGCAACAGGGCTGGGGTGAGAACAGTTGGGTCATCAGGATCACTGGAAATTGGAGCCAACGGTCGGGCGTTTATGATGGCTGACACTTCGGCCATGAATGCTGTCAAGCTTTTGTGTGTCAGTCTTGCAGATCCTTCCTATAAGAAGATTGAATCGAGGATCCTCCTTGCGACACCTATCATTCTCTCCCATACACCTCCCATGTGTGAAGAATGTGGTGGGTTAAAAGTTCAATTACACCCATGTACACTTAGGTATTTTTCTACGTCCTTCATATCCAAGTTGGAAGAGAGTTGCAGTTCTCTTGCTGCTTTGAGTTTCCTCAGAACACTATCTTCTGGTATTGGTCACTGATTGGTTAAACAGTCGATTTTTTTGGCATAGTTTTCCCGTTGTACAGATCGGATAATTATATTCTTCGACTGCTCTAGCTGTAGAGCTGTGTGGATGTGTTTACCATGGTGCCAGTGGTCCTCAATGTCTTGAAGTGTAGGTGCTAACTCTGTATGACCGTTCTTACATATCTTCTCCATGAAGGTTAAGAAATCGTCTTTCATCTTTGGTCTACAATAGAAGCTGTGCATGAGGGAGACAAAGTGTTTGTAAACTTGTTCTCTGTTAGGCAAGCGTTGTCTTTGAGACTTGATGGGTAGAGATGCAATCCAGCTCTTCGTTTTGTCCTACACCATTCCTTGCTCCATCTGAATGCAATCATCATTGGCACGACTTGCTAAGATACTTGGTGCTGAAGTGCTGTGTAGCAACTCCTTTTTGAAGTAGTGATTTTCACATGGTTGAAGGAGAGAGAGATCAAGCGTACTAGGCATGTTGTTAACCACTGTCAGTTTGTGTGCTTCTCCTAAACAGTCCTCTCCTAAAATGACCCACCCAAGGTCGAGTCTCTGGGCATATGGAGCATTGTGAGAGCCATTGATATGCTGCCTAACCTTGTGGACTCGTAGAATATCTCTTCCAAGAAGCAAGACTATTTGAGCCTCTGGGTCAAGGTTAGGAATCAGGCGTTCTATACGCTTCAGATGAGGATGATACGATGCCACTTCAGGCGTAGGTATCTGTGACCTGTTGTCAGGAATCTGGTTACATTCCAATATGGTTGGTAAGGGCAGACGCATTTGGCCATCTATAGACTCGACTACATAGCCTGTTGCTCTCCTACCAGTTGTCTACTATACCGGCACAAGTTTTGAAAGAGTAGGGGGCACTGGGTCCTCTGACGTTAAAGCTATCAAAGGCGGCAGACTTGGCTAATGACCTGTTACTCTGATAATCTAAAATCGCGTATACTTTGATGGCTTTGTCCTTTTCATCTGCCGGGTAGACTCTCACTAGGGAAATTTTAGAGCAGGACTTGCCTCCTATGAGATTTCCACAAACTTCTGAACACTTAGAAGTAATGGCTGGAGTGTCAGTATTTGAGTCATTCAGCTCCCCGCTATGCTCTTGGGGCAAAGCATCCGATGGTGGTCCAGGGTGTAGAACTGAGTTATGTTCGGTGCTGTCACATTCGGTACACCTTGCACTTACCTCACAGTCCCTGGCGAAGTGGGATGTTGAAGAGCAGCATTTTTAGCAGATGCGGTTAAGGCCTTAAGGAAGGCCTTCCTTTCTTCCAATGACTTTTCTCTGAAAGCTCTGCACTTAAGTAAGGAATGTGGCTTTTTGTGTAAGGGACACTGCCTGCTTGGGTCCTTGGATTTGTCTTCTCCTTGACCGGAGTTGAACTCTTTGCGAACTGAACCTGTGGAAGAAATGTTAGTTTTGTGGACCTCTACAGTTGTTCTACGAGGTTTACTAACAGTTATTGGCACATGACAACATGAAATCAAAGCTAGGATCATTTCTAATTTTTGCTTGTTCTGAGACAAAATCTACAAACCCATTGAATGGAGGAAATGGTACATTGTAAGTCTGTTTATACCTAGAACCATATGTAACCCATTTGTCTTGCAGGTTATATGTGAGTTTTTGAACTATGGGGTTCACACCTCTAGCAGTGTCAAGATATGTCAACCCCACAAGATTTCCTTCTGCTTTTGCTACACACAACTCCATTAACAAGTCAGTTAATTCTCTGAGCTTTGAATAATCCTTGTTCGCTATTCTAGGAAAGTCCTCTATTCTTTTAAACAAGGCACTTTCTATAACCTCTACTGAGACATAGCATTCATCAAGTCTATTCCAAATTCTTTTGAGGCCGACATCTGGATAATTTACATTAATGTCTCTGATTCTCTTTGCGTGTTCGGCAGACTCACTTCCTAGCCATTTTACCAAGAGTTCCACTTCTTCACTACATGATAGACCTATGTCTCTTATGGTATTTTTGAAGGAGGCTCACCAAGCCCTGTAGTTTTCAGCACGATCACTGAACTTTACAAGTCCCTTAGTGACCAACTCACGTCGAGCAAGGAACTTGGCAAAGTCCATTGTGGCTTGATTGACACTGATGCCAGCTGATGGAGTGTTGTCAGAGTACATGTGTGCTGTGCGATCATACCTATTAGATGTCTCTGATTTGGTCCAACTGCTGTAGTACCTTTCTGAAGCGAAGGGATTCTCTTTAAGCCGGGACAGATTCTGGATCTTCTGTTCTGGAGAAAGATTATTGTACTCAGTATCATCCCAATGTGTATTTCCTTGCTTTTGGTAGGGAGACTGATAGTTGGCTTTCTGGGGGTCCCAATTATCTGGTTGGCTTGACTTGTTGACAAAATGCTCTGTCTTCGCCAGTGGGTCTGGATCGTCATTTGATTTGGAATGCTGATGGATGTACTCTGCAGTACGCTGCAATGGATCGTGAGTAACTTGCTGTAGGCCTAGCACACTGCTGCGTTTGCGGTGTTCGTCGTGAGAATATACGGCAGCTTCTAAGGCTTCTGCTATGGCAGCTGCTGTTTCTTTTTCAATAGCAAGTTTCTGTAATGTTGCTTCATGGCGTGCTTTTTCTGCTTCCAGTGATGCTTTTTCCGCATCCAGGGATGCTTCTTGTAGTTTCAATTCTATCGCTTGCTCAGCAAAGGTGCTTCTTGCTTTTGCCGCTTCAGCTTTTGCGCGGGCAATAGCGGCGGCATTGCTGACGGATGATGTCTTGAGGAACCAACTCGTGATCTCGTCTTGAAAGAGGATGCTCGTCCTTGAGACATGATTCAACAGTTAGGAGACCGCTGTGAAATCCCTTTGTCGGCTCTGCGTGGATAATGGCGGGCTCCGTATGGTCCGATTATTCGGTCCGACCGTTAGGAGGTTGCTGCAATATCCGTATGCAATAAACGTATGCTTGGATAATGGAGGGCTCTGTAACGTCGGATCTTCTGAGCTTGTTTTCAGCAGTTGTTTCACTATACTGTCCTCATACACATTAGCAGGGTGTGCAATGAGACATGTAGCTAAATCCCCTGTCTTCTTTAACCCCTTAACCCCCAAGGGTGGTTTGCACGTTCATGACCGGGCCAATTTTTACAATTCTGACCACTGTCCCTTTATGAGGTAATAACTCTGGAACGCTTCCATGGATCCTGGTGATTCTGACACTGTTTTTTCGTGACATATTGTACTTCATGCTAGTGGTAAAATTTCATTCATATAACTTGCGTTTATTTGTGAAAAAAACAGATATTTGGTAAAAATGTTGAAAATTTCGCAATTTTCCAACTTTGAATTTTTATGCCCTTAAATCACAGAGATACGGCACACAAAAAACATAATATGTAACATTTCCCACATGTTTACTTTACATCAGCACAATTTTGGAAGCCAAATTTTTTTTTCTTAGGACGTTATAAGGGTTAAAAGTTGACCAGCGATTTCTCATTTTTGCAACACCTTTTTATTTTTACGGACCACATCACATTTGAAGCCACTTTGAGGGGTCTATATGATAGAAAATACCCAAAAGTGACACCATTCTAAAAACTGCACCCTTTAAGGTGCTCAAAACCACATTCAAGAAGTTTATTAAGCCTTCAGGTGCATCACAGGAATTTTTTGAATATTTAAAAAAAAAATGAACATTTAACTTTTTTCACAAAAAAAATACTTCAGGTTCAATTTTTTTTATTTTACCAAGGGTAACAGGAGAAGTTGGTCTGCAAAAGTTATTGTGCAGTTTGTCCTGAGTACGCTGATACCTGATATGTGGGGCGGAACCACTGTTTCGGCGCATGGCAGAGCTCAGAAGGGAAGGAGCGCCGTTTGACTTTTTCAATGCAAAATTGGCTAGAATTCAGATCGGACGCCATGTCACGTTTGGAGAGCCCCTGATGTACCTAAACAGTGGAAACCCCCCACAAGTGACCCCATTTTGGAAACTAGACCCCCCAAGGAACTTATCTAGATATGTGGTGAGAACTTTGAACCAACAAGGGCTTCACAGAAGTTTATAACGTACAGCTGTACAATTAAAAAATCATATTTTTCCACAAAAATGATCTTTTCACCCCAATTTTTATTTTCCCAAGGGTAACATGACCCTAAAAGTTATTGTGCAATTTGTCCTGAGTACACTGATATCCCATATGTGGGTGTAAACGACTATTTGGGTGCATGGCAGAGCTCAGAAGGGAAGCAGCGCCATTTGACTTTTTTGGCTGGAATTGAGATCGGACACCATGTCGCGGTTGGAAAACCCCTGATGTACCAAAACAGTGAAAACCCCCACAAATGACACCATTTTGGAAACTAGACCCCCCCAAGGAACTTATCTAGATGTGTGGTGAGCACTTTGAACCCCCCAGTGCTTCACAGAAGTTTATAACGCCCGGGCGAGAAAATAAAAAAAAAATCGCATTATTTCCACAAACATGATCTTTTAGTCACCAATTTTTTTATTTTCCCAAGGGTACCAGGAGAAATTGGACCCCAAAAGTTGTTGTCCAATTTGTCCTGAGTACGCTGATACCTCATATGTGGGAGAAAACTACTGTATGGGCACACGTCGGGGCTTGGAAGGGAAGTAGTGACGTTTTGGAATGCAGACTTTGATGGAATGTTCTGCAGGTGTCATGTGCGTTTAGAGAGCCTCTGATATACCTAAACTATTGAAACTCCCCACAAGTGACCCCATTTTGGAAACTAGACCCCCCCACGGAACTTATCAAGATGTGTGGTGAGCACTTTGAACCCCCAAGTGCTTCACAGAAGTTTATAACGTCCGGGCGTGAAAATAAAAAAATCATTTTTTTCCACAAAAATATTTTTGCCCCCAATTTTTTATTTTCCTAAGGGTAACAGGAGAAACTGGACCCCAAAAGTTGTTTTGCAATTTGTCCTAAGTACGCTGATACCCTATATGTGGGGGTAAAACACTATTTGGGCGCATGGCAGAGCTTGGAAGGGAAGGAGCACCTTTTGAGTATTTTCAACGCAGAATTGGCTGGAATTGAGATCAGACGCCATGTTGCATTTAGAGAGCACTTGATGTGCCCAAACAGTGGAAACCCCCCAATTCTAACTCCAACCCTTACCCCAACACACCCCTAACCCAAATCTCAGCCCTAACCCTAGCCCTAACCCTAATGGGAAAATGGAAATAAATACTTTTTTATTTTATTATTTTTCTCTAACTAAGGGGATGATAACGGGGGGTTTGATTTACTATTTATGGCGGTTTTTATATTTGGCAGCTGTCACACGCTAAAAGACGCTTTTTATTGTAAAAATAGTTTTTGCATCACCACATATTGAGAGCTATAATTTTTCCATATTTTGACCCACTGAGTCATGTGAGGTCTTATCTTTTGCGGGACGAATTGACGCTTTTATTGGTATCATGTTCGGGCACGTGACATCTTTTGATCGCTTTTTATTCCGATTTTTGGGACGCAGAATGGACAAAAACCAGCGTTTCATGAATTTCTTTTGGGGGGTGCGTTTACACCGTTCCGCGTGCGTTAAAATTGATAAAGCCCTTTTTTTCTTAGGGTCAGTACGGTTACAGCGATACCTCATTTAGGTCTTTTTTTATGTTTTGGCGCTTTTATGCAGTGAAAACAATTTTATATAAAAAATAATTATTTTTGCATCGCTTTATTCTGCGAGCTATAACTTTTGTATTTTTTCACTGATGATGCTGTATGGCAGCTCGTTTTTTGCGGGACAAGATGACGTTTTCAGCGGTACCATGTATATTTATATGCGTCTTTTTGATCATGCGTTATTGCACTTTTTGTTAGGTGGTATGATAATAAATAATTATTTTTTGCTTCGTTTTTTATTTTTATTTTTTAAGGGGTTCACTAAAGGGGTTAACCAAAGGAGCAGTTTTATAGGGCGGGTCGTTATGGACGCGGTGAGACCAAATATGTGTACTTTTATTGTTTTTTTATTATTTCAATAAAATGAATTTATTAGGGAATATTTTTTTTTTTTTAATTTATTTAGCAATTTAAAAAAAAATTATTTTTACACTTTTTTTTTACTTTATTACATTGTCCCAGGGGGGACATGATCTGTCACATCACAGATCACTGTGACAGATCAGCGATCTGTCACAGGTACTACACAAGCCTTTCTCCTTGCCTGCGCTTTGCAGGCATGAGGAAGCCAGCTCCCTGCAGGCCCCTGAAGGTCCCCGACACCATCTTGAATTCGGGGACCTGCAGGGATGGAGGCCCCGCAGCAGCGCTGCACATTGCGCTGCTGTGGGGGGCTCAGGGAAGCACGGAGGGAGCCCCCTCCCTGCCGATGCTTCCCTTTAACCCCCGGTACACCGCAATCGTGTTTGATCGCGGTGTGTGTGCAAGGGGTTAACATGTGGGGAGCGGTCCGTCACCGCCCCTGACACATTGTATCGGGTGTCAGCTGTGATAATCGGTTGACACCTGGCTGTGACGTACTATCCCGTCCCTGGGAATTAAGTCCCAGGGCACATGGACGGGATAGTACGTCACATGACAGAAAGGGGTTAAGAAAAAGAGGCTGTAAAATTGTAACCTTTTATTAATTGCAGATGTGACAGGAAAGGGTGAAACTATAAGATGCAAGAACAGGAGCATTTCAGAATATGTAACTGCACAGAGCATAAAAATACAGCTAGTCTGCAATACACAGTAACATGAGGTAATACATAGGTACCATGAGGTAACACATAGGTACCATGAGGTAATACATAGCTGATGATTACCTATTTAATACAACAACGTTATAAACACAGGATTATAACAACTAGATAGTGCTTACCAACTATGCTTAGAGCAGGCTGTTTAAGAAGCATGAAGAACACGAATAATGTAGTTTCTCCTAAGGCCTCTTTCACACTTCAGTTTTTTACAATCAGTCACAATCCGCCAGGTTTTGAAAAAAACGGATCCTCAATTTTCTTTTGAGGATCCGTTT
The DNA here is from genome assembly GCF_039654945.1 of Dendrobates tinctorius. Taxonomy (NCBI): domain Eukaryota; kingdom Metazoa; phylum Chordata; class Amphibia; order Anura; family Dendrobatidae; genus Dendrobates; species Dendrobates tinctorius. The sequence continues at coordinate 9,985,758 of NW_027361795.1, read as the reverse complement.
TTTCCCCCATTGACTTCCATTAATGGCGGATTGTGACGGATTGCTGTCCATTGCATCCGTTTTTTTTGAGGATCCGCCAAAAGTTGCTGTCCGTCACCATCCTCAAAGATTTCAAAACGGAGCTTGCAATGTTTTTTTCTCTGACGGATCCTCCAGACACTGATTTAACCCGAAATTCTTTCTGGGTGCCGGACAAAAAAAAATTCTCTCTCTCTCCCTCTCTCTCTCCCTCTCGGCTGCGATTCCTTTAAAATTCTTCATTTATCGGGTCCGTCAAAAAAACGGACAGGTGGCATCCGTTGTCATCAGTACTAAAACGGATCCGCCATCAGTCCTTTTGGTGGATTTTGACTGATGCAAAAAACTGAAGTGTGAAAGAGGCCTAAGACATATGGAGGAATAATGGCTGCTGTTCCCCTCACAGTGTCATAAACAAGACTATGATGTAACAGGAACAATTCCCACAATACATTGCAAATTAAACTAGAATCTATGCATTAAACGGCCAGAAGGTGGTGCTGTTACCTTACAGTATGAAATATATGAAGGATTAATACACACAAAAATGACTTTCTAGACAGCAATTATATGGCTGGACAGAACATTTTGTGTATTTGTATCCCCATCTTTTAATATGTGTTGATATATTAATAAAATTTGTTTGTACCTTTGTTTCTAAATATTAAGGCATTTGCTTCCGTTTGTCTATAGGATTTATTGGTTTATTGAAGTCATCATACACCAAGGCAGGATTCACAAAACAAAAACAGAAAAACAAAGCAAAGTTTAACAGAGTCCTTTTCTCTGCAGGTCTCAACCTGCAGGCACCTGGTGATGTCCTCTGCTCCTCCTTGGAGCTACGTGGGAGTACTTCCTCTCCCAAGGCATCACCCAGACAGTCTCACATGTCCAGGTATTTAATCAGGACCATGTGATGATCACATGATTGTGAAATCATTGCAAGTCCTGCTAGTACACATGCCTGCAGGAAGAGATATGGTAAGCACTCTCCCTCCCACTCTGTGAGTGCTCACATATAACCAGACCATGTATGCAGCTTGCTTTAACCCTCCCAACACTTAGTGTGCTGGAGGAAAAATATCCTGGTTTCATACCACTGATGCCAACATGTGTAGTGACACATATCTCCCCTTGTACACTGTTACACTGTGCCAGTGACCCTGTCACATATTCCCCCCCACTGCCCAAAGCCAGGGGTTTTGGCACCTTCAGACACTAAACAGGGAATTCGGGAGAGAGCATCCGTTTTGCCATGCAACTTCCCTGGCCTATGCTCTACGTGGAAAGTGAAGTCTTGAAGGGCTAAGAACCACCTAGTCACCCTGGCGTTCTTACCCTTCTCTCTTAACCATCTCAGAGGGGTATGATTTGACACTAACTTAAACCTAAATCAAAAACAACCTACGGATTTACATCAGCGGATAACCGAGAGAAGAGATCCAGCATAATATTTAAAAACAATATTTATTAAGATATATTGAATTACAATTTTAAAATAACAAAAATGCCCAGATTACCTCAATAGGCAGGATCACGGTGACTGCGAGTGGCGTGACCTCTACCCCAACACACGTTTTGCACTAGCTTCTTCCGTGGGCGTGTCTAGATTGTGGGTGACACGTGATTAAATAGCCTGAAGCACCAATCCGAGAGGATTATCTCAATTAGGGGAGTAATGAAGTATCGCCATTCTGACATCAGCGGCACATGCGCAGATCCATGCAGCCGGAAAAAAATCACTTCCGGTGATGCTCTCCTTGAACCGCACGCTGGAACGCATGAGGCTCAATGGTGGCGTGTGCCCAGAAGTGTACAGCGCAGCAGCTCTAGCAATATTGATCCCCTCATTGCTGACCTTGTTTTAATATTGTTGGAATTTTTATTAAACCGCAATGTTTTTACTTTTAATGGTGACATCTTTTTACAGTTACAAGGTACAGCAATGAGGGCATCCTGTGCCCCGGCTTATGCCAATTTGTTTTTAGGGGCATGGGAAAGGAGTATTTTTCAGTGTAACCTCATCCAGGGTATGGACATGGTCCATAACTGGATGAGGTACATAGATGATATCCTCTTCATTTGGGAGGGCTCTGACGATGGACTATGTGCTCTCTTTGACAGACTCAATCACAATGACAAATATCAAACTTACCTACAAATCTGGAAGAAGTTTGGAATTCTTGGACGTCCTTATAACAGTATCATCAGATGGTCATTTGGAAACTGATATTTACCGTAAACCAACGAGCACTAATTCCTTGCTATTGGCTCAGTCATCACATCTGTCATGTATGATCAAGGGAATACCGATAGGCCAATTCCTCCGGGCCAAAAGGATTTGTTTAGACCCACAGGCTTTTGAGAAACAGTCGGAGGATCTTATTAGGAGGTTCAATGAAAGGGGCTATAGTAGAAGAGCAATCAAACAAGGGTATTTTAGAGCCTTAAAAACAAGCAGGGATCAACTTCTCTACGGGCCATCCAAAAATACAAAAAAAAAAGATGTTCCCCACTCTAACAAAGTATGTTTTGTTTCCACATTCAACAGCCAGTGGAAAAGGTTAACTGATATAATAAGAAAACATTGGCCAGTTCTCTCTGTATATCCAATTTTGAGAGAAATACTCCCGAGTGCCCCTTCATTTGTGGCAAAAAGATCTAGAAATCTGAAGGACATTTTAGTGAATAGTCAGAGGAAAATAAAAGGAGAGAAAATAAAAAACATGGGCAAACCCGGATTTTTTCCTTGTGGTATATGCAAGGTGTGTTTGAATATGGTAAAGACCTTTTGGAATCAAAATAGGTACAAATAATTTCAAATCAGACCTCATATCAATTGTTCCTCGCAGGGAGTAGTTTATCATGCCCAATGTCCATGTGGTGAGATATATATAAGTCTTACCACACGTGAACTCAAAATAAGAACTAGAGAACATGTGAGTGACTTTAAAAAGGCCAAGACCAGCAAAGATGATTCCCTGTTAAAAACGTTGCCACGGCACTTTAAGCGCTATCACAAATGCAATGCAAAGGCATTCTTGTTAAGGGAATTGATTTGGTCTCTCTGGGCATTAGAGGTGGAGATCTTAGCAGAGCCCTTTCCCAAAAAGAGAGCCAATGGACTTATCGTCTTGGTACGATGAGTCCTTTGGGCCTTAATGAGAGTTTGGGATTTGCATCTTTTTTTTTATAGGGATTTAGGGTATTTTTATATGTATACATTATATATTTAGTGGTGCAGATATATATTTATGGCATCTTTTTTAGGGGTGGGTGGGCTTCTATTCTATTTTATTTTATTGTTTGTCTTGTATTTTTTATTAATTTTTCCTCTTTTTGTTTATCTAGATTTTGTACCTGTTATAGGGATATTGGTTATCCTGGGGGATTCCGGATTTTATTTAACTTCCCCCTTTAATTATTGACACTTTATATTATTTATTCCCTTCTGGCGGTTATTGAGAACCTGAGTAGCGAATTCAGCCCAGTTTATATGTGCACATTTTCACTTTACATTTAGAATGGCTATTACTCCGCTATTTGACAGTGCGCCTGCGTTGGATCTGCTGCGCTGTACACTTCTGGGCACACGCCACCATTGAGCCTCATGCGTTCCAGCGTGCGGTTCAAGGAGAGCGTCACCGGAAGTGATTTTTTCTGGCTGCACGGATCTGCGCATGTGCCGCTGATGTCAGAATGGCGATACTTCATTACTCCCCTAATTGAGATAATCCTCCCGGATTGGTGCTTCAGGCTATTTAATCATGTGCCACCCACAATCTAGACATGCCCCAAGAAGAAGCTAGTGCGAAAAGTGTTGGTGTAGAGGCGGTCACGCCACTCGCAGTCACCGCAGTCCTGCCTATTGAGATAATCTAGCATTTTGGTTCCTGCTATATCTATTTACCCTTTGGATTTTTTCTAGGATATTTATCCAGATTTATTGTGTTATATACTTCAATGTGGGTATATTGTTAGGAATTGTTACATTTATAGATATGCCATGATTGGGATTTAGGTATTTTGGTATTGAAATCATATGATTTAGTTACTTTTTCCTAGTGGCATAGCATCTATATTGTGGTGTAGTAACCACTGTGTCCACTAGGGGGCGCTGTGTGGTTGTCCCAAGAGAGAGGATGAGTGGCAGAATCCTGAAGGACGGTTATGTATCTCAAGGTGGGTAGCCTTGAGATGGAGACTTATGTATGTGTGTTGATCAGCAATGACATTGCTGAGGTGTTGCTTCAATGTGTCAGGGAGAAGTCTCCAGGTAACTAGAGAGATGGGCAGACCTGGTTACCTACAAACCCACCCAGGGGGTGTGTTTAAAGAACACTGTTGTAAAGAGTGTGAGTAGTTGAAGGACCTGTGATGAGGTCAGAATCATGTGACCCGGTGGGTATGGCTATGGACCATATAATGTGGCCAGGGTAGGTCACATGTGGTGAATGCTGGGACCCGATTGGTCCAGTGTGGAAGGTCCCGCTGAGATGGAGCTTCCTGGTTAACAGTCTGTGAAGTGGCTGTGGTGAATGGCTGCACGTGTATGAGAGTTCCCAGGGGAGGGAATGAACGTCTGCAGTAAGCTGAAGCAGCCATGAGGAAACCCAGACGTGGGTGAGATAAGTGAGGCTAAGAGAGCCTGTATGCTGGACATTGTACAACCTGTGTGAACACAGGGTTTACAGAGTGAAACTCTGCCATGGACGCTCTGCTGTTTATATGAAGTTTTTTTGCTACTGTGGGTTTATGATGTTGAATAAACCGCATGGACTATGCTTGCTTTATGGAAAATCCGTGCCGGATCTGATTTTGTGACTGCTGAGAGAGTATCCCCTACCTGAATAACAGCGCTACCTCACAATTGGTGGAGAAAGCTATGGGCATTGTTGTAGCCTTGTTGCTGGGAGCAACGGAAGAGGACTGCAAAGTCGGTTGCTAAGGGCAACGCTGAGCCAGAAAGGCTGACGGTGTTGGGAAGCCACTGCCCAGCTGTGGTTCTGGAACCATGGGGCGGCCTAGTGAGTAAGGCACTGTCTGGATCGGTGAGCCCAGTGCGGCCGTTTCCCCAGGAGTAAGAGACTTACTGAGGTAGAGGGGTCCGAGAACCTGCGCGGCCAGCAGGTGACGGTCATGAAAACCGTGTTGTACTGACCGGGGTCAGTGAGAAAGAGACTGGTGATTGCTATAGGGTGCCTCTGTGGAGAAGAGGTATCCGAGGACCTGTGGGACCGACACAGGTAACGGACAGGTGTTCGTGTTGTACTGACCTGGGTCAGTGTGAAAGACTGTGTACCTGGAGGGTTCAGTGAGCAAGGACTGCTGAGGAGCTGCTCTCTGTGGTCGGGAGGTGGTAAGTTAGGGCACTCTGCAGGGAAGGGGAAGTGTGTGGACGTGAGAAGGGGAGCTGGAGGATGAGCAGAGTTAAGGCTCACTCCTAGCTGGAGCGCATGGTCCCGATTCCGGTCTCTGAGTTTGTAGGGACACTGACGTTCCTGCAGCAGAAACCGGGGGAAGTAGCAGCTATAAATGCTCTGTACCCAACTAAGGCTCGGAGGCCCCAGCATCGACGTGTGGGAGCCAGAAGGAAAAGGCTACAGCTGTCTGCCATACAAGTAAAGTCTGAGGAACATCTGTTAGACAGGAGGCGCTTCAGTGAACCACGGTCCTGTGAATGCTTCCCCAACAAGCGCTAGAAAGGAGACGTTCAGGAAGGTACATGTTGGCGGAGTGTTGGAAGGGAGCTTTCCATTTTGGTCCCGGAGGTTGGCTGAGGTCCTGACCCGGAGGACACAGCATGGAGGCAGGCATCTGTGTAACCTGCAGACTGTGAGTAAAGCTTTGGAACTGCATGCTCTGTTGTCCTACAGTTATTCCAGCACCGTTACATCTGGGTACCAGCACCTACACCGCCTGTGCCTTTCCCCCATCACTACATCTACACTTCCCTGGGACTCCAGCTCCACCTGTGGGGAGCTTCACCATCTTTGCTGCACAACACCATCAGTCCCAGAGGATCTGCATGCAGCGTCGGCCTAACATCTATGTTGCCGAACAACACAGGTGGCGTCAAACTATCTATATAAACTCTTTACCATTATACCACACCATTTACATGGGTGCCCAGGGCCACCGTCCGGGTCACCGCTGCTGTGACATATCCCACTGACACCGGCCCGGTACCGAGTACCCCACAGCCCTGGGAGGGCGACCCATATGCTGACTGCTGATCGGGCGGCGTTATTCCCACGAACCTCCAAACAGCGTCCATGAAGGCAAAGTTTTTGGTTTCCGGGGGCAGTATCATTGCAAAGCTGAACCTTAAAGGAATGTCCAAAAGGGCACCACCAGGAGTGGAGCCTGTGGCTTAATTGGACTCCACCCGGGAAACCACAACCATGCCACCTAAAGAAAAGATGCACACTTTGAAAGCTTTGTCGAGATTGTGTGTGGTGTGGTATGTGTGTTTGTAGTTGTGCTAGCGATTTCTCAGCTTTATTCCGTTAACAACCGAGACTCCGGCATGCCCCCGCAGTACGCGTCAAGCTTACTAGAGGGATAAGCAAGGCTCTGGCACGTGAGATCGAGCAATAACACGTCTAGCATTCCCGTACATGTCCAGGGCTGCATGCACGCTACACTGAAAGGACCAGCTTTTGTCGCTTACAGGTGCAGATAACCTGCTGAACTCCGTTAGTGATGGGGATCTGGGATTCAGATTATTCCCCGCAAACGATGATTTCCCAGTAAGTTCAGGTCAACCGCAATTCCGGAGTTAGGCCTAACCATCATTCCTGAAAAAATTACGTGTCCAAACCACAGGTGCTGTAGCTTGCTTAACAGCTCGGCAGCCGTTCTCAGGCCCAGTATGGATTCAACAACATTGTAGAAAGTTGATAAAGGGTACAGTTTCACCGGATAACATGTATATATGTAGCCTAGTTTACACATTAAAAATATATGTCTATAGATCAGGAGGCAGACTCAGATGTTCTCAGGCCCAGTATGGATTTGACCAGATTGTACAAAGTTGAGAAAGAGTACTTTATCACTGGATAGCAGGTATATATAGCATAGTTTAAACATGTAAAATCTCCGTGTTCTCAGTATGGATTACACAGCAATCTAAAAAGTGGAAAAAAGGAAATGCATTTGAGGCGTACACAACTATATACTTTTGGTTTTATTTTTAAATCTTCATATATATTTCTGTCTCAGTAATACAGTCCTGCCTCTCTGCAATAGGAAATGAGATGCATACAATTACTGACATAAAGGCTAAATCTAGAAATTACTATTCACGGGAAAAACTTCCGTCACAATTCTCATAGGTGATGCTGACCCTCAAATAATTTGGGTGTTGAGACAGTGAAAACATTTTTTTGTGAATAAAGTCTTGCTGTATCACACTTCCGTTGATTCCATCACTGTTACTCATCTCAATCAAATTTTTATCACAGGAAGCGATGTAAACATGGTGCTCACTGGCTATCATGATCTGTCACGTAACTTTGGAGTGCAAAAGACAGAAGCCACAGGCCGTAGGCGATTCTATTTGATTAGCATGAGAGGGCATATTTTAAAATGTGCGCCGGAATGTCACACATTTGTGAGTAGGAAAACTGTGAAAGCTGATGATAAACCACCACAGCATGTCATTGTGAGTCGACGTCCATAAGAAATGGAAGCCATTGATCATCTGGAGCTAGAGCCCGGCCAGCAGGACAGGGCATAGCTACATCTTAACCATCATCTTTCAGTTCAATCAATTTGTAGTGGCACTCCCAGTGAAGGATTTGACAGCCCAGACTACACAGCGGAGGAGCAGGGAGAGGTAAACATTGCAAATGCTGGGGCCCTGGCCAAGCAAGGGGGGCACATTCGTGGGCGTCGGTACTGGCACTGGGCCCCTCATAGTACGGCGGTGTGTCTGACGGCGGGTGAGCACCACTACCGTCAGAGACACTTGATTGCACTATGAGGGACCCTGTGCCAGTGCCCGCGCCCAAGAGTCGGCCTACCCACCTGTCCAGGGCAACGGCACTCGCACGGTTTCATGCGCTAGGTGGTGACCCCGGCCATGGGGGGGGCAGCCCAGTTTGGGCGGTTTACAAAGTGGCATATGTTGATGTGGGACATTCAGCTGCTGCAAAAGCGAAATAGGTCAAGTTCGCGGAATAGGAGGAGGACCAAAGCAAGCCATTTTTCTGGCAACCTATGTGTCATCAAGGGAAGGTGGGACAAAATCCTTGGAAACCCATGCATGGTTCATTTTAATGAAGGTTAGATCATCCACATTTTGGGTTGACAGACGGGTCCTTTTTTCTGTCAGGATTGATCCAGCTGCACTGAAGACTCTTTCCGATAGCACACTTGCAGCTGGGCAAGCGAGCTCCTGTAAGGTATATTGGGCCAATTCAGGCCAGGTGTCCAGTTTAGCGGCCCAATAGTCAAAGGGGAATGACCTGTGCGGGAGAACATCGATATGGGAGGAAAAGTAGTTTGTAACCATAGTTGACAACTGCTGTCTCCTGTCACTTTCCATCGATGCAGTATTACCAGTTGTGTGAGCGGTACTTGAAAAATCAGTCCACAACATTGTCATGAAACCCCTGTCTCCAACGTCACTTCTGCTATGTGCACCACAAACACCTCTGCCAAGCAGCCCCCGGCCCGTACGGCTCGTGTGAGAACCATCACCGCTGCTGTGTGCTGGGAATGCCTCAACCAACCGGTTTACCAGAGTTGCTTGTTTATTAGCCAATATTAGGTCAACGTTCTCCTGTGGCATGATGTTTTGTAATCTGCCTTTATAGCGTGGATCTAGGATGCTGGCCAACCAGTAGTCATCATTAGAGTTGAGCGAAACGGGTCGAAAAATTTCAAAAGTCGCCGACTTTTGGCAAAGTCGGGTTTCATGAAACGAAACCCGACCCTAGGATGAGGTCGGCCACGAGGTCGGCGACTTACGCGCCAAAGTAGCGTTTCAAAAGTTTGTTTTGCGCTCTTTTTCAGCCAATCAGGATCCACGGACACTGTGGGCAACGTGATGACATAGGCAGGGGTCACCACCATCTTTCAGAAGGGCATGCAAGTGATTGGCTTGCTTTGGTGGGCGTCACAGGGGGTATAAAAGGGCGTGCACGCCGACCGCCATCTTCTGCCGATCTCAGTATAGGGAGATGTTGCTGCTGATTCTGTAGGGAGAGCGTTAGGCAGGGAAGAAGACAAAAAACTGCTTCTGCTGCTAGCGATTTGGCCTGCACAACACACCAGTCACTGTGTGTGCAGTGCAAGGGGAGGCTATATAGTGGTGTATCAGTGGTGTTGGTAGTTGGGCTGCCTTCTAAGGCTTCCTGACATTCCTGCATTGCTGTTTACCCACTGCTCCGCAAACTGCTTTTTTAAAAGCAATCCCAATTTTTTTTTTCGTCCTGCTGAGAAGAAAAAAAAACTGCTTCTGCTGCTAGCAATTTGGCCTGCACAACACACCAGTCACTGTGTGTGCAGTGCAAGGGGAGGCTATATTGTGGTGTATCAGTGGTGTTGGTTGTTGGGCTGCCTTTTAACGCTTCCTGACAGGCTGGCATTGCTGTTTACCCACTGCTCCGCAAACTGCTTTTTTAAAAGCAATCCAATCTCCCTTATCCTCTAGTCACTTTTGTCACAGCTGTGCCATCGAGCCTGTCACATAGCGCTCAGATATTCATTGGGCCTCACACAATCCAAAAGTGTCCAGTGTCCAAAAGTGTGTGCAGAGATTCAAAATCTCCCTTATCCTCTAGTCACTTTGGTCACAGCTGTGCCATCGAGCCTGTCACATAGCGCTCAGATATTCATTGGGCCTCACACAATCCAAAAGTGTCCAGTGTCTAAAAGTGTGTGCAGAGATTCAAAATCTCCCTTATCCTCTAGTCACTTTGGTCACAGCTGTGCCATCGAGCCTGTCACATAGCGCTCAGATATTCATTGGGCCTCACACAATCCAAAAGTGTCCAGTGTCTAAAATTTAGTGCAGAGATTCAAAATCTCCCTTATCCTCTAGTCACTTTGGTCACAGCTGTGCCATCGAGCCTGTGACATAGCGCTCAGATATCAGTGGGCCTCACACAATCCAAAAGTGTCCAGTGTCCAAAAGTGTGTGCAGAGATTCAAAATCTCCCTTATCCTCTAGTCACTTTGGTCACAGCTGTGCTATCGAGCCTGTCACATAGCGCTCAGATATTCATTGGGCCTCACACAATCCAAAAGTGTCCAGTGTCCAAAAGTGTGTGCAGATTCAAAATCTCCCTTATCCTCTAGTCACTTTGGTCACAGCTGTGCCATCGAGCCTGTCACATAGCGCTCAGATATTCATTGGGCCTCACACAATCCAAAAGTGTCCAGTGTCTAAAAGTGTGTGCAGAGATTCAAAATCTCCCTTATCCTCTAGTCACTTTGGTCACAGCTGTGCCATCGAGCCTGTCACATAGCGCTCAGATATTCATTGGGCCTCACACAATCCAAAAGTGTCCAGTGTCTAAAAGTGTGTGCAGAGATTCAAAATCTCCCTTATCCTCTAGTCACTTTGGTCACAGCTGTGCCATCGAGCCTGTGACATAACGCTCAGATATCAGTGAGCCTCACACAATCCAAAAGTGTCCAGTGTCCAAAAGTGTGTGCAGAGATTCAAAATCTCCCTTATCCTCTAGTCACTTTTGTCACAGCTGTGTCATCGAGCCTGTCACATAGCGCTCAGATATTCATTGGGCCTCACACAATCCAAAAGTGTCCAGTGTCTAAAAGTGTGTGCAGAGATTCAAAATCTCCCTTATCCTCTAGTCACTTTGGTCACAGCTGTGCCATCAAGCCTGTGACATAGCGCTCAGATATCATTGGGCCTCACACAATCCAAAAGTGTCCAGTGTCCAAAAGTGTGTGCAGAGATTCAAAATCTCCCTTATCCTCTAGTCACTTTGGTCACAGCTGTGCCATCGAGCCTGTGACATAGCGCTCAGATATCAGTGGGCCTCACACAATCCAAAAGTGTCCAGTGTCCAAAAGTGTGTGCAGAGATTCAAAATCTCCCTTATCCTCTAGTCACTTTGGTCACAGCAGCTGTGCCATCGAGCCTGTCACATAGCGCTCAGATATTCATTGGGCCTCACACAATCCAAAAGTGTCCAGTGTCCAAAAGTATGTGCAGAGATTCAAAATCTCCCTTATCCTCTAGTCACTTTGGTCACAGCTGTGCCATCGAGCCTGTGACATAGCGCTCAGATATCAGTGGGCCTCACACAATCCAAAAGTGTCCAGTGTCCAAAAGTGTGTGCAGAGATTCAAAATCTCCCTTATCCTCTAGTCACTTTGGTCACAGCAGCTGTGCCATCGAGCCTGTCACATAGCGCTCAGATATTCATTGGGCCTCACACAATCCAAAAGTGTCCAGTGTCCAAAAGTATGTGCAGAGATTCAAATCTCCCTTATCCTCTAGTCACTTTGGTCACAGCTGTGCCATCGAGCCTGTGACATAGCGCTCAGATATCAGTGGGCCTCACACAATCCAAAAGTGTCCAGTGTCCAAAAGTGTGTGCAGAGATTCAAAATCTCCATTATCCTCTAGTCACTTTGGTCACAGCAGCTGTGCCATCGAGCCTGTCACATAGCGCTCAGATATTCATTGGGCCTCACACAATCCAAAAGTGTCCAGTGTCCAAAAGTGTGTGCAGAGATTCAAAATATCCCTTATCCTCTAGTCACTTTGGTCACAGCTGTGCCATCGAGCCTGTGACATAGCGCTCAGATATCAGTGGGCCTCACACAATCCAAGTGTCCAGTGTCCACAAGTGTCTGCAGAAATTCAAAATCTCCCCTGTCCTATAGACACCTTGTACCTTGTTTTACATTACTATATAGTTTGTTGGATTTTGTCTACATTTCTACCAAAAATGAGGAAGGCTGGTGGAAGAGGCCGTGGAATTGGGCGGGGTTTGGCAGCTGGTAATGATGGTGTTGGTGGTGGATCTGATGGTAGTGGCAAGAGCAAAATAGGACCGAATGCAGGAGGTGTTGAGCCTGCGTCATCGTCTGGCTACATAAGGCCTCGAACGCTTAGTTTTCTAGGAGTTGGCAAACCGCTTTTAAAGCCAGAGCATCAGGAAAAAGTTTTGTCTTACATTGCTGACTCAGCCTCCAGCTCTATCGCCTCCTCTTCTTCAGTTGTAAAAAGTAAAAGCACTGAGTCGTCATTGGAGGCTCATGTTCATGAACCACACCTTTCCTTGTGTCCTTCACCCCAACCAAGATTGAAGGATGACGCAGACCATACTACTGATTACTCCATGGAGCTGTTTTCACATACCATGCCTGGATTATCAAGTCAAATGGTGAATTACCCAGGCCAAGATGAATCTGACATGGAGTGCACTGATGCACAGCCGCTGATGGATGATTCTGCTGGTACATTCACTCAGAGCACTACATTGTCCTCGCAGTGTACAGAGCCAGATTCTGACCCTGATGAGACTCAGGTGCCCCTTCCCGCACACTATACCACCATACACGGTGACACAGAGGAAGGTGCACATGACATAGAAGAGGAGGTGATGGATGACCCAGTTGTTGACCCAGATTGGCATCCATTGGGGGAAGAGGGTGCTGCTTCCAATAGCTCAGATGAGGAGCATCCACAGCAGACATCGACATCGCAACAGCTGTTATCTGGCAGGCCCGGAGCACTCCAAAGACAGGTTCCAAACATCAAAAGAGTTGCTGGACAGCTTGTCCAGAGGGTCAAAAGATCACAGCGTGCTAGGCCGCAAAATGTCTGCCAAAGTAGGAAGAGTGCAGTGTGGCACTTTTTTGAACAAAATCCTCATGATCAGGCCAAGGTTATCTGTAAGAAGTGCGCAAAGACCTTTAGCCGAGGGAAAAATCTGAAAAATTTGAATACCAGTTGCATGCTTAGACATTTAACCAGCATGCACTTGCAAGCGTGGACACAACACCAAACCTCAAGTGCCACATGTGCAACTGATCACAACGAAGGTAGTCAGCAACGCTACATTGTTTCCCCCACTGTAAGCCCACCGGTTAGCACAGCAGCAAATGTTGAGGTGTCGTTGCAAGGCCACAGCAGTCAGGGAATCCCACTGTTATATCAACGAAAGACTGATTCTAGGCCATCAGAAAGAACACCAACTCCATCACCATCATCAACCCTCTCTCAGTCCGCCCTGTCCACCGCTACTTCCACCATATGCAGCTCTCAAGTCCAGCTCACCCTCCCAGACACTATGAGTAGGTCAAGAAAGTACTCAGTCTCTCATCCGCGTACACTGGGTTTGAACGCCCACATTGCCAAACTAATCTCGTTTGAGATGATGCCCTTTCGGTTGGTGGAAAGCACAGCTTTCCGCGAACTCATGGCCTATGCAGTACCACGCTATGACCTACCCAGTCGCCACTTCTTCTCTCGCAAAGCCATCCCAGCCCTCCACCATCATGTGAAAGACCGCATTGTCCATGCACTCAAGCAGTCAGTGAGCGGAAAGGTGCACCTCACAACTGATGCATGGTCCAGTCGGCATGGCCAGGGCCGTTACGTGTCCATCACTGCGCACTGGGTTAATGTGGTGGATGCAGGGTCCACAGGGGACAGCGGTGGTGGGACAGTGCTGCCTAGCCCACGGTATAGGAAACAGTTGGCTGTAGGCATTCGACCCTCCTCCTCCTCCAGAAGCGAAAGCTCGTCCACAGAGCGCAGTCGTACGAGCACTCCATCTGCAGCTGCCACTGTTGCACATGAGGTGTCCCCCTATCGAGCAGCTAGTGGAAAGCGTCAGCAGGCTGTGTTGCAGATGATGTGTTTGGGCGACAGACACACCGCCGAGGTGCTGGCCAAGTACTTGAAGCGACAAACTGAGTCATGGCTGGGCAGTGTACATCTTGAGGCAGGCAAGGTAGTTAGTGATAACGGCCGTAATTTTGTGGCAGCCATAGCCCTTTCAAAACTCAGCCACATACCTTGCTTGGCTCACACCTTGAACCTGGTGGTGCAGTGCTTCCTCAAAAATTATCCGGAGTTAACAGCCCTGCTCCAGAAGGTGCGAAGACTGTGCGCGCACATCCGTCGGTCGCCTGTACACTCCGTTTGTAAGCAGAAGCTGCAGCGATTGCTCCACCTTCCCAACCACCGCCTCATTATCGACATTGCAACAAGGTGGAACTCCACCCTGCACATGGTGGAGCGGCTTTGCGAGCAGAGGCAGGCCATAATGCATTTGTGGGAGGATACACGGCCAGGCACTTTGAGAGCAGACATGGAGTTGACAGGTGTGCAGTGGTCGAAGCTGAAAGACCTCTGTAAAGTCCTTCAGTGTTTTGAGGAATGCACACGGCTGGTAAGCGCAGACGACGCCATCCTAAGCATGAGCATCCCACTTATGCGTCTGCTCATGCAAACTTTGACGCACCTTAAGGAGCAGGCGTCTGCAGCCAATGTTGATGAGGAGGAAGAGGAGGAGGGAATCCTTGATGACATTCAGCCATTGTCTGCTCAGGGACCTCTCCTGGACGAGGTGGAGGAAGAAGAGGAGGAGGATGATGATGGGGATGATTACTTAGGGGAGGAGGATGCATCTCGTGGGGCAAGTGAAAATGTTGGCGTGGCAAGGTCTGGTACAGGGTTTGTGCGTGACTGGAGGGATGTGGATTTGCCAGAAAGTGCTCCTCCACCCAGCACTCGCAGTGCATCATTGACACCGGGAACATTGGCCCACATGTCAGATTATGCCTTGCAGATCCTAAAAAGGGACCCCCGCATTGCCAAAATGAGGAACGATGACGACTACTGGTTGGCCAGCATCCTGGATCCACGCTATAAAGGCAAATTACAAAACATCATGCCACAGGAGAACCTTGACCTAATATTGGCTAATAAACAAGCAACTCTGGTAAATCGGTTGCTTGAGGCATTCCCAGCACACAGCAGCGGTGATGGTTCTCACACGAGCCGTACGGGCCGGGGGCAGTTTGGCAGAGGTGTTCGTGGTGCACACAGCAGAAGTGGCGTTGGAGACAGGGGTTTCATGACAATGTTGTGGACTGATTTTTCAAATACCGCTCACACAACTGGTAATACTGCATCGATGGAAAGTGACAGGAGACAGCAGTTGTCAACTATGGTTACAAACTAATTTTCCTCCCATATCGATGTTCTCCCGCACAGGTCATTCCCCTTTGACTATTGGGCTGCTAAACTGGACACCTGGCCTGAATTGGCCCAATATGCCTTACAGGAGCTCGCTTGCCCAGCTGCAAGTGTGCTATCGGAAAGAGTCTTCAGTGCAGCTGGATCAATCCTGACAGAAAAAAGGACCCGTCTGTCAACCCAAAATGTGGATGATCTAACCTTCATTAAAATGAACCATGCATGGGTTTCCAAGGATTTTGTCCCACCTTCCCCTGATGACACATAGGGTGACAGAAAAATGGCTTGCTTTGGTCCACCTCTTCCTGGGACTTCACCTATTTCGCCTTTTGCATCAGCTGAATGTCCAACATCAACATATGCCACTTTCTAAAACTCCCTAACTGTGCTGCCTCCCTCCCCATGGCCGGGGTCACCACCTAGCGCACGACACCGTGCGAGTGCCGTTGCCCTGGACAGGTGGGTAGGCCGACTCTTGGGCGCGGGCACTGGCACAGGGTCCCTCATAGTGCAATCAAGTGTCTCTGACGGTGGTGGTGCACACCCGCCGTCAGACACACCGCTGTACTATGAGGGGCCCAGTGCCAGTACCGGCGCCCACGAGTGGGCCCCCCTTGCTTGGGCAGGGCCCCAGCATTTGCAATCTTTACCTCTCCCTGCTCCTCCGCTGTGTAATCTGGGCCGTCAAATCCATACTGTGCCTGACACCGTCTGAGCCTGCCTCCTGATGTATAGACATATATTTTGAATGTGTACGCTATCCATACATGTTATCCGGGGAAACGGTACCCTTTCTAACCTTTGTGCAATCACGTGCAATCCATACTGGGCCTAACACCGTCTGAGCCTGCCTCCTGATGTATAGACATATATTTTGAATGTGTACGCTATCCATACATGTTATCTGGGGATACGGTACCCTTTCTCACCTTTGTGCAATCACGTGTAATCCATACTGGGCGTGAGAACGGCTGGCGAGCTGTTAAGCAAGCTACAGCACCTGTGGTTTGCACACGTAAGTTTTTCATTTTTTCAGGAATGACGGTTAGGCCTAATTCCGGAACTGCGGTTGACCTGCACTTACTGGGAAATCATTGTTCGCGGGTAATAATTGTAATCAGTGATCCCCATCACTAACGTTGTTCAGCGGGTTATCTGCACCTGTAAGCGACAAACGCTGGCCTTTTCAGTGTAGCGCACATGCAGCCACAGACATGTAAGGGCATGACACACCAGTTATTGGCCAATCTCATGTGCCAGAGCCTCACGTGTCCCTCTAGTAAGCCGGACTCGGACCGCGGGGCATGACGGAGTCTCGTTCGTTAACGGAATTAAGCTTGCAATGTGTGCATCTGTTCTGTAGCTGGCATGGTTGAGGTTTCCCAGGTGGAGTCGAATTTAACCGTAGGCTCCACTCCTGGTGGTGCCCTTCTGGACATTCCTTTAAGGTTCAGCTTTGCAGCCATACTGCCCACGTAAAACAAACACTTTGCCTTCATGAACGCTGTTTGGAGGGTCATGACTCGTGGGAATAACGCCGCCCAATTAGTTAACCTGCTAGAGAGATCCTTCGTTGCTCCCAAGCATGACATCACACTCCCTAGGAAGAAGGTAATGCCACTGTGGCGACCGTACTCTTGGGGTCGACACAAGTGCACTGATGCCCAGCCACTGCTCGATGAATCTGCTGGTACATTGACCCAGACCACTACATTCCCCTCGCACGCTACCCGGCCTGAATCTGACCCTGATGAAACTCAGGTTACCCTTCCCATATACAGTTCCATCTTACACGGTGACAAAGAGGAAGCTGCAGATGAAAGTGCAGGTTCGGCCCACCCGCCATCAGACACACCACCGTACTATCAGGGGCCCTGTGCCAGTGCCGTCGCCAACGAGTGGGCCCCCCCTGCTTGCCCAGGATCACAGCACTTGCAAAGTTGAAATACTGTGCAGTGAGATGGAAGATGGGGACGACGAGGAGTCTAGACTAGTACAGGGATTCCCTAGCGAGGAGACTTATTTGATTGTTTTCAATGTTGGGACAGCAATTTTTGGGGAGCACTATACTCTGGAGAATGATAGATGGGGCCCACCATACACTGGAACATTCCAAAGGTGGACATCAGACACTGGAGCAGCATTTACAGGGCCCATTATACACTAGAGCATTAGAAATGGGGCCCATTATGTTTGGAGCATTATTTGGGCCCATAAGACAGTGGAGCTTCATCCATGGGGACCAACATATACTGTAGCATTATGTGGAGCTCATCATATACTGTTTCAAACATTATATGGGACCAATGATTCTGTATGGAGAAATAGATGGGCCTCGTCATGAGATGTAAAAAGTGAGGTATTTTTCATTGTACTATACCGCTATTTCTCTGCCGTATCGGAGCATGATGAGTTGTGGTATGTGTTAAAGGGGCGCTCTTTCGCTCAGGGCACATGAAAACCTGGAGCCAGCCCTCCCCCCCACAACTTTAGCCAAATAACCCCCATTTTTCAGTGCGTAACTTGTATTATGAAGTTAATTAAGGTTGACAAGCTTAAGTAAGAAGAATTGATGCTTTTGGCATTCAAATGGGCACTGTAGGTGTGTTTCCTGTCCTCCTCTCACTGCCGACTTTTATTCCCCATTGACTTACATTGGGTTTCGTGTTTCGGGACGACCCCGACTTTTCCCTATAATCGGACGATCTTGCTCGACCCGACTTTTGGAAAAGTCGGGTTTCACGAAACGAAACTCGACCCTAAAACACCAAAAGTCGCTCAACTCTAGTCATCATCGTTCATCATTTTGGCAATGCGGGGGTCCCTTTTTAGGATCTGCAAGGCATAATCTGACATGTGGGCCAATGTTCCCGGTGTCAATGATGCACTGCGAGTGCTGGTTGGAGGAGCACTTTCTGGCAAATCCACATCCCTCCAGTCACGCACAAACCCTGTACCAGACCTTGCAACGCCAACATTTTCACTTGCCCCACGAGATGCATCCTCCTCCCCTAAGTAATCATCCCCATCATCCTCCTCCTCCTCATCTTCTTCCTCCACCTCATCCAGGAGAGGTCCCTGAGCAGACAATGGCTGAATGTCATCAAGGATTCCTTCCTCCTCTTCATCCTCGTCAACATTGGCTGCAGACGCCTGCTCCTTAAGGTGCGTCAAAGTTTGCATGAGCAGACGCATAAGTGGGATGCTCATGCTTAGGATGGCGTCGTCTGCGCTTACCAGCCGTGTGCATTCCTCAAAACACTGAAGGACTTTACAGAAGTCTTTCAGCTTCGACCACTGCACACCTGTCAACTCCATGTCTGCTCTCAAAGTGCCTGGCCGTGTATCCTCCCACAAATGCATTATGGCCTGCCTCTATTCGCACAGCCGCTCAACCATGTGCAGGGTGGAGTTTCACCTTGTTGCAATGTTGATAATGAGGTGGTGGTTGGGAAGGTGAAGCAATTGCTGCAGCTTCTGCATACGAATGGAGTGTACAGGCGACCGGCGGATGTGCGCGCACAGTCTTCGCACCTTCTGGAGCAGGGCTGTTAACTCCGGATAATTGTTGAGGAAGCACTGCACCACCAGGTTCAAGGTGTGAGCCAAGCAAGGTATGTGGCTGAGTTTTGAAAGGGCTATGGCTGCCACAAAATTACGGCCGTTATCACTAACTACCTTGCCTGCCTCAAGATGTATACTGCCCAGCCATGACTCAGTTTGTCGCTGAAAGTACTCGGCCAGCACCTCCGCGGTGTGTCTGTCGCCCAAACACATCATCTGCAACACAGCCTGCTGATGCTTTCCACTAGCTGCTCGATAGGGGGACACCTCGTGTGCAACAGTGGCAGCTGCAGATGGAGTGCTCGTACGACTGCGCTCTGTGGACGAGCTTTCGCTTCTGGAGGAGGAGGAGGAGGAGGGTCGAACGCCTACAGCCAACTGTTTAATATACTGTGGGCTAGGCAGCACTGTCCCACCACCGCTGTCCCCTGTGGACCCTGCATCCACCACATTAACCCAGTGCGCAGTGATGCACACGTAATGGCCCTGGCCATGCTGACTGGACCATGCATCTGTTGTGAGGTGCACCTTTCCACTCACTGCTTGAGTGCATGGACAATGCGGTCTTTCACATGATGGTGGAGGGCTGGGATCGCTTTGCGAGAGAAGAAGTGGCGACTGGGTAGGTCATAGCGTGGTACTGCATAGGCCATGAGTTCGCGGAAAGCTGCGCTTTCCACCAACCGATAGGGCATCATCTCTAACGAGATTAGTTTGGCAATGTGGGCGTTCAAACCCAGTGTACGCGGATGAGAGACAGTACTTTCTTGACCTACTCATAGTCTCTGGGAGGGTGAGCTGGACTTGAGAGCTGCATATGGTGGAACTAGCGGTGGACATGGCGGACTGAGAGAGGGTTGATGATGGTGATGGAGTTGGTGTGCTTTCTGATGGCCTAGAATCAGTCTTTCGTTGATATAACAGTGGGATTCCCTGACTGCTTTGGCCTTGCAACGACACCTCCACATTTGCTGCTGTGCTAACCGGTGGGCTTACAGTGGGGGAAACAATGTAGCATTGCTGACTACCTTCTTTGTGATCAGTTGCACATGTGGTACTTGAGGTTTGGTGTTGTGTCCACGCTTGCAAGTGCATGCTGGTTAAATGTCTAAGCATGCAACTGGTATTCAAAGTTTTTAGATTTTTCCCTCGGCTAAAGGTCTTTGCCCACTTCTTACAGATAACCTTGGCCTGATCATGAGGATTTTGTTCAAAAAAGTGCCACACTGCACTCTTCCTACTTTGGAAGACATTTTGCGGCCTAGCACGCTGTGCTATTTTGACCGTCTGGACAAGCTGTCCAGCAACTCTTTTGATTTTTGTAACCTGTCTTTGGAGTGCTCCGGGCCTGCCAGATAACAGCTGTTGCGATGTCGATGTCTGCTGTGGATGCTCCTCCTCCTCATCTGAGCTATTGGCCTCAGCACCCTCTTCCCCCAATGGATGCCAATCTGGGTCAACAACTGGGTCATCCATCACCTCCTCTTCAATGTCATGTGCACCTTCCTCTGTGTCACCATGTATGGTGGCATAGTATGCGGGAAGGGGCACCTGAGTCTCATCAGGGTCAGAATCTGGCTCATTACACTGCGAGGACAATGTAGTGCTCTGAGTGAATGCACCAGCAGAATCATCTATCAGTGGCTGTGCATCAGTGCACTCCATGTCAGATTCATCTTGGCCTGGGTAATTCACCATTTCACTTGATAACCCAGGCATGGTATGTGAAAACAGCTCCATGGAGTAATCAGTTGTATGGCCTGCGTCATCCTTCAATCTTGGTTGGGGTGAAGGATACAAGGAAAGGTGTGGTTCATGGACATGAGCCTCCAATGACGACTCAGTGCTTTTATTTTTTACAACTTCAGAAGGGGAGGCGATAGAGCTGGAGGCTGAGTCAGCAATGTAAGCCAAAACTTTTTCCTGAAGCTCTGTGTTATGAATGAGTCACCAAAGGAGGAAAAAACAAAAATACAAGCTAAGTCCAGAAAACCGGAGAGGTTGGTAGCTATCGGATTGCAGACCCCTGATCCTATTCACCACAACTAACAGTAGCCGTGGGGGGTTCCTACGGTGCCCTAGACCCCTCGTTCACAGCCGGAGAACTAAATAAGCCTAAAGAAAGAAAGGGAAAATCTAAACTGCCCCAGAGCAGACCCCAAAGCAATAGACAGCCCCCAACATGTATTGTCGATGAAAAGCAGATGAAAACACAAGACAGAAAGACAGGTTGAGCAAATGATGGGGCCCAACTAACTAAATAAGAAAGGACAGAAAAGATGCAGGCTGCAATCTGCAAAAAACCCTACCAAAAATGTCCCAACCGTCTGATAGGGAAAAAGGCCCTGAAGTCGCTAGACTTCAAAATCACTATATCAGCACTCAGGTATATTCTGAAAACAGAGCAAAGAGATAAACTGATCAGAGACAAAAATGGAGCTCAGCCCGTCCCAAAAAAGGCAGGCTGAACACAAAACACTAAGCAAACAGACAAAATCTCATGGAAAAATAAGAGAGCAAAAACTTAGCTTTCAGTAGACAGGACTAACTGGTTGCAAGAGCTCAGAGCAGAAAGGATCACCAGCACCCCTGTAGGGCGTCGGCTGCCTTATATCCACTCAGTAATTCCGGGTGTCCAATCAGGCTCCACCTGTTCAGATGACAGGTTTTTCTCAACCCAATCAATTTCACTACCTCTCTTCACCAGCAGAGGGAGTTCATCAGACATCAACGGTGAAGGGAAAATGAACTCACAACAGCTCTGGCTTTAAAAGCGGTTTGCCAACTCCTAGAAAACTAAGCCTTCGAGGCCTTGTGGAGCCAGACGATGATGCAGGCTCAACACCTCCTGCATTCGGTCCTATTTTGCTTTTGCCACTACCATCAGATCCACCACCAACACCATCATTACCAGCTGGCAACCCCCTCCCAATTCCACGGCCTCTTCCACCAGCCTTCCTCATTTTTGGTAAAAATGTACACAAAATCCCACAAACTATATAGTAATGTAAAACAAGGTACAAGGTGTATATAGGACAGGGGAGTTGTAGAATTTCTGAACACACTTGTGGACACTGTTGGATTGTGTGAGGCCCAGTGAATATCACACCGCTATGTCACAGGCTCAATGTCGCAGGTGTGAAAAATGTCACTATAGGACAGGGGAGATGTAGAATTTCTGAACACACTTGTGGACACTGTTGGATTGTGTGAGGCCCAGTGAATATCACACCGCTATGTCACAGGCTCAATGTCCCAGGTGTGAAAAATGTCACTATAGGACAGGGGAGATGTATAATTTCTGAACACATTTGTGGACACTGTTGGATTGTGTGAGGCCCAGTGAATATCACACCGCTATGTCACAGGCTCAATGTCGCAGGTGTGAAAAATGTCACTATAGGACAGGGGAGATGTAGAATTTCTGAACACACTTGTGGACACTGTTGGATTGTGTGAGGCCCAGTGAATATCACACCACTATGTCACAGGCTCAATGTCCCAGGTGTGAAAAATGTCACTATAGGACAGGGGAGATGTAGAATTTCTGAAACACACTTCTGGACACTGTTGGATTGTGTGAGGCCCAGTGAATATCACACCGCTATGTCACAGGCAGAAATTGGCTAGTGTATGACAAACTACAAGGTGTATATAGAATTGGGCAGAATAGGAATCTCCCTAGAGTGTAGGTCTGTAAGAACGGAACAAGTCCTCGACTTATCCTTACAGAGTCACACACAGATAGCTTCACTGTGGCCGTGATAACAGCCGTTACACGGTACTGAGAGAGGATCGTGCACCTACACCGCTGTCCGGTGTCCGTAAAATTGTCAAGCTCCGTGTTTTTTAAGTATACGGACTGACACACGCTGTCTCTCTATAGTTTTGAATGTGATCAAACAGCAAATATACTTAACTGTTTGAAAACCAGACAAAACTAGAAGGTGGAGGTCTGTAAGAACGGAACATGTCCTCGACTTATTCTTACAGAGTCACACACTGATAGCTTCACTGTGGCCGTGATAACAGCCGTTACACGGTACTGTGTGAGGAGCGTACACTGCTGTATGGTGTGAAAAAATGCACGCCCAGTACCTCACCAGGACAAAAAAAAAAAAATTTGGATTGCTTTTAAAAAAGCAGTTTGCAGAGCAGTGGGAAAACAGCAATGCAGCTATCAGGAAACCTTATAAGGCAGCCTAACAAGCAACACAGCTGATCCAGCAAAATATAGCCTCCACTTGCACTGCACACACAGTGACTGGTGTGTTGTACAGGCAAAATCGCTAGCAGCAGAAGCAGTTTTTGGTGTCTTCTTCCCTGCCTAACGCTCTCCCTACAGAACCAGCAGCAGCAGCAGCTCTCCCTATTCTGAGATCAGCATGAGTAACATGGCGGTCGGCGTGCACACCCTTTTATACCCCCTGTGACGCCCCCCAAAGCAAGCCAATCACTTGCATGCCCTTCTCAAAGATGGTGGTGACCCCTGCCTATGTCCTCACGTTGCCCACAGTGTCCGTGGATCCTAATTGGCTGAAAAAGGGCGGAAAACAAACTTTTGAAACGCGACTTTGGCGCTAAAGTCGCCGAGCTCGTGGCCGACCTCACCCTAGGGTCGGGTTTCGTTTCATGAAACCCGACTTTACCAAAAGTCGGCGACTTTTGAAATTTTTTGACCCATTTCGCTCAACTCTAGCGATAATCATTACAAAACCGCCACTCTCCATGGCTTCGGTACAAGGACGATGGGACTTGACCAGCCAGTCCTCTATCACCCCGTGGTCCCGGCGTGCTTTGGGGATTCTGTAGGGCTTGAGGTTTACTCTTACCTGCAGCTCTGTTAGGATGTCGTGTTCCACGACCTGTGTGCGCTGTTGTGAATTCGCTTTGTGGCCTACCTCTGGTTACTAGTGAAGCTGGTTATATTGACAGAGGGGTCGCAAGTTCCCTTTCTGGGCTCCCTCTGGTGCTTGCTGGAGGTAATGGAGCTGATCTGATTAACAGAGGCTTGCCACCTGATAATCAGGCGGACGATTGGAGATCTGGAGTCTCTGACTGGATTTAAGACAGCTGACTACCTCTATCCCTGCTGGTGATTTTTTCCTGCCTCCTGTGGTCTTAGTTTCCAGCTCAGTCCTGCATGCTCAGCTAAGTGTTCTTTTGCTATTGTTCACATTCGATCTGGTTTTGTTTATTTCAGTTTTGTGTGGTCAGCCAGCTCCGGCTGGGGCCGTGCTGAATCTCCATCCATATGTTACTGCTTGTGCCAGTTTGTTTTTGTCCCTTATTAGATTGGCCTCTTTTTGCTCTGCTTTCAGAATATACCAGAGTGCTGATATAGTGGGCGAAGTCGTGCGACTTCAGTATTTTTCTATCAGACGTGTTGGCAGTTATTTTCGTCAGCAGTGACAGAGGCAAGGTGCGTGCACAGTGTGCTCTGCATGGTTTCGCAGCTGCGCCGTAATGACACATGGCCGATTGAAAGCCAGGATGCTGCCGGAGCCCACCACAGTAACAGGAAGAGACCCGGGAGCCCTGTTCAGCTGAGTGCTGCACCTCAGCCTAAGAGCCAGGGCAGAGTGCAGGACTGTTCACTGCTGCCCTCCCTACCGGACATTGCCACGCGCACGATCAGGACCCTAACAGTACTGCGGCCTTGTTTGCATTGGCCACAGCCACTGATGAACTAGTGGCTCAGTGGAAGGTACCGGAGACCGACCGTTGCCACCAGAACATGGACCACCTTTGCTGCAAGACCTCATTGGACAAGCACCGTGCCAGCCGTTGTTGGCATTACTGACTTTCATGCATCATCTACAGCCTGAGAAACCTCTGACACGATAAGTGTTTAAAAGAACTACCATTACCTTGTTCATTAACTTTGTATATCCTTTACAATTTAACTGTTTATTCCCTCATTTAACTGTTTGTATCCCATTGTTAAATTAAATTGTTAACCCTTGCTCTGCCTCTCGTGCGTCACTGCATACCGCAACCCGCTCACACTTGGCGTAGTTGGCAAGACCTTGCTCAGATTAGAGACACACTGTGCCAGATGCAGCAAAGCAGCCTCAGAATATAACAGAGCCTCCTCCATGTTTCACAGTAGTGACAGTGTTCTTTTCTTGATATGCTTCATTTTTCCGTCTATGAACATAGAGCTGATGTGCCTTGCCATAAAGTTCCATTTTCGTCTCATCTGTCCATAGGACAGTCTCCCAGAAGCTTTGTGGCTTGTCAACATGTAGCTTTTGCAAATTCCAGTCTGGCTTTTTTGATTTTTTTTCAACAATTGTGTCTTCCTTGGTCGTCTCCCATGAAGTCCACTTTGCCTCATACAACGACGGATGGTGCAATCTGCCTCTGATGTTCCTTGAGCTTGAAGTTCACCTTTAATCTGTTTAGACGTTTTTCTTGGCTCTTTTTTTACCATTTGTATTATCCATCTCTTTGAGTTGTCATCAATTTTCCTCCTGCAGCCACGTCCAGGGAGGTTGGCTACAGTCACATGGAGCTTAAATTTCTGAATAATATATGCAACTGTAGTCACGGGAACATCAAGCTGCTTGGAGATGGTCTTATAACTTTTACCTTTAAACATGTTGAGACTTGAGAGTGATACACACCATGTCACCAAATAGTACAGTGAGTATCTGTAGCCCTCTATACAGGCCCACTCACTGCTTCCAAGATTGTAGACACCTGTGATGCTAATTAGTGGACACACCTTGATTTAACATGTCCCTTTTGTCACATTATTTTCAGGGGTACCATCATGTCTGTCCAGGCATATTTCATGAGTTTTATTTTTTTAAAATTCTGTGGAAGCATGGTTGAAAAACAATGTCTGACTTTCATTTGTTCACAGTCATAGATTTTTGATTTATTATTACGTATGTCAGATTCAAGAAATTTGTCACCATTGTCTGTTTATCTGTCATTAAACCAGGGGTACCAACAATTTTTATCACGTGTGTATATACATATATATTTATTACACACACACACACAGTATATATATATCTCCATCTCAGTGAAAAAATATAATTTATATATTTTTTAGAGGTGTGGGGGCCCAAGTAGAACTTTTGCTATGCTATGGGGCCTTGAGATTTCTATGTAGGCCCCTGTTCGCAGGGCAGTAATAATGAGGGCGATCTGGCTTGTTTCTCGGAGCCTGAGGTTCCAGAGATCCCATTGCCAAATTGCCCTCATCATAAGCAGAGTACCCGGCAGGGAGGGGGCCCAGACACATTTCTTGCACAGGGGCCCCAAGCTGTCAGTGTCCACCCCTGGCTGTCATGCTATTGTTATATGACATCTTTCTCCCATTATGTGACTATTTGTATACATTGTTTTTATTCCACCATTCTAATGTACTAACATCCCCTCCTGCTGTGTTTGTCGCCCTCTAGTGTTTCTCCTATTTTAAATATTTGCCTTTTATGTACTTTTTCTACTCAATTTAATAAAGTATTTTTTGTAACTTATTCTTTGCTGTACACAATTGTTGTAGGCTCCTTGTATATCAGGGGTTCCTAGGCCACTTATACTTTGTTATCTGCTTAACTTTGGTGCTTTGAATACACTTAATCCATTTATTGTTATTACTATTTATGCACCATTTTGCAGTTGCTGCCCCCTTTTATTTTAAAAATATACAGCAGATACAGGCATAATTGGCTAAACTCGAATTATGCTATGTAGGTTGTAAATTTTATTTTATATTATGCCTTTTTTTGAGAATTTCTTCTCTGACAAAAACTAATTGAGCTCAATATTTTGCTATTAACAGCTTTATTTTCAAATAGAAGTTCATGAATAAAGATCAGTAATTTATGGAATTCACTAATAGCAGATCTACTTGTATATTGACGTTGGAGGAGCCTGACCAGCTTCATTCATTGTGCTTTCCAAATTCTGCCTGGACCTGTAGTGAGGTGCTAGTGGATTATTTAATCACTTAATGATAGAGCCAATTTTGATCTTAAAGGGGTTGTCCACTATTAGGACAACCCTTTCTTGATCAAAATTTTAGGGCCCAATAAAATAATAAAGCTTATCCTTATCTCCCATTCCAGCGCCATTCCCTCAGTGTTGGCACTCATTCTCCAGGGGCTCCCATGCAGTTGTTGTGACGTGTGACGCTGGCTTCCAATCAATGCTTGCATCCCTGTCTCAGTCTTTGGACAAATTGAACATGAAGAGGATGTCCGGGATGCAGCTGATCTCGGATTTGCTCTTCTTGCTCAATTCGACAGGAGAAGGGGACAGTGACAAAATAACCACACGGGAGACTTGGGAGAGTGAGTTCTAACACAGTAGAAATGGTGCCGGTACGAGAGATGAGCATAAACTTTATTATTTTATGGGGGCCAAGCGAGGGTTATGAGAAGAAGTTGTCCAGGTAGTGAACAGTTACTTTAATGACCAAGCCAAATTTTTTAAACCTGCCAGTGTCACTTTATGGTGTAATAACTCAAGATTGTTTCAACATATTGCAGTGATTATGAAACTGTTTTTTTGTGACACATTGTACTTTAGGTTAGTGGTAAATGTAAATCAATATGCTTTGTGTTTAAATTATGAAAAAATCAGAATTTTGTTGAAATTTTGAAATATTTGCAATTTTCAAACTTTCAATTTTCTTATCCTTAAACCAGTTATTCATGTTGTATAAAATAATGAATGAATTGTATGTTCCATATGGCTACTTTATATTTCTATCATTTTTCAAATGTTATTTTATTTTGTTAGGATGTTAGAAGGGTTAAAAATTTAGCAGCAATTTTTCATATTTTTCAAGAATTTTACAAAACCTGTTTCTTTGGAATAGATTGTGAATGCCATGTCACATTTGTAGATCCCCAGACATGACAAAACAGTAGAAACCTGCTACAAGTGACACCATTTTTTAAACTAGACCCCTCAAGGAATGGTGTACTTGTAATGATCAGGATGTTAGCCGTAGGTGAGTATCCTGATTCCAATACCCCGGTACATTACAGAAGACAGGGGCTTTCATCGGGTGTGTGGGTTGCTGTTGTGAGGGTGGACACCTCTGTGATTCCCCACGATCCCATGAATGGGAGACCTCAACAATGTATAAACGTAAAGAGGTGACGGGAACCCTGATTTGCCTCCTCTCTTCTATATGCCAGGCATGTGTGCCCTGTGCGGTATCCTAAGGGTTTACCTGTATGCTAATGTTATGTATTACTGTTTTATTAATGTAATTTACTGTGTCTGTGTGTATTGTGTATATTGTCTATTGCATGTGTTAAGGTTAGGGACTGAAAAGGGTTAAGTAAAGAAAGGGGGTTGGCCCAGCAGGCTGAAAAAGCATCAATTTCCTGCTTCTGGAGCAGAGCCGGGCAGGCTTGGAGGCAGGATGGGCTCCTTGGTTGGGAGCAGAGTATACCCCTGGAGGAGAAAGTGCTGCCAAGGACTGCCGGGAAGTGGGATAGGGCACTGGAACTGTGGAAGTGCCCACCAAAGGACTGTGTGCTCCCAGGAACCGGATGGAAGACAACGATGATGCATATCTGGAGAGGGAAAGCGCAGGAAATGTTCTCCTTATCTCATCTTTATTAAAAGTTTGCCACTGTTGACTTGTGAAGCATCCAGAGGACGCCATTCCCATGTGGAGAGCAACCGTGTGTCAGAGGTAATTAACTGTGCCACATGGGACGTTATCTATCTTCCTATGTGCACGGGGCCAGGGTGCTCACTGATTGACTTAGTGGACTCGCCCACGACTACCACCCCATTACATAAAAGCAAGTTCAACTTTACTGTCCATTTTAGCCATCAACAAAGCACAGCAGGAGATGCAGATATCTTTCTTTGGGTGAGAGAACCGTGGCATGTCTTCAACAAACATTTCCAATGACACAGTTGAAGAAATTTCTTACTAGCAGCATTGGGGATTTGCATGCTTCCTAGACAACTATGACACTATAGCTGCTCTTTTCCTGTGCATGGCATCTTCAGCCCACTTTTCAGGAACTGCATAACTGAAGTGCCTGTGATTAACTTATTTACTGTATTTGTCCCAAAACTTGCTGAATTGTCTCTTCTCGGACCAACAACTCTTAGGACTTGGCTGACACTTTTCATTCACAGAGGCCCGTATGGACTCTCACAAAGTTGCTGGACCAAAGTTCCTTTCACAACTCACCTGCTAGTGATATTCCACAGCCACAACTCAAGCTCATTTCTTTAGACGTTTTCCTTCTCTGTTCTCCTCTTACACACACACACAAACTCTGGTAAAAATCACTTGGACCACAGGGGTTTCCTTACTTCTCTCCTTGTCCGAACTTACTTACTAACAGAACTTCCTTTTCCTTTCACCAATTCACAATCCTCAATACTCCTCCCCATCCTGGGCTAGCCTTTATGGTAAACCCTGTCTACACTACTAACAAGAAACTGCAGCCACAGAAGGATAACTCAATAATAGTACTGTAGCATGCATGTAAGATACATTTTCAGACATTTAACCTATAAGGGATGTTAAAGGATGGAACGTCATCCTCAACACCCTTACATTCCTCCACACTTTAATTATTGTCATCCTCGACCATACAGGACCTTAAAAGAAGAGTTAATGCATATATATCATAAAACAGGTTAAAATATTCAACAGAAATGTTGCCCCAGCGTCTTCTCCTCAGTGGATACTGGACCCTTCTGTTGTTGAGGGTACCAGACCCTCACAGTTGCACCAGTGCCTAAAATCCAGCAGAAAAAAGGTGCAACAGGAGCAACAAAACAAAAATAGAAAACAAAGTTCAGCCTCTGCAGTTCTCACAGGTCCATCTGGCCTCAAGGGCATTTGTAACAGTCCCTCTAAATCCTTTTAGGAGCAATAAAAGCTAAATCGCACACAGGCCTTCCAGCAGCAAAGGTTAAAACAGTCCTTCAAAGATAACTTGTAGTCTCCAGAAATTCAACTAGTCTTTCTTTGAATAAACTCTTGAAGCTGATAGCCAAACTTTAATATTCAAAAGAGAATTCTTGCTGAGCCATATACCTTCTCAAGAATTCTTCTGTGCCTTCTGCTTCTCTTCCATGAAGGTGGCCCAGGTGGTGGAGGGAAGATGGCCTCTTTCATTTCAAGGGCTGGTCTGGGTACCTGACTGGCCTAAGATCATCCCCCCTGGACATTGAACTCCCACAGCCCACATAGGTCAGCCCATAACTGGTAATTTGGAAGTTTTGGACCTTGGCCTTGCAGTTGCCCTGCTATCTCAAGCAGGCTTCTGTTTTGCCACCAATCTGCACGTTCTGGGACTTCTTCCATTGGAGCTGCACGGAGCTGTGATCCTAGCTGAACCGTTTTGTGGATTCGCGATCCTCCTGGGAGTTCTGAAAGATCCTTTCTGATGACATCAGTGAAGTCTATGTAGGGATATTTCTCTTTCCTTCAGGTTAGAAGTTGCTATCTCTCGGGGTCTGTATAAATCCCTTTGGGGCCTCTTCGTCACATCTCTTCCATGCCTTTCTTTGGGCTCTTTGACAGAGCACTTACTTGTTCCACTGCTCCACATCTGAATACTTATAGGGTCACGCAGGCCCACGGCATACCAACCTTTTTTGCTCTGACATTTGACAAATACCACAAATTCGCCTGGGTAAAGATTATAGAGCCGGAGAGGCAGGCACTTCATCTTTATTACGTCGCAGCTCACATACACTTCATCCCCGGTTCAATCTTTCTTCAGAAATCAGAACTCCCTTTTTATAATCAAACCTCCCTTTTTATAATCAAACTCCATGACGCAGACCCTAGTCTGAACATCCTCTGCAGTCATTCAGCGGGCACTGTTAAAGCTATCCAGCCACTCTCTCAGACAGAGAAAGGTTCTCTTCCTTTGTGCCACTGGGTCATGCATATCTGGTGGATGCTCCGTCAAACATCTCGGCCGTTAATCAGGAGGAGTATTGGTCGGCGGGGTACTAAGTATATTCTGCTTTATTCTCCACTAGTTAATACTATGAAGCTTCGGATTTTCCGGCCTTACCTCCACCAGACTGACAATGGGCCTGATGTGTTCCGCCTCTCCCTTGGAGACTACCTTGACAGAGACTGCAGCAGGGACCAGACTCACAGAGACCTCTTCGACCCCTACAGGAGGTGGTGTTTCTGCACTGGTGGCAATAGGATTGTTCCCTCCTTGAGCCAAGGGGGCCTATTCTTCTGGCATGTAGCTCCAGCACAGCTCATGGACTTGAAGGCCTACCACGGGCTGAGGTGGGGTGATTGTCCACAAGCAGAGCCCGTTGTTCATTAAAGTCCAGCCGAAGCCTCTGGGGTGATAATCCACTGCATTTCTTCCGCCTCTGTCCCCTCCTCACTGATGTCCATGGGCCAGTCCTGGTACTCATCCGAATCCAGACCACCATGTGCTATTGTCATTCCGAGCTCTTCTCTCAGACCATCACCTCTTGCATGCATAGAAGAAAATGGCACCAGTCACTTCCTTACCACACACTTGCTGTGGATTTCTATGGATTTCTGAGGAGATCACCGCGTCAACCGTCATTCCCGGAGACTTTGCCTTCGACCACGCCTCCTGCCTCTGCCGTTTTCCACATAATGGGTCATGCCTCACACTGCACCTCTCCCTTCTCTGGAAAGCACCTCCCATCCTGGGCTGGATACTGGCTACAGGGCACATTCTCCTTCCAGCCGTTCCCACGATAGGTAGTATTTCTTCCTTTCTTACCTGCCGCCGTTGCCATCTTGGAGTCCATGCTTCTGGCTACAATCTTAGGCTGCACGTATTCAGGCACCCTCTCTTTTGCACCCCGGTCTTCCTTAACCCGGTCTCTGGATGCAAGGAACTTGCATCCTGCTGACTACACCAAGTGTAACGGACTCGGGGTGCTAGCCGTAGGCAAGTGTCCTAAATCTGATACCCCGGCACGATACAGAAAACAGGAGCCTTCTTTGGGTGTGTGTGTTGCTGTTGTGACTGTGGATACCTCCTGAGCCCTCCTGTCCACCACGCTTAGTGTGGCTGTACTTCCCCGCGACCCCACGAACAGGAGACCACAACTGTGTATAAAAACCAAGTTCAACTATACTGTCCATATTAGTTGTCAAAAAAGCACAGCAGGAGATGCAGATATCTTTCTTTTATGTGAAAGAAATGTCTTCAACAAACATTTCCAATGACACAGTTGAAGAAATTTCTCACTAGCAGCATTGGGTATTTGCAAGCTTCCTAGACAGCTATGACACTTTAGCTGCTATTTTCCTGTGCTTGATATCTTCAGCCCACGTTTTAGTAATCATGCAAATGTAGCACCTGTGACTAACTTGTTTACTGTACTGTACTGTCCTCAACTTTGCTGAATTGTTTCTTCTTGGACCCACAGCTCTCAGGACTTGTCTGACACATCTTGACAGTTAACCCTATCTACACTACGAACAGGAAACTGAAGCCACAGAAGGATAACACAATTACAATACTGTAACATGCATGTAAGATACACTTTAGCGCATTTGACCACTAGGGGATGTTAGAGGATGGAGTGTAATCCTTACCACCCTTATATAGTGAGCAATTTTAACCTACTGGTGATTCATGAAACTTTATAACATTTAGATGTGAAAACAAAAAATTACTTTTCCTCCACTAAAACACTGTTTTAGCACCAAATTTATAAATTACATGAGAGGTAATAGGATAAAATGGACTCCTTAATTTTGTTATGCAATTTCACTTGCACACATCAATACCCCATATGTGGCCAAAAACAAATGTTTGCGCATGTATCAAAACTTTTAAAGCACACAGTGGTATTTAATGTTTGGAACACAAATTTGGATGCAGTTTTGCATTAGCACAGCCCCTAAGGGGCAAAAAATCAGAAACACCCACAAGTGACCACATTAGGCAAAGTAAACCCCATATTGAATTCATCTATGGGTGTGATCAGTATTTTTAACCCACAGACTATATCACAGGATTTTATGAGACTGGGCCGTGAAATAAAAAAAGGTAGGGTTTTTCCACTAAAATTTTAACTTAGCCTCAAAATTTTAATTCACACAAGGGGTAATAAGAGAAAATGGACAAGACAATTTGTTATGTAAACTGTATTGAATGCTGTAGTACCCCATATGTGGTTGTACACTACTGTTTGAGCACATGCCAGGGCTCGTATAAAAAGGCGCGCTACTTGGATTTTAGAACATAGATTCTGTTTGAATAGACTGTGGGATCCATTCGCCGAGCCCTTGACGTGCCATAACAGCAGAACCCCCCCAGGTGGCCCCATACTGTAAACTTCACTGCTTAAAGCGAACCTGTCTGCAGGATTTTGCTAAGTAAACTACAGACACTATCAGGTTGGCAGTGTTAAACTGAATACAATTATACCTGGGGTGAAGAAATCCTTCTTGTGGTTCTGGTGTAATCAGTGTTAGAAATTTGCAGCTAATGGGATGCTCATGCTCTGGGACAGGACTGTAGGCAGAGTCTTATCTTCCTGCTCTTTCCTGCTCTAAGCCAAAGAAACCAATGAAAGACTTGCCCACAGGCCCACTCTGAAGCATAAACAGTCCGTCTCTATGATGAGGAACATGTTTGTGCTTTGCAGGTGACATTTGCGGACCGCTTAAGGTGGCAGAAAAGAATTTAATTATTAAGTGAGCTCTCCTTGCTACAATAATACCAAACATGTGGACACTTTCTGCAGTATAGGCACTGTGGGACCCAAAAGAAGGGGGTATTTGAGCTTGTGAGCGCAGGTTTCAGAAGATTTTATTTAAGTGGATGGAAGCCATGCCGCTTTTTAGAGTCTTTGTTTTACTAGTAACACGGGAACCTCTATATTTTCAGTGACATATGATGGACCTGAGGGAGGCTGGTTTTGGTTGGGAAAAGTTAGCATTTTTATTTGTAATATTTTGGGGTACATAACATTTTTAAGTCGCTTTCAGTATAAGCCTGGGATGACATTCTTGTGTTCTACAATGATCACTTACAACAGGTTCTCTGTGTAAATGCCATAAAAATGTGATTCACATGAATACCCCAATAGAACCACTCATTGTAATGAGGCAGGTCAAGACTCTTTGGACTCTGTGTACAGAACTGTGGTCATCCACACTTGTGCAATAAAAAGACGCCTAAAATTATGGGACATCACATTGCTGAAATAGAGACCAGACAGTCCAAAGTGTATCCATCTGCCTCAATATAGTGAGTGGCTCTGTAGGTGGTTTTGTCCAAACTCCGGTTTTTGGGATACACATGGAAACTATTGCGCTAGTGCTCAAAGGAGAGCACTGAATAAATGTGAACTGAGCCTTAGGCCTGTTTCACACGTCAGTGGCTCCGGTATGTGTAGTGACAGTTTTCTCACGTACCGGAGACACTGACACATGTAGACCCATTCAAATGAATGGGTCTATGCAGATGTCAACGTGTTTTCAAGGACACACGGTCCGTGTGAAAAACACACAGACATGTTCGTTTTGAGTCGGACACACAGGTTGCAACACTTGCAGCACACGTGCACACGGAG
Source organism: Dendrobates tinctorius (assembly GCF_039654945.1). Taxonomy (NCBI): domain Eukaryota; kingdom Metazoa; phylum Chordata; class Amphibia; order Anura; family Dendrobatidae; genus Dendrobates; species Dendrobates tinctorius. The sequence goes on along the minus strand of NW_027361795.1, from coordinate 9,951,431 downwards.
AACAGTGTACACTGTCCTCCATGAGCATTGACGGCCGCCGGGGAAGAAGCACTACTGTAAGAGCTGTTCCCCTGCATGTGGTGCTGAACCCGGCTGTCATTCTCACTGCTCTGCCGGCAACAGCGCGAGCAGTGAAGAATGAATGAAAAAACCCGACGTGGGGTCCCTCTTATATTTTTAACTAACCTGGCCAAACTAACAGGTGTGGGCTGCTATTCTCAGGCTGGTAAGGGACCCCCCCAACCTAAAAACAGCAGTTTGCAGCTGCCCAGAAAAGGCGCATCTATTAGATGCACCTATTCAAGAGCTTTGCCAGGTTCTTCCCACTTGCCCTGTAGTGGTGGCAAATGGGATAATAAGGGGTTAATGTCACCTTTCTATTGTATGGTGACATTAAGCCCGGCTTAGTAATGGAGAGGTGTCAATAGGACATCTATCCATTACTATTCCTATAGTAAGAAAAGGGTTAAATAAACACACACACACACACACACACACACAGTAAGAATAAAGTCTTTTAATGAAATAATACAACACACATTTTTCCATCTTTATTACACTGCTAATTCCATCTTGAATCCCTTGATCTCCTGTAAAAAAAAGGAAAAACCTACGGTCCATACAAATGGCCTGGGTCATGGCTGCCTCCAGGGAACTAGGTGGTGAATGGAGGGCCAGTGCGTCCTTGAGATGATCAGAAAGTCCTCTCATGAACTGGCATCTCAAAGCAGAGTCATCCCAAGACACCTCAGTAGACTACTGTCTAAACTCAGAACAATACCGTTCAGCAGTGAGTTTACTCTGGGAGAGACCCATGATCATGTCCTCTGCTACCCTGGCCCAGTCTGGTTCATCATAAATCAGTCCTAAAGCCTCAAAGAACCTGTCCACAGATGTATGTTCAGGGGCAGAAGCAGGTAAAGAAAAAGCCCAGCTTAGAGGCCCCTCTCGGAGTAATGAAATAATTATCCCCACCCGTTGACTCTCATCTCCAGAGGATCTGGGTCGAAGGGAAAAAAATAGCTTACAACTTTCTCTGAATGCAAGAAATCTCTGCTTCTCTGCAGAGAAAGTGTCAGCGAGCCTGACCGTAGGTTCAGGAGAGTGTAAGGACACATCAGTAGGGTTAGATTGCCTAACAGCTGACTTAGTCATGGAACCCTGAAATGATTTAACAGTCTCAGTAAGCTCCCGCTGGGGTTGGTTGCGAGAGGAAGCAAAAGCCCTATGTTGCACTGACAAATCCTGCATCATTTGGGTCAGATTGGACACCTGATCGGCCAAGTTACAAAGCGGATCCATGATCAGAGAAAAAAAATGCAAAATCCCCTTTAAATGTATAGGTCAGCTATAATGTCATGCTACTGCAGTGCAATATAGTGCTACCTCCACCAAGGGGTGCTGGTGAGGAAAGAGAGGTTGCACACACAGCGTAGCAACACTGAGCAGCAGCACAAACGCCACTCGGTGGTCAGACGAGCCGAGTCAGAAACAGTCAGGAGCAGAAGTACCAGAGGTCACAGCAGTACACATGGTCAGAAACAAGCCAGGGGATCAGCAACGGTCGGAAGCACATAAGACAAAGACAAAAAACAAGCAGGTCCGAATGCAAGCCAAGTCAAAACCAGAGTCAACAAACCTACAGGGAAACAAAGAGTAAGGACAGACAGAGGGAATAAACAGACATGGGACAAGTCAGGGATCACAGCAGGGCAAATCAGGATATACCAGAGTCAGAAACACACGCCGAAGGCAGCTGACACCACCTGCAGGATGCAGCGGAGCTAAATAGCAATCCTGAAACCAGACTGAGGCTGAGAAAAGTTAACCACTGAAATGATCATGACACATGACTTATTAGTTACAAATCCATGCTGACTCTGGTTAATCACTTCATTTTTATACAGAGACTTATATACATGTTGTTATATACATGTTGTTTAATAATTTGTTCAAAGATCTTTCTGGTATAGAAGTCAGACTCACCGGCCTATAGTTCCCTGGGTCCACCTTCTTCCCCTTTTTGAATTTGCTCTTCTCCAGTCTTCTGGGACTTCTCCTGTTCTCCAAGAAATTTCAAAGATTATGGAGAGTGACTCAAAAATTTATTCTGCTTTCTCCTTCAGTACTCTGGGGTGTAATTCATCTGGACCTGGAGACTTGAATTCATTTATGTTAGCTAAGTATTCCCTAGCTGTCTTTCTGCTTATAGATAGCCTGGATTCTTCTATTCCTTTAATAGGACAGTGAAGATCAGTTGATGTTACTTTACCTTTCTGAGAGAAAACACATGCAAAATAGGAATTTAAAAGTTCGGCCTTCTCTACATCCTTTCTTACCATTTCATCATTTTCATCCGGAAAAATCCTATAGCATCTTTGACTTTTCTTTTACTTTTGACATATCCCCAAAATCCTTTTTTATTGCTTTTGACATCTCTTGCAAGCCTTAATTAATTGTCAGCTTTAGATAATCTGATTCTTGCCCTGTAGGTTCTGCAGACAGCATTATATTCCTCCATAAATATGCCTCCCTCTTTCCAATTGATAAACATTTCTTTCTTCCTTTTTAGCATGTATTTAAGTTCTGTGTTCATCCATCCTGGTTTCCTTAAATGCTTCCTATTCTTCCCTCTTTTCGGAATTGTTAAGGATTGTGCTTTGAGAATCTAATTTTTCAAGATTTCCCATCCTTCCTGGACATTTTTATCTTTAAGGATATCCAGCCATTGTATCCCTCTGATTCTCTGAGTCCCTTAAAATCTGCCTTTCTGAAATCTAATCTTGAAGTCTGAGTCTTCACAGGTCTTCCTCCTCTAGTTATCCAAAATTCTAAAATAGCATGGTCGCTACCTCCTAGGGTCCCAGCCACTCTTACCTCTACCATTTACTCCCCGTTTATAAGGATTAGATCCAAGGTACCAGATCCTCTTGTTTTCTCCCCTACCTTTTGGAAGATAAAGTTGTCAGCAAGAGAGGATAAGAATTTCCTTGACCTGTTAGTTTTGCCTGAGAGAGGTTCCCAATAAATGTCTGGATAGTTAAAATCTCCCAAGACCACTATGCCATGTTTTTGGAGAATTTGGCCATTTGATGCATAAAGACTTCATTCATATCTTCAGCTTGCACAGGCAGCCTGTAGTAAATGACTACAGTGGTGTCCTTTCCGTTGTTCTCTCCTTATATTCTTACCCAGTTTCCACAGAACTCCCAGTCTCTGAAGCTTCAATCTCTGTGCAAGTGTAAGGTTAGGAGCAGGAACATGGGATGCAGTGACGAGACACAGGCAGAGCAAGGGTTAACAGGTTTATTTACAGGGGAATGTACTCCATGCAGGGAGTGAGGGATTGTAGGGTGATAAGGAATGGGGCAGAACTGGGAGAGTGGCAGGGTAGGTCAGGGACGAACACAAGTTCAGTAATAAAGAGGTGAAACTTATCAGTCTGTGGTCTTCTTGGGTGCAGCTCCTCACACAGGGTTCCAACGGTGGCACCAACAACAGCAGCACGTGATGTCTCGGTGAGGTCTGTAACAGGTGGGGATCCAATGGTGGCACCAACAACAGCAGCGTGGGACGTCTCTGCGAAGTTTCTGGGTGGCAGGAAGATTTTCCGTGCTCAAACATATCTAGCACAGTACTGATTCTAGTGTGTGGGATCCGCCGAAATGGTACTTCGCTCCACGGTGTACACAAGTCCTTGATAGCGAGGCTCTGTCCTAGCCATCTGTCTATCTCTCTCAGTGCGTCACACTCATAGTGCAGTCTCTGCCTTCACTAGGATCACCTCCTAGCATGGAGGGTAGCATGGAGCTGACAGTCGGTCGTCCACAAAGAGTGGACCTGTATGCAAGGGTCTGTCAAGTACGAGGTCACTCTTGGGAAGAGCGTGTGCGGTACTCATTATGACGCCGGGTACAGCACTCGGCTTAGCTCTGCTCTGCTGGTATGGCTCTGCACGGCTCTGCTCTGCTTGCATGCCTCCACTCTGCAGGCGATGGGGGCTCATTCTATACAGCCTGTCACCAAACTGGTACTTTCTGGTGGGGGAAGCAGAACGCGCTGTTCTCTGCGCTGTCCTCCTCACTGCTCTGCGCCGGCGCCAGACTGACCTATTTGGCGCGCTTCTCCCTTTTATCCCCCTGCTGCTGCGCGCGCTTTCCCAGCTCTCCTCGTTGAGCAGGAAGCTCCGTCTCTCTCCTCCTTCCCTCCTGCAGCAGGGGAATGTCCACCTCTCAAGCCTCTCCCAGACAGTAGGGGAAGGTCCGCCCCACTCAGGCTTCCTCCCGGGAGCAAAGGATGCAGCCTTTCTAGTTCTGGACCCGGCATGCAGGTACCCGCGGTCTGTCCTATCTCCTTACACAGATATATGCTTTTCTGACATACAATGCGACACCACCTCCTCATTTATCAAGTCTGTTTCTCGCAAATAAGTTGTTTCCTTCAAGCCATGTATTCCAGTCATGTGTATCGCCCCACCAAGTTTGAGTGATTCCAATGACATCATATTTCTTTTCCTGCGTTAGTAGCTCCAATTCTCCTTGATTGTTGCCTATGCTTTGTGCATTTGTATAGAAACATTTTAGTTTGTTATTGGTTTCTCTTTCTCCAATATTTGTATTATTTATATTTTTTGTCTTTGTTCTCCCTTTCTACTTCTAATAGCAGAGTTCTCAATAGTATTTGTCAAGTGTATGTCTTTTTTATAGCCTTTTGCTTCCCTACCCACCTTGTTCTAGTTTAAAGCTCTCCTGGTGAGTGTAGCAAGGTTTCTTCCAAATACGTTTTCCAGTCTTTGTAAGGTGCACCCCATCTCTAGCAAGTAGTTCATCACATAGGTAATTCACTCCGTGATCCAGAGATCCAAATACTTGCTGACGGCACCATCGACGTATCCAGTTGTACTATTATAATAACAGACCAACCAAGGCAGAATATTATCTGGGACGCCTGCTCGACCTGCAAACATGTTAGGTCATAAAAGGGCTCCCAGAGGGACATGCCCCACTAAAGCTTGAGAACCATAGAAATCATAAGGAGTATAAAATCCAAATTGTATAAAAAATATATAATTTATTAAACATATATGCCACAAACAATGAGTACGTACAAATACAAAACTGGATCAGGTAATGAAGGCTAGGTTACTGATTAAATATTCACATAAAGTGCCAAAGTGCCATACACAGTAAACATAACGCTATGGGAACTGATTATATAGATACTTGCCAGTATAAATAGAGTCCCCCAGAGTTGGAACTGGCCAAAGCAAAATTAATTATAAACCATAATTGTATACATCAAGTGCTTACCCATGAGCGATATAAATCAGGATCAGAGCCGTCCGCCACAGACGCGCGTTTCGCTGCTCTTTTCAAGGTGCGGTGAAACCTTGAAAAAGAGCAGCAAAACGCACGTCGGTGGCAGGTGGGGACGGACGTCCTGAATAGCACCCGGAGAGACTATGTGTGAGCAGAGTCTGTGACGGCCCTTTATTAGGGAAGCTACCGTTCCTTCTGTGGATCTGGACTGTCAGGAGTGCCCTGGCCACAAGGATGGTGATCCCAGTAAGGCATCTTCCCTAGGAGAGAGGACTGACAAAGAGTTGGCATCTGGAGCAGGAGCTCCTGAGAGGTAACCCCGGACATGGGGAAATAACCGTTAGTGCTTGTGATGTTCCGTGGAGGTTAATGAACTGTTCGGCGTGCGGTCGCCCACGGTAACTGGACAAAGAGTTCTGGCGTGTTTGGTGACAGCATGTTAAAGCTGTGTACTAAGAAATATGATGGACTACGTGTTAAGCCTGTGAAGTGTAAAATGGCCTACGGTTTGGTTTATGCTGTATAAAATAAACCAAAATAGACTGTTTTATGAGAAAAAACCATGCCTGTCTACATTAATCCCATGCCAAGTGAGTGTCCCCCCTACGCACTCAGTGAGCGCTATCTTACAATATATATACTGTTTATATGTTTTGATGAATATTTGAGGCCATGGATCAGTTAAAATGTCCATTTTGCAAGGCTGTGAGAAAATCTTGAAATACGGATGCAATACGGATGTCATACGGATGTCACAAGGATGCTTAGATGCGAGAAAATCGCATCCTTGCTTTGCACACGGATGACATACGGATCACTGTTCAGGGAACATTTCTGCGATTCTCGGCCATGAAAAATGGGCCAATTTATTTTTTTTTATATGTTACGTGTGACGCCGGCCTTACTGTTAAGTGCAGCGGAATATGTTGGCGCTATATAAAGATTATTATTATTATATCAGATTTATATAGCTTTTTTATGCTTTGCTACTTTTACAGACTAAAAACAATATTTTACAAAAATGAATTTGTTTTTGCATCACCATATCCTGAGAGCTGTAACTGTTATTTTTTGAAAAAGGAGCCAAATTAGGGCTTGATTTTGGCATTTTCATTGATACCATTTTGTATTACATGTGACTTTTGATTTCTTTTTATTCATTTTTTTTGTGTGTGAGTATGATAAGTATGATGAAAAAGCAACATTTTTGGTATTATTTATTTATTTTATTTTTTTATGGTGTTCGCTGTAAGGGATAAATAATGTGACAGTTTTATAGTTTGGGTTGTTCTGGACCTGTCAATACGAATTATGTGTACTTTTTTCTATTTATTTTTGTTTATCGCAAAGACTGCACTTTTAGTGGCAAAATGGATTTTTTGTGATTTTTCTAAATTGTTTTAGTTTTTTACACATTTTGTTTACATTTCTTAACCTTTTCACTTATTCCCACTGTGGGACATGATTATTTTTTATATATATTTGATCACTGGTCTCATGCATTGCAGTGCTCGTGTATTGCAGTGTGTGAGACCTGTCAGTGTCTCACTGACTCTACCTATTAGACCCTGCATACTATACTGTATGACAGTTACATTTTATTTAACTTTCTTTACTTTTTCACTTAGTCCCACTGTCGTACATGACTATCGACACCAGCGGTTTAAGACCTTTGAAATGGCATATCTGTGTAGCTTGTGTGTGGTGGTGGTGAGTGGTGACCACTGACCTGTACATACTGTATGTCTGACCTCTCAGCACTTTTATTCTGCTGGAGCAGACATTCCCCCAAGCTGTTAAGGAAGCCTCTTGCTGGCAGCATGATACCCTTGAATTAACATTCCCATTATTTGAAAAGTTGGCAGACTTGTGGGATTGTGCTAGATCAGGACTCGTGTTATGAATGAGTCACCGTAGGAGGCAAAAACAGAAATACTAGCTAAGTCCAGAAAACCAGAGAAGTTGGCAGCTATCGGATTGCAGACCCCTGAACCTATCAACAACAACTAGCAGTAGCCGTGGGGGGTTCCTACGGTGCCCTAGACCCCTCGATCACAGCCGGAGAACTACATAGCCTAAAGACAGAAAGGGAAATCTAAACTGCCCCAGAGCAGACCCCAAAGCAATAGGCAGCCCCCAACATATAATGACGGTGAAGCAAGATGAAAAAACACTCACACAGATAGAAAGATAGGCTGAGCAAATGATGGGGCCCAAACTAACTAAATAGGACAGGATAGGAAAGCTGCTGTCTGCAATCCGCCAAAAACCCTATCAAAACAAGGGCCAACAGGCTGATAGGGAAAAAGGCCCTGAAGACGCTAGGCTTCAAAAAGACTATATCAGCACTCAGGTAATTTCTGAAGACAGAGCAAAAAGGAATTCAACTCACCCCAGCAGGGAATTGCAGAAATTCAGAAAAACAAGGCAAAACAAAACAAAACACAAATGCAAAAGGCAGTGCAGAAAACTTAGCTTTTGAGGAGCAGGAATCAGACTGGTCTCCTAGAATCCCTCAGAGAGATAACTAGCAAGGCAGAAGGGCGTCGGCTGCCTTATATCCAGTCAGCAATTCCCGTCACCCAGTCATCATCATCATACCCAGGTGTTTGGTAACCTCCCTCACTACCTTCCTTCACCAGAAGAGGGAGTTCATCAGACCTCAATGGGGAAGGGGAAAATGAACTCACAACAGACTCGCCTCCCTGTGCTTTCTCTCTACACCTTTTTCTTTCATCCAGCTACTGGCCTAATTTCCCTACAATTCCATGATACCATTCTCCTCCGCATCATTCAAGGGAACAAAGGCACACAAGCAGTAAATAAATACAAGTGACTCCCTTCTAAACTCCCTGAATCTCACAAGCTCCACACTCTTCCTTTGGTGTTAAAACAAGAGATATCAAATTTGATTGTGTAGATATACTGTAGAAAACCATGACACTCAGTCTGCACATCAAATGGATAATTTTATTGTGAGATCAGTATAGGAACGCAACAAATTAGTGAGACACCTAATGTTTCGATCCTTCTTAAATCTCGATCATGACCTCACTCTGCTTTCATGCCTCCACATGCAGTCCTCTCCATAATTTGGTACGACATATAGGTGGCAAGGCTGCATTGCTAACATCTCATCTAATGATTGTCAATGTGCTCTCCACAATTGTAACGATAATATAAAATATGATGCAAGATTCCCCTGATTATCTCATTGCAGAATCTTCTATTCACATACTGAGCTCTGCTCTCTCAGTGGGGAGGGCTTGACCCCCCCTGTTCTTGTCCCTGTGTGCCTGTCACACATTGCAGCTTTGTGTTTCCTTTGGCAGCCTGTAACCTGAGACAGCAGCCACTCACCCCCTTGTTCCTCCTCCACAGCGCAAACACAAGACCAGTGTAACCTGAATTACTAGTCCCTGGCTTCCCGCCTCCCAGCAGGGGGTCTCTTTGTCTCCAACATGTGCAGCTACTCTCATAGACAATAATGGGAACCTAATCATTTGGTCATAAAACGCTGCGAGTTTATGATAAAAATACGAAAGTTACATTTCTGCGACGTGCGTCGACTAAGCTTCAAAGCCCATGTTTTTCACTGTTCCAGCACCAACAGAACCAGAGAAATGGATTTCTCCTGAACGGTGGGGAATAACTAGTTCGAGTTTGGCTTTGGATGAATGCCAGCAACAAGCTGGAAAAGATGATACTATGTGCGTTTCTATACGAAGTACCCTCTGCGAGTTATGGTTATGATAAGTTTTTTAGCCATATTGTAACTGCGAGAGCAGGGGGGAGGACTGTCACAAACCAGCCCCTTTAGTGATGTCACAAGCCCAAACTTAGAAGTCTGCAACTGAGCCCCCCAGAGAGTTGCTGCCTTGGAGCTGTTGCCACAAGACCTCATCCATGAATTATGATGTATGGCTCGACCCCCAGCATGGTTCTGCCTGAAATGATCTAAGCAATATGTAAGTTTCTCTGTTTTTTAAAATCCCTTGTTCTGTCTCCGACATAAATTATGACTCTTAACTGTTCATTTCCATAACGTAAATTCGGTATAATGCTCAGTTTATCATACATTTAATGTTTAGTGTTTCCAGCTCCATCTGGAGGCCAAAAGCTATAACTGCATGATATTATGCATTATACTTCCTGATTCATACTTCCTGATTCATTCCCTCCAATTCCCAATGTATCCTGGGTAAGTTACAAGGCATCATGGTCTAAGACTGCCCCCTTTCTCTGTCCAGTCTGCCATTTTCTGCCAAGCCTGCTTCATGTGGACATCTCATTTCTCCACCTCCCCTTGTGTCAGCATCGTCGGTACGTAATCACTCTTCTTTCATCTAATTCCTGTCCTAGATTGCCCTGCTTAGTTAGCTCCCCTGGTTAGTTGTTAGCACAGATAATCTGTAATGTATATATGTATTTTTATGTAGCTATACTGATTGTTTGTATTATGTGCTTATTTGTAGTTTCACCGTGCATCTATATACCATCGCGTTCAATAAGCACATATTCAACCTACAGTCTTCTTATTCGACCCCCGGTATAGCGGTTTAGCTACCCATATAAGCTATATGAGCCCCGTGCATTTAGCTGAGGACGGAATATCCCTTTTATTTGTAGTTGCATTGTACATACTGTTATTGTCTCATATCGTAAAACCTTTTTATCTTCTGTAAACACTGCCCATTTTTTGGGAATAATCTATAAAACTTATTAGTTCAGTTTCTTTGCTCTGTGGCGAATTCAGGTGCCTATAAGCTAATTACGCTACTAATATGGGCCAGCTTTGAACCCCCCTATTAATTTTAAATATTAATAAGAGAAATCTGAAGCTGGTGGCAGCAAAGTGTGCTCTGGGCAGGTGGGCCAGCTGGCAGTGACTGAAAGGGTTTTATAAGCTGATTTGTCTGGCTGCGGCCAGGACTAGTTATAATTCCCTCACTGCAGTGGCCTAATAGCCAGTGCACAACAAGTAGCCCATCCGGCGACTAATTATCCTAGGTGTAGTTCCCTGACTGACCTGAGGGTAAGGGGGCACCGGGGAGCTGCGAGTTCCAAAGTGGAACTGAAAAGTGGGATATACATAAAATCCCTGCACCTTGTAACCTACTGTGGCAGTGGTGGGATAACGAAAATAAACCCCCTGCGGTAAATTGTGAGGGCAAGACTAGCTTTCTGTTTTTATCACATGGTGCTAGCGGTGGGATAACTAAGATAAGCCCCCCTGTGCCTGTGATAGCTGTATGCGGCCAAAAGTCACACTCCCTGATCGTGACAACAATAGACCACAAAGTATGTCTCATGCCAATGTGTCTTGCTTGCTTTTTGACTTCTCTCTGCAGTTTGCTTATCTTTTTCTTTTCTTAACACCTAAATCACAACCTCAAAAATTGTTGTGCAACAAAAAGTCAAACACAAACAGCACACATTTTTACATTGTGCAACAAGTCACCACGTATCTCTAGCCTAAGGGCTCATATTACTTGCGAGAGACTCGCACGATACTCGTGCGAGTCTCTCGCATAAAAACCTGGCACTGCTGCCCGCACTCAGACCGGAGCATGCGGCTACATGTACAGTTGTGGCCAAAAGTATTGACACCCCTGCAATTCTGTCAGATAATACTCAGTTTCTTCCTGAAAATGATTGCAAACACAAATTCTTTGGTATTATTATCTTCATTTAATTTGTCTTAAATGAAAAAGCACAAAAAGAATTGTCCTAAAGCCAAATTGGATATAATTCCACACCAAACATAAAAAAGAGGGTGGACAAAAGTATTGGCACTATTTGAAAAATCATGTGATGCTTCTCTAATTTGTGTAATTAACAGCACCTGTAACTTACCTGTGGCACCTAACAGGTGTTGGCAATAACTAAATCACACTTGCAGCCAGTTGACATGGATTAAAGTTGACTCAACCTCTGTCCTGTGTCCTTGTATGTACCACATTGAGCATGGAGAAAAGAAAGAAGACTAAAGAACTGTCTGAGGACTTGAGAAACCAAATGGTGAGGAAGCATGAGCAATGTCAAGGCTACAAGTCCATCTCCAAAGACCTGAATGTTCCTGTGTCTACCGTGCGCAGTGTCATCAAGAAGTTTAAAGCCCATGGCACTGTGGCTAACCTCCCTAGATGTGGACTTAAAAGAAAAATTGACTAGAGATTTCAACGCAAGATTGTGCGGATGTTGGATAAAGAACCTCGACTAACATCCAAACAAGTTCAAGCTGCCCTGCAGTCCGAGGGTACAACAGTGTCAACCCATACTATCCGTCGGCGTCTGAATGAAAAGGGACTGTATGGTAGGAGACCCAGGAAGACCCCACTTCTTATGCTGACATAAAAAAGCCATGATGGAGTTTGCCAAAACTTACCTGAAAAAGCCTAAAATGTTTTGGAAGAATGTTCTCTGGTCAGATGAGACAAAAGTAGAGCTTTTTGGGCAAAGGCATCAACATAGAGTATACAGGAGAAAAAAAGAGGCATTCAAAGAAAAGAACACGGTCCCTACAGTCAAACATGGCGGAGGTTCCCTGATGTTTTGGGGTTGCTTTGCTGCCTCTGGCACTGGACTGCTTGACCATGTGCATGGCATTATGAAGTCAGAAGACTACCAACAAATTTTGCAGCATAATGTAGGGCCCAGTGTGAGAAAGCTGAGTCTCCCTCAGAGGTCATGGGTCTTCCAGCAGGACAATGACCCAAAACACACTTCAAAAAGCACTAGAAAATGGTTTGAGAGAAAGCACTGGAGACTTCTAAGGTGACCAGCAATGAGTCCAGACCTGAATCCCATAGAACACCTGTGGAGAGATCTAAAAATGGCAGTTTGGAGAAGGCACCCTTCAAATATCAGGGACCTGGAGCAGTTTGACAAAGAAGAATGGTCTAAAAATCCAGCAGAGCATTGTAAGAAACTCATTGATGGTTACCGGAAGCGGTTGGTCACAGTTATTTTGGCTAAAGGTTGTGCAACCAACTATTAGGCTGAGGGTGCCAATACTTTTGTCTGGCCCATTTTTGGAGTTTTCTGTGAAGTGATCAATGTTTTGCTTTTTGCTTCATTCTCTTGTGTTTTTTCATTTAAGACAAATTAAATGAAGATAATAATACCAAAGAATTTGTGTTTGCAATCATTTTCAGGAAGAAACTGAGTATTATCTAACAGAATTGCAGGGGTGTCAATACTTTTGGCCACAACTGTATTTCTATGCAGCTGCATGCTTCGGTCTGATTGCCGGCGGCAGTCCCAGGTTTTCATGCGAGAGAGTCACACGAGGATCGTGCGAGTCTCTCGCATGTGAGTATGAGCCCTAAAGCTCATCTTTTTCCACTAAGGTACAGCAGATGCTGCGAATGGTATCTCTAGTTGCAAATGACATTTTTGTTTGCATTTGGTGTAAAAGAGAATGTATGTATGACCCATACGTGATTTTTTTTAGAATATATATCAGAGTGACGTTGCCCATTAATAAGATTACTTCCATGTTCACCACTTTATTTCATGACGTTATATTACACACTATATCCATTGCATCTATCATAAAATTAACAGAAGTAAAAATGTGTACATTTTCTCTCTGCATTATGATTTCCATCACACTGAAGATAAATGTTCAGTTCAACAAAAGAAAAACAATGCACATGCATTAAAAAATTAAGCAATAGTAAGTTTTACTTAGCAAAATTATAAATCTGTAACTTACATTGCATTCGTGTATAGAAGAAAAGCTGAAAAGCAATGGGTCCCAGAACTGTTTGAAAGAGCCATGACTTGACCAACATGATGCTGGTAATGCGCCTGGACACAACAAGCTATACAATCGTGACAATCATTGTGAGCAATGTCTCTTCATCATTCTTCCCCAGCCTATAGCATAGGAAGTTTGGAAGTGGCAGATAACCACAAAAGGAAATAGTTTGTCATTATGGACACTCTGCTAAATAAAATAAAAACCACAGGCTATCTTTATACACAGCATTAATAATTCTATTCTCACAGATTGTTAGAGATCTAATACGTTTTAACATGAGCATTGTAGATCAAAGTTACTGTATTTAAGACCATGTTAGGGGAGGGAAAGGTTAACATTTAATGATGAAGCACCAGGCTATATCACAGAATTGCAGTAGATTTCCTTTGACTACTGCAGCATGAACGGGGCATTACAATCAGGTGATTTATCCCCTTTAACCACCAAGCCTGTTTGCCACAACATGACCAGGCCAAATTTTAAAATTCTTGACCACTGTCACTTTATGAGGTAACAACTCTGGAATGCTTCAACAGATCCCAGTGATTTTGAGAAAGCTTTTTTTGTGACTCATTATACTTCAATTCATTTGATAAAACTTGCATTTATTTGTGAAAATAAGTTTAATTTTTATGCCCTTAAATCAGAGTGATGTCAAACAAACTAGTTAATAAATAACATTTCCCATATGTCCACTTTACATCATCACAATTTTTGAAACATAATTTGTGTGTGTTAGGAAGTTATAAGGGTTAAAAGTTGATCAGTGATTTCTCATTTTTACAGCAACATTTACAAAACCATTTTTTTTTTTTAGGGACCACATCACATTTGAAGTGACTTTGAGGGATCTATATGACAGAAAATACCCAAAAGTGACACCATTCTTAAAACTACACCCAAAACCACATTCAAGAAGTTTATTAACCGTTCAGGTGCTTCATAGTTAATTTTGGAATGTGAAAGGAAAAACTGAATATTTAACTTTATTTTTTTTTTTTACAAAAATTTAAATTTATACCTATTTTTTTATTTTTGGAAGGGTAACAGGAAAAAATGGACACCAAAATTTGTTGTCCAATTTCTCCTGGGCATGCCAACATCCCATATGGGGAGGAAAACCACAGTTTAGGCGCACGGCAGTGCTCGGAATGTAAGGAGCACCATTTGACTATAATTTGAATAACTAGCAGACACCATGTCGCAATTGGAGAGCCCCTGATATTCTAAAATAGTGGAAACCCGCCACAAGTAACACCATTCTGCAAACTTGACCCCCTCAAGGAACTTTTCTAGATGTGTGGTGAACACCTTGAACTCCCCCAGCTGCTTCACTTATGTGTATAACGTTGAGCCTTGAAAATAAAGAAAATACATTTTTTCCCATAAAAACAATTTTAGCCCCAACTTTTGTATTTTCACAAGGATAACAGGAGAAATTTTACAGTAGAGTTTGTTTTACAATTTCTCCTGAGTATGCTGATACCCCACACGTGGGGGAAAAACTATTGTTTGGGCGCACGACAGATGGCAAGGCTTGGAAGGGAAGGAGCATCATTTGACGTCTTGAATGTAAAATTTCCTTGCATAATTAGCAGACACCATGTCACGTTTGGAGAGCCCCTGATGTGCCTGATCAGTGAAAACAGTCCTCAAGTGACACCATTTTGGAAACTAAACCCCTTATGGAATTTATCAAGATGTGTGGTGAGCACCTTGAACTCCCAGGTGCCTCACTGAAGTTTACAACATTGAGCCGTGAAACAAAAAAAAAAAAAAACACATTTTTTTCACAAAAATGTTTTTAGTCCCAAATTTCTTATTTTCACGAGGTAACAGGAGAAATTGCACAACATTTTTTGGGTCCATTTTCTCCTAAGTATGCAGATACCCCATATGTAAGGGAAAACTACTGTTTGGTTACACTGCAGGGCTCAGAAAAGGAGTGATGTTTTTGAACTCAAACTTTGATGGAATGGTCTGCGGTTGTAATGTTGCATTTAGAGAGCCCCTGATGTGCCTAAACAGTGAAAATCCTCCACAAGTGGCCCTATTTTGGAAACTAGACCCCTCAAGGAATGTATCTAGATTAGAGATGAGTGACTTTGCCTTTTTTCAGGTCGAGTCGGGTTTCATGAAACCCGACTTTCTCAAAAGTCGGGTCGAACGAAATCGGCCGATTATCGTGAAAAGTCGAAGGCCGACTGAAACACGAAACCAAATGCAAGTCAATGGGGAAGCAAAGTCGGCAGGGAGTGGAGGACAGGAAACACACCAACAGTGCCCATTTGAATGGCAAAAACATCAATTTTTATTACTGAAGCTTGTCAACCTTAATTTACTTCATAATAGTTACGCACTGAAAACTGGGTGCTATTTGGCTAAAGTTGTGGGGGGGGGTAGGGCTGGCTCCAGGTTTTCTTGTGCCCTGGGCCAAAGAGCGCCCCTTTAACACATCCCACAACTCATGATGCTCTGATATGGCAGAGAAATAGCGGTATAGTAGAATGAAAAAAATACTTCACTTTTTACATCTTATGACTGATATCCATTTTAAATTCTCCAATAGCTCCAAAAACAGACAGTATATAACTCCATACAGTATTATGGGCACCGCATAGTGCGCTATACAGAGTAATGAGGCCCATATATTTCTCCATACAGAATCATTGGTCCCATATAATGTTCCATACAGTATATGATGAGCTTCACATAGTGCTACAGTATATGTTGGTCCCCATGGATGAAGCTCCACTGTCTTATGGGTCCAAATAATGCTCCATCTATAATGGGCCCCTTTTCTAATGCTCTAGTGTATAATGGGCCCTGTAAATGCTGCTCCAGTGTCTGATGTCCACCTTTGGAATGCTCCAGTGTATGGTGGGCCCCATATATCATTCTCCAGAGTATAGTGCTCCCCAAAAATTGCTGTCCCAACATTGAAAACAATTAAATAAGTCTCGCTAGGGAATCCCTGTACTAGTCTGGACTCCTCGTCGTCCCCATCTTCCATCTCACTGCACTTGGCTGTTTAGGCAGAGGGCGTACAGACGTGATGTCATTGCGCTCTCTGATCAGAATATCACTGTTAGGACACGCGGAAGACGGCATGGTGGTGGAGCAGGGTGAGGTAAGTATTTCAACTTTGCAAGTGCTGTGATCCGGAGCAAGCAGGGGGGGCCCACTCGTTGGCGACGGCACTGGCACAGGGCCCCTCATAGTACGGCGGTGTGTCTGACGGCGGGTCCCTCCCACCGGCAGAGACACTTTTGCGTACCAGTGCCGTCGCCCATGAGTATGCTCCCCCACCTGCTCAAGGAACCTGCACTTTCATCTGCACCTTCCTCTTTGTCACCGTGTAAGGTGGTATAGTATGTGGGAAGGGGAACCTGAGTTTCCTCTGGGTCAGATTCTGGCTGTGTAGAGTGTGAGGGGAATGTAGTGGTCTGGGTCAATGTACCAGCAGAATCATCTAGCAGTGGCTGGGCATCAGTGCACTTGTGGCGTCCCCAGGAGTACGGTCGCCACAGTGGCATTACCTTCCTCCTAGGGAGTGAGATGTCATGCTTGGGAGCAATGAAGGATCTCTCTAGCAGTTAAACCAACACACAACACATTTCCCACTCCAGGCCAGCAGGGAGACCTCTGAACCTGACTGCTGAGGAGCTGCTCTCTGTGGTCGGGAGGAGGTAAGTTAGAGCACTCTGTGCAGGGAAGGGGAAGTGTGTGGACGTGAGAAGGGGAGCTGGAGGATGAGCAGAGTTAAGGCTCACTCCTAGCTGTAGCGCATGGTCCAGATTCTAGTCTCCGAGTTTGTAGGGAAACTGATGTTCCTGCAGCAGAAACCGGAGGAAGTAGCAGCTGTAAATGCTCTGTACCCAACTAAGGCTCGGAGGCCCCAGCATCGACGTGTGGGAGCCAGAAGGAAAAGGCTACGGCTGCCTGCCATACGAGAAAGTTCCAAGAGAGAGTCAACAGGGAGAACTTCATTGAACTCAGCACTGCGAGTACCTCAGATAAGCGCTAGAACGGAGGCCATACTACCTATCTGTAGAGAGAGACAGGTAAAGGAACTGCACGACTGTCTGTCATCTTTCTCCTGCGCCTGGCGCACGGCTCTGCTACATCCTGCACTGCACACCATCTACCAACTCTTTCATCTGCCCTGCGACTACGGCCCTGCCTGTGCAGGGCTTCTACATCTTAGCTGCACCACAACATCTGTCCCAGAGAAGAGACACTGCAGCGCTGGTCAATCTAATCAGAAACCACGTATCATTCACCTAGAAATGTAATTCACCCCTTTGCATGGACGTCCAGGGCCACAGAACGGGTCACCACCACTGTGACACATCCCTGTGAGACACCGGCACGGTACCGATTAACCCCACTGCCCTGGCTGGCCACCCACACTCCATGTCAGATTCATCTTGGATTTGGGAATTCACGATTTGACTTGATAACCCAGGCATGGTATGTTAGAAAGAGCTACATGGACTAATGTGAAGTGTGGCCTGCTGCATCATTCACTTTTGGTGGGGGTGAAGGACACAAGGAAAGGGGTTCTTCCTGACCAGGAGCCAGCACTTGACGACTCAGTGCTTGCATTTTTTAAAAGTTAAGAAGAGGAGGGCATATTTGCTGGAGTCTGTTTCGGCAATGTAAGCCAAAACCAGTTCCTCATGCTCCGCATTTAAAAGTGGTTAGCCTACTCCCAGAAAAGGTAGCCTTCCAGGCGTTCCGGAGCCAGACCATGACATAGGCTCAACACCTCCTGCCTTAGTTGCTATTGTGCTTTTGCCACTACCAGCAGATGCACCAACACCATCAGCACCAGCTGGCCCCCCCACGCCCACGTCCGTGGCCTCTTCCACCAAACTTCAAAATTTTGCAGAAAATAGACCCAAAATAACATCAGATATATGGCACTGTATCAGAAGCGTACAGCTCTATTCAGTCAAAGGATAATTGTCAATCTCCCTATATATTCCATCAGTCACACAGAGTTGCTCACAGGCTCAGTATGGATTAGACAAGAATATAAAAATTAGACAAAGTGTACAGTATCATCATATAGCAGGTATATATAGTATAGTTTAAACATTCTAAATCTCCGTATATATTTGAGGAGGCACACACAGACACTCTCAGGCTCAGTATTGGATTACAACACAATCTAAAAAGCTGTAAAACGGTAATGGATCTGAAGAGTACAGCTGTACACAGTGTAGGTGTCATTGTTGTCAATCTCAGTATTTATTTCCACAGTCAGAAAATAACTCTCACTTGGTCAGTTTGGATTAGACCAGAATATAACAAGCAGTAAATGGGTAATGTATCACAAGCATAGAGCTGTATACAGTGTTGGGGTAATTTGTAAATGTACATATAAATTGCAGGAGTAACCCATAGACACTCACACGCTAAGGATGGATCACAACACAATATAACAAGAAGATCCGCAAGAAATAATCACACATGTGGGACAATGTTACAGGTGTCAATGATACACTTAGAGTGTTGGTTGGAGGAGGACTTCCTGGCAGAAAGGGTACAGTATCACCAGATACCAGGTATATATAGCATAGTTTAAACATTAAAAATGTACGTCTATATATCAGGAGTAGTGTTGAGCCACCCCGCTAGTGTTTTTGTTCGTCGCACAGGAGGCAAGTTTGTCGAATGTTCGTCGAACGTTCGAAGAACGCCGTCGAACCCCATTGAAAACAATGGCAGGCAAACACAAACACATACAAACACATAGAAATCAATTACAAAACACCTTTAAAAGTGTCCCAAAGCAGACAAAATGCTCAGAAGACAAAAATAACATGGAAAAGGGCAACTACATTTAGAAAAGAGGTGGAGGAGTAAAAGGAGGAGGTGGAGGAGACACAGATATAGGCTTGTCATGCCCTTATGAAGTCAAGAAAGACTGGAATAAAAATGTAAAATACAAACCAAAACAAAACAAAAATTTCTGAAATTGAACACGATCATATACCGTCGGACTTCCCACCAATAAATTATGCCAACTGCCGATGGGGCGGCATTATTCCCACGAACCACCAAACAGTGTCCATGAAGGCAAAGTGTTTGGTTTCCGGGGGCTGTATGATTGCAAAGCTGTACCTTAAAGGAATGTCCAAAAGGGCACCACCAGGAGTGGAGCCTGTGGCTTAATTGGACTCCACCCGGGAAACCACAACCAAGCAAGCTACAGAAAAGATGGACAGATTGCAAGCTTTGTCAATTCTGTGTGTGGTGTGGTATGTCCGTTTGTAGTTGTGCTAGCGATTTCTCAGCTTTATCCGTTAACGACTGAGACTCCGGCATGCCCCCGCGGTACGCGTCAATCTTACTAGAGGGATACGCGAGGCTCTGGCACGTGAGATCGAGCAATAACAGGTCTATCATGACCTTACATGTCCGGGGCTGCATGCGCGCTACACTGAAAGGACTAGGTTTTGTCGCTTACAGGTGCTGATAACCCGCTGAACACCGTTAGTGATGGGGATCTGGGATTCCAATTATTCCCCGCGAACGATGATTTCCCAGTAAGTGCAGGTCAACTGCAATTATGGAATTAGGCCTAACCGGCATTCCTGAAAAAATGAAAAAATTACGTGTCCAAACCACAGGTGCTGTAGCTTGCTTAACAGCTCAGCAGCCGTTCTCAGGCCCAGTATGGATTCGACAACATTGTAGAAAGTTGATAAAGGGTACAGTTTCACCGCATAACACGTATATATGTAGCATAGTTTACACATTAAAAACCTATGTCTATAGATCAGGAGGCATGCTCAGACGGTCTCAGGCCCAGTATGGATTAGACGTGATTGGACAAAGGTTAGAAAGGGTACAGTATCGCTGGATAACAGGTATGTATTGGGTCGCCCTCACACCCAGGGCAGCGGGGTACTCGGTAGCGGGCCGGTGTCAGGGGAATGTGTCACAGCAGCGGTGACCCGGTCCGTGGCCCTGGGCACCCAATTTCAATGGCGGTGATGTTAATAGTATAATAGTTTATATGGATAGTATGGGACTGATGGTGTGGTGCAGCAAAGATGGTGTAGCTCCCCACAGGTGGAGCTGTGGTCCCAGGGCAGTGTAGGTGCAGAATGGTATAGATGCTGATACCCAGATGTAGCGGTGCTGAAGGTGTTAGCGGCGAATGAATGGAGGACACCAGGGCTTGCAGTTTCAAAGCTTTACTCACTGTTCGTGGTACCCACTGATGCCTGCCTCCGTGCCGTGTCCTCCGGGGCAGAGACTCAATCAACCTCCCGGGCAAGTCACAGTTCTCCTCTCCAACACTCCGCCAACATGTTCCTTTCTGAACGACTCCTCAATGCGCCTTGTGGTGCGAAGCACTCCAGTACTTAGTTACCCTGGAATGTCTCTCTCTAGGTGTTCCTAGTCTCTACTTGTATGACAGACAGCTGTAGCCTCTATCGGGGACTCCTCTCAGAGTCCTGGCTCGCGAATCGGTTGCTGTTGTGTCCCAAGTCTTGGATGGGAGTAGTGCATTTACCGCCAACTACTCCACCGGTGTCTGCTTCAGAACCATAAGTGTCCATAAAACCTCGGGGACCGGGCCCCGGCCTTGCACTGAGAACCTATAGGCAGGGTTCCTCTTCCAACCCACAACTCCTCTCTGTTCTCCTACTCCTTCGTTACGCGCTGTTCCTTCTCTCTCTTATGGAAGCTTAGGTTGCAGGTCTACATCTTTCTCCTTCTGTTCCTTTCTCAGTGCCAGCTGACTCGGATCACAGAGACAGCTGCAGGACTCCTTCTTCTATCTCGTTCCACGGGAGATCTTCCACTAAGACCAGTTCTCAGCCTCTCCTGACTGACTGTCTTCCTCCGCCTCACTCCCGTCAGGCTGACCTGCTGTCAGCCTGCTCTCTCTCTGGCCTCTGCCAGACTGACCTCCTTCTCTGGGACACTCCCCAGACTGACCTGTAATTCTAACCTTTCCCTCTCTTTTATACTAACTCCACCCCCTCCCAGCACATCTCGTGTTACGAAGCAGGGTTCCACGAAGGGTGCTCTGCTACCCCCAGCTTGAAGCTGCTATGTGGACCTACTGAACTATCCTGTGTGTGGGATGCAGGTGTTGGAGTGTGGAAAGGAGTTCCCAACTTTCCTAGGCGGTGGGGCACTACACCTTAGGAGAAGGTGCAGTACCTCTGTGTTGACTGAGCCTCAGGGGTGCCACATGTATAGCATAGTTTACACATTAAAAACCTATGTCTATAGATCAGGAGGCAGGCTTAGACGGTCTCAGGCCCAGTATGGTTTAGATGTGATTGGACAAAGGTGAGAAAGGGTAACGTATCACCGGATTTCAGGTATGTATAGCATAGTTTACACATTAAAAACCTATGTCTATAGATCAGGAGGCAGGCTCAGACGGTCTCAGGCCCAGTATGGATTTGACCAGATTGTACAAAGTTGAGAAAGGGTACATTATCACTGGATAGCAGGTATATAGAGCATAGTTTAAACATTTAAAATCTCTGTGTTCTCAGTATGGATTAGACAACAAACTAAAAAGTATAAAAAAGGAAATGTATTTGAAGCATACACCAGTATACACTTTTGGTGGTATTTTTAAATCTTCATATATATTTCTGTCTCAGTAAGACAGTCCAGCCTCTCCGCAATAGGAAATTAGATGCATACAATTACTGACAGTCTAGTGATTGCAGAAATCTAGGAATTAATAATCACGGGAAAAAATTCCATCACAATTCTCAGAGGCGATGCTGACCCTCAATTAAATTGTGTGTGGAGACAGCGAAAACATTCTTTGTAAAGAAAGTGTTGCTGTATCGCAGTACCGTTGATCCCATCAGCGTTACTCATCTCCATCAAATTTTTATCACAGGGAGAGATGTAAACATGGTGCTCAATGCCTATCATGATCTGTCAGGTAACTTTGGAGTGCAAAAGACAGAATCCACAGGCCGCAGGCGATTCATTTGGATTGGCATGAGAGGGCACATTTAAAAATAGGTGCTGGAATGTCACACGTCTGTGAGTAGGAAAACTGTGAAAGCTGATGATAAACCACCACTGCATGTCACTGTGAGTCGACGTCCATAAGAAATGGAAACCATTGATCATCTGAAGCTAGAGCCCGGCCAGCGGGACAGGGCATAGCTACATCTTAACCATCATCTATCAGTTCAACAAATTTGTAGTGGCAGTCCCAGTGAAGGATTTGACAGCCTAGACTACACAGCGGAGGAGCAGGGAGAGGTAAACATTGCAAATGCTGTGGCCCTGCCCAAGCAAGGGGGACACACTCGTGGGCGTCGGTACTGGCACTGGGCCCCTCATAGTACGGCGGTGTGTCTGATGGCGGGTGTGCACCCCGACCGTCAGAGACACTTGATTGCACTATGAGGGACCCTGTGCCAGTGCCCGCGCCCAAGAGTCGGCCTACCCACCTGTCCAGGGCAACGGCACTCACATGGTTGCGTGCGCTAGGTGGTGACCCCGGCCAATGGGGGGGGGCAGCCCAGTTAGGGAGGTTTACAAAATGGCATATGTTGATGTGGGACATTCAGCTGCTGCTAAAGGCGAAATTGGTCAAGTCCGAGGAAGAGGAGGACCAAAGCAAGCCATTTTTCTGGCAACCTATGTGTCATCAGGGTAAGGTGGGACAAAATCCTTGGAAACCCATGCATGGTTCATTTTAATGAAGGTTAGATCATCCACATTTTGGGTCGACAGACGGGTCCTTTTTTCTGTCAGGATTGATCCAGCTGCACTGAAGACTCTTTCCGATAGCACACTTACAGCTGGACAAGCGAGCTCCTGTAAGGCATATTGTGCCAATTCAGGCCAGGTGTCCAGTTTAGCTGCCCAATAGTCAAATGGGAATGACCTGTGAGGGAGAACATCGATATGGGACGAGAAGTAGTTTGTAACCATAGTTGACAACTGCTGTCTCCTGTCACTTTCAATCGATGCTGTATTACCAGTCGTGTGAGCAGGACTTGAAAAATCAGTCCACAACATGGTCAACCCCTGTCTCCAACGCCACTTCTGATGTGTGCACTGTGAACACCTCTTCCTAGCTGCCCCCGGCCCCTACGGCTCATGTGAGAACCATCACCGCTGCTGTGTGCTGGGAATGCCTCAACCAACCGGTTTACCAGAGATGCTTGTTTGTTAGCCAATATTAGGTCAAGGTTCCCCTGTGGCATTATGTTTTGGAATTTGCCTTTATAGCGTGGATCCAGGATGCTTGCCAACCAGTAGTTGTCATCGTTCATCATTTTGGCAATGCGGGGGTCCCTTTTTAGGATCTGCAAGGCATAATCTGACATGTGGGCCAATGTTCCCGGTGTCAATGATGCACTACGAGTGCTGGGTGGAGGAGCACTTTCTGGCAAATCCACATCCCTCCAGTCACGCACAAACCCTGTACCAGACCTTGCCACGCCAACATTTTCTCTTGCCCCACGAGAAGCATCCTCCTCCCCTAAATAATCATCCCCATCCTCCTCCTCCTCTTCCTCTTCTTCCTCCACCTCGTCCAGGAGAGGTCCTGGAGCAGACAATGGCTGACTGTCATCAAGGCTTCCCTCCTCCTTTTTCTCAACCTCGGCTGCAGACGCCTGCTCCTTAATGTGCGTCAAAGTTTGCATGAGCAGACGCATAAGTGGGATGCTCATGCTTATGATGGCATCATCTGCGCTTACCAGCCGTGTGCATTCCTCAAAACACTGAAGGATTTTACAGAGGTCTTTCAGCTTCAACCACTGCACATCTGTCAACTCCATGTCTGCCCTCAAAGTGCCTGCCCGTGTATCCTCCCACAAATGCATTACGGTCTGCCTCTGTTTGCACAGTCGCTCAACCATGTGCAGGGTGGAGTTCCACCTTGTTGCAACGTCGATAATTAGGCGGTGCTTGGGAAAGTGGAGTAATTGCTGCAGCTTCTGCATACGACTGGAGTTTACCGGTGACTGGCGGCTGTGCGAGCACAGTCTTCGAACCTTATGGAGCAGGCCTGTTAACTCCGGATAATTATTGAGGAAGCACTGCACCACCAGGTTCAAGGTGTGAGCCAAGCAAGGTATGTGTCTGAGTTTTGAAAGGGCTATGGCTGCCACAAAATTCCGGCCATTATCACTAACTACCTTGCCTGCCTCAAGATGTAGACTGCCCAGCCATGACTCAGTTTGTCGCTGAAAGTAGTCGGCCAGAACCTCCGCGGTGTGTCTGTCGCCCAAACACATCATCTACAACACAGCCTGCTGATGCTTTCCACTAGCTGATCGATAGGGGGACACCTCGTGTGCAACACTGGCAGCTGTGGATGGAGTGCTTGTGCGACGGCGCTCTGTGGACGAGCTTTCGCTTCTGGAGGAGGAGAAGGAGGGTCGAACGTCTACAATCAACTGTTTCCTATACCGTGGGCTAGGCAGCACTGTCCCACCACCGCTGTCCCCTGTGGACCCTGCATCCACCACATTAACCCAGTTCGCAGTGATGGACACGTAACGGCCCTGGTCATGCCTACTGGACCATGCATCAGTTGTGAGGTGCACCTTTCCAGTACAGGAAAGGTACAGTACAGGCCCCAACCACGGAGCTCCGAGCTGACGATCTGGCCAATTACTTCAAAGAAAAAATTGACCAGATCCGACAGGAAATTATCTCCCAATCACCTCATACCATGCACTGTCCTCCCTCCCCCACTGCATCGAACTCACTCTCTGATTTTGAACCAGTCACAGAAGAAGAAGTAAGCAGGCTCCTTGCATCTTCTCGCCCAACTACTTGCACCAGTGACCCATTTCCGTCACAGCTCCTTCAGTCCCTTTCCCCTGCTGTCACCCCTCACCTAACTAAAATATTTAACCTCTCTCTCTCTTCTGGTATTTTTCCCTTCTCATTTAAGCATGCCATCATACATCCACTACTTAAAAAACCATCCCTCGACCAAAACTGTGCCGCTAACTATAGACCTGTCTCTAATCTTCCCTTCATCTCTAAACTCCTGGAACGCCTGGTCCACTCCCGTCTTATCCGCTATCTCTCAGAAAACTCTCTTCTCGACCCTCTCCAATCCGGTTTCCGCTCTTTACACTCCACTGAAACTGCCCTCACTAAAGTCTCTAATGATCTGCTAACAGCTAAATCAAATGGTCACTACTCCATGCTAATTCTCTTGGATCTCTCTGCAGCATTCGACACTGTGGATCATCAGCTCCTCCTCACTATGCTCCGTTCCATTGGCCTCAAGGATACCGTTCTCTCCTGGTTCTCCTCCTATCTCTCCGACCGCTCCTTTACTGTATCTTTTGCCAGATCCTCCTCCTCTCATCTTCCCCTTACTGTTGGGGTCCCCCAAGGATCGGTTCTAGGTCCCCTCCTCTTCTCCTTGTACACTGCCCCTATTGGTCAAACAATCAGTAGATTTGATTTCCAGTACCATCTCTATGCTGATGACACCTAATTATACGCTTCTTCTCCTGACATCACGCCAGCCTTTCTAGAAAACACCGGCGATTGTCTAAACGCTGTGTCTAATATCATGTCCTCACTATATCTGAAACTGAACCTGTCAAAGACTGAACTCCTGGTGTTTCCTCCCTCTACTAATGTACCTATACCCGACATTGCCATTTCTGTGTGTGGTTCCACTATTACTCCCCAGCAACAGGCCCGCTGTCTTGGGGTCATACTTGATTCCGAGCTTTCCTTTGCCCCCCACATTCGATCACTGGCTCGCTCTTGTCATCTGCACCTCAAAAACATTTCTAGAATTCGACCTTTTCTTACCTTTGACTCTGCAAAAACTCTTACTGTTTCTCTTATTCATTCTCGTCTCGACTATTGTAACTCTCTTCTAATCGGTCTCCCTCTTACCAAACTCTCCCCCCTCCAATCTGTCTTGAATGCTGCAGCCAGGATCATATTCCTCACCAATCGTTACACCGATGCCTCTACCTTGTGCCAGTCATTACACTGGCTACCCATCCACTCCAGAATTCAGTATAAACTTATTACCCTCACTCACAAAGCCCTCCATGGCTCAGCACCACCCTACATCTCCTCCCTTGTTTCAGTATACCACCCTACCCGCACCCTCCGTTCTGCTGATGATCTGAGATTAGCATCCTCAATAGTCAGAACCTCCCACTCCCGTCTCCGAAGACTTTACACGTGCCGCGCCAATTCTTTGGAATGCACTTCCCAGGTCAATACGATTAGTCCCCAATCCCCACAATTTTAAGCGTGTCCTGAAAACGCATTTATTCAGACTGGCCTACCACCCCAACACATTAACCTAATCTATCCCTGTGTGGCAGAGCCAAAAGTTTTACCATAACCAGGTTCCCCGCATCATGTTCCCACATGCTTTATGCCTCCATTAGCCCTCTGTGTCTGTACTGTTACACACTTAACATTATGACTGGTCCATACAATCAGGGTAACTGTTACCACCCACCTTTCGTGTCTCCCTCTTTCCTCATAGACTGTAAGCTTGCGAGCAGGGCCCTCTTTCCTTTTGGTATTTGTTATAATCTACTGTATGTGATTATTGTTATGCTGTAATGTCTATTGTCTGTACAAATCCCCTCTGAAATGTAAAGTGCTGCGGAATATGTCGGCGCTATAAAAATAAAATTTATTATTATTATTATTATTTCCACTCACTGATTGCTTGAGTGCATGGACAATGCGGTCTTTCACATGAAGGTGGAGGGCTGGGATGGCTTTGCGAGAAAAGAAGTGGCGACTGGGTAGGTCATAGCGTGGTACTGCGTAGGCCATGAGTTCGCGGAAAGCTGCGCTTTTAACCAAGCGATAGCGCATCATCTCTAACGAGATTAGTTTGGCAATGTGGGCGTTCAAACCCAGTGTACGTGGATGAGAGGATGAGTACTTTCTTGTCCTACTCATAGTCTCTGGTAGGGTGAGCTGGACTTGAGAGCTGCATATGGTGGAACTAGCGGAGGACATGGCGGATTGAGAGAGGGTTGATGATGGTGATGGAGTTGGTGTTCTTTCTGATGGCCTAGATTCAGTCTTTCGTTGATATAACATTGTGATTCCCTGATTGCTTTGGCCTTGCGAAGACACCTCAACATTTGCTGCTGGTGGTGTGCTAACCGGTGGGCTTACAGTGGGGGAAACAATGTAGCGTTGCTGACTACCTTCTTTGGGAACAGTTGCACATGTGGTATGTGAGGTTTGGTAGTCCGTCCACGCTTGCAAGTGCATGGTGGTTAAATGTCTTAGCATGCAACTGGTATTCAAATTTCTCAGATTTTTCCCTCGGCTAAAGGTCTTTGCGCACTTCTTACAGATAACCTTTGCCTGATCTTTAGGATTTTGTTCAAAAAAGTGCCACACTGCACTCTTCCTACTATGGAAGACATTTTGAGGCCTTACATGCTCTGCTATTTTGACCGTCTGGCCAAGCTGTGCTGCAACTCTTTTGGTTTTTGTAACCCGTTTTTGGCCTGCTCCAGGCCTGCCAGATAACAGCTGTTGTGATGTCGATGCCTGCTGCGGATGTTCCTCCTCCTCTTCTGAGCTATTGGAAGCAGCACCCTCTTTCCCCAATGGATGCCAATCTTTGTCAACAACTGGGTCATCCATCACCTCCTCTTCAATGTCATGTGCACCTTCCTCTGTGTCACAGTGTATGGTGGCATAGTATGCAGGAAGGGGCACCTGAGTTTCATCAGGGTCAGATTCTGGCTCAGTACACTGCGAGGACAATGTAGTGCTCTGTGTGAATGTACCAGCAGATAAATCTAGCAGTGGCTGTGCATCAGTGCACTCCATGTCAGATTCATCTTGGCCTGGGTAATTCATGATTTGACTTGATAACCCAGGCATGGTATGTGAAAACAGCTCCATGGAGTAATCTGTAGTGTGGCCTGCCGCATCCTTCAATTTTGGTTGGGGTGAAGGACACAAGGAAAGGTGTGGTTCATGACCATGAGCCTCCAATGACGACTCAGTGCTATTATTTTTTAAAACTTCAGAAGAGGAGGCGATAGAGCTGGAGGCCGAGTCAGCAATGAAAGCCAAAACTTGTTCCTGAAGCTCCGGCTTTAAAAGCGGTTTACCTACTCCCAGAAAAGGGAGCCTTCGAGGCCTTGTGGAGCCAGACGATGACGCAGGCTCAACACCTCCTGCATTTGGTGCTATTTTGCTTTTGCCACTACCAGCAGATCCACCACCAACACCATCATTACCAGCTGCCAACCCCCGCCCACTTCCACGGACTCTGCCACCACACTTCCTCATTTTTGGGGAAAATGTACCCAAAATACCACCAACTATATGGTACTGTAAAACAAGGTACAAGGTGTATATAGTAGTGGGGAGTATTTGAATCTCTCTACAGACTTCAGGACACAGTTGGATTCCGTCTGGATGCAGATGTTACCACAAGGCGAACCCATAACACACATGACCCAGGATACAGCGCCTCCAGTGGGGCGAATTTAAATAATAATACGTGCAGATGGATACGCCGCCGCCACGTGGCAAATTTAGGTATTACACGTTAGAAATACATTCTGGAAACCCCGCCTCCAGTACGGCGAATTTAAATAATAAGGGGGAACCTGGGAAACATTAACAATGGTGGGCCCTGCGATAGGGAATGGGGACATGGAGACCTCCTGCACTCCCCTGAGCCAGTGTCCCTGCACTCCTCACATTCCCTATACAGGCTCCGCACCTGTCGCCGCACGCGGACCTTAAACCCTTGCTCGCCCTGACCCTAAACCCTCACTAGGGAATTGGTCGGTGCGGAGACTAATCCCACCACTGCACTAGAGACACAAAAGGAAAGAAGACAATACAGGGGAAACACCACTTAGCTTTATGCTCTGTGCTTATGCTCCTGCAACAGAGCCCCACCACCTTGGTGCGTCTTCTCCTCCACCCGGATCCATCACCATCCTGGATCCTACACCATAGTGCAGCCTTGGAGCAGAGTCCATCACCAGTTGCAGCAGTCCAGTCACAGAGTCCCAAGGATGAGTCAGCCTCTGCCAAGAATCTAAGCATGCTTGGGTCCAGCTCTCGGCAACCAAGTCGAGCATGCCGAGTGCAACTCTCTCCATAGTCACCACTCCACCAAGCCATGCACGCACTTCCCGCCGACACCATAAACTGCAACTCCTCCACGCCATGCCAGCAATTCCTGCAGACACCATTAGCTGCCACTCGTCTCCTCTGGCTGACTGCGCAGGACTCCTCTTCAGCTCCATCCTTCCACCAGGCTCTCACAAACTCAGAATCAATCAATCAATGAATGAATATCACCAGCCGTGATTGCACACCCTGAGACTCATTTATAGAGGCCCACACCTGATTCCTAATTACGTGCACATTAAACCTAAAGTGCGATACCACTCACCACCACCGGGGCAACTGAACGAAACCACGTGCGATAACTCTAATGGCCACCGGGGGCAATCACATCACTTTGGCACTTATGTGCGATACCACTAACCACCGGTGACAGTCAAGTCACTTTGGCACTTGCCAAAGTAAAAAAAGTTCACCCTGTGCAATTTAAAACTGTCAGATCAACTTTTGATCATGACATCTGTAAGAACGAGCAAACTCCTTCGCTTTTCCTTACAGAGTCACACACAGCTTCAATTTGTCCGTGATACCAGCCGGTACACGGTACTGTGTGAAGCGCGTACACCGCTGTACAGTGTGTGTATGTAAAATTGTCAAGCTCCGTGTTTTTGTATACGGATTGACACACACTGTCTCTCTAGTTTTGAATGTAATCAAACAGCAGATATACGAAACTGTTTGAAAAACGGACAAAACTCTAAGGTGTAGGTCTGTAAGAATGGACAAACTCCTCGGCTTTTCCTTACAGAGTCACACACAGCTTCAATTTGGCCATGATAACAGCCGGTACACTGTACTGTGTGAGGAGTGTACACCGCTGTACGGTGTGTGAAAAAATGAACGCTCAGTACCTCACCAGGACAAAGCAATAAAATTTAGATTGCTTTTAAAAAAACAGTTTGAACACCAGTGTGCACACAGCAATGCAGGTAGCCTTAAAAGGCAGCCTAATCACCACCAGCGCTGCTGCACAAAAGCAAAAATCTTCACCTTTCACTGCACACTAACTACAGTGAAAAGCGCTATCAGCAGAACCGTTTTTTTTTCTTTTGCCCTTCCTAACGCTCTCCCTACAGAATCATCATCATCAGCAGCTCTCCCTATTCTGAGATCAGCATAAGTAACATGGCGGTCGGCGTGCATGCCCTTATATACCCCCTGTGACGCCACACAAAGCAAGCCAATCACTTGCATGCCCTTCTCCAAGATGGTGGTGACCGCTGCCTATGTCATCACGTTATCCACAGTGTCCGTTCTTCCTGATTGGCTGAAAAAGGGCGTTAAAGCATCTTTTGAAATTCGACTTTGGCGCTAAAGTCGCCGACCTCGTGGCCGACCTCACGCTAAGGTCGGGTTTCGCTTCATGAAACCCGACTTTGGCAAAAGTCGGCGACTTTTGAATTTTTTTGACCCGTTTCGCTCAACTCTAATCTAGATGTGTAGTGAGCACCTTGAACCTCCAGGTGCTTCACAGAAGTTTATAATGTTGAGCCATGAAAATAAAAAAAAAATAAAAAACATACTTTTCCAATAAAAACATTTATTTTAGCCCCAATTTTTTTATTTTCACAAAGGTAACAGAAGAAAATGGAACCCAAAATTTGTTGTGCAATTTCTACTGAGTACATCGATATGTGGTCGAAAACTACTTTTGAGCCACGTGCAAATCTCAGAAGGGAAGACCTCATATGTGGCTGTACAGTACTGATTAGCCACAAGGCGAGACTCGGAAGGGACAGATCGCTATTTGCTGCCTGGAGTGTAGATTTTCCTAGAATAGTTTGCAGACTCCATATACAGAGCCCCTGAGTGCTAGAAGAGCAGAATCCCCCTTCAATTGGCTCCATTTTGGAAATTATACCCCTTTGAGAATTATCTAGATGTATAGTGACAATTTTGACTTCCTGGGTGTTTTCCAGAAACAAGCAGCGGTGGATGTTGCTGAGTGAAAATTTTTAAAAATTATTTTGTGATTTTTTTTAATATTTGTACAATTTTTTTTCCACTTTTTTTTTACTTTGTCCCACTTTGGGACTTTCACTTTATGCGGTCTGATCACTTTTAAGGTATAGCAAAGCAGGAGCTTTGCAAACGGTTATGCTGCACTGACAGACAAACTTGCTACACCATGCTCTAAGCTCCTCTAAGCCAAGTTCTGGTAATTATGGCGACATCGAGTTACCATGGCAATGATCAACCCCTCGTGATAACGTTGTGGTGGCGCTGATCGGAGGGGGCTACCTTCCTCTGCATGCCTGCTATAAATGCTATGATTGATTTCGATCGAAGCATTTAGGGGATTAAAGAGCCCTGAGCGGTGCAGGCATCACTACTGCACGGTGTCAGCTGTCAGAATCAGCTGACACCCGGCAGTTCTCCACATGACGTATCCATACGTCCAAGGTCAGTAAGTACCAGCTTGATTTTTGTAATAGAGAATCCCTTTAACCACCCAAGGCTGTTTACACATTAATGACCAGGTTAATTTTTACAATTTTGACCATTGTCACTTTATGTGGTAATAACTCTGGAACGGTTTAATGGCTCCCACTGATTCTGAGACTGTTTTTTCGTGTCATATCTTCGATATGGAAATTTGGTGGAAATTTTGACAAATTAGCAATTTTCAAATGTTATTTTTTTATGCCCTTAAATCAGAGAATATATCACACAAAATAATTAATAAATAACATTTCCCACATGTCAACTTTACATCAGCACAATTTTTTAAACATAATTTTTTGTTAGAAAGTTATAAGGGTTAAAAGTTGGCCAGCGATTTCTCATTTTTACAGAAAAATTTACAAAACTATTCTTTTAGTGACCACATCATATTTGAAGTGACTCTGAGGGGCCTGTATGACAGAGAATACCCAAAAGTGACACCATTCTAAAAACTGCACTCCTCAAAATGCTGGAAACCACAATTAAGAAGTTTATCAACCGTTTAGGTGCTTCACAGGTATTTTTAAAATGCGAAATGAAAAAATGAACATTTGACATTTTTTCAAAAAATTTTTACTTTAGACCCAAACTTTTTTTTTTATTTTTGCAAGGGTAATAGGATTAAATGGACTCCATAATTTGTTATCAAATTTCTCCTGAGCATGCCAATGCCCCATATGTGGGGGGCAACGACTGTTTAAGCACACGTCAGGACTCAGAAGGGAAGTAACACCATTTGACACTTTGAATTTAAAACTTGGTGGAATAATTAGCGGATGCCATTTTGCATCTGGAAAGCCCCTGATGTTTCTAAACAGTAGAAACAACCAACAGGTGACACCATTTTGTAAACTAGACCCCTGAGATTTTTTTTGAGCACTTTGAACCCCCAGGTGCTTCACTGAAATTTACAACGTTGAGTCGTGAAAATACAAAAAAAAAACCAAACAAACAAAAAAAAACAAAAACACATTTTCGCCACAAAAATGTTATTAAGCTCCAAATTTTGCATTTTCACAAGGGTAAAAGGTGAAATCGCCCCATACAATATGTTTTGCAATCTCTCCTGAGTACATCGATACCCATGTATGGGGGAAAACCACTGTGTGGGCGTACAGCAGGGCTTGGAAGGGAAGGAAAAGAGTGATTTTTTGAACAAAGACTTGGCTGGAATTGGGAGTGTTAGGAATCTGAGTTCTGCCATACCTATGCAGAAACCCAGGTTCTCACATTAATCTCCGGAGGCTAAGTCCTTTGTGCCAGCTTCTGAGCATGCTCGCAGGACGAGCTCCTATTGGAGTTCGGGAGTCAGGTGCTCAGGTCCTGCTCTGAATCCTATTGGCTCCTATTGGAGTTCTGGAGATTTCTGGGAGGTCCCGTACGCTATAAAAAGCGCGCATGGCTGTTCCGCCATGCGCTAGTATAGTCATACTTGCTGCTGTATGTTTGTTGATGGATGCATGGACTGGTGAATGACTCATTTGAAACCCCCATTCCTTGGTTATTACGAATGTGTGAGAGTTTGAGTTAGAGCCAGTACTAGCGCCAGCGCTCAGCAGCTAGCGTCAGCTTGCGCCTGCTTGACAGTGGTGTTTCTTCAGCGGCTTAGTTATCGCTGTGCTGCAGTTGCAGCACTAGGTGCGTTCACACGTGCATCCTCCTATTTTCCAGACGTCCACGGTAGGTCTAGACTGAGTTGGTGCCGTCACCTAGGGCCACTCCTGTGACCAGATACTGCGTCTGTGTCGCTGAGCTCCTGTGACATTTAAACAGACTCAGCGTTATTGCACATGTGTATATGCTTGCAGCTCTGTGTGTGCAACAGAGCTTGTGTATGCTTGCAGCTCTGTGTGTGCAACAGAGCTTGTGTATGCTTGCAGCTCTGTGTGTGCAACAGAGCTTGTGTATGCTTGCAGCTCTGTGTGTGCAACAGAGCTTGTGTATGCTTGCAGCTCTGTGTGTGCAACAGAGCTTGTGTATGCTTGCAGCTCTGTGTGTGCAACAGAGCTTGTGTATGCTTGCAGCTCTGTGTGTGCAACAGAGCTTGTGTGTGCTTGCAGCTCTGTGTGTGCAACAGAGCTTGTGCATGCTTGCAGCTCTGTGAGTGAAACAGAGCTTGCTCCAGCGTTATCTGTTCATGTGCTTATCCTTGCAGCTCTGTGAGTGCAACAGAGCTTGCTCAGTGCACCTGGGTGAAGTCTGAACCCTGTGCACTCTCCCGCCGGATACCTTCTGCCACCACCTAGCAGTGGTCTTACCATCTACCGCACAGTGGACCCCGAGCTGTGAACGCACTTTATTTATAATTTTATTTAGTGCGTTCCACCACTCCTAACATTGAGCGCATGCCAAGTCGTGTTTGGAGAGCCTCTGATGTGCCTAAATAGTGGAAACCCCCACAAGTGACACCATTTTGGAAACTAGATCCCTCAGGGAACTTATCTACATGTTTAGTGAGCACCTTGAACCCCCAGGTTCTTCGCAGAATTTTATAACATTGGGCCATGAAAATAAAAAAAAGTCACATTTTCACCCAAAAAAGGTTTTGTAGCACCAAATTTTGCATTTTCACAAGAGTAACAGTAGACATTGAACAGTACAATTTGTTGGTCAAATTCTCCTGACTGGGATGATACTGCATATATCAGGGTAAACTACTATTTGGGCTCACGGCTGGGCTGAGAAAAGGAGTGGCGTTTTGGAACTAGACTTTGATGGAATGGTCTTCTGGTGTCATGTCTCGTTTGGAGAGCCCTTGATGTGCTTAAAAAGTGAAAAAACACACAATTGACACCATTTTGGAAGTTAGACCCCTAAAGAAATGTATCTATATGTGTGGTGAGCACCTTGAACCCCAAGCTGATTTACAGAATTTTACAAGGTAGAGCGAAAAAAAAAAAAATTTCCACAAAAATTGAATTTTAGCCCCAATTTTGCATTTTCACTAGAGTTGAGCGAAATAGGTCGGTCAAATTCAAAAATCACCGACTTTAGCTAAACCCGACCATAGCGTGAGGTCGCCGAGCGCCAAAGTCACGCTTCAAATAATGCTTTCAGCGCCTTTTCTCAGCCAATGATGGAGGACGCACACTGTGGGCAACGAGATGACATGGGCAGCGGCCACTACCATCTTGGAGAAGGGCATTGAAGTGATTGGCTGGCTTTGTGTGGTGTCACAGTGGCTATAAAAGGCTGTAACCGCCATCTTACTTCTGCCGATCTTAGAATAGGAAGAGGTGCTGCTGCTGATTCTGAATAAGGGAGAGCGTTAGGCAGGGAAGAAGAAAAAAAAATTGCTTCTGCTGATAGCGCTTTTCACTGTACAGTTAGTGTGCAGTGAAGGGGGAGGATTTTTGTTGTGTGCAGCAGCGCTGGTGGTGATTAGGCTGCCTTTTAAGGCTACCTGATAGCTGCATTGCTGTGTGCACACTGCTGTTCAAACTGCTTTTTTCAAAGCACTCCAACTTTTATTATTTTGTTCTGGTGAGTTACCGAGCGTTCATTTTTTCACACACCGTATAGCGGTGTACGCTCCTCACACACTACCGTGTACTGACTGGTATCACAGACAAATACAAGCTGTGTGTGACTCTGGAAAAACAAACCGAGGAGATTTTCCATTTTTCCAGACCTACACCGTCTCTAGTGGTCCGCTTTTCAGACAGTTTTGTATATCTGCTGTTTGATTATGCTCAAAACTAAACAGAGACAGCGTGTGTCACTCCGTATAAAAACAGACGGAGATTGACAGTTTTCCATACAGACACAGTATAGAGCTGTTCAATTCTCAAACAGTATTGTATGTCTGCCGTTCACATTACAGTCACATCTATACAGAGTCAACGTCTGTGTGTGACACTCCATAAATACATATATATTGTTAGTTACACAAAAAACGTATACAGCTGTACACTTCTGATACAGTTCCGTATATCTGCTTGTTGGATTGCGGTCAAATACATACTGGGAGAGCGACAGTGACTAACAAAATATATACGTAGATTTAATTTTTTTAATACACCTTACACAGCTGGACGCTCCTCATACATTACCATCTCTCTGCTGGTATTTTTGGTACATTTTCCCAAACATGAGGAAGTATGGTGGAAGAGGCCGTTGATGTGGGCAGGGGGGCGCAGCTGGTACTGATGGTGGTGGTGCATCGGCTGGTTCTGGCAAAAGCACAATAGCAGCTAAGGCAGGAGGTGTGGAGCCTGCGTCATCATCTGGCCCAAGAAGGCCAGTAAGGTTTCCTTTTCTTGGAGTAGGAAAACCGCTTTTAAAGCCGGAGCATCAGGAATAGGTTTTGGCGTACATTGCCGAAACATCCACCAGCTCTATTGCCTCCTCTTCTGAACGTTCAAAAGCTGCAAGCACGAAGTCATCAGTGCAGGGTTCTGGTCATAAAAAACCCCTTTCCTTGTGTCCCTCACCCCCACCAAAAGTTAAGGATGCGGCAGCCCACACTTCAGATTACTCTAAGGAGCTCTTTTCACATATCATGCCTGGGTTATCCAGTCAAATCCTGAATTCCCCAGTCCAAGATGAATCTGACATGGAGTGCACTGATGCACAGCCACTGCTAGATGATTCTGCTGGTACATTGACCCAGAGCACTACATTGCCCTCATAGTCTACTGAGCCAGAATCTGACCCTGATGAAACTCAGGTGCCCCTTCCCGGATACTATACCACCTTACATCGTGACACAGAGGAAGGTAAAGAGGAAGGTGCAGATGTGTTGTGAGTTCATTTTCCCCTTCGTCACTGAGGTCTGGTGAACTCCCTATTCTGGTGAAGGAAGGTAATGAGCCTGATTATCAGGCACCTTAACCTGATGAGGATGACTGGCTGAGTGGAGTCACGGACTGGATATAAGGCTGCCGACGCCCTTCTGCCCTGCGGGTGATTTCTCTGTGGACTTCTAGGACACCAGTCTGATTCCTGCTCCTCTAAGCTAAGTTTTTCTGCTTTACCTGTTTGCATTAGTGTTTTGTTTTTGTTTTCCTTGCTTTTCTGGATTCTGCCATTCCCTGCTGGGGTGAGCTGAATCTCCTTTTGCCTGTAGTTCTGTCTTCAGAATATTCCTGAGTACTGACATAGCTTTTTTGAAGCCTAGCGTCTTCAGGGCCTTTTTCACTGTCAGTCTGTTGGCTCTTATTTTCATAGGGTTTTTCATGGATTGCAGACGACAGCCTTCCTGTCCTTTTCTATCTAGCTAGATTGGGCCCCGTCTATGCTCAGTCTATCTTTCTGTCTGTGTTAGTGTTTTCATCTTGCTTCACCGTCATTATATGTTGGGGGCTGCCTATTGCTTTGGGGTCTGCTCTGGGGCAGTTTAGTTTTCCCCTTTCTTTCTTTAGGCCTAGCTATTTCTCCGGCTGTGATCGAGGGGTCTAGGGCATCGTAGGAACCCCCCACGGCTACTGCTAGTTGTGTTGATAGGTTCAAGGGTCTGCAATCCGATAGCTGCCAACTTCTCTGGTTTTCTGGACTTAGCTAGCATTTCTGTTTTTGCCTCCTACGGTGACTCAATCATAACAGAATCACCAGCCATACTGCAGATCCTAGGGTACTCAATAGCAGGAAAGAATTGTGTTTAAAAAAAAAAAAAAAGTGTGTATATTCTTTCCTCTATATCTCTGAGGCCGTATGGGGAATTTTTTTTTCTCTCAATGGAGATAAAGCAATTGTCTGATCGTGTGGAGCAGCTCGCTGCGGAAGTGCGGGGAATTTCCGCCTACCTTGCTCGTTCGCATGCTGTTGAACCAAAGATCCCTACACCTGATGTATTTTTTGGGGATCGATCTAAATTTTTGAGTTTCAAAAATAATTGTAAATTATTTTTTGCCTTGAAGCCTAATTCGTCAGGGAGCTCCGCGCAGCAGGTTAAAATTGTCATCTCTTTGCTGCGTGGCGATCCCCAGGATTGGGCGTTTTCTTTGAAACCAGATGATCCTATTCTGACTAATGTGAATGCATTCTTTCAAGCTTTGGGGTTGTTGTATGACGAACCTAATGCTATTGATCAGGCTGAAAAGACCCTGTTGACATTGAACCAGGGTCGAGATTCTGCAGAGTTGTACTGTCAAAAGTTCCGAAAGTGGGCGGTCCTTACTACCTGGAATGATAATGCCTTGGCTGCTCTCTTTCGGAAGGGTTTGTCAGAAGCCGTAAAAGATACTATGGTGGGATTTCCTGTTCCCTCTGGTCTGGACGATTCTATGTCATTAGCCATTCAGGTTGATCGGCGTTTACGTGAACGCAGGATTGCACGAGAGGTGTTGCCACCGGTTGAACAGACATCTGAACCTATGCAATGTGATAGAGTTTTGCCTAAGGCGCAACGTCAGGAGTTCAGAAGGCGTAATAAGCTGTGTTTTTTCTGTGGAGATGCCTCGCATATTATTTCTGTTTGTCCTAAACGAGAGAAACGCTTTGCACACACGTTTTCTGTTGGTGGTGTTCAACCTAAGTTTCTTCTGGCAATTACTCTGATCTGCTCCCTGTCCACATTTTCCGCCAAGGCTTTTGTGGATTCGGGAGCAGCGCCAAACCTAATGGACTTGGATTTTGCTAAACGTTGTGGATTTCCGATGACACCTCTGCAGACGCCTATCCCTTTGAGGGGGATTGATGCTACTCCTTTGGCTAAAAATAAACCTCAGTTTTGGACCCAGGTGGTCATGCGGGTCGCCCCAGACCATCAAGAAAATTGCAGATTTTTGGTGTTGCATGGTCTGCATGATGCCGTTGTTCTGGGGTTTCCCTGGTTGCAAATTCATAATCCAGTTTTGGATTGGAAATCTGTGTCTGTGGTGAGTTGGGGTTGTCGGTGTACCTTTAGTGAGGCTCTGGTTTTTTCCACCTCTCCTCAGTCGCATGATGTTCCTGACTATTTGGCGGACTTTTATGATGTATTTAGTGAGAATGAGTCTGCGTCCTTGCCTCCTCATAGGAGTTATGACTGTGCAATTGAACTAAGCCCGGGGTGCAAATTTCCCAAGGGTCGGCTCTTCAATTTATCTGTACCCGAGCACGAGGCTATGCGGTCCTATATTAAGGAGGCGTTGGAGACGGGTCATATTAGACCATCCTCTTCACCCTTAGGTGCCGGGTTTTTTTTTGTGGCCAAAAAGGATGGTTCTTTAAGGCCTTGTATTGATTATCGTGCCCTCAATAAAATTACTATTAAATATCAGTATCCGTTACCCCTGATTTCGGATCTATTCTCTAGAGTTAGAGGTGCTTGCTGGTTTACCAAGCTTGACCTCAGGGGGGCGTATAATCTTATCCGCATTAAGCAGGGGGATGAATGGAAGACGGCGTTTAATACTCCGGAGGGACATTTTGAGTACCTGGTGATGCCTTTTGGGCTCACTAATGCCCCTTCTGTCTTCCAGTGCTTCATGAACGATATTTTCCGAGACTTTGTCGATAAATTTTTGATTATCTATCTGGATGATATTTTGATCTTCTCCAAGGATTGGGATTCTCATGTGGAACATATTCGGACTGTGTTCCGGATCTTGAGGGAGAATTCCCTGTATGTCAAAGGATCGAAATGCCTTTTTGGAGTACAGAGGATTTCATTTTTGGGATTTATTTTGTCTCCGTCAACTATTGAAATGGACCCGGCCAAGGTACAGGCCATTTATGATTGGGTTCAGCCCACTTCTTTGAAGGCCCTCCAGAAGTTTTTGGGTTTTGCTAATTTTTATCGGAAATTTATAGCAAAATTTTCTAGTATTGCCAAGCCATTGACTGATCTGACTAAGAAGGGTGCTGATGTGTTGAATTGGTCTCCGGAGGCTGTTGCTTCCTTTCAGGAGCTGAAGCGAAGATTTACCTCCGACCCGGTTTTGCGGCAACCTGATGTCTCACTCCCGTTCCAGGTAGAGGTGGATGCTTCTGAGATTGGTGCAGGAGCTGTTTTGTCCCAAAAGGATCCTGTAACAGCTAAAATGAATCCCTGTGCTTTCTTTTCCCGAAAGTTCTCTCCATCTGAACGTAACTATGATGTGGGAAATCGGGAACTGTTGGCCATGAAATGGGCATTTGAGGAGTGGAGACATTGGTTGGAGGGAGCTAAACTTCAAGTTGTGTTCCTCACTGACCACAAGAATTTGATTTACCTAGAGTCGGCTAAACGCTTGAACCCTAGACAGGCTAGGTGGGCCTTGTTTTTTACGCGTTTTGATTTTGTGGTCTCTTTTCTTCCTGGAACTAAAAATGTCAAGGCAGACGCCCTCTCTAGGAGTTTCTTTGCTGATTCTCCTGTGGTGACCAAGCCTGCTACCATCTTAGGCGAAGGGGTAGTTCTTTCTGCCATCTCGCCCGATTTGAGACTTGCTCTGCAAGAGTTCCAGGAAGACAAACCTGAGCGTTGTCCCAGTGGAAAGTTGTATGTTCCTGACCAGTGGAAGAAGAGAGTGATGTCTGAAGTTCATTGCTCTGCATTGGCTGGTCATCCAGGTATTTTTGGTACTAGAGATCTGGTGAGTCGCTCTTTTTGGTGGCCCACCTTGTCTCATGATGTCAGGAATTTTGTGCAGTCCAGTGGGACTTGCTCCCGGTCTAAATCTTGTTCTCGCTCTAGTGGGTTGTTGATGCCTTTGCCTGTCCCCAGGAGGCCATGGACCCATATTTCAATGGATTTCATCTCTGATATGCCGGTCTCTCAAAGAATGACTGTTATTTGGGTGATTTGTGATAGGTTCTCTAAGATGGTTCATCTTGTACCACTCCCTAAGTTGCCATCTTCCTCTGAGTTGGTGCCCCTGTTTTTGCAACAGGTGGTTCGCTTACACTGGATTCCTGAGAACATTGTATCTGACAGAGGAGTTCAGTTTGTGTCTAGATTTTGGAGGACTTTCTGTTCCAAGCTGGGAATTCAGTTGTCCTTCTCCTCTGCTTTTCACCCTCAGACCAATGGGCAGACAGAGAGAACAAACCAGACCTTGGAGTCGTATTTGAGATGTTTTATTTCTGCTGATCAGGATGATTGGGTTTCATTTTTGCCCTTGGCCGAATTTGCTTTAAATAATAGAGCTAGTTCTGCCACTTTGAAGTCACCTTTTTTTTGTAACTTTGGGTTTCATCCTCGATTTTCTTCAGGGCAGGTGGAGCCTTTTGCCTGCCCAGGTGTTGACACTGTGGTGGAGAGAATGCACCAGATCTGGTACCAAGTGGTGGATAAGTTATCTCTCTCCCAGGAAAAGGCCCAGCGGTTTTCCAATCGACATAGGACCATTGGTCCCCAGTTTAAGGTTGGTGATATGGTGTGGTTATCATCAAAAAATATTGCTATGAAGGTGGCTTCTCCTAAGTTTAAGCCTAGATTTATTGGACCTTACAAGATTTTGGAGATTATTAATCCGGTCTCTTTCCGTTTGGCTCTTCCTGTCACATTTAAAATCCATAATGTGTTCCATAAGTCCTTGTTGAAGAGGTTTGTTGAACCAGTTGTTCCTGGGGTGGCACCTCCGGACCCTGTATTGGTTGAAGGTAACATGGAATATGAGGTAAAGAAAATACTGGATTCCCGTCTGGCTAGACGGAGACTCCAGTATTTGGTTAAGTGGAAGGGTTATGGTCAGGAGGATAAATCCTGGGTCTCTGCCTCTGATATTCATGCCAAAAGATTGGTGCGTGCCTTTCATCGGGCTCACCCTGATGGCGTGGTTGAGGGTTCGGTGACCCCTCCTCAAGGGGGAGGTACTGTTGTGAGTTCATTTTCCCCTTCGTCACTGAGGTCTGGTGAACTCCCTATTCTGGTGAAGGAAGGTAATGAGCCTGATTATCAGGCACCTGAACCTGATGAGGATGACTGGCTGAGTGGAGTCACGGACTGGATATAAGGCTGCCGACGCCCTTCTGCCCTGCGGGTGATTTCTCTGTGGACTTCTAGGACACCAGTCTGATTCCTGCTCCTCTAAGCTAAGTTTTTCTGCTTTTCCTGTTTGCATTAGTGTTTTGTTTTTGTTTTCCTTGCTTTTCTGGATTCTGCCATTCCCTGCTGGGGTGAGCTGAATCTCCTTTTGCCTGTAGCTCTGTCTTCAGAATATTCCTGAGTACTGACATAGCTTTTTTGAAGCCTAGCGTCTTCATGGCCTTTTTCACTGTCAGTCTGTTGGCTCTTATTTTCATAGGGTTTTTCATGGATTGCAGACAGCAGCCTTCCTGTCCTTTTCTAGCTAGATTGGGCCCTGTCTATGCTCAGTCTATCTTTCTGCCTGTGTTAGTGTTTTCATCTTGCTTCACCGTCATTATATGTTGGGGGCTGCCTATTGCTTTGGGGTCTGCTCTGGGGCAGTTTAGTTTTCCCCTTTCTTTCTTTAGGCCTAGCTATTTCTCCGGCTGTGATCGAGGGGTCTAGGGCATCGTAGGAACCCCCCACGGCTACTGCTAGTTGTGTTGATAGGTTCAGGGGTCTGCAATCCGATAGCTGCCAACTTCTCTGGTTTTCTGGACTTAGCTAGCATTTCTGTTTTTACCTCCTACGGTGACTCAATCATAACACAGATGACTTTGAAGAGGAGGTGAAGGATGACCCATTTCTTGACCCGGATTGGCATCCATTGGGGGAGGAGGGTGGCGCTGGCAATAGTTCAGATAAGGAGAAGTATCCGCAGCAGACATTGACATCACTGCAGTGGATATCTGGCAGGCCCGTAGCTGTCCAAAAACGTGGACCAAAAACTAAAAGAGTTGCAGGACAGCTTGGCCAGATGGTCAACTTAGCACAGCGTGCAAGGCCAGAAAATGTATACCATAGTAGGAAGAGTGCAGTGTGGCACTTCTTTGTCCAAAATCCTACTGATGAGGCAAAGGTTACCTGTAAGAAGTGCGGAAGGACCTTTAGCTGAGGTAAACAACTCAGAAATTTGAATTACGGTTGCATGCTTAGACATTTAATCAACATGCACTTGCAAGTGTGGATGGACTACAAAACCTCAGGTAGCACATGTGCACCTGCTTCAACTGAAGGTAGCCAGCAACGCTCCATCGCTTCCCCCACTGTAGACCACCACCACCGTTAAGAACACCACCAGCACTAAATGTTGAGGTGTCGTCACAAGGCCAAAGCACTCAGGCAATCACAGTGGTTTTGCAACACAACACTGAATCTAGACCATCACCACCAATACCATCACCAACCCCATCTCACTCCGTCCGGTCCACCGCTATTTCCCCCATATGCAGCTCTCCAGTCCAGCCAGTGTTCGTGTTTGTAATACGTGTGGCACACGTGTGCTGCATCAGTACCACACGGATGGGTGCCAGAGAAAAGCCGGGAAG
Organism: Dendrobates tinctorius; assembly: GCF_039654945.1. Classification (NCBI taxonomy): domain Eukaryota; kingdom Metazoa; phylum Chordata; class Amphibia; order Anura; family Dendrobatidae; genus Dendrobates; species Dendrobates tinctorius. The sequence continues at coordinate 9,908,453 of NW_027361795.1, read as the reverse complement.
TGGGAAGGGCAAGTGGAAATCGAATAGATGTGCCTTTTCTGGGCAGCAGCGGGCTGCTATTTTTAGGCTGGGGGGGTCAATATCCATGGCCCCTTACCAGCCTGAGAATACCAGCACCCAGCTGTGAGCTTTAGCAAGGCTGGCTGTTAAAAAGGGGGGGACCCCACATTTTTAAATTAATTATTTAAATAATTAAAAAAACAAACAGCATGGGGATCCCTCTATTCTTGATAACCAGCCTTGCTAAAGCTGACAGCTGAGGGTTGCAGCCCCCTGCTCTGAGTTTTGCCTGGCTGGTTACAGAAAATGCAGGGGAAGCCATGCCTTTTTTCCATTTATTTATTTATAGCGCAGGTGGCGACTGATGAATACCCCCATCAGCCACTCCTGCTGTCACTCTTATTAGCAGCAGCAGGGGAAAGCTAATGGGAGTAATAGTCTCTTCAGCTGCCGCCTGCTGTCTCTTTTATTAATTAAATATACCTCTCATCATTCTCCCCTGCTCGTGCCGATCACCGGCAGAGCAAGGACGAATGATGAGAGCCGTGTTCCCCACCCGGTGTCGGGGAACAGCGCTTACTGTAACGCTTCTTCCCCGGCGCCGATGCATGTCACATGGATGACATTCATGTGTGTTATGCATATGCATGTGTGTGGGATGTTTTGTGGCCTGTGCTGACATTAAAAACGAACATTTCAGCGTGTTCTGCCCACGGACACATGGTTCATGGAAAAACATTGACGTGCACAGACCCATTCACTTGAATAGGCAAATAGCGTTCTGCTCCTCCCTAGTCTCTCTGCTTGGCTGAGTAGTACTGTACAGTCACATATGGGGTATTGCCACATTCAGTAGAAATTGTGGGACAAATTTTGGTGCCATGTTTACCCACTTCTTGTGTGAAAATGTAAGATATTTGGCTAAAACAAAATTTTGATGGTATAAATGTAGTTATTTTGTCTTCACTTCCCAATGGTATAAAACTCTGTGACTCACTCATGGTGTCAATATGATCACTGCACCTCTGGATGAATTCATTGAGATGTGTAGCTCATAAAATGGGGTCACTTATAGGGGAATTCTGCTGTTCTGGCACCTCATAGGCTCTTCCAGTGGGTCATGGCACATGCAAACCATAACAGTATAAGCGGGCGCTCCTTGCCTTTCTGAGCTTTGCGCTGTGCCTGAAAAATATTTCCTGATTACATGTAGGGTATTGGCACACTCAGGAAAAATGGACCTCAGTTTCTTGTAATAAAATTTCCTATTAGCATTACAAACTTGGGGCTAAAACAACATTTAGTGGTAAAAATGTAATTTATTCTTTCTTCACCTCTCAGTTGTATAAAATTCTGTGAGGCACATGTGGTGTTAATATGATCACTGCACTCCTATATGAATTCATTGGGGAGTGTAGTTTGTAAAATGAGTTTACATATAGAGGATTTCTGTTGTTCTGGCACCTCAGGGGCTCTGCCAATGTGATATGGCACCCTCAAACCATTCCAGCAAAATCTGAACTTCAATATGGAGCCTTTTCCCTTCTGAGCTTTGCACTGTGCCTCAACAGTAATATTCCCCTACATATGAGGCATCTGTGTACTCAAGAGAAGTTGCACAACAACTTTTGGGGTCAAATTTCTCCTGTTACCCTTGGAAAAAATAAAAAAATTGAGGGCGAAAAGATTATTTTTGTGGAAAAAAATGATGTTGCGCCCAAACAGCGGTTTACCTGCACATATGGGGTATCAGCATACTCAGGACAAATTGCACAACAACTTTTGGTGTCCAATTTCTCCTATATTACCCTTGGTAAAAAAAAAAAAATTGGATCTGAAGTAAATTTTTGTGAAAAAAGTTAAATGCTCATTTTTTAAAACATTCCAAAACTTCCTGTGAAGCACCTGAAGGGTTAATAATCTTCTTGAATGTGGTTTTGAGCACCTTGAGGGGTGCAGTTTTCAGAATGGTGTAACTTTTGGGTATTTTCTATCATATAGACCCCTCAAACTGACTTCAAATGGTGTTGTAACAATGAGAAATCACTGTTTAACTTTTAACCCTTATAACTTCCTGACAAAAAAAAACAATTGGTTACAAAATTGTGCTGATGTAAAGTAGACATGTGGGAAATGTTACTTAAGTATTTTGTGTGACATATCTCTGTGATTTAAGGGCATGAAAATTCCAATTTGGAAAATTGTGAAATTTTCAAAATTTTCGCCAAATTTCCATTTTTTCCGCAAATAAATGCAAGTCATATCAAATAAATTTTGCCATTATCATGAAGTACAATATGTCGTGAGAGAACATTCTCAAAATCACTGGGATCCATTGAAGCATTCCAGAGTTGTTACCTCATAAAGGGACAGTGGTCAAAATTGTAAAAATTGACCCGGTCATTAATATGCAAACCGCCCTTGGGGGTAAAGGTATGTGTGAAGAAAAAAGGGCACCGAATTTCAGGAAAAGAACATCTCGACAACCATTAAGCATGGGAGTAAATCAACTTTTCATGGGCAGAGGAAAAAATGGATTAAAATTAAATTTCAACAAATTCTTCATGTAAACATAACTCCATCTGTGAAAAAAAGCTGAAGTTGAGAAATAGAATGGCTTCTACAAATGGATAATGATCCTAACCACACATCAAAATCCACAACAAACTACCTCAAGAGGTGCAAGCTGAAGGTTTTACAATGACCCTCACAGTCCCCTGATCTTAACATCATTGAAAATCTGTGGCTAGGCCTCAAAATAGCAGTGCATAAAAGACGACCCAGGAATCTCACAGAACTGGAAGAATGGATGAAAATCCCTCAAACAAGAATTGAAATACTTTTGTCTGTCTACAAACAGTGTTTACATGTTGTTAAACTTTCAAAAGGGGTGCTACTAGCTACTAACCATGCACGGTGCCCAAACTTTTGCATCAGCTTATTTTCCACTTTTTCAATTTTTAAAAAGTTAAAGATTAAAGAAAATATATATTTTTTTTTGCCTAAAATACAAATAAAATGTTTCATGTTGAACTTTAGGCCTTTTAGAGATCATTTCATTTCCAACTTGCTTAAATGTTCACAATAACAGTAATTTTGACCAGTGGTGCCCAAATCTTTACATGCCACTGTACGCTATGGAGTGGAGTGATTGCAGCGTGTTTACTGTGTAGTGAGCGGCAGCTGTAACCGCTCCCTGCACCGCCCCAGTGACTGGAATCCAGAGGATAGGTAGGATTTAAGTTCAATTTCTTGCAGCTGCTGCTTCAGTAAAGCAGCATAATATGATTGTAATGCTATTTACCTGCTGATTAACCCTATTTCTATGGTAAAAAGTGGATCGCTCACCATGGCAGTGGGGAATACGCGGTACCTGGCCAGTGTCTTAAAGGGATGTGTCACAGTGGCAGCAGTGACCCGGTCCGTTCCCTGGGCGTCCTATAAAAGGGAAAATATTTACAGGGGAAAAATAAAGAGTTTGTAAAGTAGTGTTCGTGACGCCACCTGTGGTTTCTGGTCAGAGGTGACCAACGCTGCAGTGCAGATCCTCTGACACTGATGATAATGCAGCAGAGTTGGTATCGCTCTCCACAGGCAGATCTTGGTCCCAGAGCAGTTGTAATAGAAAAGATGTTGTATGGATGTAGCAGAGTTGGATAGGTGATGCAGAAATAATTAGAGGACACAGCTGGGTGCAGTTCCAAAGGTTTACTCACAGTTCTGGTGCACACAGATGCCCGCTTGGTACTGCATCCTCCAGGTGAGGGGTCCAGTCAACGACCAGGTAGATCAGGATCCACCTTCCCAGGACTCCCTTCAGTATGTGCCTTTCCTGGCCATCTCACTGTGCTGGCTTTCCTACTCCTCTTCCTCCCCAACACCTCACAGTCAGTGTCCCAGACTAGCAGCCGCGGACCTTGTCTGGTAATATCCTTGTTGCGTTCCCTTGCTCACTTATGGCTGCCTTTCTGGAGAAGATAACTGCAGCTTGTGGCTAAAGTACCTAAAGGTGCCTCTACCTCCGGCTTGCTAGTTGAGTCTGATGATATCTCCACTAGGCCAGGGGGCCAGTACCCCACTGCGACCTGATCCCTCCATCTGACATCAGCCGGCGTGGAACAAGCCCCACGGACAGTATGGTTGCTGTACCATGCCTCTAGGATCCCTTCCCTCTTCAGGGAGCCTCCTTCAGTCTCTTTCCTTTCAGCAGCTCCTCTCACCAGGAGCTGCCTCACACACGTCCTTCCAATTCCTCCCCTCCGGTAAGACTCCTCTCCTAACTCAACTCTCCCACTCGCAACCTACTAGCTCCACCCACCTCCCAACACCTTTACTACCCAGGCAGGGTTGAGATCATCCTCCCATAGGGTACATCCAGGGTGCCCTGCTGCTATAGGGTATGTGTTGGGTGCAGGTGTTAGAGTGCTGTGAGGTGCCCCCTCTGGGTGTGGTGCAGTACATCTGTGGCGACTGAACCCTCAGGGGCACCACAATAGCATTTATAGAAATGACAAATTCCCTTTGCCATAATTCTAACATCCCGAATTCTTTATATTTTGTTAAGAACACTTTAGTGCACCAAAGTCCATTTCTACAATTGAAAATTTAAGTTTAAACATAAAATTGTATAACAGTGCAAGGGAAAGTTGATGTCCAAGGGAGATTCAGCAATTCACTGCATAGACGGTTGAAAATGTGGAAGGGCATGCAGCAAATAGCCCCTTTAAGGGAATCTGTCAGTAAGATGAATCCTCATTAAACCACATATAGGCATCCAGATATTTGAAAGCCAAATCCAAGAACACCTTTATCTCTCCTATCTATTGCATTCCTGAAAAATCTGCATTTTAATTCACATGCAAATGAGCCACTAAGTGCATTGGGCGTGACCGTGCACTTCCTGAGCCTCTGCCTGCACAGATTGTTTCCTCACTCAGCACAAGCCTCAATTAGTTTCAGACTCCTCAAAGACTGAGATACCAAACACTCGCATTATGCTAGTCTTGCTAGAGTACAAGGTGTATGGCCATTTCATGAATTCAACTGTGTGTCCTTGGACCGTGCCAGAAATGCAAATAGAATTTTAATGAATTGATCAGATGGGAGTGATCATGCCCATCTCACCCCAGCTCCTTACCTGCTCCCGCCAATTTTGGCGGAGCTGACGCAAACTGGCATGAAAATACCAAAAATCACTAAATTGTTGTGCAAAGCTTTTGCGACTTTTCAAAGCTTTGACGCCACTTTTCTGGAGTAAATATCTAGATGACCTGGTCCCAATATGTTTATTTCATCATTTATTGATCTGAAAATATTCTAGTCCTCTTCCTCTCTGAAGAGACAATTTGCATAATTGATCTGAAAAGAAATGTTTATATTAAAACATTGGACTGGTGATGATGACAGCAGCAAATCCTATCAACATCAGTGGCAAAAGTTGCATTTAGGGTATGTGCACACGATGCAAATTTGCCTGCAGAATTTTCTGCACGGAATCTGCATCTCTTGACAGAAAGCGCAAGTTAAAATCCGCACCTTTTTTTGCGGATTTTGTGCATTTTTGTGTGGATTCTTTGCGGATTGGCATGCGTTTTTAGCCCTGCGGATTTCATTAATGGAATGGGTGTAAGAACTGACATGCTGCCCAAAATAAACAGCTGTGGATTACGTGCGGAATTTTCCGCAGCATGTGCACAGCCTTTTTTTTTTCCTATTGAATTACATAGGGTTGGTCACACACTTGCTGATCTGCAGTGAATCCGCGTGGAAAATCCTCTGTGGATCTGCAGCAAATCTGCAACGTGTGCACATACCCTTATGAGGGAATTGAGACAGCGGTGGGCTGACAGCTATCTTGTGTGCATGCTTACCTTAACCTGTCAGCTGATACATGCTAGCCAAACCGTGGGCAGCAGGTATCAGCCATTGACTGTAGTGTTCCGCACTGTGCACTAGCCATACATGTGGGTCCCCGGTAGCTTCTCCGCATTCGCTGACAGTGACTGATAAGCCTCTGCCTACATGCGTGTCAGTCACTGTCAGCAGGCAGGGATAAACCCCTGGGAACCCACCTGTACGACTACACACAAGCTTGATCCCATATGGACATTAAAAGTATGTTTTTCTCTGAAACTCCAGCCAATGGCTGATACATGCTGCCCACGGTATCATCTGTCACATTCTCTTTAAGATCTTGGGCCTTGATCCATGTACAAAGATATTGAAATAATAATTGATTCATAACAGATACTGTATGTCTACCGCAAACTATCCAGACTTTGAGCTAGTGATACTGGCATGTCTTGGTGTCAATCCAAAAACAGAAGGCAAATTCTGTATCTGTGCTGATCTTTTATTTTTTTTTGTATACATCCCCTCTTTTTTGTCGCTGTGAGTCAGATGCATGCTGATGCTGATTCAACATTTGTTAAGTATGGGGTAGTTTTTATGAGGAAGTTTGTGAATGAATGCTTGCCCAATAACCTGAGTTCTTAAAGGGAAAACACTCTTTTCAATAATTCCTTAGCGCAATTGTATATGATACATGATAAGGAAATATTCTATGCTGTGAATATCTTGTTGCACAATTTGGAATTCACAAGAATAGTTTATGATACAAAAATACCAATGAAATATATTTTATGTTCAATTTAACTTTTATTAACTTCTACAATCAGAAACCTAGATAAGAGAAAAAAGTGAATGTTAAAAATGGTTGCTTTGGTCATTGTGAGGATGCAAAAATGTGCTATGCTTTATACTATTATTCTTTTATTTTTTGCTGCATGAAATTACCAATGTCAGCAAACAGAAAGAAACAGCAAAACAGCATTAAAGCAAAGTCTACTCACTGGTGGAGATACGGATGTCTGAAATCCGGGCGTCTGGGTGATATTCAAAACAGTAAATCCGGTGCTTGCATGACACTACATGTAGTATAAAGCCAAAAAATGAAGAAAAATGCAGCACTCGTGGAATCCGTTAAAAAACCATAGTCCTTTATTGAATTAGTTGGACAAGGTCAGCATGAGGGCTAGGTACGTGAGCAACATGCAGGGGAAAAAGACTACAGCTGTTTCGCGTTACACACGCTTCAACAGGTCCAGATGCATCAATTACAACGTCATATCCTTTTATAAGGCTTGTAATAAAAAAATTAGCATACAAAAATTTACATATTCAAATTAAAAACAGCAATGAATGCAAAATTTTTTTTAAAAACAGTGCAAAAAATACATCCAATTTTCTGATTGTAAGTTACCAACAAATATATTAAAGCATATTATAGGAACACAGAATAATCTAATCTATCATTTAACCCCAAAACTCCTTGTGCATTGGTTTTGATAATCCTCCTTGCTTCATTATTATTGCAACGTGAAGCAAGGTTGGGGTTAAATGATAGATTAGATTATTCTGTGTTCCTATAATATTGCTTTAATCTATTTGTTGATAACTTACAATCAGAAAATTGGATGTATTTTTTGCATTGTTTTTTAAAAAATTTTTTTGCATTCATTGCTGTTTTTAATTTGAATATGTAAATGTTGTATGGTAATTTTTTGAATACAAGCCTTATAAAAGGATACGACGTTTTAATTGATGCATCTGGACCTGTTGAAGCATGTATAACGCGAAACAGCTGTAGTCTTTCTCCCTGCATGTTGCTCATATACCTAGCCCTCATGCTGACCTTGTCCAACTAATTCAATAAAGGACTATGGTCTTTTTTAACGGATTCCACGAATGCTGCATTTTTCTTCATTTTTTGGCTTTAAATTACCGATGTCAGATCTGATTATATACAATGTGGTGTTTTTCCAACTGCATTTAAATATCTAAATTTTCATCTTATATATTAATTATTATTTCTCTAGTATTTGTTAAAACTATTTAGATGCTAAAGGATACCAACCTCAATCAATATAATCAATCCCTGAACAACCAGGCCTAAGGGTATGTGCACACGTTCAGTAGTTGCAGCAGAAAAATCTTTTGCAAATACTGAAGTGTTGGCAGGAAAACCATTGCATAAAATATGTGTGACTTTTCTACATTTTAGACATGCTTTTGAAGCTTTCCCCCCTTCATTTTTCATAGGTGAAAAATGCTGCAAAAAAGCTGAAAGGATTGACATGCTGCAGATGTGGAACTGCTTCCATTCTACAAGGCATAAGAAGCAACATGTGCATGAGCAGGGATGGCGTCAGCACCCAGGCAAGTGCCAGGGCCCTGAGCAGGTGGGGGGGCCCCATTCGCTCTTCAAGAAACTGGTGCTCTATGGTGACCCGATGCCAGTGCTGGTGCACCTCCTCCCTTGCTCAGGGCCCTGACACTTGCTTACTTACCTCTCCCTGCTCCACCGCTGCGGCGTCTTCTGACTGTGATGCTCAGGTCAGAGGGTGCAATGACGTAACATCTGTGCACCCTCTGCCTGTACAGTCACAGTGCAGAGAGCAGGAAGACGGTGACGCTGAGGAGTCCGGAGCAGAGCAGCGTTCAGCGAGGAGAGGTGAGTATTTCATTCTATCTTTTTATGTTTGGAGCAATATATGGGGTACATCATATGGGGCCCTTTATATATGGAGCATTATATGGGGCCCAACATACACTGGAGCATCATATATAGCAACTATTATATATGGAGTATTATATGGGACCCATCATACACTGGAGCATCATATATGGGACCCATAATATTTGGAGCATCATATGGGGCCCATCATATATGGGGCATCATATGGGGCCTATTCTGTATGGAGCATTAAATGGGGACCATTCTGTATGAAGCAATATATGGGGTCCATCATATACTGTATGGAGCATTATATGGGACTCATTATACTGTATGGAGCAATACATGAGGCTCATTATACTGTATGAAACCCATCCTATATGGAGCATTATATGGGCCCATCATATATGGAGCAATATATGGGGTCCATCATCTACTGGAGGATTATATGGAACTCATTCTATATGGAGCATTATATGCGGCCCATCATATACTGTATGGAACATTATATAGGACCCATTATGTGTGAGCAATATATGGGGATCATTATTCTTTATGGAGCATTATATGGGGCCCATTATAATGTTTGGAGCAATATATGGGTCCTATTATATATTGTATGTAGCATTATATGGGGCTCATTATACTGTATGGACATTACATGGTGCTTATTCTGTATGGAGCATTACATGGTGCGCATTATTCTGTATGGAGCATTATTGTGACATCCGCATGCAAGTCTGGGCTGCAGTAAGACAGCACCCCGAGCAACCTTGATACCCTTTACTCTTATACAGAGATCTGGATTTACAGCAGAGCCCAGGAGGCACTGTCTGAATATGAGCAGTGGGCCAGAGCAGGATGGTCGCCAGAGAGGGGTTAAAAAACGGGACCACAAGCGTAGTCAGGAATCCGAGTCTTAACCAGGCGGGCAGCAAAGGTACAAAAATGGCAGACAATAGCAGAGTCAAATTCAGGCCAAAGTCAGAGTCATAAACCAAGCGTACGGCAGAGGTACAGAATCGTTAGGCAGTAGCAGAGTCAGAAATCCAGGCAAAGGTCAGAATCAAAGATAGCAAAGAACAACTAGCACACTGGGGAAACCAAGACTATATCTGGCGGCCTGCAAGACAGGCCCCAAGGTATTTGAAGGATCAGGCTATCCCTCACAGGTTCACAGTCTGATGATGTCATTTGGACCGCTCCCAGGACCAGGCCATATGGTGATGCCTTAACCCTTTCATGACTGACAGAGGAGCGGAGCCTGAGCCCACCAGATGCCTGCGCAGGAGCCCCTTCTCTGTCACCACCACCCACGGGGAAACCACAGCACCTCCTAGTGGCCGAGGTAGGAACAGCCGTCCCCGAGTCTGACGGTGACGTGACCGCCCGGCGCCTCCCAGTGGTTGAGACTGGAGCAGCAGTCCCTGTATCTGACGGCGATGTGACAGTCTGACGACTCCCAGTGGCCCAGTGCAGTCCCTGTGTCTGACGGCGACATGACAGTCCGGTGCCTCCCAGTGGCCGAAGCAGGAACAGCAGTCCCTGTGTCTGATGGCGACGTGACAGTACCCCCCCTTCTAAGTGGGGCCTCCGGACCCTCAAAATCAGGTTTGTTAGGGTGAAGGAGGTGAAATTTTCTAATCAGACCTTTGGCGTGGATGTCACTTGCAGGAACCCAGGACCTCTCCTCCGGGCCGTAGCCCCTCCAGTGCACCAGGTACTGCACGGTACCTCTCACTAAGCAGGAGTCAAGAACACCCTGAACTTCGTATTCCAAGGCGCCCCTGACCAAACTGGAGGAGGAGGGGACTGGACAGGATGGATTGGAGAGCGGTACAACTTGAGGAAAGATTTGTGGAAAACATTAGGCAATTTAAAGGACTGAGCGAGTTTTAAACGAAAAGCTACAGGGTTAATCACTTCCAATATTTCATATGGACCAATGAATCTGGGACCCAGTTTGGCAGACGGCACTTTAAGTTGGAAAATCTTGGTGGAAAGCCAGACCTTGTCCCCAACTCCCAGGTGCGGTCCCTTGGATCGCCGTCTATTTGCAGCCAAAGCTTGTCTAACCTGGGACCCCTTCAAGTTTGTGTTTACTTCCAATCAGATAGTCTTTAACCGATGTATAGATTTTTCTACCACCGGAAGCTCAGACAACGTGGCCGAAAATGAACCAAAGCGTGGGTGCAGTCCGAGATTGCAGTAAAAAGGGGTAGTTTTGATGGACTCCTGGTATTGGTTGTTCGGGGCGAATTCAGCTAATGGCAGATGTTCCACCCAGTCGGATTGATGCTCCGATACGTAACAGCGGAGATACTGCTCCAGAGCCTGGTTGGTGCGTTACGTTTGACCATTGGTCTCAGGGTGATAGGCAGAGGAGAAGGACAATTCCGCACCTATGCATTTGCAGAACGCCCTCCAGAACTTGGATACAAACTGAGTACCCCTGTCGGACACAATATTTACCGGAGCGCCGTGCAATTGTATAACATAAACTATGAAGAGCTTAGATGACATTGCTTACTGAACCTATCCACCACCACCCAGATACACATCTTCCCTTCTCAGGGCGACAGGTCAGTAATGAATTCCATGGAGATGTGGGTCCATGGACTCTCAGGAATGGGCAAAGACTGGAGCCAGCCGGCAGGGCGATTATGGGGGGACTTGGCGCGGGCACAGATTTCACAAGCTGACACATAATTTTTACAATCCTCTACCACCGTCGGCCACCAAAAATTCCTAGTCACCAGTCTGGTGGTATTGTTGACACTAGGATGGCCTGCCAGTTGTGTGACTCTTTCAGAACTTGCAGGCAAAACGTGGCCTGAACGAACAATTTTTGAGGGGGCGTCATGTCAGGGGCTTGTTCTGGGGACCCACGGATCGCTTCCAGAAGGTCCAAAGACACAGCCGAAACAACAATCCCATTGGCCAATATAGGAACTGGTTCAGAGTCCTTGGCTTGTGAGGGGCAAAAACTGCGAGAGGGGGCATCAGCCCTTACGTTTTTAGTACCTGGATGAAAGGTGATTACAAAGTCGAATCTCGAGAAAAACAAGGCCCACCTTGCCTGTCTAGAATTCAGCCTTTTGGCTGACTCCAGGTAGGTCAAGTTCTAGTGATCTGTGATCACAGTAATTTTATGTTTAGCACCTTCGAGGAAGTGAGGCCATTCCTCAAAGGCCCATTTTATGGCCAACAATTCCCGATTCCCAATATCATAGTTTCTCTCCGTAGGAGAGAACTTTCGGGAAAAGAAAGCACATGGACGAAGTTGCGTAAGGGTTGAGGTGCCTTGTGAAAGCACTGCCCCCACTCTAACCTCAGAGGCATCCACCTCTATCACAAACGGCCGGTCTAGGTCAGGCTGGATTAATATCGGGTTAGCCACAAAACACTCCTTTAAAGAAGAAAATGCCTGAAGTGCCTCAGGTTCCAATTAGCCACATCTGCCCCCTTCTGGGTCAAATCCGTGAGTGGCTTGGCAATCTCTGAGAAACCCTTGATAAATTTGCGGTAGTAATTGGCAAACCCTAAGAATCGCTGCAGTGCTTTTAGCGATTTGGGTTGTACCCATGCTTTAATGGGTTGGATCTTAGCAGGATCCATGTGGAAACCTTTGCCTGAGACCATGTACCCCAGAAACTGTACCTCCTCAGCAAAAAACACATTTTTCTAGTTTAGCAAATAAAGAATGCTCCCGTAGTCTTTGGAGTACAGAACAGACGTGTCACAGGGTCAGAAGAGTAAATCAAGATGTCATCCAAATACACGACTACATATACCCCACAAATGTCTCTGAAAATGTCTTTTACAAAATGTTGAAACACGGCAGGTGCGTTGCTGAGTCCGAACGCCATTACGAGGTATTCAAAGTGGCCAAGGGGGTGTTAAATGCGGTTTTCCACTCATCTTCCTCTCTTATGTGGACTAGATTATATGCCCCCCGGAGGTCAAGTTTAGTAGACCAACGGGCTCCCATAAGCTGATTAAAAAGATCAGGGATGAGTGGAAGCGGATACTGGTTCTTTACAGTGATTGTGTTTGGGTCGCCCTCCCAGGGCTGCGGGGTACTTGGTACCGGGCCGGTGTCAGGGGGATGTGTCACAGCAGCGGTGACCCGGTCCGTGGCCCTGGGCGCCCAAATCAATGGGGGAATGTAATGTAGTTAATGTGGAATAGAATAGTTCGTGACGCCACCTGTGGTGTTCGGCAAGTGAGATGTTATGCTGACGCTGCATGCGGATCCTCTGGGGCTGGTGGTGTGTTGCAGCATAGATGGTGTAGCTCCCTACAGGTGAAGCAATAGCTCCAGGGCCGTGTAGTTGTAATGATTGAGGAGAGACACAGGCAGTGTAAAGGATGGTACCCAGATGTAGCAGTGCTGAGCGGGTTGGCGCAAGAATGAATAGAGGACACCGGGGCTTGTTGTTCCAAAGCTTTACTCACAGTCTGCGGTACACAATGGTGCCTACCTCCGGGCCGTGTCCTCCGGGTCAGAGGCCCAGCCAACCTCCATGCAAGATGGAAAGCTCCCCTCCAACACTCCGCCAACATGTACCTTTCCTGAACGTCTCCTATATTGCGCCTCTATTGTGAAGATCTCCAGAACCATGGTACTCTGGAGTTCCTCTTAACAGATGTTCCCAAGAACTCTACTTGTACGGCAGACAGCTGTAGCCTGCTTCGGGGACTCCCTTCTCCTGAGTCCCGGCTCTCTATCCGATTGCTGTTGTGCCCCAAGTCTTAGATGGGAGTAATGCATTTACAGCCAACTACTCCACCGGTGTCTGCTGCAGAACCATAAGTGTCCATATAACCTCGGGGACCGGGCCCCGGCCTTGCGCTGAGAACCTATAGGCAGGGTTCTTCTTCCAACCCACGTCCTCTCTGTTCTCTCTACTCCTTCATTCCATACTTGTCTTTCTCTCTCTTATGGCAGCTTAGGTTTCAGTTCTACATCTTTCTCCTTTTCCTTTCCCGTGCCAGCTGGCTCAGATCACTGAGGCAGCTGCAGCACTCCTTCCACCATCCCTTCTTCCAGGGATCCTCACTCCTGTCTGAGTGACTTCCTACCCGACTGACCTTCTGTCAGACTGACCTGTCATCCTACACTTTCCCACTCTTTTATGTATCTTAACTCCACCCACCTTCCAGCACATCCAGTGTTCCAAGCAAGGAGCCACCAGAGGTGATCTGCTACTCTCTAAGCACTGAGCCGCAATGTGGTTGTGCAGAACTACCCTGTTGTGTGGGGTGCGAGTGTTGGAGTGTGGAAAGGAGTTCCCACCTTACCTGTGTAGGGAAAGGTGACCTGACGGAAGGACGTGTCAGAATAGAGAAAGATAGGTTTGCACAGTTTAGACAGGTGTCAGTTACTACAGTGGGGAAACAGCTAGGAAAGTGTAGTGGACGTGCAGTACCTTGGGTTGACCATTAGATGGCAGGGAGGAGTGTGAGCAAAGGACTTGACATCAGCTTAGGGCTTTAGAAACCGTTGGTCATGGGGGCGGAGTTACAGTGACAGGGGACCGGGAGTGCTATAAATACTGAGGGAGGGTTCCAGAAAGTTCCAGTCCCCAGGGGGAGCTCCAGTGACAGGAGGACTACAACAGTTCGTGCGCTGTGAGGAAAACCGTACCAGGGGGACTGAGGAGAGAGAACGTCAGGGGGGTGGTCCTGACAGGAAGAACCGCAGATAAGACGAGACACCTGGTGTGGGACACCGTGTTGGACACGACGACTGATCAGTGGAAGTGCTGTTGGTTTATGGGCCTAAGGCGGCCACAGTGACGGACCTGTCAGGAGCGTCGACGAGTGCAGAGGGGACAGTGTATGCATACACGTCCCCAGTATAGAGTACGGTGTGTAAGAAGCGGCCCTGGAAACGGAGGGCCGTGAGGTAAAGAAAGTGCGGTGTGCTCTGAGGCCGTCAGACGGACGGCGAGTGAAATAAACTTGGACCTGTTGCACCCAGAATCTGCTTCCATCTTGTCTCTGTTTTATCTCTGCACGGTAAGAAGAGGGACCACCCCCCCAGCTCGGCCCACCGACCCTACACCTGGATGGTGGGGTACCACACCTTTAAAGAGAGAGGAAGGTGCAGTATCTCTGTGGCGACCGAGCCTCAGGGGCGCCACACGTTTAATTCCTGGTAATCAATGCAAGGTCTGAGACCCCCATCTTTCTTTTCCACAAAAAAGAACCCGACCCCAACTGGTGAAGTGGACGGTCTAATAAAACCTTTTTGTAAAGTTTCTGCTATGTAGTCATTCATGGCCTGACACTCTGCACCGGAGAAATTAAATATTCTCCCCTTTGGGAGATGGGCATCCGGAATCAAGTCTATAGGGCAATCATATTCTCTATGAGGGGGTAATTTCTCAGATTCCACTTTAGAAAAGACATCCTCATAGTCCCTGAAGGCATAAGGTATGACGAGGGTTGTAACATTAACCTGGCTCACTGCTAGCGATATGCAGTTATCCTGACAGTGTGGACTCCAGCGCACAATATCAGCAAGGTGCCAGTCAATGACAGGATTGTGCTTGTGTAACCACGGCATACCTAAAACAACTGCGACTGATAAATCATCAACCTCAAAAAATGAGATATGTTCAGTATGTAATGCCCCCACTGACATAGCAATTCCTGGAGTAACGAATTCCACTCCACCCTGAATAATAGATGTGCCATTGATAGCAGTGGTTTTAATAGGGGCATTCAGCCTCAGTAACGGTACACCCGGATTCCTGGCAATCAAAGAATCCATGAAATTTCCCTCAGAGCCACTATCCACATAAGCTTTCAAGCACAGAGATCTCTTACAAAAAGAGAGAGAGACAGGTAACAAAACTTTAGCCGCATTTGCGGGCAATACTTGAGCCCCCGGGCAGGTTTGACCAGAGCTGCCCAGGGGCCGATGTACCAGGACTGTGGATCTCTGAAGTCCGACGTTTTCCCTGAAGTCTCCAGACTGCAGTATGCTTGTGTAGGAGGATGAGAGTGCTGCTCCAGGCTGTGCACTGAAGCAGGTAACAGGGCTTTAGCCAATTAATCAGCTAAGGCAGGAGAGGGGAGAAAAAAAGTTCAGGGATAATGCTTTTATATATATGCGATATATATATATATATATAAAAACAATTTTTTTGAGGGGGGCCAGATATAATGTGACGTCCGCCTGCAAGTCTGGGCTGCAGTAAGACAGCACCCCGAGCAACCCCGATACCCTTTACCCCTATACAGGGATCTGGATTTACAGCAGAGCCCAGGAGGCGCTGTCTGAATATGAGCAGTGGGCCAGAGCAGGACGGTCGCCAGAGAGGGGTTAAAAACAGGACCACAAGCGTAGTCAGGAATCCAAGTCTTAACCAGGCGGGCAGCAAAGGTACAAAAACGGCAGACAATAGCAGAGTCAAATTCAGGCCAAGGTCAGAGTCATAAACCAGGAGGACGGCAAAGGTACAGAATCGTTAGGCAGTAGCAGAGTCAGAAATCCAGGCAAAGGTCAGAATCAAAGATAGCAAAGAACAATTAGCACACTGGGGAAACCAAGACTATATCTGGCGGCCTGCAAGACCGGCCTCAAGGTGTTTGAAGGATCAGGCTATCCCTCACAGATTCACAGTCTGATGATGTCATTTGGACCGCCCCCAGGACCAGGCAAGATGGTGATGCCTCAACCCTTTCATGACTGACAGAGAAGCGGAGCCTGCGCCTACCAGATGCCTGCGCAGGAGCACCTTCTCTGTCACCACCACCCACGGGGAAACCACGGCGCCTCCTAGTGGCCGAGGCATTAACAGCCGTCCCTGAGTCTGATGGTGACGTGACCGCCCGGCGCCTCCCAGTGGTTGAGACCGGAACAGCAGTCCCTGTATCTGACGGCGACGTGACAGTCCGGTGCCTCCCAGTGGCCGAAGCAGGAACAACAGCAGTCCCTGTGTCTGACGGCGACGTGACAATTATATGGGGTCCATTATTCTATATGGAGCAATAAATGGGGTCCATTATTCTGTATGGAGCAATATATGGGGCTCATTATTCTGTATGGAGCAATATATGTGGCTCATTATACTGTATAGAGCACTATGTGGTGCCCATAATACTGTATGAAGGACTATACTGTCTGGTGTTGAATTTACAAAAGATATCTCTCATGTAATGTAAGAAGTGAAATATTTGACATTGTACTATACCTATATTTCTTTGCAGTATCTGTGCATCATGAATTGTAGTATGTGTTAAAGGGGCCCACAGACTCTTTCGCCTCGGGCCCACATAAACCTGGAGCTGGTCCTGTACATGAAATTTCAGAAATCTCATTCACTTTGTTGGTACTGTAAAAAATGATGACATGAGTACTGTTATGGTGCATAATGTGAATTGTAATGTGTGTTATTAGTATTGGTGATCTGTTCTGCTCGACAGTAGAGAGAGTTAGAGTTAATGATTGGGTCTAGCTCAGAGTGGGAGGAGCTAAGGTGAAGAGACAGAGACAGTTTCTTGTCAAGGTGTCAGATAGGGCCCAGCATGCTGTAAAAGCAGTTCTAAGATTTGGACAGTGAGCTGAGACGCATGGTGTGGGTGTCTCTGAAGTGAGAGGAAAAAAGGCAGTGGATAGTGTGATTCTGATAAAGAGGAAAGATAACTGCCAGAAGGACAGAGTGATTAATCTGAGATGGGTCCTGGGGCAGGATGCCTAGCAGTACAGCCCTGAGTTTATAACTCAGAGAGGTAACAGGTCAGGAAGGAAGAGGGAACATGAGGCGCAGAGAGTGCCCCAGTCGGGAGTTCCAAGACGTCAGAAGCAGAGGAGTGAAGTGCCGGCCATTTTGGCAAACTAGTTCCTTTAAGAGGAAGAGCAGATGCAGAACCACATGTTGAGAAAAGGTCTCTCACTATCTGGACAGCAGTATCGTGCAGTATCGTTCTGGGGTGTGGTGTAGGAAATTGGACTTGTTGAGGCAGAAACAGGTAAATTTTGAAGAAGTAAAGAGACTGTGTGTGAAAATGCTCTGTATTGTAATGGAAATGTTCGTGAAGTTATGCACCAGCTATCTATTGTACATAGTTCCTACCAAGTGGTGGTTTAGTAAAAGACTATTTATTTTCAACTGGTGGTCGCCCTCATTGAACTCTACAACAACTGGTCTTGGCCAACCAAAGTCAACAGTATCATGCGGCCTGCGAGCATAGCGCCCCCATAGAAGAATCCAACACCCAAACAGGACCCCCATCTTCATGTACTGTGTTGGGGCGTTAAAGGCGCTACCGCCCCATGCCATGTTAGAAATATGTGAGAAAAAAATCATAAAAAATGCAGTGTGTGCACATACACTAAGGCTGGTTTCACATGGTTCTTGTTCATGGACCGGCCTCAAATTAAAATACCTTTTTCTGCTTCCAGGTCTCCTTATTTGAGTTATGTCCGCATATATGCTTGTTAGACATTTAGTTTATGTTATGAAACCCAACACAGGTGGGTATTCTGAACCGATCACTAGAGATGAGCGACTTTGCCTTTTTTAGGGTCGAGTCGGGTTTCATGAAACCCGACTTTCTCAAAAGTTGAGTCGAACGAAATCGGCCGACTATCTGGAAAAGTCGAAGGTCCGACAGAAACACGAAACCCAATGCAAGTCAATGGGGAAGCAAAGTCGGCAGGGAGTGGAGGACAGTAAACACACCTACATGCCGGACCGCTTTTTTAAAGTGTGCAAATCTCTCTCTGTCCCCGCACGCTGCACATGTCATCTCGTTGCCCACAGTGTACGTCCTCGCTCAGTGGCTGAAAAAAGGCACGTGCAAGCATTCTGGGAAATCCAACTTTGGCGCTCGTTTTGCCGACCGCATGGCCGACTTCATGCTGTGGTCGGGTTTCGGTCAGCGAAACCCGACTTTGCCATAAGTCGGCGACTTATGAATCTGGCCGACCTGTTTCGCTCAACTCTACTACTCACAAATGGTGTTTCACGGATGTGTAAATTCAGCCTTAAACCTCCTTTAAATGTCCGTATAAAACACATACATTAAAAGACGGTACCAGTGTCATCAGTGCTTTCCATCAGTGTGTGCCCATGTTTACCATAATTGCTTTTCCAATATGGTTAAATGAAGAATTTAATTGCAAAGCTTCTCCTATACTTTGTAATGGTAAACACATACAACACATGTTTGTCACACGGATACGTATTATTCACGGACACATAGACTTGTATTGGCCCTTATCATCATTGCTGCAGGAAAAAATGGACATGATTCCATGTGTTTTGCCCAGACACATCGTTTGAGTAAAAAATCAGACATGTGCATAGCACCATAGGTTATAATGGGTACGCGTAGTATCTGTAACAAGAATGGACATCATACGTACTGCAAACACGGACATGTGAAGGAGGCCTCAGGCTGGGTTTCCCATTTTTGAAATACGTTTCATCCGCAGTAATCATCTTGCCAAATTATGTAACACAAAAATGCTGCAACTTTGCAATAAAAACACAAGCAACTTTTTAAGGCTAGTTTCACACTAGCGTATGTCCGAGGTGCAGACGGCTGCGGACTTCCTCCGTGAACCTCCGCCCCTGTCGGCATGTGGCTGTGTACCCTATCTTTCGCATTTGGTACGCAGGCCGTACTGATGAATGCAGATGCCTCCGCATGCGTCTTTTTGACGGTCGCCGCACTGTCAAAAAGATGCATGCGGAGGCATCTGCATTCAACGGCACAGCTAAAGATAGAGTACGCAGGCCGCATGCAGACAGATGCGGGGCTGAATGGAGACGGTGCGGCCGGGGTGGAGCTTCACAGAGGAAGCCTGCAGCCGTCTGCACCTCGGGCATACGCTAGTGTGAAACTAGCCTAACATGGATTTTTATTTGCACAGCAGGTACACAGAAATAACATTAAAGGTATGTGCACACGTTGCGGTTTTGTTGCGGATCCGCAGCGGACTTGCCACTGTGGATCCGCTGCAGATCCGCAAGTGATTTACAGTACAATGATAACATATGTGAAAAAAAATTGGCTGTGCACATTCTGCGGAAAATTCGGAATCCGCAGCAGTTCAATTTCTGCAGCATGTCAATTCTTTATGCGGATTCCGCAGCGTTTTTACACCCATTCCATTATAGAAATCCACAGGTGTAAAAATGCAGGCGAAATCCGCAAAAAATCCACAGGAAATCCACATAAAAAACACTCGGATTTTGACCTGCGGATTCTGCCGAGAGATGCAGATTCCACGCAGAAAGATCCGCACAGCAATCTGCAACGTGTGCACATACCCTAAAACTGGGATAAAAATGCAATTAGAATGAGCAGTGAAAAAACAGTTATAGAAGTAATTTAATTTTTTTTACGTTGTTTAATTTTTGTAAACTCCCCCCCCCCTCTCCGAAGTAGCTGTGTAATCGCTTTATTGTTACAAGACAAGCTGTATTTTTCACTATTTTAGAGAACATGCATTTTGGGGAGGGAATTAATAATAATTAACATTTGCACCATTTTTTAAAAATCTTTTGTACAGTTTATCCCAAGGTAAAAATAACATGTTAAACAGGATTATTCAACAAGTTGGTATGGATCCAGTCATACCAAATATTTTCATTTTTTTACATAATAAAGGCAGCTCATTTTATGTGTCTGCATCCTAAGAGCCATACCTATTTCTTTTTAAGTTACTTATAGGGACCTTATAGGCACAACTTGTAAAATGAGTTGTAGATTTTATTAGAACCATATTGGAGTACATGCAATTTATTGACTTATTTTTACAATTTTTGCTCAATGTTCTCCATTGAGCAAAAATTGTAAAAATAAGTCAATAAATTGCATGAAAACTGCAAATCAGTAATTTTCTTTACACAATGTGTTGTGAAGTATGATTAGTAAAATTTTTTTTCAATTAAACTTCATTGAATGTTATTTTACTCTCTTTTTTTCCATAGCGCATACTTAAAGCAGTAATCAATGAAATAATGGTGTGGTGAGCCAAAGCATTATAAGCTGTGAATGTATAACCTATTAAATAAAGAAATGTGAGCCCATTCACCAACGTCAAGGTGATCTCATTGAACGGGTCCCTATTCTAACTGCCTCATGTGAACTACTGGCTAATAACATGGTAAAGCCTTTATTTATAGGAAGATAGAAACCAAAATGTGATTGGATGTAATTAAAATCACAACCTGATGAAGGGCGGAGTGCTCAGTCAGAAAGCTAACATACAAATGACAGAAAAAACTGACGGCACATCTAGAACTAGTCTGAATAGGTGCACAGTTAGATAATAGGGACCCGTTCAATGAGATCACCTTGACGTTGGTGAATGGGCTCACATCTTTTGGCCAAATTTTGTGCTAAGTATCTCATATGTTTTTTCTAGATTACAAAAGCCATTATGCTACTCGTATTTCACATATTTCATATTTGATATGCCTTGATGCAATTGAGTGCAACCATTTCCTTGTTTGATATGTAAGCTGTTTTTTGGTATGCACCTATTCAGACTAGTTCTAGATGTGCCGTCAGTTTTTTCTATATAACCTATTAGGTTACTCTTCTATTCAGTATCGCTGAATAGGCAGATACTGGGGGTCTTTTCTCATAACCCATCAGTGTCCTGTGATTGTGTTACGTGGTGCAGATGGCTATTCAGAGACAACTCCCTGACTTTGAAAAACACTTTAGATGCCACAGTCGCTAATGACAGATGTGTAAGAGTGTGAACTGTAATGACATCAGGAGAGCATTAGGACCCTGATGCTTTTGCATATCTGAGCTGAGAGTAGTAAAAGCCTGGGAAACTGTGTGTGCTGGGGGGTGGGGCCTGGTGTCTGCTGTATAGGACACTGAGAAATGATGCCTCAAGAAGGTGAGAAACTGCTGTGTAAGACGCTGTGCATGAGGCAGCTGATGAGAAGCAATGAGTCTGGACTCTGTAAAGACTGCTGCTAGCGTGTTTGTGAGGTTGTTAACCCCTTCCTCTTGTGAACCTGTGGTTCTGCTGTGAAACAATTACAGAGCATTCATGAGAGCTGTGTGACTTTGGTGCTCTGTGGAGTCCCTGCTGTGCTGAGCTGAAAAGCAACAGAAAACATTTATCCTGTGCAGATTCAGGCGGTTTGCTCTCAGGAGAATTTGTGAGTGACTGCTGGAGGAGAGACGTATCCTGTACCATTTGTATTGAGAGGGATCCCGAAAAGCCCCATTGAAGTGCTATCCCGAACCGTATCCTGAGGCTTCAGAACTGTAAGTCCCTGGCATGTGGGCCCGGCATCAGCCGACAAGATGTTGAACCTTGTTTTCCTGTGGTTGTTTTGGTGCCAAAGGCAAAAGCCGATGCAAATTATATGCCTGAGTAGAGACTCATCTCAGGTTAACGGTACCGTAATAATGGATACCCAGGTATTCTGTTGTGAACACCTTTGACCTGGGCTCCCTCTGGTGGTTGCTGCTGGTAATGGAGCTGGTCTGGCTGACAGAAGTCAATCACCTGAGGATGATGATTGGAGGTCAGGTGTTACATACTGGAGAGATTTAACTGAGCAACCTTCCCTCAGTTGCTGCCGGTGATTTGGTTTGCTTCCTGAGCATTTTGGAAGACTGCTTGCCTCCTGCTCCGTCCTGCATCTTTCAGATAAGTTATTTGTCTGCTTGAATCTTTTTTGCATTTTGATTAATTTTTGCTTTTCTCTGATTTTTGCTCTGCTGGTGTGAGTTCAGCCTGGTTCCCTGCTGGGGCCTGTGCTGGACTCTGTTTCATATGCCACAGCTTATGTCAGTCTTTTCTGTATCTCTAATCCCCTGTATCAGTATCTTTGTTTTGCGTCCAGTTCACACCAGAGTTCTTATTTAGTGGGGGAGAGGTCGTGTGGCCTCAGTATTTTTGCTTATCAGATGTGTTGGATTTTTCTTAGGGCTTTTTGCATGATTGCAGACAGTATCCTTTCCTGTCCTGTTCTATCTAGACAGTTTGGGCTCCATCATTTGCTTACTCTATTTTCTGCCTGTGTTTTGTGCCTCATCTTGTCTCACCAGCAATATATGTTCGGGGGTTATCTATTCCTTTGAGGTTCTACTCTGGGGCAGTTTAACTTTCTCATTTCTCGCTTTAGGCTTAGTTAATTCTTTGGCTGTACCGAGGCATCTAGGCTATCGTAGGTACGTCCTACGGCTAATTCTAGTTGTGTCGTCAGTTTACGGGTCTGCAATCTGCTAAGCTACCAATCTCTCTGGTTATCTGGTTATCTAGCCTATTCACCTGCTATCCTCCTCGGTTACCTAATCATAACCGTATCCCCAAATTAAGTGTTTAAGAACTTCTGTTATATTTATATGTATTGTTATTATGGGTTTTGAACAGTTTATACTCAGTGTGCCATCCCAGGGGGTGCCATAATATCACCTCATCCGATTTACACCTGTTTTCTTAGTACCTGGTTTGACCTTTTGCACAGGTAAATTTATTCTAAACCTCAGTGTAAGGCTGGTTTCACATTAGCGCTTTTTAAGCGCACGCACGGCCAGGGGTAGCTCCGCCCCCGAGCCGGCTCTCTGCCCGGCGTGCCCGCCCCTTGCTTGTAGCGCCGCCTCCTAGCACACAGCGGCGCCTGTGATCGGCGCACCCTATCTTTAGCATAGGGTGCGCAGATCGTGCGCAGGCCGTGCGCTAGTAGCGCTTTGACCTGCGCTGCGCACTTTTGACGGTGCGCCGTGCGCGCCAAAATCAAACTGTTCGGATTTTGGCGCGCACGGCGCACCGTCAAAAGTGCGCAGCGCAGGTCAAAGCGCAACTAGCGCACGGCCTGCGCACGATCTGCGCACCCTATGCTAAAGATAGGGTGCGCCGATCGCAGGCGCCGCTGTGCGCTAGGAGGCGGCGCTACAAGCAAGGGGCGGGCACGCCGGGCAGAGAGCCGGCTCGGGGGCGGAGCTACCCCCGGCCGTGCGTGCGCTTAAAAAGCGCTAATGTGAAACCAGCCTAACACAATCAAAGCGGGAACTTTGGGATTGGCACATTGATTTCAGCTCTGGCTGAATGAGTATAAATGAAAGAGAATTTCAGTCTGTTTCCTTCGATACTAAACCTCACCCTTACTGCCTCAGTCTTGGATTGTGACCCACTGGATCTTATTCGGACATCTGGTCATTATAGATGCATTCAATTGGTTATATTATTGACCGTTGCATTGATGACTGGCTGTGTATTACAGCTACACAACTGCTGCACTCTTGTTATGATATTGGGCAGTACCTACAAGGTCATTATTGCGAACATATACTTTATGATGTAGGAACTAGCATTCACTTATAATAAATATATCATTGGTTGTTCGGAATTAAAGCAATGTTCCCCAACTCCGGTCCTCAAAAGCCACCAACAGGTCAAGTTTTCAGGATTTCCTTAGTATTGCCCAGGTGATAATTGCATCACCTGGACAGGCAAGAATTCCAACACCTGTGCAATACTAAGAAAATCCTGAAAACATTATCTGTTGGTGGCTGTTGAGGACTGGAGTTTGGGAATACTAGGTTAAAGAATCCAAAACAAGAATAAAATAGGGCAACAAACTCTATAAGCTATTCTTTATGAGATTTCAGTTTTTAAAATATATGGAACAATAGAGCATTAAAGCATGTTGTCCAGCATTCTAATAATGCAGTAGTCTTTTCAGAGACACTTACTTAAATCTCTTGACTTAGTTATTGCTGTTAAGGTGCTTGGTTTATATGTCCTAAGTAAACGTAGTTAATATACTGCGGACAGTCACTAATTTCTTCCATGGCAGTGTATACCGAATTTTCAGCATCCGAATGTCCAGCAGATGAGATTAGAGAAAATGGTTCTTGGTCCATCGTAGTAGAGTAGAAACTAAAAGAGATGAAGAAAATATATAGTGCTAATCAAAAGTCTGAACACATCTACTCAAAGAGTTTTCTTTATTTTTCTATTTTCATACATCTGAAACTGATAGCACATTCACTAAAACCAAAGGCGCCCATAACCAAAGGCTGTTAGCCGAACAAAGCTTCGGCTAAATGTTTGGCCATCACCAGTCTTCTCTCCCCTACACAAGAATGTTCATTCGGCTTAGTGCTCCTTTGTTCTCTATGAGAAAGCCACCAAAAGAAATCTCTGGTGATGACTTATCTACAAGAGAAAAATATGATCAGCGGTCTGAAAATGGACATGCCCAATTGCATTTCCCCCAACAGCCATTTGGTGTCACGGATGTGTCAGAGGCTGCAGACTGTTGCACTGCATCTTTCTGCAGAAGGTCTCAGCAGTTTGCTTTGCAGACTTCTGCCTGGTCCTTCTGACGCTAGGACCCAGTGGCCACATCCCCCGGCCCTAATGGTCACACCTGGATCTGAGTGTTTATAACTAGAGATGAGCAAATTTTTTCGGATTTTGTTCCCGAATCTGATTTTGACATATTCGAGCTAGATTCGAACACTATTCGTGCCGAATGTTTGTCTTATGATTGGTTCTGAACTTATTCGGTAATTTCTACTCTACTAATGACGTTCAGCAGTGTTCGACGAATATTGCAAAAACAATATTCACTTTCGTCCATATTCGGAACCGAATGCGAAAAAATTCACTCATCTCTATTTATAACTCCCAACTTGCTATTTGGAGTTGTGGGTAATATTTTCTATTTGCACTTCTCTGTTGAGGATTGGAGCTGTAGCAGTCTGCTAGTGTCCTCTCTGGTGTTTGTAGGACGTCCATGTTTCTCTCTGAGTCTACTTAAGCTAAGTGTCTCCCTTGTTTCATTTACCCTATCTGTCTTTAGCGGTAGTGAGGATTGACTAGCACTCATCCTGTCCTTCCCAGTGCAAGGCTTATTGCTAGGGTCAGGCAGGGATTAAGTATCCATCTCAGCGATATGTGCGGAACCTATGTAGGGACGATAGGGCAGTCAGGGTGATGTTAGATCTGTCTAGGGGTCTCCACTCCCCCCTTCCTTAGTTTTTGGTTCCCTTTCCCTTATACCTTCATGTTGCAGTTAGACTCCCTACACTGTGCATGACATTATCACCCGCCGTTCACATTTGTAAAAGAAGAAAAAAACAATGACAGTTTGTGTGATTTTTTTTCTTTTGCTGGGTTCATGGATCCCGTTTCTATGCTAGCAGAGCAGCTGCAGAGGTTTGGCACTGGAGGTGACTGACCTTCATTCTGAGGTTCAGCAGCAACAGCAGAGGCTGGAGGCTTCTATTTTGGGGGATGCTGTAGGTAGACGGGTCCAGCTTAAACCCAAAATTGCCCTCCCTGATAGATTTTCTGGGGGAAGGGACAAGTTTTTAGTGTTTAGAGAGGCATGCAAATTGTACTTTAAACTTCATCCTTACTCCTCTAGAGATGAAGAGCAAGGAGTGGGAATTGCTATTTCACTGTTGTAGGTGGAACCTCAGTCCTGGGCTTTTTCTCTACCAGTGGATTCTATGTGTCTCCAGTCTGTGGAGGAGTTTTTCAGGGCCCTAATTCTTATCTATGATGATCCTTTTGGAAGTGCATTGAGCAGCAGGGTGGTTTGCTGGTAAAAGGGAGAAAAAAAAATCTCTTTTAAACCTTCTGCCTGGGTGAGTGTGAACGAGCTGAGTGTGACCTGAGCGTAAGTGCGAACTGTGGTAAGTGTGTGACTTGTGATTCAGTGACTTTGGATTCAGGGAGTTTCCAAGGGAGGTATTACTGAATTACTGTTATATTTTATTGATACTTTTTATTTATTTTTACTTATTTTTTCTGTCTGGTGCAATCCCCATTAGGATGTGCTCCACTATTACCAATGCCATCCAGTGTACGTCTTGCCGCATGTATGAAATCCTTGAACAGCCGGTCGAGGGTGCATACTGCTGTGCGAGATGTGCGCACGTTGTGCATTTGGAAGCCCAGATACTGGATCCAAATGTCCAGCTGGCAACACTGAGATCCATAGACAATATGGAAAGGAGTCTTCTGCTCACTGAGCAGACACTCAATGGGATAGATGAGGGGGGGATGCTAGGTTGAAGCTGCAGGACAGTGCAGCAGCTAGCTGGGTGACAGTTAGAAGGCGGGGTAGAGGGGAGAGCACCAGGGAGGCTAGTCCTGATCTGGCACACCCCAATAAGTTTGCTAAGTTGGCAGATGAGGGGAGTGTCAGTGCAGGAGCAAGGCATGTCCTCTGAAAGCCAGAGGAGTGTCTGCTCCAGTAAGGGGGGAAATATGAGAGCAGGGCAGGCCAGACAGGTGCTGGTAGTGGGGGACTCAATTATTAGGGGAACAGATAGGGCAATCGGTCACAAAGACAGGGATCGTCGAACGGTGTGCTGCCTACCTGGCGCTCGAGTCCGACACATCGCTGATTGGGTTGACAGATTACTGGGAGGGGCTGGTGAGTATCCAGCGGTCATGGTGCACATTGACACAAATGACAAAGTTAGAAGTAGGTGGAATGTCCTTAAAGATGATTTCAGGGAATTAGGCTGCAATCTTAAAGCAAGGACCTCCAAGGTGGTATTTCTGGAAATACTTCCTGTACCACGTGCCACGCCAGAGAGGCAACGGGAGATTAGGGAGGTTAATAAGTGGCTCAAGAATTGGTGTAGGAAGGAGGGGTTTGGGTTCCTGGAGAACTGGGCCGACTTTTCAGTTGGCTACAGGTTCTACGCTAGGGACGGACTGCACCTCAATGGTTAGGGTGCAGCTCTGCAGGGGGAGAAAATGGCTAGAAGGTTGGAGGAGTGTTTAAACTAGGGACTGGGGGGAGGGTATTCCTTTTATAGGAGGGGAAGACAGTGCAGATAGAGACCTGGGCACAAATAATGAAATTGGGGGTGGGGCTAAAACAGTTAATAATTTAAGAAAGAATAGAGGTACAGAGAGATACATAAAGTGCATGTATACTAATGCCAGAAGCCTTGCCAACAAAATGGAGGAATTAGAGTTAATTTTGTTGGAGCATAATTATGACATGGTGGGGATATCTGAGATATGGCTGGATGAGAGTCATGACTGGGCGGTTAATTTACAGGGCTATAGTCTGTTCAGAAATGACCGTATAAATAAGCGAGGGGGAGGCGTGTGTTTATATGTAAAATAACCTTAAAACCCATCCTGCGTGATAATATATATGAATCTAATGAAAATGTAGAGTCCCTGTGGGTGGAGATAAGGGGAGGGGGGGAAAATAATAAATTACTGATAAATAAATTACTGATAGGGGTTGGATATAAGTCTCCAAAAATAATGGAAGCAACAGAGAATATCCTCATAAAGCAAATAGATAAAGCTGCGACTCAAGGAGAAGTCATTATTATGGGGGACTTCAACTACCCTGAAATACATTGGGGAACCGAAACTTGCAGTTCCATCAAAGGCAATAGGTTGCTGACAACTATGAGAGACAATTACCTTTCACAACTGGTTCAGGACCCAACAAGAGGGGGGGACACTGCTAGACCTAATATTAACCAACAGGCCTGATCGCATATCAAATATAAGGGTTGAGGGTCACTTGGGTAATAGTGATCACAAAATAATAAGTTTTAACCCCTTTCTGACATCAGACGTACTATCCCGTCCATGGGACCCGGGCCCCTATGCCCATGGACGGGATAGAACGTCTAGCGCGATCAGCGGCGCTCACGTGCTGAGCGCCGCTGTTCGCGGCTGGGTGTCAGCTGATTATCACAGCTGACACCGGGCACAATGTGTCAGGGGTGGTCACAGACTGCCCCCGACACGTTAACCCCTTGCACACCGCGATCAAACACGATTGCGGTGTACCGGGGTTAAAGGGAAGCATCGGCAGGGAGGGGGCTCCCTCCGTGCTTCCCTGAGCCCCCCACAGCAGCGCAATGTGCAGCGCTGCTGCGGGGGTCTCCATCCCTGCAGGTCCCCGAATCTAAGATGGCGACGGGGACCTTCGGGGGCCTGCAGGGAGCTGGCTTCCTCAGTGCCTGCAAAGCACAGGCACGAGGAAGCCTTGTGCAGTGCCTGTGACAGATCGCTGATCTGTGATGTGACAGATCAGCGATCTGTCACAGGACAGTGATGTCCCACCTGGGACAATGTAATAAGGTTAAAAAAAAATGTGTAAAACTAATTTTAAAAAAATCGCTAAATAAATTAATAAAAAAAAAAAATTCCCTAATAAATTCATTTTTTGGAAATAAAAAAAAAACAATAAAAGTACACATATTTGGTATTGCCGTGTCCGTAACGACCCCCCCTATAAAACTGTCCCATTAGTTAACCCCTTTAGCGAACCACTTAAAAAATAAAAATAAAAAACGAAGCAAAAAATAATGATTTAGTATCATACCGCCGAACAAAAAGTGCAATAACACGCAATCAAAAAGACACATATAAATAACCATGGTACAGTTGAAAATGTCATCTTGTCCCACAAAAAACGAGCTGCCACACAGCATCATCAGAGAAAAAATAAAAAAGTTATAGCTCGCAGAATAAAGCGATGCAAAAATAATTATTTTTTATATAAAATTGTTTTCATTGCATAAAAGCGCCAAAACATAAAAAAAGACAAATGAGGTATCGCTGTAACCATACTGACCCGAAGAATAGAACTGCTTTATCAATTTTACCACATGCGGAACGGTGTAAACGCACCCCCCAAAAGAAATTGATGAAACGCTGGTCTTTGTTCATTCTGCGTCCCAAAAATCGGAATAAAAAGCGATCAAAAAATGTCACATGCCCGAAACTGACAGCAATAAAAACGCCAACTCGTTCCGCAAAAAATAAGACCTCACATGACTCAGTGGGTCAAAATATGGAAAAATTATAGCTCTCAATATGTGGTGATGCAAAAACTATTTTTACAATAAAAAGCGTCTTTTAGCATGCGACAGCCGCAAAACATAAAAACCGCCATAAATAGTAAATCAAACCCCCCCTTATCACCCCCTTAGTTAGGGAAAAATAATAACATTAAAAGAAAATGTATTAATTTCCATTTTCCCATTAGGGTTAGGGCTAGGGCTAGGTTAGGGCTAGGGTTAGGGCTAGAGTTAGGGCTGAGATTAGGGTTTGGGGTGTGTTGGGGTTAGGGTTGGAGTTAGAATTGGGGGGTTTCCACTGTTTAGGCACATCAGGTGCTCTCCAAATGCAACATGGTGTCTGATCTCCATTCCAGCCAATTCTGCGTTGAAAAAGTCAAATGGTGCTCCTTCCCATCCAAGCTCTGCCATGCGCCCAAACAGTGTTTTACCCCCACATATGGGTTATCAGCCTACTCAGGACAAATTGCAAAACAACTTTTGGGGTCCAATTTCTCCTGTTACCCTTAGGAAAATAAAAAATTGGGGGCAAAAATATCATTTTTGTGGAAAAAAAAAGATTTTTTTCATTTTCAAGCCCGGGCGTTATAAACTTCTGTGAAGCACTTGGGGGTTCAAAGTGCTCACCACACATCTAGATAAGTTCCGTGGGGGGTCTAGTTTCTAAAAGGGGTCACTTGTGGGGAGTTTCAATAGTTTAGGTACATCAGCGGCTCTCCAAATGCACGACACCCGGAGACCATTCCATCAAAGTCTGCATTCCAAAACGTCACTACTTCCCTTCCGAGCCCCGACGTGTGCCCATACAGTAGTTTTCTCCCACATATGGGGTATCAGCGTACTCAGAACAAATTGGACAACAACGTTTGGGGTCCAATTTTTCCTGTTACCCTTGGGAAAATAAAAAAATTGGTGACTAAAAGATCATGCTTGTGGAAAAAATACGATTTTTTTATTTTCATGCCCGGGCTTTATAAACTTCTGTGAAGCACTGGGGGGTTCAAAGTGCTCACCACACATCTAGATAAGTTCCTTGGGGGGGTCTAGTTTCCAAAATGGTGTCATTTGTGGGGGGTTTCCATTGTTTTGGTACATCAGGGGCTTTCCAAATGCGACATAGTGTCCGATCTCAATTCCAGCCAAAAAGTCAAATGGCGCTGCTTCCCTTCCGAGCTCTGCCATGCGCCCAAATAGTGGTTTGCCCCCACATGTGGGGTATCAGCGTACTCAGGACAAATTGCACAATAACTTTTAGGGTCTGTTACCCTTGGAAAAATAAGAATTGAGGGTGAAAAGATCATTTTTGTGGAAAAAATGATTTTTTAATTGTACGGCTGTACAGTTTAAACATCTGTGAAGCCATTTGGGGGTTCAAAGTGCTCACCACATAACTAGATAAGCTCCTTGTGGGGTCTAGTTTCCAAAATGGGGTCACTTGTGTGGGGTTTCCACTGTTTAGGTACATCAGGGGCTCTCCAAACGTGACATGGCGTCCGATCTGAATTCCAGCCAATTTTGCATTGAAAAAGTCAAACGGCGCTCCTTCCCTTCTGAGCTCTGCCATGTGCTGAAACAGTGGTTCCCCCCCACATATCAGGTATCAGCGTACTCAGGACAAATTGCACAATAACTTTTGCAGTCCAATTTCTCCTGTTACCCTTGGTAAAATAAAAAAAATTGAACCTGAAATATTTTTTTTGCGAAAAAAAGTTAAATGTTCTTTTTTTTAAAAATATTCACAAAATTCCTGTGACGCACATGAAGGGTTAATAAACTTCTTGAATGTGGTTTTGAGCACCTTAAGGGGTGCAGTTTTTAGAATGGTGTCACTTTTGGGTATTTTCTATCATATAGACCCCTCAAAGTGGCTTCAAATGTGATGTGCTCCGTAAAAATAAACTGGTGTTGCAAAAATGAGAAATCGCTGGTCATCTTTTAACCCTTATAACTTCCTAACAAAAAAAAATTTTGGTTCCAAAATTGTGCTGATGAAAAGTAAACATGTGGGAAATGTTACTTATTAAGTTTTTGGTGTGCCACATCTCTGTGATTTAAGGGCATAAAAATTCAAAGGTGGAAAATTGCAAAATTTTCAAAATTTTTGCCAAATTTCCGTTTTTTCCACAAATAAACGCAAGGGGTGGTTATTAATGGAGCACACTCGGACTGGGTCATGGTTAGCAGTGGGGTACCACAGGGGTCAGTATTGGGCCCGCTTCTTTTTAACATATTAATGACCTTGAAGGGGGCATAGAGAGTACAATTTCAATATTTGCAAATGACACTAAACTCTGCAGGGTAATAAATACAGAGGAGGACAATTTTATATTATAGGAGGATTTATGTAAACTAGAAGCTTGGGCTGATAAATGGCAAATGAGTTTTATTGGGGATAAATGTAAGGTCATTCACTTGGGTACAACAAACAAGATGTATAATTATGTGCTTAATTGTAAAACACTGGGCAAAACTGTCCCTGAAAAAGACCTGGGTGTATGGGTGAACAACATTCTCACATTTAGTGGCCAGTGTTAGACAGCTGCTGCAAAGGCAAATAAAATAATGGGATGCATTAAAAGAGGCATAGATGCTCATGAGGAGAACATAATTTTACCTCTATATAAGTCACTAGTGTGACCACTCTTAGAATACTGTGTACAGTTCTGTTCTCCGGTGTATAAGAAAGACATAGCTGAACTGGAGCGGGTGCAGAGAAGAGCGACCAAGGTTATTAGGGAACGGGGGGTCTGCAATACCAAGATAGGTGTTAGACGTTGGGTTCCTGTCGCTGTACAGCAGGAATCCTGAGCCTTGCATTCGGCAGTCTCCCATTCCTCTCCGGCTGCAGAGGAGGCTGCTCAGCAGACTCGTCGATTCCGGTGCTCTGCCCAGACCAGCTCTGTGGGTTTGGTTGCTGCTGCCACCTCTGGTCCAGCTATAGCAACGCATGCTGGTCATCAGCGAGCTACTCCAGGGACTGTCCTCCTTTCGGTCCACTGAGCATGCCCGTGGGACGATCTCTCATTGGAGATCGGAGGTCACATGCTCAGGTCCTTCTCCAGCTCAGATTGGACCATCAGGAAGGTCAGGAAGGTCCCGGAAGGATGCTGCTATAAAAGGTTTGCTTGGCCTCTTGGCCATGCCTAATATAGACAAAGATTAGACCATGTGGAGTAAGTGTTGTATGCATGTATGAATGTCTCTGGTGCATGACTCATTAAGAAACCCCTACCCTTGGTACGCATGTGTTGTGCAGCCTAGCCTGTTAAGCGCCCAGGTCTAGTTGTAGGTAGAGGCAGAGTCAGAGACTGGAATCAGTGTCCACCGGTGGCTCTACACGCCACGGTGCACGTGCCTGAGTCAGTGTCTCAACACTACTACCGATCCTTAAGCTGGTTCCACACCGGGCGCCCATCAGGATACCTTTAAACCCTAGCTCGTCCTGCACCTACCCCTTTCTAGTGAAATGGCCAGTGCAGAGACTAATCCCACCACTGCACTGAAACACACATAAAGGAAAGGCACAAACAGGGAATCACCACTTAGCTTTGCTCTGTTGCTCTTGCTCCCAGCAACAGAGTCCACCACCATAATGCAGCTTTCCTCCTGAATAGCTGCCACCAAGCTCTGTCAGAGCTGCAAGGAAATCCCCTCTGACTCCTTCCACACCAGGACTGTGCTGCAAGGAACTCTCTAGCTCCTTTCTCCACCAAGGATGGTTGGAAATGAACACTATTACCATCACCAGTGAGAGCACATGACACACCTTTGTAGTTAGGCCAGAGGAATCACACCTGTTAGTGATTCCCGTGTAATAACGCTAATCACCACCGGGGGCAAACTAGAACAAAAGACACCACTATGTAATAATCCTAAAGGCCACCAGGGGCAAAACCAAACTTAAGCACACAGCTTAAGGAAAAAAAAAGGTTACATGTGCTTTTAACTGTCATCATCCAACCTGGATCATGACAGGGTTATTTAGTTTGGAAAAATGAAGGCTTAGGCGTGATCTTATTACAATGTATAAATATATGCAGGGACAGTACAAAGACCTTTCTAATGATCTTATTACTCTTAGACCTGTGACAGGGACAAGGAGGCATCCTCTACGTCTGGAGGAAAGAAGGTTTAAGCATACTCACAGACACGGATTCTTTACTGTAAGAGCAGTGAGACTATGGAACTCTCTGCCATATGACGTTGTAATGAGTGATTCCCTACTAAAATTTTTTAAGGGGCTAGATGCCTTTCTTGAAAAGTATAATATTACAGTGTATATACACTAGTTTCCTTAATATTGCGTTGATCCAGGGAGCTAGTCTGATTGCCATATGTGGAGTTGGGAAGGAATTTTTTTCCCCAATGTGAAGCTTACTGTTTGCCACATGGGTTTTTTTTGCCTTCCTCTGGATCAATATGTTAGGGCAGGTTAGGATAGGATATGGGTTGAACTAGATGGACTTAAAGTCTTTCCTTGGCTGAATCCAGGCTGCGTCGCATTCAGCAAGGAAATCATTCAGCAGAAACGTATAGCTCTGAATTCCACAGGTGGTCTACTGATACCAAATGGAATAACCCTTTCTCTCAGAAGCCAATTCCTACAGGGCCTCACTGAAAGGTTAAAGGATGCATTAGCAGTGTATGAAACTCCTGTGTCTTTGTAGACTGCCATGTCCATGGCTATTCAGGTGGATAGACATCTGAGGGACAAGTGGGTAAGACACCCTGCTTCTGAACCCTCTTTCCGGGACAAGATCCCGGTGTTGGAGGAAAGGTCCTGGGGTGACCCTATACTTCTGGAGTTAGAGGAACTCATGCAGTTGGGAGGTGCATTCACAT
This sequence comes from Dendrobates tinctorius, assembly GCF_039654945.1. Taxonomy (NCBI): domain Eukaryota; kingdom Metazoa; phylum Chordata; class Amphibia; order Anura; family Dendrobatidae; genus Dendrobates; species Dendrobates tinctorius. The sequence continues at coordinate 9,874,291 of NW_027361795.1, read as the reverse complement.
TGCATGTTTCCCCTGACATTTTTAAGAAAAATGGTGTGTGCTTTTTTTTTTGTGGGAAGAAGGGACAATTTATTAGGGCATGTCCTGCAATTCTAAAGCACAAAGAGACTCGATTAACCTTTGGGAGCCTTGAGCTTGATAATCAAGGGGTGTGTTCATCTTCAACCTGCAATTCTCGTTTTGTCCTGACAGCAGAGGTGGTGCTAGAGAGCAGGTCTGAAAAAATATGTGTTTGTAGGCAGTGCAGCTGGAGTCAGTATGGTAGATGCTGAGTTTGCTAGAGCTATGGTTTTGTCTGCTCTAACTTGGCTAAACCTATTCTTATTTGTGCCATCGACTCAACACCACTTGCACAGAGAACACTGACACAAATTGTTCATAACATTGACTGAAGGGGAGTCTTTTAATTATGAAGTTATCCCTTGTTACGTCCTGAAGGGTCTCCACCTCCAATTGTTCTGGGTTTGCCCTGGTTGGTGAAACATAATCTAACTGTGGTTTGGCAACCCAGAGAGATTGTTAAATGGGGAGATTACTGTCATGGTAACTGCCTAAATGTTTCCCTTTCTGCTGTATCTACAGGGTCCTTACTGGCATTTTTTTTGTGGCTTAGAGGATCCTGTCCCAATTTTACAGAAGGGGGTAGGCATCTCAGCCATGTACTGACCTGGAGGGTAAGGTGTTGGAGGCTCAGGAGAACACCCCTGCCTCCTGCCCTTCAGGGAGGTTATTTGTGCCATCTAAATTGCACAGCAAGGTAACTAGAGAATTTTTTTAATTCTGTACTTGCTGGCTACCCAGGTGGTAAGGCAACCGCGGACCTCCTTTCTAGTCGTTTTTGGTGACCGGGGTTACATTGGGATGTGGTTAAACAAGAGGCTACCTGCAGTGTTTGCGCACATTCTAAGGTACCGCATACCCGTCCATCTTGTCCTGTTTCACCACTACCTGTTCCTAACAGGGTCAGGGGAGACAGGTATAAATGCTTGACTGTAAGTAAACACGTGCCAGGTCCAGATATGAATGTGAGTGACTTTGTGTGGTTGTCTACCAGGAATTTCAGGTTGAGGGTTCCTTCTTGGAAGTTCGGACCTAGATTTATTGGTCCCTATAAGATAACTGCCATCATTTGTTCAGAATCGTTTTGTCTTGAGCTACCTCAGACTCTTAAGGTCTACAGGAACCCCTTGGGCCCTCACCCCTACCGTCTCCCCCAATTATGCACTTATCGCGATTATCCCGATTCCGCCCGCAGCTGTTAGGGGCACATGTCAGCTAGTAAAATCAGCTGAAATGTGCCGAAAAAGATGTAGGCTCATCGGAGGAGCCCACATCAAAGGGGCAGACCCGACATGCGTCGTACATGTATGGTGCATGTCGTGAAGGGGTTAAGGCCACGTGCACACATTGACTATTTGGTGAGGTTTTTCATTTAGTATTTGCAAGCCAAAATCAGGAGTGATAAATGCAGAAGTGGTGCACGTGCTTCTATTATACTTTTCCTCTGATTGTTCCACTTATGATTTTGGCTTAAAAATACTGATCTAAAATACTGACCATATACTGAATGTGTGTACATAGTCTAAATATTGTACACATGTATAATATAGATAAATAACTAGTTTATGTATTCAGTTATTTATACCCGAGTTAGCTGCATGGTTGGCAACAACACTTATGGGGTTTTAATCCTCATATAGAGGACTTGACCACTATTTCTTTTATTTTGTGCACTTCTAATTTGTCACATTTTTAGTGTTTTTCTGTATACACATATATTCATTTTTTTCACTTTTATTTTCTATGCCGTTTCACTTTTTAAATATCTGTGTATGTATTTTACTTAAGTTAATATGGTATATTATTTAGTGGTCCAACTAGTTGTCTCAGCCCAAGATAAGATATGATGTTCATAAATACATTATTCTGTTAATATAATTTTGAATTCAGGCCATTAGAGCATTATTTAAGGATTTCTTACTCCTCATGTCTTTTCCACCAGATGTAGACGAGTCCCATCAGAAGTAACTTGCATAAGATGATGCTCCCTCCAATTGCACCCAACATCACAGGTGTTTGTGTTGCAGATTGTGACCTTTTTAATAATAAAACACATATATTTAGGTGAGCTGTATATGATATTATACATATATTAAGCCATCGAAAAACAATGTAAAGCCTTCTTACCCAGATATGCTGTGCTGTGTATCTGCACCTTCTGAAACACTTTCATCCGGTAGATCTTCAATCACTTCTACTTTGATCCTTTTAAGAGTGTTAACATCACCAAATGTGACCGTTCTACACTGGTAGACGCCAGCATCTGATTTTTGTAAATTCGTAATATTGATTGTGATGATACCCTTGTGATGATTGTCAGAGATATCAGCACTCACATTTATTTTTTTGCTGAACAACCAATATGGTTTTGTACTAACGACACCCTTACAAAATCCAACTTCATCTTCTTTACACCATATCTTCTTTTTCCAACGATCTGCACGTTGCTGATATGGACAAACGATGTTAAGATTTTCTCCTAGTTGTCCCGAATAAATAGTAATATCTTTTGCCAAACTCCAGCCTGATATACCTGATAAAAGACATTATCCCAAGTAGAAAATTGAATTATAAGAAAAATGTAAACGTTTTCTGCTTAGGGGGCATTATATTAACTAAAAAAGATGTAGAGCACTTAAAGAAAGTGCACATTAAATGTCATTTCAAAATAATTTGTTGAATTGCTGTTATAATGAACACTACTTCATACAAGGAATATTAATGGAGTATTAGCCAATGAAGTATTAGCCTATCAATTCTACATTGAGAAATATTTTGATCACCGTTAACAATTGAAATTTACACCTGTACGATGTATGTTTCAATGCTTTTCTAAAAAAACTTTATCAAAACATAAAATGAAATGCTGTATTAGTAATCTATATATACATTTTATACAATATTTATATGATCATACATTAACTATTTGAATTCGACAATACTTTAGGTATGTGAAAATATTATTTCTCGATTGTCATGAAGCTACTCACATGTATAACTGAAAATAATATTTGGCAAATAATAATTTGGACTAACAATAAAAAAAATCATGAGATTGTATTTTAGAGGTGGTTTCTTACCCAGTAAAATTATGTTGAAGAAGAATAAGAAGCATTTGTCCATTTTTGCAGTCTGCAGAGACGCCAATCTAGAAGATCCTCTTTTCTTTAAATGTTTCAGACAATGCAGTGGCAAAAACAAATTATTAGCCTTTGTACTGATGATTGTGCAATGTACTTAGCTGGTTGCACTTTATTTTTAACTAAATACTCAAATATATGAGCCATGTGATGAGAAGAAGCAGTGTACAACTAGAATATGTGGCAATTTTCTGACTGCTATTTTAATTAAAGTTACAGTATCATGCATAATATTATATTTTAAAAAAGACCTGTTACTTTTTCACAAAATTGAATTAACCACTTTTACCCCAAGACTGTTTTCACCTTCATGACCAGGCCAAATTTTACAATTCTGACTAGTGTACACTAGTGTCACTTTTTGTGGTAATCACACTGGAACTCTTCGACGAATCCCAGTGATTCAGAGATTGTTTTACATATTTTACTTCATGATAGTGGTAACATTTGTTAACTATGACTTGCGTTTATTTTAATTTTTATGCCCTTAAACCTGAGAGCTATGTCACACCAAATAGACAATAAATAATATTTACCACAATCTTTTTAAACATATTTTTTTGTTAGGAAGTTATAAGGGTTTAAAAAATGACCATCGATTTCTCATTTTTCCAATAAAATTTACAAACCCATTTTTTTAGGGTCCACATCACATTTGAAAAATCTGTATTTTGAGGGGCTGATATGACAGAAACACCCCCAAAAATTACACCATTCTAAAAACTTCACCCATCAAGGTTATCAAAACTACATTCAAGAAATGTATTAACTCTTCAGGTGCTTCACAGGAATTAATGGAATGTGGAAGGAAAATATGAACAGTTAAGTTTTTATCACAAAAATTGTACTTTAGTCCCCATTTTTTGTTATTTTCACAAGGGTAATAGGGGAATATGAGCCACAAAATTTGTAGTGCAATTTCTCTTGAGCACGCCATTACCCGATATGTGGGGGGAAAACTACTGTTTGGGTGCACGGCAGGGCTTGGAAGGGAAAAAGCACAGTTTGACTTTTTGAAAGCAAAATTTGCTGGAATCATTAGCGGACGCCATGTCACTTTCAGAGAGCTCCTGATGTGTCTAAACAGTGGAAACTGTTACTCCGTCCCTGTGTACTCACCCGGCCATCGCTCCCACGCCACAGCTTCCCGCCGCCCGACATCCACGGAGGTCGCCTCTGGCAGGTGCGTGGCCGGCGGCATCCCTGCATGCAATGCGCATGTGCCATAGGCCACGCCTCCCTCCTGCTTCTTGTGCTCTGGCTATGCCCTGACCCGGAAGCACCTCCCTGACTAATGGCAGACCAGACAGGAGCATATCAGGCCGCTTCCCCTGAGGGAGGTGCCTGATTGTTGTGTTTCCTAGCACACTGGCCTCGCTGCATCATGTGCTCTCGGCTCCTGCAGTTCCGTTCTTGCCTGCTCTCCGCAGCAGCCTCTCAGTCCTGCTACCTGGGTTCCTTGCTCTCTTCCGCAGTCCTGTCTCCAGTGTTCCTGCCATCCTACTCCAGTCCTGCCTCCAGTGTTCCTGTTCCATCCTGCTCCAGTCCTGCCGTCTTACTCCAGTCCTGCCTCCAGTGTTCCTGTTCCATCCTACTCCAGTCCTGCCATCCTACTCCAGTCCTGCCTCCAGTGTTCCTGTTCCATCCTGCTCCAGTCCTGCCGTCCCACTCCAGTCCTGCCTCCAGTGTTCCTGTTCCATCCTGCTCCAGTCCTGCCATCCTACTCCAGCCCTGCCTCCAGTGTTTCTGCTCTGTCATCTATACTTCAGTCCCACAGTCCTACTCCGGTCCATCCTGAGCCACCCCTCTCGGTACCAGCTACCGTGGTACTCGAACCCCTGGGCCTGCTCCTAACGGTCCCTGTATAGGGGTCGGTTCCACCTGGCAGCTCGCCCGGGGCCCCTCGGTGCCACGGTCCAGAGGGTCCACTCCTGGAGTTTCCGGCTCCAGACTACCCACGCTAACAGAAACTCCCCACAAGTGACCCTATTTTGGAAACTAGACCCCTTAAGGAAATAATTTAGATGTGTGGTGAGCACTTTGAAGCCAAAGGTACTTCACAAAATTTTACAAAATTGATCTGTGAAAATGAAAAAAATATTTTTCCCACAAAAATGTTGTTTTAGCCCCAATTTTTCTACTTTTTACAAGGATATCAGGAGAAAATTTGTTGCACAATCTCTACGGAGTACAACGATGCCCCATAGTAAAACTACTTTTGAGGCACAGTGCATAACTCATAAGGGAAAAGTGCCTTATTAGATTTCAGATTTTGCTGGACAGGTTTGACGGCATCATGTCACACTGGCAGAGCCCCTGAGGTGCCAGAACAGCAGAAAGACCTATAAGTGACCTCATTTTACAAATTACACAGCCAATGAATTCATTTAGGGGTGCAGTGAGCATATTGACACCACATGTGCCTCGCAGAATTTTATACCATTAGGCGGTGAAGAAAAAATAATTACAATTTTACAACTGAAATGTTGTTTTAGCCCCAAGTTTTCATTTTTTCTAATGGCAATTAGGAAAAATGGACCACAGTTTGTTGTAAAATTTTCTCCTGAGTGTGCCAACACCCTACATGTAATTGGGAAATACTTTTCAGTCACAATGCAAAGCTCAGAAGGGAAGGAGAGTCACATTATAGTGCAGATTTTACTTTTAAGCTTTGCTGGCGCCATGATCCACTGGGAGAGCCCCTGAGGAGCCAAAACAGAAGAACTCCCCATAAGTGACCTTATTTTACAAACTACACCTCTCAATGAATTAATCTAGGGTTGCAGTGATCATATTGACCCCATAAATGTGTAACAGAATTTTATACCATTAGGCAGTGAAGAAGAAATAATAAAACTTTTACCACCAAAACTTAGTTTTTCACATGGAGAAATGGTAAAAATGGCACCAAAATTTGTCACACAATTTCTGCTGAATGTAGAAATACTTCATATGTGGCTGTACAGTACTGCTTAGCCACACCGCGAGACTCAGGAGGGATTGAGCGCTATTTGCCTCCGGTAGTGCAGATTTTCCTAGAATAGTTTGAGGACTCCATATACAGAGCCCCTAATTGCTAGGAGAGCAGAATACCACATCAAGTGACCCCATTTTGGAAATTATACCAATGTGGGAATTTATCGACAGGTGTAATTATGATTTTAACTTCATGGGTGTTTTACAGAAACAAGCAGTAGTGCATGTTGCTGAGTGAAAATTGCAAACTGCCATTGTAATGCCCAATACATTGTAGTGCCCAGTACGTTGCAGTGCTCAGCTTGTGCTTCTGGAGACACATACCCATAAATTAGGTAGATGACACATGTTGTTTAGGCACACTGGGGCTCAGAAGGGAGGGGGTCATTTGGATTTGAGAGCAGAGAATTTGCTGAATTTCTTTTGGGGGGCAAGGAGCCATTTAGATTTTCCAGAGCCTTTGTTCTACCAGTAACATGGAAGCCCCTATATTTCTATCATAACATGGAAGCCCCTATATTTCTATTAACAGATGATGGACCTGAGTGGGGACTTGCTTTCTTTTTTGGAATGATTTGAAGCTTTTGTTGGGAACATTTTACATAACATTTGAGATCACATTTACCCTGCGCTTTATGCTAAGCAACTACTTTGGTGTTTTCATTTAAATCTCCAAGGGATGTGATTCAGATGAAATCCCTGAGAGACGCATTCTCTATAACGAGGCAGCAGAGTTACTCTGGACTCCATCTGGCCTCTGTTGAGTGGTATCCTTCTTTTTAGAAATGCACAAAACTCTCACGAACTGCGCTTTTATACATGCCTAAAAAGCTGGACACCGCTGGATCACTGGGCAGACAGTGTCCACAGTGCCTCCATCTGCTGCAGAATAGGGAATCTTCTGCCAGGGTTCCATTTGAATCACGTATTTAAGAGATTTACACAGAAATCCACATGTAAGTGCTTAGCAGAGTGTAGAATAAATGTGCCTTAGGTTGGTGGTGACACTTGCAAGAAATTCACGCGAGTCTTTCGCTTCAATACCCGGCACTGCCACTGGCACTCGGATCAGAGCCCTCAGCTGCATAGAAATACATGCAGCCACACACTCTGGTCCCAAGTGCCGGCGGCAGTGCCGGGTAGTGAGACGCGAGACTCATGCAAGTTTCTTGCAAGTGTGACCCCGGCCTTACTAGGATCTTTGGGAGGCAGGATGAAAAATCAAAGGCAGGTGAAAAATTGGTTTTATTTATTTTTTTTACGATGTTCCTGGTACAACATAATTGATATAATCTTTATATCTTTTTTATGTTTGGCTGTTGTCATACACTAAAAGATGCTTTTTATTGCAAAAACAAGTTTTTGCAATTCCATATTTTGATAGCACTAATTTTTCCATATTTCATTTTTCCTGAGTCATGTGAGGGCTTGGTTTTTTTTCATGAATGGTTCATGTTTTTGTTGGCACCATTTTCAGGCACATGACATTTTTTGATCACTTTCTATTTGGATTTTTGGGAGGCAATTCAGGAATTGTTTTTTTTTAATTTTTTTTATGCAGTTCCGCGTGTGCCAAAATTAATAAGGCAGCGTTATAATTTACGTCAGGTCGACTGCAACAATACCACATTTATATATTGTTTTAATGTTTTATTCTGAGAGCTATACATTTTTTTTTTCCACTGATAAGTCGCCATACAGCTTTTTTTTATGGGTCAAGATGATGTTTTCAGCAATTCTATTTTTATTTTTATTCCTATTTTTGCCTCCGTTTTATTGTAATTTTTGTTCAGTGATATGATGAAAAATCATATTTTTTTGCCACTTTTTAAATTTTTTTTTATGATGTTCAAACTAGTGTGACAGTTTTATAGGTTGGGTCGTTCCAAACGCGGCCATACCAAACATAGACTTTTTTGTGTTTATTTTTTTTTCCATAAAAATATTTATATACAGTTGTGGCCAAAAGTATTGACACCCCTGCAATTTTGTCAGATAATACTCAGTTTGTTCCTGAAAATGATTGCAAACACAAATTCTTTGGTATTATTGTCTTCATTTAATTTGTCTTAAATGAAAAAACACAAAAAGAATTGTCCTAAAGCCAAATTGGATATAATTCCACACCAAACATAAAAAAGAGGGTGGACAAAAGTATTGGCACTGTTCGAAAAATCATGTGATGCTTCTCTAATTTGTGTAATTAACAGCACCTGTAACTTACCTGTGGCACCTAACAGGTGTTGGCAATAACTAAATCACACTTGCAGCCAGTTGACATGGATTAAAGTTGACTCAACCTCTGTCCTGTGTCCTTGTGTGTACCACATTGAGCGTGGAGAAAAGAAAGAAGACCAAAGAACTGTCTGAGGACTTGAGAAACCAAATTGTGAGGAAGCATGAGCAATCTCAAGGCTACAAGTCGATCTCCAAAGACCTGAATGTTCCTGTGTCTACCGTGCGCAGTGTCATCAAGAAGTTTAAAGCCCATGGCACTGTGGCTAACCTCCCTAGATGTGGACGGAAAAGAAAAATTGACAAGAGATTTCAACGCAAGATTGTGCGGATGTTGGATAAAGAACCTCGACTAACATCCAAACAAGTTCAAGCTGCCCTGCAGTCCGAGGGTACAACAGTGTCAACCCGTACTATCTGTCGACGTCTGAATGAAAAGTGACTGTATGGTAGGAGACCCAGGAAGACCCCACTTCTTACCCCGAGACATAAAAAAGCCAGGCTGGAGTTTGCCAAAACTTACCTGAAAAAGAATAAAACATTTTGGAAGAATGTTCTCTGGTCAGATGAGACAAAAGTAGAGCTTTTTGGGCAAAGGCATCAACATAGAGTTTACAGGAGAAAAAAAGAGGCATTCAAAGAAAAAAGCACGGTCCCTACAGTCAAACATGGCTGAGGTTCCCTGATGTTTTGGGGTTGCTTTGCTGCCTCTGGCACTGGACTGCTTGACCGTGTGCATGGCATTATGAAGTCTGAAGACTACCAACAAATTTTGCAGCATAATGTAGGGCCCAGTGTGAGAAAGCTGGGTCTCCCTCAGAGGTCATGGGTCTTCCAGCAGGACAATGACCCAAAACACACTTCAAAAAGCACTAGAAAATGGTTTGAGAGAAAGCACTGGAGACTTCTAAGGTGGCCAGCAATGAGTCCAGACCTGAATCCCATAGAACACCTGTGGAGAGATCTAAAAATGGCAGTTTAGAGAAGGCACCCTCCTAATATCAGGGACCTGGAGAAGTTTGCCTAAGAAGAATGGTCTAAAATTCCAGCAGAGCATTGTAAGAAACTCATTGATGGTTACCGGAAGCGGTTGGTCGCAGTTATTTTGGCTAAAGGTTGTGCAACTAAGTATTAGGCTGAGGGTGCCAATACTTTTGTCTGGCCCATTTTTGGAGTTTTGTGTGAAATGATCAATGTTTTGCTTTTTGCTTCATTCTCTCTTGTGTTTTTTCATTTAAGACAAATTAAATGAAGATAATATTTAGTATAGTATTTGTGTTTTCAATCATTTTCAGGAAGAAACTGAGCATCTGACAAAATTGCAGGGGTGTCAATACTTTTGGCCACAACTGTATATATATGAGTACAATATATTTTTAGTTTATTTTTTATTATTTTGTGAATCTTTTAAGCATATTTTTACAATTGAGGCAAATGGTTGTCACACCAGATACTGACTGGTTTTCTGATCCCCCCACCCAGGCTTCCCCAATACTGCTAACTGCACATTTTAGGCTGGCCTTTTTGTGGCCAGTCTAAAGGCCCCGTCACACACAGAGATCTCGCTAGCGAGATCGCTGATTTTGTGACACGCCAGTGAGATCGCTGTGTGTGACGGGGATCAGCGACCGGCTCCCCTGCTGGTTATCGCTGATCGTGCAGCATCGGCCAGGGCCATTTTCAATCCCTGGTCTCCCGCTGACCAGGGCACATCGCTGCATGTGGCAGCGAGAAACCAGCGATCAGCGATGCTGGATGCTGGTTTCTAATGTAAACATCGGGTATCCAGCAGCCGTGGCTGCTGGATACCCGCTGTTTACCTTGGAAACCAGCGTTCAAGTGCCGGTTTCCAAGGTAAACAGCGGGTATCCAGGAGCTGCGGCTTCTGGATACCTGACATTTACATTAGAAACCAGCATCCAGCGTCGCTGATCCTGATCGCTGGGGCTGTCTTGTGACAGCTCACCAGCGATCAGCCTAACGATGTCCCAGCGATCCCATCATGTCGGATCGTTGGTGGGATCGCTGGGACATCGTTATGTGTAACGGGGGCTTAAGGCACACATGTGCAATAATCATGCCGTCTAATCAGCATCTTGATATGCCACAGCAGTGAGGTGGATGGAATATCTCAGCAAAGGAGAAGTGTTTACTAAGGTCTCTTTGACATGTTAGTGTTTCCTGTACGTGTGGTGACAGTTTTCACACATACTGGAGACACTTACACAAGTAGACCCATTCAAGTGAATGGGTTTGTGCACATGCCAGTGTGTTTCCACGGACCATGTGTGTGTGGGTAAAACACGCTGACATGTCTGCTTTTTAGCAGCACCACGGGCTGCAAAACATCCCGCACATAAGCACACTGATGATACACGGATGACATTCATGTGTCATCAGTGTTGTGTAGCTGTTTTCGTTCTGACCAAAGTCAGGTCTGCCAGATCACTAGTGAGGCCAAATTAGGAGTTTACGCCCTTAATTTACAAGTGCTTGGAGACAAAGAAGACTGCACACACACACTGGTCGTGGGCAAATCACTTTGTCTGACGTAATGAAAAACAAGGCAATCTTTTATACCATTTACAACAATATGTAATTCTGTGGAGCTCATATGGCCCCCAGTGCTTACACCAGGGTCATACCATGTTTACAATGTACCCAGAACATGTTGTTACTTACTATTGAGAACATATATGATAACATCCTTGAAGCAGAGACTAATAGTCTGCTGTGTCCTCAGAATAAAAAACATAGCAATGAACGGCAAAAGGCAATTGAAGAATTAAAGGGAGTTAAAGGGATATAAAGGCAAACCATTAATCCTTCTATATCAAGTGTGACATGCCCCGGTGCCTGGGAATCAGCGTTACTGTTCACACTGTTCTCTGGTACCGGGTGCTGAAGACAGCTCACATCATTCTCCCCTGTTCTGCCGGCGATCAGCGCTAGTAGGGGATATATTGAGAGTTGTATTCAATTGTTAAAAGCGAGAACAGGCGACAGTATTCATCAGTCGCTGCCTGCGTTATAAATAAATACAGTTGTGCTCAAAAGTTTACATACACAGCAGAATTTTTGATTTTTTTGGCTTTTTTTCAGAGAATATGAATGATAACATCAAAATTTTTTTCTCCACTCATGGTTAGTGGTTGGGTGAAGCCATTTATTGTCAAACTATTGTGTTTTCTCTTTTTAAATCATAATGACAACTCAAAACATTTAAATGACCCTGGTCAAAAGTTCACATACCCTGGTAATTTTGGCTTGATAACATGTGCAGAAGTTGACACAAATGAGTTTGAATTGCTAATAAAGGTAACATCCTTACATCTGACCTGTTTGCCTTTAATCAGTGTTTGTGTGTAAGCAGGTTGAGGGATGCAGTGACAGGCAGAAAGCAATTTAACAGCTTTAATTTAACAGGGGATCAACTCCTCGCAGGGAAATGAAGGGTTAAATGGAAGAATAGCAATTCTATTATAAAGCATATGAAGCGTCAATGAACAAAACAACAGCAGTTCTTTGGTACAATTGGCATGCCAGGGGTCATTCAGGTTGCAGGCGCTGCTTGGGGGGTTGATAGCGCCAACAACGGCTGGGGCGGCTTGGTCCAAGGAGATTCTGTTGGCAGCGGCGGTCTGTCTTCTGGCGGCAGAGGTCGGTCTACGGCACCTTCCGCTGAGCCCCTAGTCCATGAGCATATGCGACCGGAACAAACAAAGCTGCAACACTTTTAAAGTTCACCATGGACGAGCAGGAATATGCCGGTAGCGTGGGCCATAGTCGTCTATCCGGCACCCAGTTCTCTCTCTGAGGCACGTACGCAGTACTCACGGTTGGGGCACGTACTGCACCCCACTTGATGCTAACTACCGGCTATATTGCGCTTCTCCCTCTGTAGTCCCCATTGTTGTCAGCGGGAGTCCCAGGACACAGGCTGATGCAGCCCCATATATCAAGGGACGGAGAACACCTTTCTCTGTGCTGCGTGCTGCCTGCACCCACAAGACTGACTGTTTCCGCGTGCTGTGGCTGTGTCCACTTAACCACGCCCCCTGATTCTGAATGCAAAGGTTTGTACGTTCTCTTACTCTTTCCCCCGGGCAACAGAGGAGACAGCCCTGACAGTTCCAGACATGGAACAAGACAGGTACCCACGGCCCGGTTCTCCTCCTTACATGTGCAGAAAAGCTGAGCGAGTTTTAGGGATCCAGACAGGCTCTTGTATCTTTCATCCAGCCACTGACATTTCTGGATTGTGATTCATGGGGAAAGCAAAAGAATTATCAATGGATCTATGGGAAAAGGTCATTGCACTGTATAAAACAGGAAACGAATACAAAAAATATACAAGGAATTGATAATGCCAGTCAGCAGCGTTCAAACTGTGATTAACAAATGGAAACTCAAGGGCTCTCTAAAAACAAAACCACGGTCAGGTTGACCAACTAAATTGTTGTCCCCAACTGCCAGGAAAATTGTTCAGGATGCAAAGAAAAACACACAAATAAAATCAGCTGAAATACATGACTCTCTTAAAACTAGCGGTGTGGCTGTTTCAAGATTCACAATAAGAAGGCACCTGAAGAAAAATGGGCTGCATGGTTGATTCGCCAGAAGAAAACCATTACTGCGCCACAAAGTATCTCACCTACAATATGCAAAACAGCACAGAGACAAGCCTCAAAACTTCTGGAACAAGGTAATTTGGAGTGATGAGACCAAAATTGAACTTTTTGGCCACAACCATAAACTTTACACTTGGATAGAGGTCAACAAGGCCTATGATGATAGGAACACCATTCCTACTGTAAAGCAGGGAGGTGGATCGCTGATGTTTGGGGGATGTGTGAGCTACAAAGACACATGAAAGTTGCTAGGGATGCGAAGAAAACACACAAATAACATCAGATGAAATACAGCACTCTCTTAAAACTAGCAGTGTGGCTGTTTCAGGATGCACAATAAGGAGGCACTTGAAGAAAAACTGTGCTGCATGGTCGAGTCACCAGAAGAAAGCCATTACTGCGCCACAAAGTATCTCGCCTACAATATGCAAAACAGCCCAGAGACAAGCCTCAAAACTTCTGGAGCAAGGTAATTTGGAGTGATGAGACCAAAATTAAACTTTTTGGCCACAACCATAAACGTTACACTTGGAGAGAGGTCAACAAGGCCTATGATGAAAGTAACACCATTCCTAGTGTAAAGCACGCAGGTGGATCGCTGATGTTTTTGGGATGTGTGAGCTGCAAAGACACAGGAAACTTGGTCAAAGTTGAAGGAAAGATCAGCAAATACTGAAGGCAAATTTGCACTCATCAGCCTGGAAGCTGCACATCTGTTAAATGCCAATTCTGGCACTTCATCTGGCTTTCCCACTTGGCTTAGTAATGGAGAGGTGTATAAAAGACACCTATCCATTATGTGATGCAGTAACCTCTCTTACAACTAGGGGTCGCTGTGTATGCACTTCAGGATGCGCTTTGATAATTATGATGATGAATTAGGGACAGGCATTACTGTAAATGGCCGGTATGTATTGCATAGGTTCTCTGCACTGCAAATCCAAAATTATATGGTTATGCTGGGACTTATAGTTCCAAAACTGTTTGTTGTGTATTACTTATAAGGGCGGCTTATACAGTTAGTCAGAGAGTTGGACAGGAATTGAGTAATCACACAGGTACCGCCCATCCATGGGGTGTTTACAACCATATAATGTGACTGAGGTCTGGTCACATAGAGAGAGTGTGTTTACCCGAATGGTTCAGGGTGCAAGGTCCTGGAAGGTCTGTGTTGGAAGATCCTGGGAGTAGGATCGGATTCCTGGAGCACGTGGTGAGACTATGGACCTGGTAGCCTGGGTGTTGGATGAACGTCCTGAATAGCACCCGGACAGGCCACATGTGTGGGCAGAGTCTGGGACGACTCCACACTTAGAAAGACGCTGTCTTGTTGAGGACCTTAGACTAACGAGGAGTCAGTCTGTGGAGAAGGAGCTCCTGAGAGGTAACCCCGGGTATGGGGAAAGAACTATGTGCACTGACAAAGGTCAGTTACTGAACTGTGTGGTCACCCGGTGACTGGAGAGAGTCCGGCGTGACTAGTGAATGCTTTGTAAAGCCACATGTGATGAAATAATGGACTATATGTAAGCCGGTGATGTGAAATCTGGCTTACGGTGCGGTTTATGACGTTTAAATAAACCGTATGGACTGTTTTGTGTGAAAAATCTGTGCCTGACGACGTTAATCCGCTGCCAAGTGAGTTTTCCCCAACACACACAGTAGGCGATATTCCACATTTGCTAACCCTATAGTTATATTGTAAGTAAACTCACAGCCTGAATAAAGTCCATTGTTTGAAATAAAAATAAAACACACTTTTACTTTTTTTATTTAACAATAACAAGCACAGTTATACTCACTAACACACATTCCTTTGAATCCATCGTCTCTTGTAATAAAACAGAAATAAAAAACAACCATGTCCTTCATGTGTCCAGTGTTCTGTCCCATGCTATAATACATGTCTGGGGGTCTGGGGATAAACAGTTTTCATCCTGGGTGGTGCCAAGATGCGACTGTCCAGGCTGAGAACCATTCTTCATAACCAGCTTTGCTAAAGCTGACAGCTGAAGGTTACAGTTCCAGTTTTGCTTGACTGGTCATCAAAAATACAGGGGAACCTAACTTTATTTTTTTAAATTTATTTATTTATAATGCAGGTGACAGGCTGATGAATACTCCCATCTGCCACCACCTGCTCTCGCTGTTAACAGTTGAAAAAAGCTCTCAACATTGCCCTCTGATGTGAGCTGTTTTCAGCACCCAGTACTGTTGATTCCCAGGCACCTGCACGTGTGATACTGTGATACTGATGCGTCACACAGTTGCCCCACGTATGCCATAAGTATTAACACATATACACGGATATCAGGATATATATAAAAGAGTCCTAACACAGATTTAGACAAATTTGTGAACAATATTTGATAGACAAAGGTTTTTTGTGTACATAGAAAAAGTTTTAGACCTTTCGGTTCAGCTCATGAGAAATGGGAGCAAAAGAGTTGCATTTATGATTTTGCTCAGTATATTTTTGTGAAACAAAAATAAAGCAAAAAAGGACACATGTTTGATATCGCCATGTCTGTAACAAACCGAACTATAAAACTGTCACACAAGTACAGTGAACACTGTAAAAAAAAAAATAAACTATACTTTTTCAACATACGAAAAAGTCGAATAAAGGCGAACAAAATGTCGACTGTAAATAAAAATAGTATTGCTGAAAATGTCAACTTGTCCTGCAGCTCCATACAGCTCCGTCAGTGGTGAAATGAAATAGCTCTCAGAATATAATGATGCAAAAATGATTCTTTTTTTTTTTAACCCCTTCATCCCGAAGCTTGTTTTCACCTTCCTGGCCAGACCAATTTTTACAATTCTGACCACTGTCGCTCTATGAGGTCATAACTCTTGATCGCTTCAATGGATCCAGCTGATTCTGAGAATATTTTCTTGTGACATATTGTACTTTATGATAGTGGTATAATTTATTTGGTATGACTTGCTTTTATTTGTGACAAAAACAGAAATTTGGCGAAAATTTCGCAATTTTTAAACTTTTAATTTTCATGGCCTTAAATCAGAGAGTGATATCACACAAACCAGTTAATAAATAACATTTCCCACATGTCCACTTTACATCAGCACAATTTTGGAAACATTTTTTTTTCGTTAGGAAGTTATAAGGGTTAAAAGTAGACCAGCGATTTCTCATTTTTACAACAAAATTTGCAAAACCTCCTTTTTTTAGGCACCACCTCACATTTGAAGTGACTTTGAGGGGCCTATATGAAAGAAAACACCTAAAAGTGACACCATTATAAAAACTGCACCCTTCAAGGTACTAAAAACCACATTCTAGAAGTTTATTAACCATTCTGGTGCTTCACAGGAATATTTGGAAAGTGGAAGAAAAAATAAACATTTACTTTTCTTTCACAAAAAATTTTCTTTAGACCTATTTTTTTTTACTTTAGCAAGGGTAACAGGAGAAAATGAACCATATATTTTGTTGTGCAATTTCTCGTGAGCATGATGATACTCCATATGTGGGGGAAAACCACTGTTTGGGCACACGGCAGGGCTCGTAAGGGAAGGAGCTCCATTTCACTTTTTTAATGTAAAATTTGCAGTCGCCATGTCGCGTTTGGAGAGCCCCTGGTGGGCCTAAACAGTGTAAATCCCCCACAAGTGACACCATTTTGGAAAGTAGATACCTTAGGTAACTTATCTAGGTGTGTATTTGTGGCGCCCTGCATCTTTACCTCCACAAAAGGGGTTAAATGGGAGTTATGCTTTCTCTGCTAGAGACCACAACACACCCCCACAATTCACCTTCCTACCTTACTTGTCTGAAGCTTAGAGCTTTGCAGACACACCCTAACTAGGAGGGGGAGGAGCAGAGCAGTTGTTTCAGTGAAGAACGAGGAAGGAGGCTCTGGGAAGCCATGTTAAGACATGCACTCGATCCAGGAGTGCAGCTAAAGAAGCATCAGGGACCAGCCCCTAGACCATCCATGCTTTCAGAGCAGGGTGGTAAGCTGAGAGACTGCGTGGGATTATACAACCAGCAGAAAAGTATTTTCCCTCAGAAATACTGCAATAACCTAGGATCAGTGAAGGATAGTGCAAGTGGGAACTTGAGCTGCTTCACACAGGATTCTCGCTGCAAGTTGCTGAAGGAGAAATACACAGTGAGTAGAGGCAATACTTGGAAGTTCTAAACTCTGGGAAGCCTTGGTCCCAGAAGGGATTAGAATAGCAGGAAGTTACACTGAGTCACAGCAGGGAAAGATAACTCCCATTCTCCAGAGCAGACTGTAACCTCGTAAGATTTGTAATATCTCCTCTGAATTGCACCTGAACTATAGTAAATGATAAAGTGACTTTCCTTGTCTCCTGCCTTATTACTCCGTGCCTTCTACTTGCATCACAATCTCTGGGGGTCTGCCCTGGTTGGAGAGGGTTTAACATCTGCACTGCCATCACCATCTACTTCCCCAGGGATCATCTGCAGTGCCGGCTATACTACAGTCGAACACTCCAACTGTCGTCACGAATCACTACATAAAGTTTATTTCCATCCAATTCTACCCCTTTTACATGACCGCCTGGGGCAACAGACCGGGTCACCGCCTCTGTGACATCTCCCATTGAAGCTAATGGGCTCAGTACCGAGTATCCCATGGTCCATGGGGTGCGTCATATTGAGCATCTTAAACCACCAGGTGCTTCACAGCAGCTGTGAATGTTAAGCCGTGAAAAAAAAAAAATCACATTTTTCCCAGAGAAATCTTTTTCTAGCTCCAAATTTAGCATTTTCATTAGGGTAACAAGAGAAATTTCTCCATACAATTTGTTGTGCAATTTCTCCTGAGTGCACCGATACCCCATGTGGGGGAATACTACTTTTTGGGTGCGTGGAAGAGCTTGGAAGGGAAGGAGCACCATTTGACTTTTTGAATGTAAAATTTACTGGAATAATTAGCGGATGCCATGTAGCATTTGGAGAGCCCATAATGTGCCTAAAAAGTGGAAACCCCCCTCAAGTGACCACATTTTGGAAATTAGAACCCTATGGGAATTTATCTACAGATGTAGTGACGATTTTGACTCCATGGGTGGTTTCCAAAATCAAGCGGCATTGGATGTTGCTGAGTGAAAATTGCAAATTGCCACTGTAGTGACCAGTATGTTATGCCCTGCTCATGCTTCTGGAGACAAGCACCTGTAAATTAGGTAGGCTCTCAACACTATAGAAATCCCAATCATGTGGGCACTAATGTTGATCAGGCACACTAGGGCTCAGAAGGGGGGGCATTTGGATTTAGGAATGCGGAATTGGCTGAATTTCTTTTGGGGAGCATGAAGTCATTTAGCTTTTCCAGAGCCTTTGTACTACCAGTAAGGTGGAGCCCCCTGTATTTCCGTTAATAGATGACAGATCTGAGCGGGGACTTGCTTTTTTGGTGGATTGAGTGGAAGCTTTGATTGGGACTATTTTATATAACGATTGGGATGATAGTAATCCGGCTCTCTATGCTGATCACTTACTTTGGGGTTTCCATCTAAATTGCAGAGTGACGTGACAGATGAAAACCCAGAGGGATCCATTCGCTATAATGAGGCAGCAGATTTACTCTGGACTCTGTCTGGCCTCTGTTCAGCAGTGTCCTTTTCAGAAGTGCACAAAACTGTGGCCTTTTATGCAATCGTTAAAAGACGGACACCGCTGGATCACAGGTCCTACGATACTCACTTCCGCCGGGGGTTCTGTCTGAATCACGTACTGTATTTCAGAGATTTACACAGAAACCCTGGTATAAGCACTCAGAAAAGAGCACAGGATAAATGTGCGCCGAGCCTTACTGCAATTTTTAGGAGGAAGAATGAAAAAAATCAACAGCATGTGAAGAATTGGTTTTATTTATTTTTTACGCCGTTCTTCGTGCGGTATAAGTGACTAGGCGACTTTATTCTTCGGGTCCATGCGATTGCAGCAATATCAGATTTATACCTGGTTTTTATGCTTGGCTGCTGTCACACACTAAAAGACGCTTTTTATTGCGAAAACTAGTTCTTGCATCACCATATTTTGAGAGCTATAATTTTTTCATATTTTGGCCGCCAGAGTCATGTGAGGTTGTTTTTTGCGGAACGAGCTGACGTTTTTATTGGTACCATTTTCGGGCACATTACTTTTTTTGATCGCTTTCTATTCTGATTTTCGGGGGACAGAATGAACAAAAACCAGCAATTCAGGAATTGCTTTTTGTTTTTTTGTTGTTTTTATACCATTCCACGTGTGGTAAAATTTCTAAAACAGCTTTATTCTTTGGGTCAGTACAGTATGATTACAGCAATATCTCATTTATATTGTTTTATGTTATGGCGCTTTTACACAATAAAAACTATTTTATAGAAAAAATAATTATTTTTCCATTGCTTTATTTTGAGAGCTGTAACGTTTTTATTTTTCTGCTAATGGAGTTTTATCACAGCTTGTTTTTTGCGGGACAAGATGACGTTTTCAGCGGTATCATTTTTATTTACATCCATCTTTTTGATCGCGTTTTATTGCACTTTTTGTACGGCGGTATGATGATAAAGCATTGTTTTTTGCCTCATTTTTTACTTTTTTTACGGTGTTCACTGAAGGGGTTAACTAGTGGGATAGTTTTATAGAGATGGTCGTTATGGATGCGGCGATACCAAATATGTGTACTTTTATTGTTTTGTTTTTTTTATTTACATAAATAAATGCATTTATTGGAAAATATTTAATTTTTGTTTATTTAGGAATTTTCAAAAAAATATTTGTATACATTATAATTTTTTAAAAACTTTTTACATTGTCCCAGTATGGGACATCACTATATAATGTCAGATCACTGATCTGACACTTTACATTGCTTAGTATCAGATCAGCGATCTAACAGGCAGTGAAGAAGGCTTGCTCACAAGACACCTCACTGAAGGACCCGGAAGAACCCCGAGGCCATCTTGGTGCCTGGGGTCTCCATGGAGACTCTCAGGACAACACTATTGCATCGCAATTTCCTGAGGTAAGCACGCAGGGAGCCCCTTCCCTGCACAATGCTTCTCTATACCATTGTCACTAGTGACAGCGGCATCAGAGAGGGTAAATGTCCGCGATCGGTGCTAGTACTGATCGTGGGCATTACTGGGGGGTGTCAGCTGTCACATACAGCTGACACCCACTCCTGATCGCCGCAGCACTCAGCGTGAGGCAGCACGATCGATGTGCCGTACTAATACTGGTGTTTGCGGGAACGCAGCTCCCGAAGAGCAGTACTAGTACGGTGCATGTTGGGAAGGGGTTAAAGAATAGCTTCTATTGTGTAAGCGTGCCAAAACATAAAGAAATATATAAATGTGGTATGGCTTTAATCGTACTGACTCAAAGAATAAAGCTGATTTATGATTTTCCCACACGAAGAATGGGTAAACCCCTCTTCCCCCCAAAAAAGCAATTCCTGCATTGCTGGTTATGTGCCTGAAAATGGTATCAATAAAAATGTCAACTCATCCTGCAAAAAAACAAGCCCTCACATGACTCTTTCGGAAGAAAAATTGTAGCTCCTAAAATATGATGATGCAAAAACTTTTTTTTGTAAAAAAAACAAACATCTTTTAGTGTGTGAGAAAGCAGTCAAATATAAAGAAAATTGGTAGCACATAGGCTCTGGAAAAGCAAAATAGCGCCTCATCCCCCAAAAGAAATCCAGCGAATTCTGCACTCCCAAATCCTAATGCCCTCTTTGCTTCTAAGCCCCACAATTTGCCTAAATGGCAGTTAGCATTCACATGTGGCAATGCTGTAGAGATGAGAGCCTGCCTAATTTATGGGGTTCATGTTTCAAGAAGCACGAGCTGGACACAATGTGTGGGTATGACAGTGTACTGGCACTACGGGCAGCTATGCAATTTTCATTCTGCAACATCCATTGCTGATTGTTTCTGAAAAATACCCATGGAGTCAAAATAGTCACTACACCTGTAAGTAAATTTCCAGAGTGATGTAATTTCCAAAATGTGGTCTCTTGAGGGGAAATTCTGCTCTTTTGACACTTAGGGGCTCTGGATATGGAGCCCGCAAACTAGTCTATGAAAATTTGTTCTCCAAGAGTCATAAAACTGGACATCCCTTCTGAGTCTCACCATGTGGCTAAGTAGTGCTCTACAGTCTCATATAAGGTATTGCAACGTTCATCAGAAATTGTGTGACAACTTTTTGTGCCATTTTTCCTATTTCCCCATGTAAAAATGTAATTAATTTTTTTTCATCAGCCAATGGTATAAAATTCTATGATATACCCGTGGTGTCAATATAATCACTGCACCTTTTGAAGAATTCATTGAGAGGTGTAGTTTGTAAAATGGGGTCACTTATGGGGCTGGTTCTGCTGTTCTGGCATCTCAGGGGCTCTGCCAATGTGACATGGCACCCTCAAACTATAATAATAAAAGCTACACAATAATATGGCACTTCTCTACTGAACTTTATACTGTGCCTGAAAGGTATTACTTGTGAGGTATTTTTGTACTCAGGAGAAATTGCATAACAAACAGAGGTCCATTTTTTCCTATTAGCCCTTATAAAAAATTAAAAACTAAAGCAACATTTTAAAAGTGGTAAAAGTGTAGTTCGCTGTGAGGCACATGTGGTGTCAATATGCTGACTGCATCCCTAGATTAATTCATTGAGGGTTGTAGTTTGTAAAATGGGGTCACTCATGGGGGGAGTCTGATTTTCTGGCATGTCAGGGGCTCTGCCAATGTGACATGGAACCTTCAAACCATTCCAACAATATCTGCATGCCAATATGGCTCTGCTTCCCTTCTGAATTTTACACTGTGCCTCAAAAGTAGTTTTCAACAAATTGCAACATTGATTTATTCCTATTCCCTCTTCTAAAAATTAAAAATTTGTGCCAAAGCAACATTTTATTGAAAATAATGGTAGTTTTCAATTTACTCAGCTGAATGTTATACAATGCTATGTATCGCCTGAGGTTTAACAATGCTCACTACACAAGCAGATGAAATTCTGGAGAGGGGAAGCTTCCAAAATGGGGTCACTTGTGAGGGTTTCTGCTTTTTTGGCATATCAGGGTCTCTTCAAATGTTACCTTTAAAATCTATTCCAATGGTGCTCCAAAATTCAAATGACATTCCTTCCCTTTCGAACCCTTCCATGCACCCAAACAGTAGTTTTTCATTACATATGGGGCATCAGTATACTCAGGAGAAATTACACATCAAATTGTACTGTCTATTTTCTCCTGTTTCCCTTGTGAAAATGAAAAATGTGGGGCAAGCAGCATTCTTTGGGGGTATTTTTCCATTTTCACGGCTTAACATTGTAAAATTCTGTGAATCAACTGTGGGCTTATGGTATTTACTGCACCACTAGATAAATTCCTTGAGGCGTGTAGTTTCCAAAATGGGGTCTGTTGTTTGGGGTTTCCACTGTTTAGGCACCTCAGGAGCTCTGCAAACACGACTTGGTGTCCACTATCTATTCCAGCAAATCTTCAATGCAATATTCAAATGGTGATCCTTCCCTTCTGAGCCCTTCTGTGCACCCAAACAGTGGTTTTCCACCACATATGGAGTACCATTGTACTTAGGAAAAATTGCACAACAAATTGTATGGTCCATTTTCTTTTGTTACCCTTGTGAAAATGAAAAATTTGGGGCGGAACCAACATTTTTGTGGAAAAAATGTATTGTTTTGTTTTATTTTCACAGATAAACATTATAAAATTCTGTAAATATACACACAGGCAAAAAAACATTTTATTTGAATGAAGACTCCCTCACATATTCCCTGGTTTACCCATTTATTAATAAAAAAAATCTCCGCAGATCTGACGACGTCCAACTAGGTCCCACGTCGTCCATAGATTTTCTCACGGGCAATCACGTCAGTAACGACATAGCCATGAGCCATGATCACAAGAATGAGATTTGCGAAAGTGGAGTAAATAATGTGGTTTCATTCTCAACACATTTCAGGAGGAGAGCCACAAGTGGCGCAGTATATCCATTTCTCTACGTCTCTGCATCTCTAAGTTGGATCTACCAACTTCCAGAGCAGCAGCTGGAACCTTTATTTTTGAGCCCTTCCAAGTGTTGTGCTTGCTTACAACATCACCATGTGAAGATTTTCTGAATATTTAAACACCTGTGGTCAGGATAGCACCCTATTCTCTTTTTTGACCCTCCAGTTTTTATTACATTTT
The DNA here is from genome assembly GCF_039654945.1 of Dendrobates tinctorius. NCBI lineage: Eukaryota > Metazoa > Chordata > Amphibia > Anura > Dendrobatidae > Dendrobates > Dendrobates tinctorius. The sequence goes on along the minus strand of NW_027361795.1, from coordinate 9,851,035 downwards.
TGATCTGAGTCACAGATGAAACTCATCCATTCAAGAAAGTGTATGGTCTTTTGAAACATTTGTACAGCACACTGATGGCATTATAGTTTAGAATCATATAATCGTAGAGTTTGAAGGACCTCCTGGGCCATCTGGTCCAACCCCCTGCTCAAAGCAGGATTCGCTAAATCATCCCAGACAGATGTCTGTCCAGCCTCTGTTTGAAGACTTCTTTTGAAGTAGAACTCACCACCTCTCGTGGTAGCCTGTTCCACTCATTGATCACTCTAACTGTCAAAAAGTTTTTTCTAATATCTAATCTGAGTCTCCTCCCATTCAGTTTCATCCCATTGTTTCTAGTCTTTCCTTGTGCAAATGAGAATAAAGATGATCCTTCTACAATGTGACAGCCCCTGAGATATTTGTAGACAGCTATTAAGTCTCCTCTCAGTCTTCTCTTATGCAAGCTAAACATTCCCAAATCCTGCAACTAGAGATGAGTGACTTTGCCTTTTTTAGGGTTGAGTCGGGTTTCATGAAACCCGACTTTCTCAAAAGTCGAGTCGAACAAAATCAGCCAACTAAAGGGAAAAGTCGTGAAACACGAAACCCAATGCAAGTCAATGCGGAGAAAAGTCGGCAGTGAGTGAAGGACTGTAAACACACCTGGCATGAATTTTAACCCCAGTGGCGGCAAAATCTCTCTCTCTCTCTCCCTCTCTCCCACTCCCACTCCAGCTACGCTCCCGCTACGCTATGCTCCGCTTCTCTCATTGGCTGAAAAAAGTCACGTGCAAGCATTCGGCGAAACCCGACTTTGACGCTTGGGTTGCCGACCGCATGGCCAACTTCACACTGTGGTTGGGTTTCGTTTCATGAAACCCGACTTTGGCGAAAGTTGACGACTTTTGAATCTGACCGACCTGTTTCGCTCAACTCTACCTGCAACCTTTCCTCATAAGACAAGGTTTGCAGACCAGTCACCATTCTGGTCGCTCTTTTCTGAACTTGCTCCAGTTTGTTGATGTCTTTTTTAAAATGTGGCACCCAAGACTGGACACAGTGTTCCAGATGAGGTCTGACTGAAGAGGAGTAGAGGGCAATAATGACTTCACGTGATCTAGACTGTATGCTTCTGTTAATACATCCTAGAATTGAATTTGCCTTTTTTTGCTGCTGCATTACACTGTTGACTAATATCCAGTCTGTGATCTATTAGTATACCCAAGTCTTTTTCGCATGTGCTGTTGCTTAGCCCTATTCCTCCAATTCTGTATATGCTTTTTTCATTTTTATTGCCCAGATGTAGTACTTTGCATTTTTCCCTGTTAAAAACCATTCTGTTAGTTGCTTCCCACTGCTCCAGACTATATATATCTTTTTGAATCCTCTCTCTCTCTTCTCTAGTATTAGCTATCCTTCCTAGCTTTGTGTCATCAGCAAATTTAAAAAGTTTACCCACAATTCCTTCATCTAAATCATTGATAAAGATGTTGAACAATACAGGGCCCAGGACAGAGCCCTGTGGTACCCCACTTGAGACATTCTTCCAACTCGATGTGCAGCCATTTACGACCACTCTTTGGGTCCGATCACTAAGCCAGTTATGAATCCACCTAACAGTTGCCTTGTCCATTCCATACTTAGTCATTTTTTCAATAAGGATTGTGTGAGATACTTTGTCAAATGCTTTGCTGAAGTCAAGAAATACTATATCTACAGCATTTCCCTGATCCACCCAATCAGTGATTCTGTCATAGAAGGAAATTAAGTTAGTCTGACATGACTTATTAGTTACAAACCCATGCTGACTCTGTTTAATCACTTCATTCTTATCCAGGTACTTACATACATGTTGTTTAATAATTTGTTCAAAGATCTTTCCTGGTATAGAAGTCAGACTCACCGGCCTATAGTTGCTTGGGTCCACCTTCTTCCCCTTTTTGAAGATAGGAACAACATTTCTTCTGCTATCTCCTTCAGTACTCTGGGGTGTAATTTATCTGAACCTGGAGACTTGAATTCATTTAGATTAGCTAAGTGTTTCCACACTATCTTTCTGTTTATAGATATCCTGGATTCTTCTATTCCCTTAATAGGACAGTGAAGAACAGTTGATGTTACATTTCCTTTCTGAGAGAAAACAGATGCAAAATAGGAATTCATCTGTTTAATCTGTTTTTCACTTACTGTTAGGCTGTATGCACACTTTGCTTTTCTGTTGTGTTTTTTTCAGTGCAGATTTGTCACAAAACCTGAAGGTTTTCCTGCTGCCAGTGATATAGAAGAGTTAATGTTTTGCCTTTAATTGCTAGAGTTTGCTAGAATGTGAATGAGAAGTCTCATGCATGTATTGCATATTTGTGACTTGCAGATTCTTTCAATGGCTTTGCTTAAAATTTAAAACATTCTAATGAGTTTGGAAAACTTACCAAAAACAAAAGAATAACACAGCACAAACAGGCATTTTGCAGCTGTATTATTCCTGTCAAAAGATGAGCATATAGTGCAGAAATTTCAGCACCAAATTCTAAAAGTGTGCATATACCCTTGTGAGCAGGTACACGGGATGCAGTGATGGACAGAAGGCAGAACAAGGGTTAACAGATTTATTAACAGGGGAATACTCCACGCAGGGAGGTATTGGGTTTGGCAGGGATGTGTCAAGTGCTATTAGCACAGTATGGGTGCTGGGTGAAGTAATAATTGTAATAGGGCAAGCAACTGTTCATGAAAGCGTTAACTTATCAATCCAATGGCTTCCTGACTGCAGAGTCTTAGGTTCCAACGGTGAAGCCTACGCAACTGGCGCGTGATGATTCCGGTGTGGTCCTGGAGAAGTGGAGGGTCCGGTTCCCGGCGATGGCGATGAGTCCTCGTTAACTTGTGCGGGGCCCTGTGTTTTAGGTTCGTTGTGTGTAGTACAGTACAGCGCAGTCTGTAACACTGCCAGAGCATGACTCAGCTCGACAGTAGTATGCGGGTGAAGAAGGGCACAGTTCATGATGAGTCAACCGGTCTGTCTTAGGCGGCTCGCGCGCGGTAACAACTGACCCGGAACACTTGGTACTTTTGGTTGCGGGAGCCAATGGGCCCTCAGCAAATCTCTGTCCACAGTCTCTGTACCTGGATGCAGGGGATCTGTAGCACAGGCCTGCACTGTAACGGTGCTCAGAGGATGGAGCACCAAACTTCCCCTGCTGCGCGCTATGTCTTCCCACCAAGTCTCCTCCCACTTTCCCATGCACCGGCCCTTTTATCTCAGTCATGCCCCCTACTGTCAAGTGCAAAGGTCAGTCCAGGTTGAAAAGCTTTCCTCGGGCAACAATGGTGACAGCCCCAACAGTTCCGGAACCGGCGCAAGAGTGGTACCCCCAGTCAGGTCCTTCTTCTTACACTCCCCCTGCCAAATAAATTGATCTTGATTATATCTGTTGGGGGGTATCCTGGCTGTTGCCTGCTCAAAGTGCTGTAAGTCAAAAGGAGTAGCCGAATCAAGTTGGGTAGTCGAGTCAGGTTGTACTGGGGTCTTTTCCTACCGGTACTCCAGCTTGTCTCGAGGACGTTTATCTTGGACCAACACACGGTCCCTTGCTTGGAGAGCTGTCCCTCGCAGAGGAGTTGTCTCTGGATATTCCAGTTCCTGAAATCTGATCTGCACCAGACGATGATGATGTTCTCGGACCCAGGTGTACACTCCCGTCCGTGGGTAGTTTTCCCCGGGATCCCACTATAGCTCAGTAATCTCTCTTCCTGGACGGCCGAACAGAAGGGTGTATGGAGTGTAACCCGTGGTGCGATATATTCAGTTGTTGTACACCCACACTTACTCAGCTACAAATTCAGGCCACTGGGCCTTTTGATCTTCCTCCAGCGTCCTTAACATCTGAATCAGAGTTCGGTTGAACCATTCACAGGCTCCATTTCCCTGAGGGTGGTAAGGCATCGTCTGAGAATTTTAGATCTGGTAAAGGCGATGCAATTCGTCCATCACCCACCCAGGAAGACAGGTGCCTTGATCAGAGTGGATTCGCTTCAGGCAGCCGTACACCTTATTGAAATTCTTGCAGATGGCATGTGCAGCAGATTTGGCAGTTTGATAACATGTCGGGGTCACTACAGCAAACTTCGTGAAGTGGTCTGTCATCACCAATGTTCATATCCTTGAAGAGCCGGGACAATTGTCAGATAATCTATCATCAGTACTTCCAAAGGGGCAGAGTTCACAATGGTCTGTGTGGGAGCTCTCTGCTCTGGAGATTTTGCTAATTCACAGTTTCGACATAGCCGACAGGTCTCTTCCACCACGTCCTTCAGTCGAAGATGATAAACTAGTCTTTGTAGCCACTGAAAATTCTTCTCCTGACTAAAGTGAGCTCCTCTTTCCTGTGCTTCTGTGGCTACCTTAGGTAGCAGTGCTTCAGGGATAAACACCTGCCAGGTAACACCCAGCTCCCGTTGAAGTTGGATCTTCCGGTACAGTAGCCCATTCTTCAGTTGGAGCCTTTCCCACTGCCCAAGGATCTGCAAGGTCCCCAGGGACAGGGCGTCTCTCTCTCTGACTGGGAAGTTGTTTTAATGTGACCCATTGTCTCATTTGAGTGAGTTCCCCATCTTGCTGCAATCGGACCCACTCATCACGGGACCGTCCCAGTATTTGTTCCCGGGACACTACCTGCACCTGCTCCTGCATAGATGCCAATGGCATGGCAGAATCCCAGAACTCAGGGACCTCTTCAGTCTCTATTTCTTCATCCCGGTTGGGCCCAGGCTTCTCTTGTGTCACTTTGGATAATGTGTCTGCGTGAGTATTCTCAGCTCCCCTCTTGTAGGCGATTTAATATTGACACTTTGCCATATGAGCCACCCAACGCTTGTCTAGAGCTCCTAGTTTTGCATTTTCCAGATGTGCTAAAGGGTTATTGTCAGTGCGTACCAGGACTTCAGAGCCAGCCAAGTATTCCGCAAACTTCTCCATCATGGCCCACATCAATGCCAACAGCTCCAGTTTTGAACGAACTGTAATTGTCCGGATTCCTTTCGGAGTCATAGAGAGATCAACTCACATAGGCGATTACTCATTCTTTTCCTTCTTGTATCTGGAACAACACAGCTCCGAGTCCATAGGCTAACACTGACGCTTCAGTCAAAGCCACCTTCAGAGCTCGAAATGCTTTCTCTTGGCATTCTCCCCACGAAATAGTTTTGTTATTCAGGCCAGACGGCACCCCTTTTAGAAGTTCTAACAGCGGGTTCACTATACGAGTAAAGTTCTTTACGAATCGCCGATAATATCTGATAAGCCCCAAGAAGGCCCGTACGTCTTTCACCGTCTTCAGGGTAGGCCAATCCTGTACCGCAGCAATTTCCTCACAGGACGGTCTCACTCCCTCAGAAGAGACGACATGTCGCAAGTACTCAATCTGGGTGTGAAACAGATGACACTTCTGGGGCTTCACTTTCAAACCGTGTCTTTGGAGATGGCTCAACACCTATTCCAGTGTCTGAAGATGTTACTCGAACGAGGCGGCATACACGATGATATCGTCTAAATAGATGAGAGTGGCTTCAAAGTTCAAGTCACTTCTCTATCAGTTGCTGGAAAGTACCAGGAGCATTAGCTAGGTCAAAAGGCATCCTGTTGAATTCGTATCGACCCATGGGAAGTATAAAGGCTGTCTTTGCTCGGTCATGCTCGGACATCAGTACTTGCCAATAGCCACTGGCTAAATCCAACGACGAGAAGTATTTTGTGCTTCTGAGCGCAGACAAAGATTCTTCAATCCTTGGTAGTGGGTAGGAATCTTGCACAGTGCAGGCACTGAGTTTACGATAGTCCACACAAAAACGCAAAGTTCCAACTTTGTTCTGCACCAGCATGACGGGAGCAGCCCATGGGCTCTGACTCTCTCGAATTACACCACACTGGAGCATCTGTATCAGCATTCCTTTCACATCTTGGTACATTTGCGGTGGAATTTGTCGGTACCGTTCTCTTATGAGTGGGCGTGGCGTTTCCAGTTGGAATCTCATGGGTGATTGCTGTAGTGCAGCCGAAATCATCCTCCTGTCATGCGAACACATTTTGATATCGCCCTAATATAGCTTCTACCTGCTGGACCAGTTGTGGTGTCAGTTCTGTCAATTCGGCCCACATTTGTTCCAGTATACCACACTCCTCCCACAGGTGCTGAGGTTCTGGTACTAACGGTGTGTCTACAGCCACGGTCCAAGGATCTCCCTGTTCCACCATCAATTGTATGGCCTGGGGTGGTATCAGTTCTTACGGCATGCCCAGAATTTGCGCTACATCACTCCTGGATGGCAGCGTGATATTACTTTCTCCCAAATTAAGACATCGCACTGGGACCATCCTGTCGTATACAGTAGCTAATGTCCGTGCAACAAGGAACCCTGGAGGTAGTTGCTCCATAATAGTTGGCTCTATCTGGATCTCGATTCCTTCCAGAGTGGTACAAGTCCGGACGGCAGGGTAAGCGCGGTTTGTCCCGGTGGCAAAACAAGATTGGCTGAGGCTGAAACAATCACTTTTCCCAACATCTTCCCATCACTAGAGGTCTCTTGGGCTTGGACCTCATGGATTAGCTGTTGAAATGCTCTCTTTTGGGGAGTGCAAGGGCTCCACTGTTTTAGGAACACATCTGGGAACTCGATGATGAGAAGACTTTTGAATTCCTTCAACACATTTATCCCTAGAGTGACAGCATGTCCGTGACTGGCATCACTGGCGGTCAGCACCACTCCCTTCCGACCCAGATCTTTACCACAGATGGTTATTTGCATCCGGACCACCCCTGCAACCTGGATGGGCAAGTGATTAGCAGCCGTCAACTTTATCACTGGGCCCATTCGGGCCGCATTGCCTCAGGGAGGTGCTGTCGGAAATATGTTTCAGGCACCGTGAGCCAGTGTCTACTAGACAACAAACAGCCTGACCATCCATTTTGGCCCAGACGAAGGGACACATGGAAATTAGATTTGTGGGACTTCTGTTACTCCTTCTTGATTGTTCAGGCTCCGGGCGGCGTCCCTCTGCCTCGGAACCTCCAAGTTTAACGGTCAGAGCTGAAGAGGCCTACTTCGTCCTGAACACCCCCGAGCCAAATGTCCAATTTCACTGCAATTGTAACACGTGGGAAGTTCTTCAAGGCGGGATGTTCTTGTTGCACGACGGGCTTTAGGACCACTTCTTCCCCAGGCAAGTTTGATGATACTGTTGGTTTCTTTTTTGAATCAGCTAACTCTTCTCGTATATCCCAAATTTCCTTATGCAACTCTTCCACCCATCTCGGTTCGGTGGCCATTGTCACAGATACCTCTCCTCTCCGGACCTTTCCCACCAGGATTGACACCCCTTGCACCTTATAAAAGGAAAAAGATAGCCAGCTCACCTGTCGGCATGTGTTGTGGGAAGCACGGACCACGTGCAGTCATTACGTAGTAGTCAGAACAAAGTGGAAAAAAAAGGTCCAGCTTCACAAAAAGTCCAATTTATTGTATAAAATAAAGTCCAGAAACAGTAAAATTTGCATGAGTAACAAATAGGCTACACGTTTTGAACAAGAAAAAGAACAAGGTTTTTGCTCGAAACGCGTAGCCTATTTGTTATTCATGTAAATTTTACTGTTTCTGTACTTTATTTTATACAATAAATTGGACTTTTTGTGAAGGTAGACCTTTTTTTCCACATTGTTTCACCCCTTGCTCCTGTTTATGTGTGCGCGCCTCACTCCCCACTTCAGAAAAGGTCATGCGTGTTAGGGCTATAGACGCACGTGCACTGAGACGCTGGCTGTGGAGCACGTGCACTGAGGCGTGCCAAGTCCCTGGTGAGGACTGATGCCTGACTCAACCTCTGACCTACCTACGCCTAAGCCTGGGCGCTAGCAGGCTAGGATGCACAACACATGCGTACCAAGGGTAGGGTTTTCTTAATGAGTCATTCACCAGAGACAATCATACATGCATACATCACTCATTCCACATAGTCTGTAAATACAGTCTTATCCTAGCGCATGGCCGCGAGCGTCCGGGACCTGCCTGGCTTCTCGGATGGGTCAATCCGAACAGGAGCAGGACCTTAGCACGTGACCTTCGATCTCCAATGGGAGATCACTCCACGGGCATGCTCAGTGGCCCGACATGGGGGCTTAGTCCCTGGAGAACCTCGCTGCTGAGCAGCATGTATTGGCATAGCTGTGCCAGAGGTGGCAGCAGCAAGCAAACCTATGGAGCTGGTCTGGGCAGAGCGCCTGGACCGACGAGTTTGCTGAGCAACCTCCTCTGTGGCTGGGGAGGAATGGGAGACCACTGGAAGTAAGACTCGGGATTCTCGCTGTGCAGCGACAGAATTCCGATTCCTAACAATGCGTGTGTTTACCCGCAAGCGCTCTTGCAAGGCGTGTTTCAGCAGCACGTCTCGCAGGCCTGTCACCAACTGATCTGCAGCACTATGTCAGTAGACCCTATGCCTACACCGTATTTCTAATAATGGCAGTATAGTTCTCCTGTAGCGGGTGTACTGGGTCATGGTCTCTCCCTCCCCTTGGCCCCGGAAAAATAAGTGCGTATGCAACTCCCCTGCATCCGTGGGGTCTCCATGGGTTTCCTCCAGTATTTGTAACACCTTGTTAAAAGTGTCTCGTTCCCGGGGAGGTCGTAACATAACAGAATCCCTCGCTTCCCCATCTAAAGCCATCATGGCAACCGCCACTTTTAAGGCAGGGGTCATGGGGTGCATCCTCATCATCCCCCTGATCCACTCAGTCTAGCTCCATAGCATGGTATTGTTCCCAGTTAACTTCGAGAGGTTGCTCAACATCGCCCCCAGGGATATGCTGGACCTAGGTCCCACCCCAACTGCTTTGTTCTCCGCCTCCATGCTGTTGGACTGCATCCTGCCGACTACGCCAAGTGTGAGCAGGTACTCGGGATGCAGTGACGGACAGGAGGCAGAGCAAGGGTTAACAGATTTATTAACAGGGGAATAATCCACGCAGGGAGGTATTGGGTTTAGCAGGGATGTGGCAAGTGTTATTAGCACAGTATAGGTGTGGGGTGAAGTAATCATTGTAATAGGGCAAGCAACTGTTCATGAAAAAGTTAACTTATCAGTCTGACGGTTTCCTGACTGCAGAGTCTTAGGTTCCAATAATGGCGCCTACGCAACTAGTGCATGATGATTCTGATGTGGTCCTGGAGAAGTGGTGGGTCCGGTTCCCGGCTATGGCGATGAGTCCTTGTTAACTTGTGCGGGGCCCTGTGTTCTAGGATTGTTGTGTGCAGTACAGCGCAGTCTGTATCACTGCCAGAGCATGACTCAGCTATACAGTAGTATGCGGGTGAAGGAGGGCACAGTTCAGGATGAGTCACCCAGTCTGAATTAGTTGACTTAGTTGGCTCGCGGGGATAACAACTGATCCAGAGCGCTTGATTTGGATTCTTGGACCATGGCGTGAATTACCTCTATGATGGACTTCTCACAAGAGATGAGATACACCTCACAAAACCTGGGAAACACACATTCGCCAGAAGACTTGCCACACTCATCAGGAGGGCTTTAAACTAGAAGAAGAGGGGATGGGAGGAAAAACAGCAGACAAGAACATGCAGCAGAAGGACAAGCTAATCAAGGATACTAGATGTGGTAAAGAGGACCCAAGACAGGGTACTCAGAAGGAAGCTAAGAAAAATGAAGCAAAACTTCTTTCCTGCATGCTGACCAACGCAAGAAGCCTGACCAATAAGATTGAAGATCTGGAGTTGGTAATGTATGAGGAAAAATACGACATAGTAGGAATAACTGAGACATGGTTGACGACAGCTATGACTGGGCGGCTAACTTGCAAGGATATGATTTGTTTAGGAGGGATCGTAAAAAAATGAAAGGAGGTGGAGTCTGTCTATATATAAAGTCCACTTTAAAGCCCACACTAAGAGAAGATATACAAGAGGGAAATAAAGAGGTGGAGTCTCTATGGGTGGAGATACAAGGAGAGAGAAGTAATAAAATCCTCATAGGGGTTTGTTATAAGCCACCAAATATGACAGAACCCACTGAAAATGTATTATTGAAACAAATAGACAAGCAGCAAATCACAATGAGGTGATTATTATGGGGGACTTCAACTACCCCGACATAGACTGGGAAACTGAAACCTGCGTATCTCAGAAAGTAAACCAATTTCTGTCAGTGACCAAGGATAATTATCTGTCACAACTTGTGCAGGGCCCAACTAGAGGGACAGCCCTTCTGGACTTAATTTTAAGCAACAGGCCAGATAGAATAACAGAAGTACAAGTCGATGGGCACCTATGGAACAGTGACCACAATATAATACAATTCCACTTGTCCTTCAGTAAGGTGCCCTGGAAGGGGGTTACGAAAACACTGAATTTCAGGAAAGCAAAGTTTGATCAGCTTAGAGAGGACCTTCGCCGAATTGATTGGGACAATGTCCTCAAAAATAGGAGCACAGAAAATAAATGGGAAATATTTAAATCAGTTTTACACACCCACTGCGAGCTAGCCATACCGTACAGAAATAAAAGGGCTAGGAACAGGAGAACACCAATGTGGCTAAATAAGGATGTAAAAAGGGCAATAAATAACAAGAACAAGGCATTTAGGAAGCTAAAACAAGAAGGCAATGAAGAAGCATTAAAAGTTATAGAGAAAAAAATAAAATGTGAAAAAAACAAATACATTTAGCAAAAGTGGAAACTGAGAGACTCATTGCTAAGGAAAGTAAAACAAACCCCAAACTATTCTTTAATTATATAAACAGTAAAATGATTAAAATTGATGGTGTCGGTCCTTTAAAGAACAATGAGGGTGAAATCATAGAGAGTGATGTGGGAAAAGCAAATGTTTTAAATACTTTTTTCTCCACAGTGTTCACACAGGAAAAGGAATTGCCAGGGGAAATGCAGAGTGATAATGTAAACTCCCCATTAAGTATTACCTGCCTAACCCAGGAAGAAGTGCAGAACCACCTTAGTAAGATTAAAATTGACAAATCACCAGGCCCTGATGGCATTCACCCTCGGGTAATAAGGGAGTTAAGTAATGTGATAGACAGGCCTCTATTCCTTATATTTAAAGACTCTATAGAAACAGGGTCTGTTCCTTTTGATTGGCGGCAAGCAAATGTGGTACCAATATTCAAAAAGGGGTGTAAAAGGGAACCTGGAAACTATAGGTCGGTAAGCTTAACATCTGCTGTGGGTAAAATTTTTGAAGGGTTTCTAAGGGATACCATTATGGAATATCTCAATGTTAATAAATGTTTAATTCCATATCAACATGGATTTATGAAGGATCGCTCCTGTCAAACTAACCTGATCAGCTTCTATGAGGATGTAAGCTCTCAAATGGACCAAGGAGAATCATTGGATGTCATTTATCTCGACTTCTCTAAAGCATTTGACACTGTCCCACATAAAAGATTGGTAAGTAAGATGAGAAAGCTTGAGCTAGGGGAAAATGTGTGTAGATGGGTAGGTAGCTGGCTTAGTGATAGAAAACAAAGAGTGGTTATTAATGGTGCATACTCAGATTGGGCCAGGGTTACTAGTGGGGTACCACAGGGTTCTGTATTGGGCCCCCTACTATTTAATATATTTCTTAATGATTTAGTGGATGGCTTACACAGTAAAATATCAGTATTTGCAGATGATACAAAACTATGTAAGGTAGTTAACACAAAGGAGGACACTTTGCAACTGCAGACAGATTTGAGTAAATTGGAGAATTGGGCTGAAAAATGGCAAATGAGGTTTAACACAGATAAGTGTAAGGTTATGCACATGGGAAGGAGAAACAGATGCTACAATTACTTACTAAATGGGAAACTGCTGGGGAAATCAGACATGGAAAAAGACTTAGGCATCTTTGTCAATAAGAAGCTAAATTGGAGTGACCAGTGTCAGGCAGCTGCCACCAAAGCAAATAGGGTCATGGGATGCATTAGAAGACGTCTGGGGACACGAGATGAAAACATAATTCTCCCTCTGTACAAATCACTCGTCAGACCACACTTGGAGTATTGTGTGCAATTTTGGACGCCGGTGCTCAAGAAAGACATTACTGAACTTGAAAGGATTCAAAGGCAGGCTACTAAAATGACAAATGCAGTTGGATCTCTACAATACCCAGAAAGGTTATCAAAATTAGGTCTATTTACTCTAGAAAAGAGAAGACTTAGGGGAGACTTAATATATATGTACAAGTATATCAGAGGGCAATACAGAGATCTCTCCAATGAACTGTTTGTACCAAGGACTGTGACAAGAACAAAGGGGCATTCTCTTCGTTTGGAGGAAAGACAATTTCTGCACCAGCATAGAAGAGGGTTCTTCACGGTAAGAGCAGTGAGGCTCTGGAATTCTCTTCCTGAGGAAGTGGTGATGGCCAACTCACTGAATGAATTTAAGAAAGGAATGGATGCTTTTCTTGTGAGTAACAGTATAGAAGGTTACGAATAGCAAAATATTATAGGTAGATGGTTGACCCAGATTACGGGAAGGAATTTTTTTCCCTATGGAGAAAATTGGCTTCTACTCTGTGGGTTTTTTGCCTTCCCCAGGATCAACAATGCAGAACAGCTGCACTAAAAATAGGCTGAACTAGATGGACATAAGGTCTTCCTTGTTAGGCGTGGTGGAAGACACTAAATAAAAATAAATTAAGTGCCTTCGCCACTCGGGGTCCACCGTGCGGTGGATGGAAAAACCGCTGCTAAAAGAGGCAGAGCACTATGGTGGTAATGTGCACAGGGTTTTAACTGCACCCAGTGCACCGAAGCAAGCTCTGTTATGTTCACAGAGCTGCAGGCACAAAGCATAAACTAATCGCTGAGTCTGTTCAGAGTCACAGACATTCAGCGACGCGGACACAGTATTAAAGGTCACAGGAGTAGCCTTAAACAGCAGGACTACTCCATCTAGACCTACCGTAAACTGAGGTGCGAGACGCCGCAACTCATACAAATAAGCTGCAACTGCAGCGTGGCAAGAACTGAGCCGCTGGCAAGGCACTGCAATAACGCAATGCAGACGCTAAGCTGCTGAGCACGATGGAGCTGAGGCGTGCTGGCGCTAGCGCTGCTACTGGCTGAACCCAAACACTTACACAATCGTATTATCAGAGGGAAGGGGTTTCTTAATAAGTCAGTCACCAGTCCAAGCATCCATCACCATACATACAGCAGCAAGTATGAGGAATACTAGTGCATGGCGGAACAGCCATGCGCGCTTTTTATACCAAACTGGACCTTCTGGAAATCTCCAAGGCTCCAGGAGGAGCCAATAGGATTCGACACAGGACCTGAGCACCTGACTCCCGAACTCCAATGGGAGTTCGTCCCATGAGCATGCTCAGTTGAGGGAACAAAGGACTTAGCCTCTGGAGAGAGTTGCCGCAAGGCACTCTCCTCTGCAATCCCCTCTGCAGCAGATGAAGTGCAGGAGAGTGCAGAATGTAAGGGTCTAGATTTCATCATAGGAGAAGACGAAATCTGACTCCTAACATTACCCCCCTTCCTAGGGCCCCCTCCTCCCTGAGCCTTCCGGACCAACAACCTGGACCTTACGGTGGCATAGGGCTCAAACTCGACTGAAGGCGAGCTTGGTGTCCTGATAGGTGTTACAGTAAACCGGGACACCTGGAAGGCATCAGTGGAAGCTAGGTCACCAGGTTTCAGAAGAGAAACCTGAGAGATGGCAGGAGCAGGCGAGGTAACAGAGCGCCGCCGTGAATCAGCGACCGTCACCACTCTCCGCCTAGGAAGGCTGTCCTGAGCACATGAGGTGCAAGCCTGGATAATTTTTTTGATGTCCCGAGCTCTATGGGGCCACCAATACGCTCCGGCCAAGAGCTTCGAGATTTGCATGTAGCCCCGATGGTAAGGCGCATTGGACGCATGCACCCATGCGAGAACCTGAGCCCTAAGATGAGGAGGGACAAAGGCCTCGTTAACCGGATCAGACTCTGACCATTGCGGGGAGCTGGCTTCCGGAGAAACCGCACATACATGGTGACAACCGCAAATGGATTCCTGATCAGAGTCTGTATTAAGATTGGTACGAGACACCTCCATGGGCTCAGGGGGTAGAACCTCTGGTTCAGACAGCTCAAGAGGTTCAAAAAATTTAGGAGCCAAAACAGCTCTTCGCTTGGAGTGAGCCCGCTCCATACCACGCTCCGAAAAATGGAGGTCAATACGTGAGGAGATGGAAATTAACTCCTCCAAGCTGGTGGGGATCTCTTAAGTGGAGAGAGCATCCTTCACGTGCTCTGCTAGACCTCGCCAAAAAACGGAAATGAGGGCTTTGTCGGACTATTCCAACTCGGACGCCAGTGTCCAAAAACGGACGGCATACTGGCTAACCGAGAGTGACCCCTGAGTAAGGGCGAGTAGTTGCAGAGATGTATCGTGCGTGACTTGAGGACCGAGAAATACTTGCGATGGCTGTTAGCAAGTTGGCAGCCATCCGAATCTCGAGGTCACCACGTTCCCATAGAGGCGTAGCCCATTCTAAGGCCTTGCCCGACAGTAGGGAGATAATAAAGGCCACCTTAGCCCGCTTTGTAGGGAATTGCGCAGCTAGCAGCTCCAGGTTTATTGAGCACTGGCTGATGAATCCCCTGCAGGAGACGCCATCCCCAGAGAATTTATCGGGCAATGGGAGGCGGGCAACTGTCAGCGCAAGGGAAGACATGGACATACGCCCTACCGCACCTGTGAGTGCCTGAACAGCAGCGTCTGTGGCTTGCGCAGCAGTGAGAGACCTCTCGAGGGTGACCAAGCGAGTCTTGAGCTGATGTACACACTGCAGAAGTTGCTGCTGTTCTGCCATCTCTAGCCAGACCCTGGCGCTAGTATTATGTTAGGAGTGGCGGAAGACACTAAATAAAAATAAATTAAGTGCCTTCGCCACTCGGTGTCCACCGTGCGGTGGATGGAAAAAACGCTGCTAAAAGAGGCAGAGCACTATGGCGGTAATGTGCAAAGGGTTTTAACTGCATCCAGTGCACCGAAGCAAGCTCTGTTATGTTCACAGAGCTGCAGGCACAAAGCATAAACTAATCGCTGAGTCTGTTCAGAGTCACAGACATTCAGCGACGCGGACACGGTATTAAACGTCACAGGAGTAGCCTTAAACAGCAGGACTACTCCGTCTAGACCTACCGTAAACTGAGGTGCGAGACGCCGCAACTGCGGACGTACAGATAAGGCCCCTTTCACACTTCAGTTTTTTGCAATCAGTCACAATCCGCCAGGTTTTGAAAAAAAACGGATCCTCAATTTTTTTTTGAGGATCCGTTTTTTCCCCATTGACTTGCATTAATGGCGGATTGTGACGGATGGCTGTCCGTTTCATCCGTTTTTTTTGAGGATCCGCCAAAAGTTTCAAAACGGAGCTTGCAACGTTTTTTTTTCTGGTGGATCCTCCAGAGACTACTTTAACCCGAAATTCTTTCTGGTTGCCGGACAAAATGAAGAAAAAAAAAATATTCTCTCTCTCTCTCTTCTCTCTCTCTCTCTCTCTCTCCTTCCCGACCAGCGTTTCCTTTAAATTTCCTCATTTTCAGGATCCGTCTGAAAACGGATCCTGTGCCATCCGTTCACATCAGTTCAGAACGGATCCGCTTGTCTGCCTTTTTGGCGGATTTGAACTGATGCAAAAAACTGAAGTGTGAAAGAGGCCTAGCTGCAACTGCAGCGTGGCAAGAACTGAGCCGCTGGCAAGGAGCTGCAATAACGCTGGCGCAATGCAGATGCTAAGCTGCTGAGCACGATGGCGCTGAGGCTTGCTGGCGCTAGCGCTGCTACTGGCTGAACCCAAACACTCACACAATCGTATTATCAGAGGGAAGGTGTTTCTTAATAAGTCAGTCACCAGTCCAAGCATCCATTACCATACATACAGCAGCAAGTATGAGAAATACTAGCGCATGGCGGAACAGCCATGCGCGCTTTTTATACCAAACGGGACCTTCCGGAAATCTCCAAGGCTCCAGGAAGAGCCAATAGGATTCGACACAGGACCTGAGCACCTGACTCCTGAACTCCAATGGGAGTTCGTCCCATGAGCATGCTCAGTTGAGGGAACAAAGGACTTAGCCTCTGGAGAGAGTTGCCGCAAGGCACTCTCCTCTGCAATCCCCTCTGCAGCAGATGAAGTGCAGGAGAGTGCAGAATGTAAGGGTCTAGATTTCATCATAGGAGAGGAAGAAATCTGACTCCTAACATTCCTTCAGCCTTCAAAACTATGTTACTATGATACTTTTGGTTGTGGGAGCCAATGTGCCCACAGCAAATCTCTGTCTATAGTCACTGTACCTGGATGCAGGGATCTGTAGCACAAGCCTGCGCTGTAACGGTACTCAGAGGACAGAGCACCAAACTTTCCCTGCTGCGCGCTCTGTCTTCCCACCAAGTCTCCTCCCCCTTTCCCGCACACTGGCCCTTTTATCTCAGTCATGCCCCCTGTCAAGTGCAAAGGTCGGTCCAGGTTGGAAAGCTTTCCCCCGGGCAACAATGGTGACAGCCCCGACAGTTCCAGAACCGGTGAAAGAGAGGTACCCCTGGTCCGGTCCATCTTCTCACACCCTTAGAATAAGCTTGGGAACCCTCCATCAGATTTTTCTTTGTATATGAGAAAAACTGATGAAACACTGATGCATATCTCCCAACTTTTGAAGACCACAAAGAGGAAGAAATCATGTGGCAAATTTTGCCCCCCCCTGCTGGCCACACCCCAATTCACGCCCATTTACCATTTCTTTCTCCCCTGGCAGGAGGAGATGTCAGAGAGGTGGTGGCAGTGAGGTACATTCAGCAGTTGCCCATGCCTGCAGGACATAGACCCAAATCCGAGACTACCCGCTGTATCCATGACAGCTGGAACTAGAGATGAGTGGATCGATTCACAGATCTCTGATCCAGCGTCCAGGTCAGTGGTACCTAGTGGCTGGATGGAAGGCTGCGAATCTGGAGTGGCTTTAATAGTCAGTACTGGTGTGATGTCATCTGTGAGTCCAGCTCATCTCTAGCTGGGACCTGTGGATTATTTTTTGTTCATTAATTCACAGTCGGAGGCTACAGAACTTTCTCATCTTTATGTAGTGTCACTATATGACATCTGGCTTTTTGGTGTTTGTAAAGCCGTATTCACACCTTGCAGAAATAGTGTGTTTTATTTCTGCTGGTGTCCACACCAAACTACACAATAAGAGTCTTCTTATTGCATTGTTGTTGCATTTTGTCTGACTTTTCCCCCTTATTTGATGCATTTTTGTGCAGATGTGAAGCCAGGTTGCTTTTTATAGTGCACAAAAGCTTTGAGTATGCACTTAAAAAAAAGTAACTGCAGTTTTTTACATGCATTTTTTTAAGGCTCCACATAAAAGCCTCTAGAGAAAAAAAACACCAAACAGCACAGTTCAGCAGAGTCTTTAGACCAAAGGGGGGGCAGTTTTCATAAAATCACATCCACTTTGCTTGGACGGTTAAACACAGCAGAATTTCTGTCCAAAAAAGCAGCATTTATGCTACATGTGAACTCGATCTAAATGTCTAGGCAAAGTGGATGTGATTCCATGAAATCTCCGCCCTTGAAGCGACTAAAGACGCTGCTGAACTCTTCAGTTTTGGTGTTTTTTTTTCTCTATAGGCTTTGTTCTGCCTTTTTCCACGCATGATGCTGTGTGGATTCCAGCATACGGCTAAATCCTTCATCCACTCCCAGTAAAAAGACTGCATGGGTGCATAAGTCTATGTTTGTTGAGATGATGATTAACTTAGTAACGGAGTACAACAATGGTGTTAGGCGTCAGGTTTCTGCATCTGCTCTGCAGGATTCCAGAGCCTCACATTCTGCGGTCTCCTGCTGTTCATCTACCGCAGAGGAGATTACTTTGCAGCAGATTGCTCCAGAGACTAAGTTCCTCTGTTCTCCTTCTGGGCATGCTCACGAGACGATCTCCCATTGGAGATCGGTAGTCATGTGCCCAGGTCCTGCTCCAGATCTCATTGGTCCATCTCGGAGATCTGGAAGCTTCCAGAAGGTCCCGGCTATAAAAAGCGCACATGACCGTTCGGCCATGTGCTAGTATAGTCTCTAGTTGCTACTGTGTGAATGATGATGGATGTATGAACCTGCGAATGACTCATTAAGATCTCCTCCCTCTGATATTACGAATGTGTACAGGGACTTAGATTAGAGTCAGCGCCAGCGCGTGGCAAGCCTCAAGCCACTACAGCATCATCCACAGTGCTAGCATCCGACATTGCGCCTGCTTCCTTGCTTTGTCGACTAGCGGCTGTGCCCTATGTCGCGCTGCAGTTGCAGCCCTCTTTGGCGTCCACAGTAGACACGCCGCACACATGGTAGGTCTAGACGGATGCAGCTCCTCTGTCTTGGGTCCTGCTCCTGTGACCAGATACCGTGTGTGCATTTACCTGAGACCTGTGACACTAACAGGCTCAGCCTTTTGTGTTTACCTCTGCTGACATCTCTGTGAGCAAACAGAGATTGCTTAGCGCACTTTAGTGACGTTCAACCCACGTGCGCAATTTCGCCATATTGCTCGTCTGTCACTACTTAGCAGCAGTGTTTACACCTCCTGCACGGTGCACCCCGAGCGGCAAACGCACTTTATTATTTATTTTTTTTTGTGCTTTCTGCCGTTCCTAACAAATGGTAGATGATAACATGATATGGATGAGATCGGATGATATAGTAGTGGATGATATAGTCGATGATTACAGGTAAAAACTACAAAGAAACAGACAGTACAATATATCAGTACTGGCAGATAACAACAGCAGTAATACAGGGTGCGATTACAGCAGTAACAGGAAATAATACAGAGGTTGCACAAAACAACACATAATGCAGTTAAGAGAGATACAGTATCTAAGCAAACTTAGGCTGCCAACATTGCACTACCTTGAACAGAAATGCATCTAACTACATGCAGTGCAAGAGCATTACGAGCTGGAAATACATTGCACATATCACAGGGTCTGCATTATGGCTAGCTAACACAGATACATTGCACATATCACGGGAGCTGCATTATGGCTAGCTAACACAGATACATTGCACAAACACATAACTGCATTAAACCCTCACCGGAATCCGCTTGACAGAAGCAGTGATTTGCAGGGAGCAGGACACGTGTGTGTAACTCAGATCCGGGGAGAATATGGCTACAACTTCTTTAGCCCCAGGAAACTGAACAAGCTCTTAAAGGGAGAGCTGTCACGAGTGCTTCGGAGGTGACAGGCTATCATCCTGCATCGGGCCTAAGAAGGTTTGAGCACCTGTCCATACAGACTGCTCCCTGAACCATCTGCCTCTAGGACCCAGCGTCGACCTCCTCCTGCCCTGAGAAGTTTGGATCTATTTAGTTAGTGGCTCAGCTGTGACCCAGTGCGGGTAATAGCTTAATTTCCACTTCTGCTTGCTAGAGTGTTGGACCATCTCAACGTGCTCCAGTTTGGTGTCTGGAATCCCTCTTCTGGTATCCGTATCTGGCGATTCAGCTAAGTGTTCCCCTGTTTGTCTCACCTTACCATCTTTAGTTTAGCGGAGACTGCCTAGCGCGCATCTCCCTCCCGTTCCCTATTCAGGACTAAGCCCCAGGGAGATTCAGGGCCTCAGGTTCCGGCTCGACGATTGGTGAGGAACCAATACAGGGACTCGGTAGGAGTTCTAGAGAGAGATTTGATCTAGCCTAGGGGCACCAAATCCCTTCCTTAGTGTCTGGGCCCCCTTCCCCATTTCCCTTTATGCTACACTTGGTTTTCCCTCACCGTGAGTGACATTATTACCCGCCGCACTGTTTAGAGAAAAAAAAGAAAAAAAAAACTGACACATGGCTCATTTGTGCATGTGTTTTGTTAGTTTTGTGTTTTTTTTGGTTGGGGTATTTTTTTTCTCTCTCCTTTGGAGATGGATGCAGTCACTGAGTTGGCTGAGTGACTACGCTGTCTGTCTCTGGAAGTGACTGATCTCTGTTGGGAGGTTCTGCAGCAGTAGCAGATGCAGGTTGCCAGTGTTGGGGGCCTCTGCTGCTGGGCCGGGTTGGCCTGAACCTAAGATTGCTTTCCCTGACAGATTTTCAGGAGGCAGGGACAAGTTTTTTGTGTTTAAAGAGGCCTGCAAATTGTATTTCAAACTTCGTCCCTACTCATCTGGCATTCAAGAGCAAAAAGTAGGGATTGTGATTTCTTTATTGCAGGGACATCCTCATTCCTGGGCTTTTTCCTTTCCACAGGACTCTGTTTGTCTCCAGTCTGTGGAGGGATTTTTTGGGGCCCTGGCCCTCATTTATGACGACCCTGACCGAGTGTTTTACCATATCAAAGTGACAGGGCGGGTACGCCCTTACTTATGTAACACTCACTAATATACAAATAGGTATGGGTACGATCATGTTCCATAACCGAGAATTCCAAGTGTCATTGTTTGCTAAGGTATTAAAACAGCTGTTCCATGTTAAAATATCCTCCATTGCCACAGGGATAGCTAGAAAAGGAATACTGGTGGCTGTTACCGGAGAATGGGTACATATCCAGCAATCCGTATGTTGACTGCTGTTCAATGCCTCAAAAATCACTTGATGATGTTTTAAGAATCGATTGGACATTGGCTCCTCCTTGTAGAAATTCTTCCATCAATCCGCAAAAGGGAATACCAGGACCCATAGCCACCACATCTCATACTTCATTTTCTAGATTGGCCAATAACTCTGCACCAAGGATTCCATAAACTGGTTTTTACTCCTGTAATCTAGAGACACAAGCATTATTCCCGCATATAGCATTTTTCTTGGGGAACATACTCCCATTTCTCAACCCCCGGTCTCATTACTAATAGGGTATGATCTTTCCCTAAAAATTCTTAATAAACATAATTCTGGATTAATTATTCAACGGCTCATATACAAAAAAAAATCAATCCTTAAGGCTGAGTTCACACGTGGCGTTTTTTTCGCATTTCCGCGGCAGCTTTAACCGCGCGATTTTGCCGCGAAAACGCGAAAAATAAGCATCCCATACATTCCTATGGGATTCCGCAATGCTGTGCTAATGCTGCGGTTTTTACCGCGGCGGAATCGCTTCGCGGTAAAAACCGCAGCATGCTCATTAATTTGCGGAATTGCGGCGATCCCGCACCCATAGGAATGCATTGTTCCGCTTATTTCCCGCATGTGGCTGTGCACACCATGCGGAAAGTAAGCAGAACAATTGCGGATGGTACCCACGGTCCGGAGGAGAGGAGACTGTCCTCCGGGCTTTGGGTACCATATCCCTGTAAAAAATAGAATTTAAAATAAAAAATATTGTTATTCTCACCCTCCGACGTCCCGCGCAGTCTTCCCGCTTCTCTTCACGCTCTGGTCCCAGTAGTCCTTTGCGAAAATGCCCGCAATGACGTCCCTTCTCGCGGGATCGCGAAGTCTCGCGGTCATTCGCGCGACGTCATCGCGAATGACCGCGAGACGTCGCGATCCCGCGAGAACTGACGTCATCGCGGGCATTTTCGCAAAGGATTACTGGGAACGGATGCGCGGGATGTCGGAGGGTGAGAATAACACCGTTTTTTATTTTTTTTTACATTCTATCTTTTACTACTGATGCTGCATAGGCAGCCTCAGTAGTAAAAAGTTGGTCACACTAGTCAAACACTATGTTTGACGAGTGTGACCAACCTGTCAATCAGTTCTCCAAGCGATGCTACAGATCGCTTGGAGAACGCTAGCATTTTGCAAGCTAATTACGCTTGCAAAATGCTAGTTTTTCCGCGGGAAAATCGCGGGAATTTAAAATGCGATTTTCCCGCGGACTGGAATTCCGGAATTCTCGCGGTAATTTCCGCGAGAGTTCCGGTACGTGTGCACTTAGCCTTAAAGATACTTTATTGACCAATCATTAAAAAGTTTTCAAAACTTCAAAAAACAGGCAAACAAAAATAGGCTTATTGCTGATTTTCAAAATCCAGCCACAAACACTAGAGAGTCGTTCCAATGTCAGGTAGATTGGAACGACTCTCTAGTGTTTGTGGCTGGATTTTGAAAATCAGCAATAAACCTATTTTTGTTTGCCTGTTTTATGATCTTCCCTACTGCAATGACCTCAGCCTCAGAAGGAGGTCCTTGAACATTTTGGATCCAGATTTTGGCACCAACATTCGTGATATTTGAGGACCCAAAACCCTTGTCCCCTCTAAGGGCTAATTCAGTAGGAGCGCTTCCCTCCCCTGTCTGGGCTAAAGATACAGTTATCAGCAGCATCTGTGCCATTTGCTGATCCTTTTCAATGATCAAAGGCTCTTCTCCCATATTGATCATTATTAGCTTAATTTCACCTTGATAATCTGCATCAATTACTCCACCCAACAACATTGCTCCTCTTAAGGCAAAACTAGATCTTGTAGCTATTTGCCCATAGTGGCCTTTTGGAATATTTTGTCATCCCAAACCTGTGGGAATGACTCCCACCTTACCTGGTGTTATTAAAAAAACCTTAGTAGAATGAAGCTCCAATCCAGCAGACAAAGGGGTATATCTCTCTGGTACTACTGCTCCCTCATCAAATTTCCAATATATGATGATACCTATCACGTGTGATTCATGTATACTGAGATTTGGTGTCAGCATTCTCATCAGTGGTGTCGTTGAGTCAGTGATTGGTCTATTGTTAATAATCTGTAATGCTTCACTTAGATTATCTCTCATTCACCATATTGTGAATCAGATCCCTTATTTAATTTTTTCAGCATGGATTTTAATAATCCATTCATTCTTTCCACCAAACCAGCGGCTTGGGGATAGTATGGCATACGAAATACCCATCTAATGTTATTCTGTGTAGCATATTCTCGGACCTGTTGTCCTGTAAAGTGTGACCCATTGTCAGTTTGCATTTGTAGTGGGGTCCCATAGTATTGAGTGATTATCTCCAAAGTTCTAAGTGTGCTCCATTGAGTGGCTGCTTTGCAAGGGAACCCCACCATCAGTCCTAAGAAGGTGTCTACAGCTGTGCAAACATATTTACACCACCTACTTTCTGACAAGGGACCAATGAAATCTAAATCCAAATGAGCTGGTAGCTGTCCACTTCCTATGTGTCCCATGACTGTGTGCAGGACCTCTCGTTTTTGTGAATGTTGACACACTGGACATTGCAATATGATTTGTTTTATTATATCATAGGTCAAAGGAATACCTCTCTCCTGGGCCCACCTGTAAGTGGCTTTTTCTCCCAGGTTTCCACTTTTCTGATGTACCCAAATAGCTGTACCTTGTAACCATGATTCTTTGTCTTTTTCTCCTTCAATGGATGTTTTGAGTATTGCAGCTGCTTTATCTGCTTCAGAATAAAACAGACGTTCAAGTGAGTCAATAGGTACATGTGCATCAACATGAAACACAGTTGTTTTGGTATTCTGAATTAGTTCTTCAAAGATTTGCCATACCTCTGTGCCCCTTTTACCATGGATCAATTATGTTTTTTCCACCCCATCATCCAGGTGGCTAATCCATTTGCCACTGACCAGGAATCCGTGTACAAATGACATTCATTTCCTTGCTCAAAACTTACGGCAAGAAAGACAGCATACAACTCAGCATACTGACTGCTTTTTCCTTCTCCCTCCATGGTAATATATTTTTCCAACTTTGGATTGTATGCTACACTTTTCTACTGTCTTTTTCCATTGACATACCTGGCAGATCCATCCGTGAACCAGGCGTGCCTCTGTTGATCTTCTGACAAGTCTGAATAGCTCTGTCCCCATTTGACTGGAGATTCCTCCATTTGAGTTGCTTGGAGAGGATTCACTCCTGGATCCTCTGATATTTCAACAATTTCTTCATGTAAGGTAGCAACCCCACCTTCTCCTTTCTTTGCCCTTTCTGAAATATACCATTTCCATTTAATGATACTTTGTTCTTGGGCATGTCCTACCCTGTGAATTTTAGGATTTGATAATACCCATTGCATTATGGGTATCTGAGGTCTTAATAGAACTACATGTCTTAGGCCGGGGTCACACTGGCGAGGAATACGGCCGAGTGAGAGGCGCTAAAAGCACGCATTAGACACGGACAAATGATTCTCTATGGGGTCACTCGCACCAGGTGTATATTTCTCATCCGTATTCTACTCTCCGTGCCAATCGCAGCATGCTGCGATTGTCAGCGTACTACGTAGTACGCCAATGCAAGTCTATGGGTGTGCAGAAAATACGGATTACACACGGAACACACGTGTGACCTGCGAGCAATACGCAGGTCTTTTGGCTGGTGACAGGAAATGGGCCAATCCATCATCAGGAAGCCTAGACATGCAAATGAGCTCAAAAAGCGCTCCAGACATCCCAGAAGTACGCCTCCACGGAGTACAGCAGAAGCATGGCGCCCACTTACATAAATGTGGAGATGCTCATTGTCCTGGTGCAGGAGCATCCTGAAATCTGGGACCAACGCGATGCCAATTATGCAAACCAGGGCTGTGGAGTCGGAGTCGTGGAGTCGGAGTCGGTGCTCATTTTGGTGGAGTCGGAGTCGGAGTTGGAGTCGGTATAAAATGGACCGACTCCGACTCCTAAAATATATAATAAATTGGGTACAGTATTCAATGCAGGATGTGCTGAATATTTTTTTATAGGAGTTTGGGAAAGTTATGAAATGTCCTATAAATGGCTGTTCTATTCCTGATCTAAGGCTACATTCACGCACAGCGTTTTTCCTGTGTTTTTTGAGGATACGTTTTTCAGCTGCAAAAGCTGATCATCTTTTTAAAAAACTGCATCACCTGAAAGGTTTTTGAGCTCATAGATAATGTTTTCAATAGCAAAAGCAGATTAGAAATCTGCTCTATCTATATATCCATTTATCCATATCTGTCTATCCATATCGTATCTGTACCAAAAAGAATGAAAACCGGGTAGTACACCAATATATATTCTGTTCTATCTAAATATCTTGATTATTGGATCATAAAAATGATTAAATGTCTGAGGTTCACATTGTACTACAATAAATTTTTCACTTAAATATAAGCAATATGTGTGGGAGTCGGAGTCGGAGTCGGAGTCGTGGAGTCGGAGTCGGAGTTGGAGTCGGTGTAAGGGAAATTGAGGAGTCGGAGTCGCAGGTTTGGCTTACCGACTTCACAGCCCTGATGCAAACCGGGCAAGAAAGGAGGCGTCATGGAGGCGCATCTGTCGCCAGATGTACCATGACTTTGGTGACCGACCACGTGAGGAGCAGCATAAAATTCGTAAGTACAAGGCAAAACATGAGTAACCTTAGCGCACAACAAAAAAGGAATATAGAATCAGCACCCCCTCTTCCTGTGCATGTACTTTTTGCCTCATGAGGCTGTTAGATTTGGATGTGAGACGTGGATTCACACAGCCATAATTTGGGGTTAGGCCACAAGCTCCTCATCCTCCTAGACAAACCAATTATTAAGTGTAGCTAAAGAGACCCTGTGTATCTGCCCAATTAGATATGCCACCATGGGTAGAAAGCACACCCCAGAAGGCCCCATGCCTAGACTACTGGTAGCAAATGTGACCTATCAAATATGTGAATTTGACAATATTTCCTGTCACATTGCAGTGGAAGATGTGATGAAACGCTGGCAAAGCATCCGGAACCAATACGGCCGTGAACGCCAGCAGCGGTCCAGGAGTGGGGATGCGGGATACGTCAAAAGGAAATACATCTATTATGACCGGCTCCCCTTCCTCGCCCCAATTCTGGATCTGAGTCCGTAAGTAGATACCTCACACCACATTACACAAATACTTTACAGGGCGAAAAATATTGATGTATTTTTGCCTCTGTTCTATTTCATAACAGAACTCAATCCAACCTTACGGATCGAGGAACGGCCTCAGAGAGAGAGCCCATAATTGATCCTGTAGGGGATGAGGTGGCTGGCCCATCTTCTCCCCCTACAAGAAGGATGGCAGAAGATGAGGCATCACAGGAGAACCCATTGGCTGCCCAACACACAACACCACCAGGACGGTCTGCTGCTGCCCCATCACCCATCCTGGAAGAGCCGGCAACTTGAGCAGCAGCCCAACTGGCCATATCAGGGGATCCCCACAGGCTGCTGTTACATCCCGGCGAACACGAAGAAGGCGCCAGGTCACTGTTCAAGAGAGCAGGACCAATGTGGACACAGGGGTGCTAAATTATTTATCAAGAGTAACTACAGATGATGGGGAGGAGGCCTACTCACGTAGCCTCACCCTTTAACTCCGTGCCCTTACCCGTGAGGTCAGGCTCCGTATTAGGGGATGTTTTCAGATCCTGCTTGATGCAAGCACCCCCCCCAATACCCCATATGAGCTTTTCGAATATCTGGAGAGGTGGCAGCTTTCCCCCAGAAATCTAATGCGCATGAGACCATCCACACAGATGCTTGCTCAAGCAGGGTCCGAACATCCTCTAATACGTGGGCCTACACCTCACCCCCTTCCTCCCACTACCCAACCTTCTATTCAGCAGCCACAAATGTCAGCCTCTAGCCAACCCCACCAATATGGCCACTTGTACCCACCCAGTGTTGGAGGCTGGTCCCAACCTGGTTGGGGATGATCTTGCTATCTTGCCGGGTATGAGCCACGTGCCTACCACAGCCAACAAGATGCCCCTCCCCATCATTACTCTGGCCAGTATCCCCAACAGTCCCAGGAGGCAGGACAATTCCCACATCATGGGCAACAGTATGGCCCCACACAGGGCGATGTTGGCCACAGTGTCCAGCAGCACCCACAGGCTTCTCTTACACGTTCCCCTTCCCCAACCTATGAGGATTTATAAGTCTGATGGCCGTAGATGTCCAGTGCGGTTTGACTGGTGCTCCAAATACAAAGGAAAAAACAGGTGTTCTCCATCACCAAACTTTGTTACAAAATTTAACATTCTAATTTTTTAACAATGTTTTCCAATCATATTAAGAATCCATCATGACAGGCAAGGCTACCTCACGCCATTCAGACAGATATTACATGTGTGTACAAAAGAGAATATTTAAACGCGCTATACTGTAAAGTCAAAGGATGAAAATACACTACTCACTTGCTAATGCCTAGGAAAGGCATGCTGGCCTTAGTGAAGTAGTCACCTTTTTTGCTATTAATCTATAGTAACAAATGAAGGCGACCAGCCTTCAGAATATCACACTCTCTCTATGTCTTAACAAGTGAGTTTTGTTTTTTAAACCTTTCCAGTATAGCATGGTTAAATATTCTCTGTTCTACAGACAGGTAATATCTGTCTGAAAGCCGTGAGGTAGCCTTGCCTGTCATGGTGGATTATTTCTATGATTGGAAAACATTCTGAAGAAATGTGAGTGTTATCTTTTAGCATTAATTTTGTTGATGGAGCTCACCTATTTTTTTCCTTTGTATTTAAATATTCTCATGCAGCAATGTTGTTATTGCCTAATGTTTTTTTGGGTTATGTTATACAATGTTACTTTTCAATAAAGTTTAAGAAGACAAAAAGGGCCATTTAGCCCATTGCCAAAATGTTCATATGGCAATATTATGTTTGCCTTTAAGAAACAAAAAAAAAGGCAAAACTAAAAATTTGTCTACTATAGTTAACGTCTCTGTGTGATTTCTCAAAAACCCTGACAACATACTAACATACACTAACCAATGCAATGAAACAGTCATAGAATCATAAGGGGTTGAGTAATATATATTTAGACACACTTAAAGAAACAAATTATAACAGACACAGCATGCTCTTGCCAAGAAGTTGCCCCCTCAGGTGAGATAAAGTAATTAGTGAAATTATCACGCACTTTGAGGCCAGAGAGCGGTCTACGTTGAGGGTTCATAGGTGGTCTCACCCTGCGCACATTGTCCGGCCTACGCACAACACTATCAGAGGAGGAACAATCATGTATCCTGGTGAAGTTATGCAGAACCACACAGGCTTTCACAACTTCATTCACATTTTGTTCACTCAACTGAATGGCAGACTGGTGTACCCGCCATTTGGCACAAAGAATCCCAAAGGAACACTCCACCAGTCGCCTAGCACGTGATTAAAAAATTAAAGCAAGTGCAAGTTAAAAATTCTGCGCCTGTGGTCAAGGTTGTGCCGGGGATATGGCCTCATGACATTGCACGATAACTGAAACGCCTCATCTGCCACAAGGACATAAGGGACTGGTTCTTCAGGGGAGCCTGGTAGCTGGCGTGGTGGTGGTAGATCCAACTGGTTGGTGCGTAGCCGCCGAGCCATTATGGAAGTATTGAAGACTCTAGAGTCTCCCGTCCTTCCATAGGCCCCAATGTCAACAATTATAAACTTGTATTGAGGGTCTACCAGAGCCAACAATACAACAGAAAAGTATTGTTTATAATTGAAGAATTGGGAGCCAGAGTTCGGCGGCTTACGCACCCGGATATGTTTGCCATCCAGGGCCCCAATACAATTTGGAAACTGGCAGTCCTCCTCAAAGTCCCTTGATATCCTCAACCAGTCTTCCATCCTGGGCTCGGGCATGACCACTTGATGGAGTCTTGTCCAGATTTCTGTACATGTAGACCTCACTATGCCTGAAATGGTTGATCTTCCAATGAGAAACTCATGGTGGAGGGCAGCATAAGACAGGCCAGTGGACAGGAAGCTGTAGAACAACAGAAATTGATAATTTTAGAATGCATAAAGTCCAAAAACATCAGTTACATGCCGACCAAACTTGGTAGGAATTGAGATAGAATAACACACACATATTTGGTTGCACAATGACTAAGTGATATGCAGTACATATTAGAGCTAACATTCTGGTGTGTAAGTTGAAACATATTTTGAGTAAGATGAGGGCATTAAACTTAGTCCAAGAAGGCAAAAAAACATACTTTAGCACACACATTATGAACATAGAGAATGTGGTTGTGTAGTACATACCGTATTGTGAGTAGAAGTCGCTCCTCTGCAGATATTGCTTTGCGCATCCTTGTGTCCTGAAAGGTTATCCCAGGGCGCACTGTCTCCAAGAGTCGATCAAATGTGGAAATGCTCATGCGACAGTACTGGTAAAATTTCTCTGGATGCTCCCGCAGAGAAGAATAGAGGTGGTGAAAATGACCTCTTGTGAGTCGTTGCCTCAAAAGTGGATGGACCCACATGCGTCTCCTCCTCCGCGGATCCACTATCACTGGGTATGGTTGCCCAAAGCGCCGTGACAAAAGCCAGTTGAAGAGAACCTGCTCAATTGTATTGAATCTCAGACCCTCTGCCATGTTGCACAAAGAACACCAACACACCTCGTGAAAGCAAGCTCACAAATGGACAGAATGGAGGCAGCCACCTGTTTCTGAGTGTATAAATAGGGTGCAGGCTAATTATTTAAATTGTTAGCAGGCCTCAAAACCGTTAAATGTCCATTTTGCAAGGCTGCGAGAAAATCTCGCCATACGGATTGCATACGGATGCCATACGGATTACATACGGATGCAGACATGCGCAAAATACGCGACCGCACCTTGCTTACGGATGACCTACGGAGCACTATTTAGGGGTCATTCATCCGTATTACACCTGTAATCTACGGACCGTATTTTGCGCAGGTTAGTGTGACCCCGGCCTTACTGTCATTTGTTCAGTATCCACTAACGCCCAGTAGCACACTAGCAGCTGTTGCTCGAATGGGGTATATTTCTCTCCCGCATTCGGTAATTTACGGTTCCAAAAACCAAGGGGAACTCTCTTTGCCCCTTGTTTTTGCCACAGTGACCAATTTGCATACAGGTGTTGCACGGAAACATGCAATTCAATGTCCCCTTCCTTAATGGGCCACAAGTCTTAAGCTTGTTGAATGGCCTCTTTGGCCATTTCAAAAGCATTTTGTTGTTCCTCACCCCATTCATACTTTTTCTGAGTCACCTTGTACAATGGGGCATCATGTGGGATATGCTGTCTCCAGAAGCAAAAAAGACCAATATATGATTGGGTTTCTTGTTTTGACTTGGGAATAGGGAAATTGATTATTTTCTGATTTGCTTTGGGTAAAATTTCCCTATGACCCTTGTTCCATTGGATTCCCAGGAACTTGACCGACTAAGCCGGTCCTTGGACCTTAGCATCATTAATCTCCCACCCTTTGGATCTCATGTGAGATAGTAATTTGGTCAGCTGATCTTTTACTGACTCCTCATCTTTTCCCTGTATCATTATATCATCGATATAATGAGAAAACTGCATTTCGGCAGGCAATGGAAACTCATCCAAGTGTTCGGCCACCATCCGGTGACAGATAGTTGGACTATGAATCCAAAGGCCCTTTTACATTTAGCGATGCACCAGCGATCCGACCCGGTCAGGATCGCTGGTGCATCGCTAAATGATCGCTAGTGAGCTGTCACACAGGCAGATCTCACAGCGATGCAGCAGCGACGCAGCGCACGATACTCACTTTTCACACACAGCGATCCTGGCGTCCTCCCGCCCGCCTCCACGCGTCGCTCGTCGTCACAGCAGAAAGCCCCAGCAGGAAGCTGACGACGAGAAATGGAGCCGGACATTCTCGCGCGATCAGCGATGGACAGCGGGGGAGCCGGTCGGAGGTAAGTATCACACATAGCGATATCGCTAGCGATATCGCTATAACGTCACAAAATCGGTGACGTTATAGCGATATCGCTAGCGATATCGCTATGTGTAAAACCCCCTCAACCCTGAGGCAACCTAGTGAAAGTATACTGCCTTCCTAGCCAGGTGAATGCGAACTGATCTTGCGCCTTCTCCTCTATGGGTATAGCGAAAAAGGCATTGGCCAAATCTATTACAGCATACCAAGTACCATCATGACTTTGGATATTTTCAACAATAGTGATAGTATCAGGAACAGCAGCGATCAAGGGAGGAGTATGCTTATTCAATTCCCGATAATCCACTGTCATTCTCCATGATCCATCATTCTTTTTTACTGGCCAAATTGGGTTATTCCATGCAGTGGTTGTAGGACGCATTACTCCTACTCCCACCAAGTCTTTGATGATTTCCCCAATTTCTTTATGACCCCCTGGGATCCTGTATTGTTTCATAGCTACCATTTTAGTGGCTGGGGGAGCATGAATTGGCGTCATTTTTACTTTGCCCACCATTGCTGTATGACAATGTACAAGATCCTGTTTTTGGACCCCGAAGGAAAATTTTCCTTCCTTAAGATGTAGAGTCATTCCCTTTAATATATCTATTCCTAAGATATATTCAGGGATAGGGACAACCAACACATTGTATTTTCTGATAGGTAAATTCCCTATTTTTAAAGCAACCTGGGTTTGTACACCCACTGTCACTTTTCCTCCTAGTCCAGCAATTTTAATCTTAGGACCTTTGTACTTCTGTGGATTTCCATAAATCAAAGTAGCCTCCGCCCCTGTATCAATTAAAGCGGGGACTCTTTGAACACTCCCCCCTTTCCAATGAATTTGCAAGGTTACATCCAAACAGGGACTTGGCTGGCTACCTATGCATCACTATCGGATTCAGACTTTAGCTCAGGAGGAGGGGCAGATGCTGCCACACTCTTCCCCAATTGTGCTATCACTCAAGTGGCTACAGCAGCAGCCAACTCCTCCGACGGATAAACTTGTTGGAAGTCATCCCAAGCGACCTTTTTGGGCTTGACGACTTTTTCCATTTTTGACTCATTAATCCCATTGGTTTTGGTTGTAGATTTTGTATCAATCATTTTGGCAGAAAGGACCTTCTTTTTGTATAATTTCCACAATTCTCCAGTTTCTTTCCCATCCATAGACTCTTTGGATATCCCAGCCTTTATTAAAGCCTGAAACATCTCTTTCCTAGACACCCTTGGGTTTTCCAAAGGATTATTATTATTAGAAGCATTCTTCCAATCAGGATTAACAGGTTTAGAGTTGCCTGGGTGACTGGGGGTATTAATATTTAGTTTAACGGATCCCCAATCCCCCATATCTTGCAACTCTCTCATACCTGTAATAACAGTACTACAACTCTCTCCTGTGAGTGCTACCATTAAGGTCAGCACCACAGTCTTATAAGCTGGGGGAGCAGCTTTCACAATCCGGCTTCTCATGCTGGCGGTCAAAGGATGCTGAAGATAATCCTCTTCTATAGCTAAAACCCCAATAGCTGCCCTCATCCCCTCTTCTTTCAGGCGATCAACACCATCCCTTAATGTAAACCAAGGTTTTTCATTAAGGGCTATGTCTGCTTCGGTAACATATTTGTCCATTATTGCTGCTGCGATAATAGTCACTAAACTATGGGGTCCTTTTTCCCTTTCTGAAAAGTGAATTTCGATATGTCTCACTATGGTGGGATCTTTGGACAAAGTGATAAACTTTGTTACATCTGCCGCATTCAATTGTACTCCATTTCCTCCCTGATCATGTATTCTGACCAGCCAAGCTATACCACTTTCCCCATGGTGCTGTCCAAAGCACTTTAAAATGTCATCTATCTCATTTTGGGCAAAATCTTCCACAGTCACTCGACAACGGATGTGAGGTTTTACGTCTTCTACCCAGATGGGTTGTCCATCCTCACCATATTGAGGATATACCCCACTATCCCGTGCTTGGACTCATGTTGTTTCATATTCTGTCCTTTCAGATTTTTTTTAATGGGTTTCGCAGTAATCCTACTGGGTGGATTAATAGTAGGATCTGGGGAATATTCCCAGTCCTCATCAGAGGAGGTGGTATCCCACACATCCCCATCCCATTGATCTGGATCCCAGGCTACGGAGGCAGATGCAATACTTTTATGCACCTTTTCTTTGTTACCTCTGCATTTTTTATACTTATTTTGAGCTATCTTTACAGCAGCCCTTTCTGCAATGTTTTGATAATGTTCTAGCTTATCGCGGCGCAATCTAGTGCTGCATTCCAGTACCACTTTTTGTCCCTCGATTTCATTCACTTTTTGTTCCATTTCCGACAACTTTCTTTGCATATGGATATTTTGCTCATGCATAACTCGGTATGCACTGAGTAAAATCCACATACGCGGTCCTAAAGACACTACATCACCCGCTTTTGCGGGGACACCCCTGAGTACATCAACAACATCAGTGGGTGCTGACTAGTGTTGAGCGATACCATCCGATTTTGAGAAATATCGGATCGGATTGGATTGGCCCGATACCCAAAAAAGTATCGGATATCGCCGATTCCGATCCCGGAAGTCCCATTCAAGTCAATGGGACAGAAATATCGGAATTAAAAAAACCCCTTTCTTTACTTGCACATCCAGTTTGGGAGGGGGGAAGAGTGTGGGCGGTGAGTGGGCGGACACTGTGCGTGTCTGTGTGTGCGGGCGGGGTCTGTGCGGCCCTGCCGGGGGTCTATATGGGCCTGCCAGGGGCTTGTGCCGGCTGCCGGGGGTCTGTACGGGCCTGCTGGGGGCTTGTGCCGGCTGTTGGGGGTCTGTACGGGCCTGCCGGGGACTTGTGCCGGCTGCCGGGGGTCTGTACGGGCCTGCCGGAGGCTTGTGCCGGCTGCCGGGGGTCTGTACGGGCCTGCCGGAGGCTTGTGCCGGCTGCCGGGGGTCTGTACGGGCCTGCCGGGGGCTTGTGCCGACTGCCGGGGGTCTGTACGGGCCTGCCGGGGGCTTGTGCCGACTGCCGGGGGTCTGTACGGGCCTGCCGGGGGCTTGTGCCAGCTGCCGGGGGTCTGTATGGGCCTGCAGGGGGCTTGTGCCGGCTGCCGGGGGTCTGTACGGGCCTGCCGGGGGCTTGTGCCGGCTGCCGGGGGTTTGTACGGGCCTGCCAGGGGCTTGTGCCGGCTGCCGAGGGTCTGTGCGGGCCTGCTGGGGGTCTTGTGTGTGTGCAGGCATCGTCCGAAGGGACTACAAGTCCCATCAGGCAATGCCTGCTACAATGACAGTGATTGACACATTAGCCAATGATAGTACAGTAGTAGTCCCATCATCCGGCTAATGTGTTGAATGTAAAAAAAAAACAAAAACATACATACTACATATATACAACATTCATACAACATACATACTACATACATACTTCATATATACTACATTCATACAACATACATACATACTACATATATGCTACATTCATACAACATACATACATACATACTACATATATACTACATTCATACAATATACATACATACTACATATTGTAGGGATGTGACTCGCTTAGGTGCAGCGGGAGACAATCATGAGGCAGGTTCTTCCCAAAGTTCATGAGGTTTATTTGCTCCATAAACCATAAATCAGCGTACCACCAAAATAGCCTCTAGCTTAGGCACAAAAGAACATAAACGTCCGTGGCTTCAGACTCGGACTGAGAGTCTCAGCACATGCTGGGAGGTGTAGTCCTCCCCATATACAACCTCTGTAGTGTCCCACCTGGACACATGGAAGTCTGTCCACACTCAGACACTCACTCCACTCTCTCTCACATGTGCCAAACACCTCAATTACATAGCCCTGTAACCACACCCACAGGTGATCACATGGCTATGACATCACTAAAGGTTGTATTGTACATACAGGCTTCCCTGATACAGTGTAACAGAAAGATCAGCAGTACCTCTGCTGATCAATACACCCTGGATCCTGCATCCCAAGGCCACCCACCTTGAGACCCATAATGGTCATTTAGGACCCTGCTCCTGTTACCACACTGAATGTGCCTGTACACCCGTCCTGGGACACCCATACAGCGCCCCCTAGCTGACATAGTGGTCACTACACCACATACCTCCCCCCTCTGTTCAAACTTGTGGGGTTGAACACATGACATCACCCAGGTATCTTGAGACCTGGCACCCATGTCACCTTGCCCTACAAGTCGAGAGGACCATCTCCGTCTG
Source organism: Dendrobates tinctorius (assembly GCF_039654945.1). Taxonomy (NCBI): domain Eukaryota; kingdom Metazoa; phylum Chordata; class Amphibia; order Anura; family Dendrobatidae; genus Dendrobates; species Dendrobates tinctorius. Next base: position 9,816,148 of record NW_027361795.1, on the reverse strand, counting down.
TTTCTGTAGTCAAACTGCCTCATATTCACGTTAGGCCTCCCCCGCCCCCAGCGGTCAGTATCTCGGCCTTGGGCTTTGGCCTTCCCGTCAACGTCCGTCAGTGTGATCAGACACTCTTTAGTCTCCACCTGTTTGCATTGCGCTCCGTCACCCGACCTTTCTCTCACTGGCCGGCTCTCCCAGTTCACACGGTCATGAGTCCCACGTCCAGCTGGGCCAACTGGCTGGTCTGAGTCTGACCCTCTGTCACTATGTCCACCACCGGGTCTCGTGCCTATGTTACTACGATTAGAACGGCCACTTGCGGACTCTCGACGTTCTTGCCTTTGACTACCTGTCCTTTCATTCCTTGGAGGATCCCTTCGGGTCCTTACACCTTGGGTTGGAGGTGGATGCCACCTGACATTCTCTATCTGCTCATTCATCTGCTCCCGATCCTGTCTTAGCTGCTCAATCTCCTTCAGGTACGCTACCCGATATTCCAGGAGCATGCGAAGCGTCTCAATGCTTTCCACCGAACCAACCACAATGACAGGAACCATGTCATCTTCAACAGCGACTTGGATTTCACCAGCAGGTGGGATCCTCACTCTCTTCACACTGGATCGATTCACCATCTCCTGCATCACCTTTCCAAGTCTGCCAACGACTTTCCCTACCAGATTTCTGGGTACCGGAATTATGTCTTCCACAAAGCCCAGCCGACTTTGAGCTTCCCTTGCAAGCTCCAGACGTCGAGCGGCTTTCCTATTATGCTCCACGAGCATCTGTTTCGTGCGGAGACATTGTAGGTGCATCTCCTTCAGGACAGCCACCCTTCTCTCTGTGTCTTCCGTTTCTGCCAGTATCACCAACTGGTCTGTTTCTGGTGCCCAGCTCACACTATAGGCCTTTACTGCCTTTTTAAAGGTCTCATGGACACCTTCGCTGGCACACGCTTCTCGCACGTTTTCGGGTACCTCCATCATGCACTTGAAGGTCATGGACTTGCTCTCATCCTGGACAGATGGCTCTGGGTTCCCCACGGACACTTCCCTCAAGGTATCTGCCAAGACCGGGTGACTGTCTTGTGCAGCTCTTGGCTCACCATCTTCCTGAGATTTACAGTCTTCAGGACCCTTTTCCAAGATGGGCTTTGGCAGTTCTGCCTTGCTATCAGTCGGGCACGGCCGCTGTACGTCTTCGCCCATCCCCTTCTTCTCCTGTAGAAGACCTTTTACTACTCCACTGAGTTCTTGCAGAACTTTATCTCGCTCCTCTGCCAGGTAGCGACGCTGATCCTCTCTCCTGAGAATCTCCTGTTGATGCTTTTCTTGGGCCTCTCTGAGCACCTCCATATCTTCCAACAGGGTCTTGTTCATGGTTTTACATGCTGACAGGTGACCTCTGAGCTCAGAGACTTCCTTCTCCAGCTCATCCACTCTGTGCTCAGCTGCTTGCCTTAGGACTCTTTCCCGTTCGACATGTTCTGTTACAGTCTCCTTTATAAGCTGTATCTCACGATCTTGTTCTCTTTTGGCCAGCACGTGTCTCACCACTACCTCTTTAATTATATCATCAAAGGGTACCACTGGGTCAGTCACACCAGTCGAGTGAACCCTCCAGTTACCGTCCAGCACCAATGTGTCTAGTCCAGTCGTCTCATCCCCCAGCCCACCATCTGTCTTATCACGAGACGTCAGGTCCGTCAGTTGGGCAGATGTACTTCTTCCTCTGGTCAGTTCTACCTCTGACCTGTCCATGTCAGGAGCCGTCACTGTCTCAGTGTCCGCTGGCCCCACAGTCGAAGCATCTCCATCATCTGACCAAATGTCATCAAACAAAAGAAAGTCCCGGCCCCTCTCCCAGGCATAGACTAAGTCCCGTGGTATCCCTCTACCTTGGCACTCACCACCTTTGGTCCCCTCAAACACTACTGTGTCTACTGCATAGTTCACCGTGACCCCGTGTTTACAGCGAACCCTGACGTTTTTCTCGGTCAGAGAGAAAACGAGAGGCGTTCCTGTCAGAGTCACCTGACTCTCTGAGTCCAGCCGACCAAAGGCTCCTTCCCGGTGCAGCATCACTGTACACATCTGTGGCCCGTCATTACTACCCGGAAAGGATATTCCACATTCTGAAAAAGACCTGCACATACACTGCGGTACTCCAGACATACCTACTGAGACACCCAGTGCTGTCACTTCTTCACACTTGGCCCCTTTCTGGACCACCACCCCGCTTTGGGTTGCCACCCCAATTTTGGTCACCGCCCCCTTTTGGAACTCCACCCCTTTTGGGGTTACCACTCCAATTTGGGTCACCGCCCCCTTTTGGGACTCCACCCTTTTTGGGTTACCACTCCAATTTGGGTCACCGCCCCCTTTTGGGTCACCGCCCCCTTTTGGGATTTCCCCATGTCCGTCCTGCAGAACCTCTTAGGCCACAGTTCACACAGTACAGTTTGTCTTTTAACGATACCACACAAGTCTTTGCTGGCACCACCACAGCTCCTGCTGTCACTGATCACCGGCACCTCCGGCTGCTGTTCACACACACACACAGCGGCTGGTGTCACTGCAGCTCCTGCTGCGCCATCTTCGTGGACCCGCCAATCCACCGGAAGCCGCTTGTCACCTTCGTAACCCCGCCGGGTTACTGGAAGCCGCTTGTCACCTTCGTAACCCTGCCGGGTTACTGGAAGCCGCTTGTCACCATCAAAGATAAAAAAGCCACAAAAGTGCGCCCATAGGGCCTTACCAGTGCAGGTATAATGGGTTATGCAGCAATAATACAGGGTACTCACCCTTAATAGTTGTGTAAAGCCACAACTACTGTATCCGCTTAGTCACATGCAATAAAGCTGCAGCAGGATGGTGTAGACAGACAGCGTCTGCTACCAATGCTCCCAGGGCAGATCCCTTAAAGAAAACACCAGGTCCTTGTGCTGCGAGACCTTCGTGACCCCACTGAGCCACAGCAAGCACCTTCAGGTTTTGCAGAGGAAAAGAAAAGAAAAAAAGAAAAAAAACACATGCACAGTCTCTCACATGTCCTGTTCGTGTGCCACTCAGGACGTACCGTCTCCACCTGAGACCGTCCAACACACAGGGCACACCGGGTGCTATTCAGGGAGCCGACCCTCCTCCCAGGGTCTCCCAACACACCAGCCTCACCAGGTCCAGGTGCTCAGCGGGTGCTCTTCAGGACATCCGTCTCCGCCTGAGACTGCCCAACACACGCCTCACCAGGTCCAAGGTCATAGCACGTGTTCCAGGGATCCGATTCCTCTCCCAGAACCTCCCAACACTGACCCTCCAGGACCTTGCTCACTGACCCCTCCAGGAACACAGTCTCTCACTGACCCCAGTGCAACACAGACTCCTGTCTGTTACCTGTGTCGGCCACACAGGTTCCTGGACGCCTCTTCTCCTCAGAGGTATCCCACAAATTTTAATACAGTCACTTTCTCTGACCTCGGTCAGTATTACTCACGGTTGTCAGACCGTCTGCTCTCCTGGCTCAGAATCGCCAGCGCTGCCACACGTGCTTCTGGGAATCGCTGCCCGCAGTCTGTCACCAATTGTAGAGATTCGACTCGCTTAGGTGCAGCGGGAGACAATCATGAGGCAGGTTCTTCCCAAAGTTCATGAGGTTTATTTGCTCCATAAACCATAAATCAGCATATCACCAAAATAGCCTCTAGCTTAGGCACAAAAGAACATAAACGTCCGTGGCTTCAGACTCGGACTGAGAGTCTCAGCACATGCTGGGAGGTGTAGTCCTCCCCATATACAACCTCTGTAGTGTCCCACCTGGACACATGGAAGTCTGTCCACACTCAGACACTCACTACACTCTCTCTCACATGTGCCAAACACCTCAATTACATAGCCCTGTAACCACACCCACAGGTGATCACATGGCTATGACATCACTAAAGGTTGTATTGCACATACAGGCTTCCCTGACACAGTGTAACAGAAAGATCAGCAGTACCTCTGCTGATCAATACACCCTGGATCCTGCATCCCAAGGCCACCCACCTTGAGACCCATAATGGTCATTTAGGACCCTGCTCCTGTTACCACACTGAATGTGCCTGTACACCCGTCCTGGGACACCCATACAGCGCCCCCTAGCTGACCTAGTGGTCACTACACCACAATATATACTACATTCATACAGCATACATACATACATACTACATACTGTATATACTACATTCATACAACATACATACTACATATATACTACATTCATACAGCATACATACATACTACATATATACAAAATTCATACAACATACATACATACTTTCATACATATTTCATATATACTACATTCATACAGCATACATACTACATATATACTACATTCATACAACATACATACATACTACATACATACTACATATATACTACATTCATACAACATACATACATACATACTACATGCTACATACTTACTACATACATACAACATGCTACAGACATACAACATACATACTACATACAATACATTCATACATTCATACAATACATACATATAGACATACAGTACATATAACATAGAGTACATACTCACCAATACTTGTCACTTTGATCCCCGAAGCCAGTGTCATCTGTGGAAAAATATGAATATTTAGAAAGTTCCCACGCAGCTTTTGCCATAAAGTGAGACCAGGGTCTATTTTTTTACAGTGGCGGAGGAATACAGTGCGGAAGGATACCTACCTCCCCTCATTGTATTCCTGGAGCCCCGTAGAGAGCGGTCGCATCAGCTGATGCTGCTGTTCTCCACAGGAGATCGGCGTGGGACACTCGTGGATTTCTGCGGATCAGGGAGTATATAGGTTGCTTGTTATTTTCATATTTTTCCACAGATGACACTGGCTTCGGGGATCAAAGTGACAAGTATTGGTGAGTATGTACTCTATGTTATATGTACTGTATGGTTATATGTATGTATTGTATGATTGTATTGTATGTAGTATGTATGTTGTATGTCTGTAGTATGTTGTATGTATGTAGTATGTACTATGTATGTATGTTGTATGAATGTAGTATATATGTAGTATGTATGTATGTATGAATGTATTGTATGTAGTATGTATGTTGTATGTAGTATGTATGTAGTATATATGTTGTTTGTCTGTAGCATGTTGTATGTATATTGTATGTATGTAGTATGTATGTATGTTGTATGAATGTAGTATATATTTATGTAGTATGTTTGTATGTATGTTGTATGAATGTAGTATATATGTAGTATGTATGTATGTATGTTGCATGAATGTAGTATATATGAATATACTACATTAATACAAATAGCTAAAGGGCTGTCACATTGTAGAAGGATCAACTTTATTCTCATTTTCACAAGGAAAGACTAGAAGCAATGGGATGAAACTAAAAGGGAGGAGACACAGATTAGATATTAGAAAAAACTTTTTGACATTTAGAGTGACCAATGAGTGGAACAAGCTGCCACGAGAAGTGGTGAGTTCTCCTTCAATGGAAGTCTTCAAACAGAGGCTGGACAGACATCTGACTGGGATGATTTAGCGAATCCTGCTTTGAGCAGGGGGTTGGACCAGATGGCCCAGGAGGTCCCTTCCAACTGTACGATTCTATGATTCTATGTAGTATGAAGTATGTATGTATGTTGTATGAATGTAGTATATATGTAGTATGTATGTAGTATGTATGTATGTTGTATGAATGTTGTATGTATGTGGCATGTATATAGTATGTATGTATGTTGTATGAATGTAGTATATATGTATTATGTATGAAGTATGTATGAATGTAGTATGTATGTATGAATGTAGTATGTATGTAGTATGTATGTATGTTGTATGAATGTAGTATATATGTAGTATGTATGTAGTATGTATGTATGTTGTATGAATGTAGTATATATGTAGTATCCTTGCCTGTCCGGCACTAACTAAACAAAGTACAACCTAACTACCAACTGGCAGGCATCTCCCGTCCAGCCAAACCACAGTTGCAGTGGGCACTGCTTTCATTCACGTGTGTCTCTCACACAGACTGGCTCTCTGTGTTCCCAGGCTGAGACACTCACACAACCACCTGGCATCCTTTTATATCCGCCCTCCCATTATTCATTAGTAACCAGGTGAGATACTGACAAGACTAGGCCACATAGGAAAGGTATCTGGGCGAGATATACCTGCCCTCATCCACTATTCCCACATGATTCTCACAATATGTAGTATATATGTTGTATGAATGTTGTATATATGTAGTATGTATGTATGTAGTATGTATGTAGTATGTATGTTGTATGAATGTAGTATATATGTAGAATGTATGTAATATGTATGTATGTTGTATGAATGTAGTATATATGTAGTATGTATGTAGTATATATGTATGGTGTATGAATGTAGTATATATGTAGTATGTATGTAGTATGTATGAATGTTGTATATATGTAGTATGTATGTTGTATGAATGTTGTATATATGTAGTATGTATGTAGTATGTATGAATGTTGTATATATGTAGCATGTATGTATGTAGTATGTATGTTGTAAGAATGTAGCATGTATGTAGTATGTATGTAGTATGTATGAATGTTGTATATATGTAGTATGTATGTAGTATGCATGAATGTTGTATATATGTAGTATGTATGAATGTAGTATGTATGTATGAATGTGTAGTATGTATGTAGTATGTATGTATGTTATTATTATTATTTATTATTTAACATTATTGTACTTGTTTTTATTTATACCCCTCCTTACATGTAAAGCGCCATGGACTAAATGGCGCTATAATAATAATAATAATAATGTAGTATGCATGTATGTTGTATATATGTAGTATGTATGTAGTATGTATGTATGTTGTATGAATGTAGTATGTATGTAGTATGTATGAATGTTGTATATATGTAGTATGTATGTTGTATGAATGTTGTATATATGTAGTATGTATGTAGTATGTATAAATGTTGTATGTATGTTGTATGAATGTTGTATATATGTAGTATGTATGTAGTATGTATGAATGCTGTATTATGTAGTATGTATATATATATATATTTTTTTACATTCAACACATTAGCCAGATGATGGGACTACTACTGTCCCATCATTGGCTAATGTGTCAATCACTGTCATTGTAGCAGGCATTGCCCGATGGGACTTGTAGTCCCATCGGACGATGCCTGCACACACACAAGACCCCCAGCAGGCCCGCACAGACCCCCGGCAGCCGGCACAAGCCCCCTGCAGGCCCGTACAGACCCCTGGCAGCTGGCACAAGCCCCTGGCAGGCCCGTACAGACCCCCGGCAGCCGGCACAAGCCCCCGGCAGGCCCGTACAGACCCCCGGCAGCCGGCACAAGCCCCCGGCAGGCCTGTACAGACCCCCGGCAGCCGGCACAAGCCCCTGGCAGGCCCGTACAGACCCCCGGCAGCCGACACAGGCCCCCGGCAGGCCCATACAGACCCCCGGCTGTCGGCACAGACCGCGCATCATGATGACATCATTTCAGCAGCCAATCACAGCCACAACAGTGGCTCATTGCATTATGGGGACTTCCGATTCCGGTATCCGATATTGAAAAAATATCGGTACTCGGTATCGGAATTCCGATACAGCGAATATCGGCTGATACCCGATATTTGCAGTATCGGAATGCTCAACACTAGTGATGACCCTTTGAGCTCATTCTCCCAGGGTTCTGCCAATCCACAAAAACACATCTCCTGTGCTATAATATTGTATGGAGCCCTGGTCCAGCCAGGGATCCCCATACAACCATCCTCTTTTTTCATTATTGAGATCGTAAAACTTCATGGCGTTCCTTCCGATGTCGTGTCTGATTGGGGAACCCAATTTATTTCCAAGTTCTGGAGGGCATTCTGTTCTTGACTGGAGGTTCAGCTGCCCTTCTCTTCAGCCTTTCATCCCCAGTCGAACGGGCAGACAGAGCGGGTCAACCAGAATTTGAAGACATATCTCAGGTGTTTCATCTCTGAAAACCAAGAGGATTGGTCATCTTACTTACCATTAGCTGAATTAGCAATTAATAATCACCGTCAAGAGTCCACTGGCATGATCGTTTTTCGGTGCGTATGGTTATCATCCACAGTTTGGTACCTTTAAAGGGGGAGGGGCTTCAGGAGTTCCAGAGGAGGAGCGTTTTGCTTTGTCACTCTCTTCCGTGTGGCAGGGCATCCTGAAGAATTTGAGAATTATGGGAGACAGGTACAAACGTATGGCTGACAGGAGACGTGTGCCAGGTCCGGACCTGAATGTGAATGACTTTGTGTGGTTGTCCACTAGGAATATTAAGTTGAAGGTTCCTTCCTGGAAGTTGGGACCCAGGTTGATTGGTCCTTATAGAATATCTGCTGTCATAAACCCAGCGGCGTTTCGTCTGGAGCTTCCTCAAGCTCTTAAAATCCACAATGTTTTTCATAAATCTCTTAAGAAATGTGTGAACCCCATTGAGTCCTTATACCCACCGCCCCCCCCAATTTTGGTAGATGGCAATTTGGAGTTTGAGATTTCGAGGATTGTTGATTCTCATCTCCTTCATCATTCCTTGCAGTACTTGGTGCACTGGAGGGGTTATGGTCCAGAGGAAAGGACGTGGGTGTCAGCGTCAGAGGTGAATGCCCCCAGGTTGGTTAGGGCATTCCATACCTTACATCCTGAGAAACCAGGTCCTAAGTGTCCGGAGGCCACTCGTAGGAGGGGGGGTACTGTCACAAGCGCTTTGGAGGTAGCAGGCTATCATCCTGCATCAGGCCTCAGAAGGTCTGAGCGCCTGTCCATACAGACTGCTCCCTGAGCCATCTGCCTCTAGAACCCAGCGTCGATCTCCTCCTGCCCTGATAAGTTTGGATCTATTTAGTTAGTGGCTCAGCTGTGACCCAGTGTGGGTAATAGCTTAATTTCCACTTCTGCTTGCTAGAGTGTTGGACCTTCTCAACGTGCTCCAGTTTGGTGTCTGGAATCCCTCTTCTGGTATCCGTATCTGGTGATTCAACTAAGTGTTCCCCTGTTTGTCTCACCTTACCGTCTTTAGTTTAGTGGAGACTGCCTAGCGTGCATCTCCCTCCTGTTCCCTATTCAGGACTAGGCCCCAGGGAGATTCAGGGCCTCAGGTTCCGGGTCGGCGATTGGTGAGGAACCAATATAGGGACTCGGTAGGAGTTCTAGGGAAAGATTAGATCTAGCCTAGGGGTCTCCAAATCCCTTCCTTAGTGTCTGGGCCCCCTTCCCCATTTCCTTTTATGTTACACTTGGTTTTCCCTCACCATGCGTGACAAGAGGTTCCTAAATCCAGGAACAAGAAAAAAGGGGGACCACTAATGACATCTAATGGTCATAACTGGTACAGCACTTATGAAGATACTTGCTGCACATAGATGGGCATAGCACTCCGTGCTTGGCATCAATGGATGCCACTATTTGGTTCTTTTGGAGACAATAACAATACAAGTTCAGTGACTGGCTTGAGGAACAGTTTGCTCTCCCCAAGTTTCCACACTTTGACAAATACTTTGCGCACTTTCCCATCCTTGCTGGGAAGACGCTTGGTGACTAGGCAGAGTGGCCACTCGTTTTGATGGGACTGACTATCTTTGATGAGTACAACATCACTGGGTTGGATGTTTGGGTGGTCTTTTTGCCAGTTTATCCTGGTTTGCAGAGTGGAGAGATATTGCTTCTTCCATCTGTCCCAGAAGACATTGGACACGCTTTGTACTTGCCTCCATTTTCGTCTGTAGATGTCTTTATCATTGAATTTTCCAAGCGGAGCTCTCAGGACACAGGATTTCTGCGTAAGTAGCATTGCAGTAGTAAGGAATGTCGGGTCTCCAGAATTGCTGGAAATTGCTGTCAGTGACCTGACGTTCATGACTATAGTTTTGAGGTACGCGACTGCTGTGATCGCTTTGACTGACGCATCACAGAAGATATGAAGTCTTTGTGTCTTGACTTCTGTGGATGGCATAGGAGCATACGGTCGTTTCACATGAAGGTCGGTCAAGGCGTTGAGAGACCTCCTCCACTCTGTCCATAGGTCTGCTTTTTCTGCTGGAAGTGGATCGTCACAATCAGACGTGTCTTGGGTGAAGTCTCTTAACATAATTTTTCCTTGGATAGTTACTGGAGCTATGAATTCCAGGGGGTCGTATAGACCAGGGGTCCCCAACCACTGGTCCGCGGCCCAGCATGGGCCGCTGCAGTGCCCTTGCCGGTCCGCGGACACAAGGGGAGCCAGGGGCGGTGCAGCAGCTGATTCTCCTAGCTGCGGTCAGTGGCGTAGCGCGGGGGGGCGTTCCCCCCCAGGTGGCACGTGTGTGGGGGCGGCGCGCAGCAATTCCTAGATTGCCCTCATGTGTAGCGGCGGCCAGGGAGCGATCCAAGCAGCTCCGCTGCCTGCAAGAGGGAATAGCAGGAGCGGAGCTACAAGGATCCGTCCAGCTTCCTGCCCGCCGCCCGCGCTTCCTGTCTCTGACTGACACAGAGAGGAGCGCGCCGCTGAATGAAGTCATCATTCAGCGGCCGCTGCTGTGTCAGAGCGAGGAAGTGCGGGCAATGCTGCGGACAGGTGAGAGGAGAGAGGTGGTGTCTGTGTGTGTGTATATATAATGTGTGTATGTATGTCTGTGTGTGTGTATGTATGTCTGTGTGTATGTAGGTCTGTCTGTGTGTGTATATGTACGTCTATGTGTATGTATGTATGTTTGTTTGTCTGTGTTTGTGTAGGTTAGCCTGGCCCTGGAGGAGATGGGGACATGAGGAGAAGACCGTGATGGGGAGAGAAGGCCATGATGCCTGGGGTGATGGGAGAAGGCCATGATGGGGTGATGGGAGAAGGCCATGATGGGGTGATGGGAGAAGGTCATGATAGGGGTGATGGAGAGAAGGCATTGATGGGATTATGGGAGTGATGGGGAGAAGGCAATGATGGGAGTGATGGAGAGACGGCAGAGATGGGGTGATGGAGAAGGCAATGATGGGGAGAAGGGAGTGATGGGGTGAAGGCAATGATGGGGTGATGGAGCAGGCAATGATGGGAGTGATGGGGAGAAGGCAATGGTGGGAGTGATGGGGTGATGGAGCAGGCAATGATGGGAGTGATGGGGAGAAGGCAGTAATGGGGAGAAGGGAGTGATGGGGTGATGGGGCAGGCAATGATGGGGTGACGGAGCAGGCAATGATGGGTGCTCTTCGGATGCTTCCAGATTATCAACGACCAAAGGGGCAGCAAATTTTTCGACCGCCCCGGGCGCCACAAACACTTGCTACGCCACTGGCCGCGGTCCCTGTCGTCGTCGGTGGCTTCATCCAGCGCTGAGCGGTCATGTGCTACCGCTCAATTAAGGTCATGAATATTGACGGCACTCATCTCCCATAGGCGTGGCGTCCATATTCATGGACCTTAATGAGCGGTAGCACGTGACCGCTCCGCACAGGAAGAAGCTGAAGTGCCGCGAGATGCAGGGACGTGCAGCGACGGGAAGGAAGTTCAGCGACAGCGACGTGAGGGGTAAGTATGATGGGGAGGATGGGGGAGCCGAGCAGAGCCATATATACATGGGATGGAGAGTGGAAGCAGAGCCATAAATAAGGGAGGGAGAGTGGGAGCGGAGCCATAAATACATGGGAGGGAGAGTGGGAGCGGAGCCATATATACAGGGGATGGAGAGTGGGAGCGGAGCCATAAATACATGGGATGGAGAGTGGGAGCAGAGTCATAAATAAGGGAGGGAGAGTGGGAGCGGAGCCATAAATACATGGGATGGAGAGTGGGAGCTGTTATGATGAGTCACCGAAGGAGGAAAAAACAAAATACACGCCAAGTCCAGAAAAACCAGAGAGGTTGGCAGTTATCGGATTGCAGACCCCTGAACCTATCCACAACAACTAGCAGTAGCCGTGGGGGGTTCCTACGATGCCCTAGACCCCTCGATCACAGCCGGAGAACTATATAGCCTAAAGACAGAAAGGGGAAAAACTAAACTGCCCCAGAGCAGACCCCAAAGCAATAGGCAGCCCCCCACCTGTTGCAAAAACAAGGGCAGCAACTCAGATGAAGATGGCAACTTAGGGAGTGGTACAAGATGGACCATCTTAGAGAATCTATCACAAATCACCCAAATAACAGTCATTCTCTGAGAGACAGGCATATCAGAGATAAAATCCATTGAAATATGGGTCCATGGCCTCCTGGGCACCGGCAAAGGCATCAACAAGCCACTAGAGCGAGAACAAGGTTTAGACCGGGAGCAAGTCCCACAGGACTGCACAAAATTCTTGACATCATGAGACAAGGCGGGCCACCAAAAAGACCGACTCACCAGATCTCTAGTACCAAACTACCTGGATGACCACCCAATGCAGAGCAATGAACTTCAGACACCACCCTCTCCCTCCACTGGTCAGGAACATACAACTTTCCACTGGGACAACGCTCAGGTTTGTCCTCCTGAAACTCTTCCAGAGCACGTCTCAAATCGGGCGAGATGGCAGAAAGAACTACCCCCTCGCCTAAGATGGTAGCAGGCTTAGTCACAACAGGAGAATCAGCAAGGAAACTCCTAGAGAGGGCGTCTGCCTTGACATTCTTAGTGCCCGGAAGAAAAGAGACCACAAAATCAAAACGTGTGAAAAACAAGGCCCACCTAGTCTGTCTAGGATTCAAGCGCTTGGCCGACTCAAGGTAAATCAAATTCTTGTGGTCAGTAAGGACCACGACTTGGTGTTTGGCTCCCTCCAACCAATGTCTCCACTCCTCAAATGCCCATTTCATGGCCAACAGTTCCCGATTCCCCACATCATAGTTACGTTCGGATGGGGAGAACTTTCGGGAAAAGAAAGCACAAGGATTCATTTTAGATGTCACAGGATCTTTCTGGGACAACACCGCTCCTGCACCAATCTCAGAAGCGTCCACCTCCACCTGAAACGGGAGTGAGACATCAGGTTGCCGCAAAACCGGAGCAGAAGTGAATCTTCGCTTCAGCTCCTGAAAGGAAGAAACAGCCTCCGGAGACCAATTCAGCAGATCAGCACCCTTCCTAGTCAAATCCGTCAATGGCTTGGCAATACCAGAAAAATTAGCTATAAATTTCCGATAAAAATTAGCAAAACCCAAAAACTTCTGGAGGGCCTTCAAAGAAGTGGGCTGAACCCAATCATAAATGGCCTGTACCTTGGCCGGGTCCATTTCAATAGTTGACGGAGACAAAATAAATCCCAAAAATGAAATCCTCTGTACCCCAAAGAGGCATTTCAATCCCTTGACATACAGGGAATTCTCCCTCAAAATCCGGAACACAGTCCGAACATGTTCCACATGAGAGTCCCAATTCTTGGAGAAGATCAAAATATCATCCAGATAGATAATCAAAAATTTATCCACAAAGTCTCGGAATATATCGTTCATGAAGCACTGGAAGACAGAAGGGGCATTAGTGAGCCCAAAAAGCATCACCAGGTACTCAAAATGTCCCTCCGGAGTATTAAACGCCATCTTCCATTCATCCCCATGCTTAATGCGAATAAGATTATACGCCCCCCTGAGGTCAAGCTTGGTAAACCAGCAAGCACCTTTAACTCTGGAGAATAGATCAGAAATCAGGGGTAACGGATACTGATATTTAACAGTAATTTTGTTGAGGGCACGATAGTCAATACAAGGCCTTAATGAACCATCCTTTTTAGCCACGAAAAAAACCCCAGCACCTAAGGGTGAAGAGGATGGTCTAATATGACCCTTCCCCAATGCCTCCTTAATATAGGATCGCATAGCCTCGTGCTCGGGTACAGATAAATTGAAAAGCCGACCCCTGGGGAATTTACACCCCGGGTTCAGCTCAATTGCACAGTCATAACTCCTATGAGGAGGCAAAGACGCAGACTCATTCTCACTTAATACATCATAAAAGTCAGCCAAATAGTCAGGAACATCATGCGACTGGGGAGAGGTGGAGAAAACAGGAGCATCACTAAGGGCACACCGACAACCCCAACTCACCACAGACAAAGATTTCCAATCCAGAACTGGATTATGAATTTGCAACCAGGGAAACCCCAGAACAATGGTATCATGCAAATTATGCAACACCAAAAATCTGCAATTTTCTTGATGGTCTGGGGCGACCCGCATTACCACCTGGGTCCAAAACTGAGGTTTATTCTTAGCCAAAGGAGTAGCATCAATATCCCTCAAAGGGATAGGCGGAAATTTCCCGCACTTCAGCAGCGAGCTGCTCCACACGATCAGACAATTGCTTCATCTCCATTGAGAGAGAAATTCCCCCTACGGCCTCAGAGATATAGAGGAAAAAATATGCACACAAAAAAAAAAAATTCTGACACTTTTTTTTTTCCTTTTTTACAATTCTCTCCTGCTATTGAGTACCCTAGGATCTGCGGTATGGCTGGAGATTCTGTTATGATGAGTCACCGAAGGAGGAAAAATACACGCCAAGTCCAGAAAAACCAGAGAGGTTGGCAGCTATCGGATTGCAGACCCCTGAACCTATCCACAACAACTAGCAGTGGCCGTGGGGGGTTCCTACGATGCCCTAGACCCCTCGATCACAGCCAGAGAACTATATAGCCTAAAGACAGAAAGGGGAAAAACTAAACTGCCCCAGAGCAGACCCCAAAGCAATAGGCAGCCCCCAACATATAATGACGGTGAAGCAAGATGAAAACACTAACACAGATAGAAAGATAGGTTGAGCAAATGATGGGGCCCAAGCTAACTACATAGGACAGGATAGGAAAGCTGCTGTCTGCCATCCGCAAAAACCCTATGAAAATGAGCCAACCGACTGATAGGAAAAACAGGCCCTGAAGTCGCTAGGCTTCAAAAGACTATATCAGCACTCAGGTATATTCTGAAGACAGAGCAAAAGATCAACAGATCAGAGACAAAAATGGAATTCAGCTCACCCCCGGCCGGGGATGGCAGAACTCCCAAAAAACAAGGCAAAACAAAAACAAAACAGAAGAGTACAAAGCAGAGCAGAAAAACTTAGCTTTGAGATGCAGGAATCAGACTGGTCTCCAAGAATCCAGAAGGAAAATCACCAGCCAGGAAGAAGGGCGTCGGCAGCCTTATATCCAGTCCTCAATTCCAGCCACCCAGTCATCATCTAGCTGCCCATGTGTTTGGTAATCAGCCTCACTACCTTCCTTCACCAGAGGAGGGAGTTCATCAGACCTCAATGATGAAGGGAAAAATGAACTCACAACAGAGAGCGGAGCCATGTATACAGGATGGGAGAGTGGAGCCATGTATACAGAATGGGAGAGTGGAGCCATGTATACAGGATGGGAGAGTGGGAGCAGAGCCACATATACAAGGATGGGACAGGGGAGCCATGCATACAACAGGGGGAGCCACACAGAGCTGGATGGGGGGAACCACACATACATTTTCTGATGATTAGAAAATAATCAGCATGTACAGTACTCCAGTACAATTTTTCTTAAGTGCTCAATGCTCTATTTCCTTGTAGGTTCCAATCATCATTAGCAGTGACTGTCATCAGTAGAAGTAGCCCAGTGCTCCCACTGAACCAGAGAAACAAGCCAGGTGCTCCCACTCATTCAAAACCTATGGTGAGATGAGTCACATTATAAATGTTATAATTAAATCATAAGTATGCACTGCTAAACTACAACCGCGTCCATAGCCCCGCCCCCTTATGACCAAAGCCCCTCCCCTGCCACACCTCCATCCCCGCCCTGCCGGGCCATGGAAGAATGGTCTTGCTTGAAACCGGTCCCTGGTGCAAAAAAGGTTGGGGACCACTGGTATAGACTATTCACGAAAGAGAGAACTCCTCTATGCGTGAAGGGTTTCTCGTCTTTTCTGATCTGGAAGGTGAAGGCTTCTGTCTTCAGATCCCAAAGCAATCCAAGGCACCGCTGCATGGGAAGGGAGTCGATGCTTAGGTCTAGGTCCTTTAGATCACTGGAATAGTCTTGAGAGGGAAAGGCTTCCATCAACTCTGGGCTGTTGGAGGAAATCTTGTGTAATCTTAGGTTAGACTGACCGAGCATTTCTTGAGCCCTTTTTAGTAGACTGATTGCAGCCTCATTTGTTGGTGTGGACTTCAAACAGTCCTCTACATAGAAATCCTTTTCTATGAAGGATCTGACGTCTGACCCACACTTTTCTTCATCCTCTTTGGCGAAATTTTGGAGGCCATAGATAGTGACTGCCAGGGAAAGGCTGTTTCCGAAGATGTGCACCCTCATCCGGTAATCTGCGATATCTTTGTCCGGATGGTTGTCACGGTACCAGAAGAACCTCAAGAAGTTTCTGTGTTCCTCTTTGATGGGAAAACAGTGGAACATCTGTTGTATGTCAGCCATAAATGCCACCATATCTCCGCAGGAAGAGAGTAGTACTTCCAGAAGTCTGTTGTTGAGGTCTGGACTCAACAGTAGTACATCATTCAATGAAACATCTTTGCATTTGGCGCTTGAGTCAAATACCTCTCTTATTTAACCTGGCTTCGTAGGATAATATACTCCATAGATGGGCAGGTACCAATACTCCTCTGAGGGCCGAAGTGCAGGTGCAATCTCTGAGTGGGGTTGTTCTGGATTATCTTTCCCATGAAGGTAAAGAAGTGTTCCTTCGTCTCAGGTGACTTCTGAAGCTTGTGCCTGAGGGAGATGAATCGACTGTAGACCAATTCCCTGTTGTTGGGTAGGCGCCTTCTCTGAGGTCGAAATGGTAAAGGTGCAACCCAACTGTTTGATTTGACTTTGACTATTTGTCTATCCATGATGTCCAGCAACATTTTATCTTCTATGGATATCGCTACCTTGTCGTCTTCCTTTGACCTGCGGAAGATTGTACATCCCATGTGGTCTTGTTCCCCTTCACAGGTGTGGTCTTCGTTGGTAGGTACTGAGAAAGGGCAAGGTAGGGGAGTGCTGTTTGCCAATTCCTTTACCAGCAGACTATTGTGACATGGCCAGAAGAGAGAGGGACGTCCATTTTCTAGTGTGCTGGTAAGTATACTGTTGACTGAGGCCGGCTTGTGTGCTCCTCCTAGACAGACATCTCCTATAATGACCCATTCAAGGTCGAGCCTCTGTGCTTACGGAGCATTCCGGGAGCCGTTTATACATTCTCTAGTCTTGTGGACTTTTAGTATATCTCTTCCCAGGAGTAGAGCCATTGGGGCTCTGGATCCAACTCAGGTATCAGGTGGGCTATGCACTTCAGATGGGGGTGATGTGTCGCCACCTCCAGTGAAGGTATCTCTGACCTGTTGTCCGGAATCTGGTTGCACTCAAGGATGGTCGGTTTGGCCATCTATGGACTCCACCTTGTATCCGGTTGCTTTTCTCCCCTCCGTCTCAACGGTACCTGAACACGTCCTCAGAGTGTAGGGAGAACCAGGGCCTACAATGCTGAAGTTGTCAAAGATGGACCTGCTAGGGACCTGAGGCTTTGGTCATCCAGGATTGCATATATGAGGGCTTTGTCCTTGCGGCCTTCAGGATAGACTCGGACAAGACAGATTTTTGAACAGGACCTTCCTCCTGTGAGTCCCTTACAGATCTCTATACATTTAGAGCTGACCTCAGGGGTGTCTTCATCAGTGTCCTACTGCTTCCCATCGTGCTCCTCCGCTTGCGACAACACTTGTGGAAGTGATCCAGGGTGCAAGGCTGTATTATGATCCGTGCTGCTGCATTCTGCACATTTCACACTAGCTTCACAGTTCCTGGCGAGGTGAGAGGTTGTGGCGCAACATTTGAAGCAGATGTTGTTCTCCTTGAAGAAATCTTTGCGATACTCCAAAGACTTCTCCCTGAAGGCTCCACATTTTATTAGAGGATGTGGTTTCTTGTGTAGAGGACACTGTTTACTGACATCCTGAGGCTTGTTCTCATCTGGAGGGGGTTTATTCGCATTGTGAGGAGGGCCTGTGGAAACAAAGTTAGTTTTGTGGACTGCCACTGGTGTCCTACTGGGTTTGACACCTGGTGCAGTGGAACATGACAGAGTGAATTCAAAACTAGGGTCATTTCTGATCTTAGCTTGTTGGATTACAAAATCTACAAATACAGTGAAAGGAAGGAACGGTACATCATAATTTTGCTTATACCGTGAACCATATGTATCCCAGTTTTCTTGTAGGTTGTAAGGAAGGTTTTGTATTATCTGATTGACACCCCTAGCGGTGTCTAAGAATGCCAATCCGGGCAAGTCTCCTAACCTCCTGGGCAACCTGCAACTCTATCAATAAATCTAAGCTTTTGATAACCTTTAGGTCCTATCTTAGGGAAATCATCAGTTCTTTTGTACAAACCATTCTCTATAACTTATACTGTCCCATAGCATTCATCAAGTCTTTTCCACACTTTACGTAGACCTGTGTGTGGATGCTTTATATTAATGTCTCTTAGTCTCTTGGCATGCTCGTCCGACTCACTTCTGAGCCACTTTACTAGGAGATCTAACTCCTCACTACAAGAAAGGTCCAGACCATGAATGGCGTTCCGGAACGAGGCTCGCCATGACCGATAGTTCTCGGGTTTATCAGTGAACTTTACAAGTTCCTTTGTAACCAAGTTCTCAGCAGGCAAAGAACTTTGCAAAGTCCATGGTGGCTCAGTCAGTGCTGGCATGAGCCTGTGTGTTTGTCATGCTCACCATGTCTGTCATGTCCGCCATGTCTATTTTGCCTCATGACCCCTGGAGCGGTGTGCACGCGCATCTCATGTCTGCTACCCTGCATATTCCCTAGAGCAGTGTGCACACTCACCTCATGACTGTTGAGCGGTGGGATGCCTGCGTTTCTGCTCTGCCTTCTGTGATTATCTCGTCATGTCTAGAACCCCTGATCATGTGTCCTTCCTATGTTCCAGCAGAGGCTGGTTCTGCATTTATCTCTGCATGTCTAGAACTCTGATCATGTGACCTGCCTAGGTTTCAGCACTGGTTCTGCTATCATCTCTGCATGTCTGGAATTCTGATCATGTGACCTGCCTAGGTTTCAGCACTGGTTCTGCAATCATCCCTGCATGTCTGGAATCCTGATCATGTGACTGCTCCCTGTGATCCTGGAGGATCTGAACTAGAAGTTCTTCCCTGGTCCTGACCCGGAAGTGGAGGTGCTATGCCCTATATCAGACCGCCCCTTCCTATGCTCAGGGCCTGAGTATTGTGTTGCTTCCCTGCATGGCTGCTTGGTCTGCTGGGTTGCTCCCTCTATTCTGTGCCCTTGCACTTTGCTCTGTCGTGCGTCTCTGCACACGCTCCGTGCTCGTATTCCATCTCTTGTCTCGTGCTTTGTCTCATGTTGTCCTTCGTGCTTTGTTGGTCCTCGCTATGCTTCCTTGTTGTGCTGTGCTCTGTACCCTGTCCCTGACGTGTCTCTCTACACGTGCAGGCCTCCACTCTGGACCCTGTCCCTGTCGTGTCTCTCTACACGTGCAGGCCTCCGCTCTGTACCCTGTCCCTGACGTGTCTCTCTACATGTGCAGGCCTCCGATCTGTACCCTGTCCCTGGCGTGCCTCTCTACATGTGCAGGCCTCCACTCTGTACTCTGTCTAGTCCCAAGGCTCTCCCTTGGCCCGACTCTGAGCTTCGGCCTACGCTCCGCTGCTAGACTCTGTCCCTGTCCCTGTCGTGTCTCTCCACATGTGCAGGCCTCATCTTGTACTTTGCCCCTGGCATGCCCTCTGCATGCGCAGGACTCTGCCTCTTACCCTATGCCTTGTCTCTGATGTTTCGTGCGCCCATGCACTTTTCGTACTAGGCTTTGCTGTGCTGTTTCGCACGCATCTCTGTCCTGTACCTTTGTCTAGCCCTGCCTTGTGGCTCCGTGCCCTTGTGCACGCGCCTGGTTGCCTTGTGCCTGCCTGTTGTGCCTCAGCTGTGCCGCCTCTAGTCGTGCTCACCTGTGTGCCTCAGCTGTGCCTGCCGTCCAGTGCTATAGTGGTTACCGGCTGTGTGAGCCGCAGCTGTGCCGCCTCTAAGTCATGCCCACCTGCTTATTCTACCGTCGGTCCGGCCTGCCGGTGCCCCAGCCGTGGTTTCCGTGCTCCCTTGCACGCACGCTGGTTTTTGCACTGTGCCTTTTCGTGCTACTCTTGCACAAAGTCTATTGCTTACTTTGCTCTGCTCTGAACCCTGTCCTGCCTGCCGGATTCCGTAACCTGCCGACCGCTGTCAGAGGTCTGGCCTAGATGACTGCGGCCTGATGTCCGGAGCTGATTTCCGCAGTCTGATTCCTGGACCCTGTCGGTCGATGCCAGCACCCCGGATTCCGATGCCACCGTACCCTATCTTGGTCCCTAGCATATCCTCTGCACGTGAAGGCCTCCGTCCTGTATCTCTCCCTGGCATGTCTCTTCGCACGCGCAGGCCACCGTCCCTGTACCTGTCCCTGGCATGCCCCTTGGCATGCGCAGGCCTCCGTCCTGTGAACCTGACCCGGGTGTGTTCTTTGACACGCATCCTGTTTCTAACTTTGTCTTGTCTCCTTGCATGGAACCCTGGTTTGCTTACCGGATGTCCGGAACCTGCCGATCACCTTCAGAGCTATAGAACCTGATGTCCCGGTTGATCATTGCTTGCTGTCCTGAGTCCGATGTCCTCGTGCCTCTGTCTACCATCTGCATGTACCATGCTTTGGACCTCGGCGTGTTCTTGCACGCACCTTGCTCTGTGTACTCTGTGTGTTCACGTTTTGCACCTTTTATACCCTGAAGCGTTCCTCATGCCTTGGACCTCAGAGTGCCCTTGCACGCATCTTGCTTTATGTACTTTGTGTGTTCACGTTTTGCACCTGTTGTACCCAGAAGTGTCCTTAATGAAGTTTCCTTGAACTAACGTCTTGTCTCACCTTGTCTTGTTTCCCTGAGCCGGCCGTCTGGTCCAACTGCTGTGGTGGCTCACCCCCTTGGTCTTGCCCCTGACACTCCCTGTATAGGGGTGGATTCTCACTAGGTCAGCTCGCCCTAGGTGGGTGGGTGCCACGGCCCAGAGGGTCCACTCATTCAAAACGACTCAGCATACCTTTAAGACGCTTCTGACTTTGGATAGTCTGTGCAGTACCTTCTTGGTGAAGAAGGTGTCTCTTTAAGGTGGGATGGGAGCTGTACCTTCTGCTCAGTGGATCAGTAGCTGTGGTCTACATCTCTGTGCTGGAGGTCTCCTCATCTATGGTAGTGAAGTTTGAGATTGGATCGCTGGTAATCGGCATAGGCTGATCGATGTGGTGCGTCAGGGCTGTCATCCACGCTGGCATGTTGACGGATGTACTTTGCGCTGGATCTTGCTGCTCTAGGTCTGGTCCGAGAATGTTGCTGCGTCTCTCATAATCAGGATTCTTCATAGCTCCCAAATACTCACACCTTAGCTATTGCTGCCGCAAGTCTTTCTAGCTCTGCCTGCAAACATGCAGTTTCGGCTTGCAGGCGTGCAGTTTCCGCCTCTCTCTCTGCCTGCAAACGTGCTGTTTCGGCTTGCAGGCGTGCAGTTTCCGCCTCTCTTTCTGCCTGCAAACGTGCGGTTTTCGCATCTTGATCTGCTTGTCTCAGCTTTAGATGCATCTCTCGTTCGGCGAAGGAGGATCTCACTTTGGCCGCTTCGGCTTCTACATGAGTGACAGCAGCGAGCTCTGCTATAGACGACCTGCTAGAGCTTGCTCGTGACCTCGTTTTGAGTGAGGATGTGCTGTTTTGAGACTTTTGGTTTTTTAGGGTCGCGTTTCGTTTCGTGAAACCCGACTTTTCCAAAAGTCGGGTCGAGCAAGATCGTCCGATTATAGGGAAAAGTCGGGGTCGTCCCGAAACACGAAACCCAATGTAAGTCAATGGGGAATAAAAGTCGGCAGTGAGAGGAGGACAGGAAACACACCTACAGTGCCCATTTGAATGCCAAAAGCATCAATTCTTCTTACTTAAGCTTGTCAACCTTAATTAACTTCATAATACAAGTTACGCACTGAAAAATGGGGGTTATTTGGCTAAAGTTGTGGGGGGGGGGCTGGCTGCAGGTTTTCATGTGCCCTGGGCGAAAGAGCGCCCCTTTAACACATACCACAACTCATCATGCTCCGATACGGCAGAGAAATAGCGGTATAGTACAATGAAAAATACCTCACTTTTTACATCTCATGACGAGGCCCATCTATTTCTCCATACAAAATCATTGGTCCCATATAATGTTTGAAACAGTATATGATGAGCTCCACATAATGCTACAGTATATGTTGGTCCCCATGGATGAAGCTCCACTGTCTTATGGGCCCAAATAATGCTCCAAACATAATGGGCCCCATTTCTAATGCTCTAGTGTATTATGGGCCCTGTAAATGCTGCTCCAGTGTCTGATGTTCACCTTTGGAATGTTCCAGTGTATGGTGGGCCCCATCTATCATTCTCCAGAGTATAGTGCTCCCCAAAAATTGCTGTCCCAACATTGAAAACAATCAAATAAGTCTCCTCGCTAGGGAATCCCTGTACTTGTCTGGACTCCTCGTCGTCCCTATCTTCCATCTCACTGCACAGTATTTCAACTTTGCAAGTGCTGTGATCCTGAGCAAGCAGGGGGGGCCCACTCATTGGCGACGGCACTGGCACAGGGCCCCTGATAGTACGGTGGTGTGTCTGATGGCGGGTGGGCCGAACCTGCACTTTCATCTGCAGCTTCCTCTTTGTCACCGTGTAAGATGGAACTGTATATGGGAAGGGTAACCTGAGTTTCATCAGGGTCAGATTCAGGTCGTGTAGCGTGCGAGGGGAATGTAGTGGTCTGGGTCAATGTACCAGCAGATTCATCGAGCAGTGGCTGGGCATCAGTGCACTTGTGTCGCCCCCAGGAGTACGGTCGCCACAGTGGCATTACCTTCTTCCTAGGGAGTGTAATGTCATGCTTGGGAGCAACGAACGATCTCTCTAGCAGGTTAACTGATTGGGCGGCGTTATTCCCACGAGTCATGACCCTCCAAACAGCGTTCATGAAGGCAAAGTGTTTGTTTTACGTGGGCAGTATGGTTGTAAAGCTGAACCTTAAAGGAATGTCCAGAAGGGCACCACCAGGAGTGGAGCCTACGGTTAGATTCGACTCCACCTGGGAAACCTCAACCATGCCAGTTACAGAACAGATGCACACATTGCAAGCTTAATTCCGTTAACGAACGAGACTCCGTCATGCCCCGCGGTCCGAGTCCGGCTTACTAGAGGGACACGTGAGGCTCTGGCACATGAGATTGGCCAATAACTGGTGTGTCATGCCCTTACATGTCCGTGGCTGCATGTGCGCTACACTGAAAAGGCCAGCGTTTGTCGCTTACAGGTGCAGATAACCCGCTGAACAACGTTAGTGATGGGGATCACTGATTACAATTATTACCCGCGAACAATGATTTCCCAGTAAGTGCAGGTCAACCGCAGTTCCGGAATTAGGCCTAACCGTCATTCCTGAAAAAATGAAAAACTTACGTGTGCAAACCACAGGTGCTGTAGCTTGCTTAACAGCTCGCCAGCCGTTCTCACGCCCAGTATGGATTACACGTGATTGCACAAAGGTGAGAAAGGGTACCGTATCCCCAGATAACATGTATGGATAGCGTACACATTCAAAATATATGTCTATACATCAGGAGGCAGGCTCAGACGGTGTTAGGCCCAGTATGGATTGCACGTGATTGCACAAAGGTTAGAAAGGGTACCGTTTCCCCGGATAACATGTATGGATAGCGTACACATTCAAAATATATGTCTATACATCAGGAGGCAGGCTCAGACGGTGTTAGGCCCGGTATGGATTGCACGTGATTGCACAAAGGTTAGAAAGGGTACCGTATCCCCAGATAGCATGTATGGATAGCGTACACATTCAAAATATATGTCTATACATCAGGAGGCAGGCTCAGACGGTGTTAGGCCCAGTATGGATTGCACGTGATTGCACAAAGGTTAGAAAGGGTACCGTTTCCCCGGATAACATGTATGGATAGCGTACACATTCAAAATATATGTCTATACATCAGGAGGCAGGCTCAGACGGTGTTAGGCCCAGTATGGATTGCACGTGATTGCACAAAGGTTAGAAAGGGTACCGTATCCCCAGATAACATGTATGGATAGCGTACACATTCAAAATATATGTCTATACATCAGGAGGCAGGCTCAGACGGTGTTAGGCCCAGTATGGATTGCACGTGATTGCACAAAGGTTAGAAAGGGTACCGTTTCCCCTGATAACATGTATGGATAGCGTACACATTCAAAATATATGTCTATACATCAGGAGGCAGGCTCAGACGGTGTTAGGCCCAGTATGGATTGCACGTGATTGCACAAAGGTTAGAAAGGGTACCGTATCCCCAGATAACATGTATGGATAGCGTACACATTCAAAATATATGTCTATACATAAGGAGGCAGGCTCAGACGGTGTTAGGCCCAGTATGGATTGCACGTGATTGCACAAAGGTTAGAAAGGGTACCGTTTCCCCGGATAACATGTATGGATAGCGTACACATTCAAAATATATGTCTATACATCAGGAGGCAGGCTCAGACGGTGTTAGGCCCAGTATGGATTGCACGTGATTGCACAAAGGTTAGAAAGGGTACCGTATCCCCAGATAACATGTATGGATAGCGTACACATTCAAAATATATGTCTATACATCAGGAGGCAGGCTCAGACGGTGTTAGGCCCAGTATGGATTGCACGTGATTGCACAAAGGTTAGAAAGGGTACCGTATCCCCAGATAACATGTATAGATAGCGTACACATTCAAAATATATGTCTATACATCAGGAGGCAGGCTCAGACGGTGTTAGGCCCAGTATGGATTGCACGTGATTGCACAAAGGTTAGAAAGGGTACCGTATCCCCAGATAACATGTATGGATAGCGTACACATTCAAAATATATGTCTATACATCAGGAGGCAGGCTCAGACGGTGTCAGGCCCAGTATGGATTTGACGGCCCAGACTACACAGCGGAGGAGCAGGGAGAGGTAAAGATTGCAAATGCTGGGGCCCTGCCCAAGCAAGGGGGGCCCACTCGTGGGCGTCGGTACTGGCACTGGGCCCCTCATAGTACGGCGGTGTGTCTGATGGCGGGTGTGCACCACCACCGTCAGAGACACTTGATTGCACTATGAAGGACCCTGTGCCAGTGCCCGCGCCCAAGAGTCGGCCTACCCACCTGTCCAGGGCAATGGCACTCGCACGGTGTCGGGCGCTAGGTGGTGACCCCGGCCATGGGGGGGGAGGCAGCACAGTTAGGGAGTTTTAGAAAGTGGCATATGTTGATGTTGGACATTCAGCTGATGCAAAAGGTGAAATAGGTCAAGTCCCAGGAAGAGGTGGACCAAAGCAAGCCATTTTTCTGTCACCCTATGTGTCATCAGGGGAAGGTGGGACAAAATCCTTGGAAACCCATGCGTGGTTCATTTTAATGAAGGTTAGATCATCCACATTTTGGGTTGACAGACTGGTCCTTTTTTCTGTCAGGATTGATCCAGCTGCACTGAAGACTCTTTCCGATAGCACACTTGCAGCTGGGCAAGCGAGCTCCTGTAAGGCATATTGGGCCAATTCAGGCCAGGTGTCCAGTTTAGCGGCCCAATAGTCAAAGGGGAATGACCTGTGTGGGAGAACATCGATATGGGAGGAAAAGTAGTTTGTAACCATAGTTGACAACTGCTGTCTCCTGTCACTTTCCATCGATGCAGTATTACCAGTTGTGTGAGCGGTACTTGAAAAATCAGTCCACAACATTGTCATGAAACCCCTGTCTCCAACGCCACTTCTGCTGTGTGCACCACGAACACCTCTGCCAAGCTGCCCCCGGCCCGTACGGCTCGTGTGAGAACCATCACCGCTGCTGTGTGCTGGGAATGCCTCAAGCAACCGATTTACCAGAGTTGCTTGTTTATTAGCCAATATTAGGTCAAGGTTCTCCTGTGGCATGATGTTTTGTAATTTGCCTTTATAGCGTGGATCCAGGATGCTGGCCAACCAGTAGTCGTCATCGTTCATCATTTTGGCAATGCGGGGGTCCCTTTTTAGGATCTGCAAGGCATAATCTGACATGTGGGCCAATGTTCCCGGTGTCAATGATGCACTGCGAATGCTGGTTGGAGGAGCACTTTCTGGCAAATCCACATCCCTCCAGTCACGCACAAACCCTGTACCAGACCTTGCCACGCCAACATTTTCACTTGCCCCACGAGATGCATCCTCCTCCCCTAAGTAATCATCCCCATCATCCTCCTCCTCCTCCTCTTCTTCCTCCACCTCGTCCAGGAGAGGTCCCTGAGCCGACAATGGCTGAATGTCATCAAGGATTCCCTCCTCCTCTTCCTCCTCATCAACATTGGCTGCAGACGCCTGCTCCTTAAGGTGCGTCAAAGTTTGCATGAGCAGACGCATAAGTGGGATGCTCATGCTTAGGATGGCGTCGTCTGCGCTTACCAGCCGTGTGCATTCCTCAAAACACTGAAGGACTTTACAGAGGTCTTTCAGCTTCGACCACTGCACACCTGTCAACTCCATGTCTGCTCTCAAAGTGCCTGGCCGTGTATCCTCCCACAAATGCATTATGGCCTGCCTCTGCTCGCACAGCCGCTCCACCATGTGCAGGGTGGAGTTCCACCTTGTTGCAATGTCGATAATGAGGCGGTGGTTGGGAAGGTGGAGCAATCGCTGCAGCTTCTGCATACGAATGGAGTGTACAGGCGACCGGCGGATGTGCGCGCACAGTCTTCGCACCTTCTGGAGCAGGGCTGTTAACTCCGGATAATTTTTGAGGAAGCACTGCACCACCAGGTTCAAGGTGTGAGCCAAGCAAGGTATATGGCTGAGTTTTGAATGGGCTATGGCTGCCACAAAATTACGGCCATTATCACTAACTACCTTGCCTGCCTCAAGATGTACACTGCTCAGCCATGACTCAGTTTGTCGCTTCAAGTACTCGGCCAGCACCTCGGCGGTGTGTCTGTTGCCCAAACACATCATCTGCAACACAGCCTGCTGACGCTTTCCACTAGCTGCTCGATAGGGGGACACATCGTGTGCAACAGTGGCAGCTGCAGATGGAGTGCTCGTACGACTGCGCTCTGTGGACGAGCTTTCGCTTCTGGAGGAGGAGGAGGAGGAGGGTCGAACGCCTACAGCCAACTGTTTCCTATACCGTGGGCTAGGCAGCACTGTCCCACCACCGCTGTCCCCTGTGGACCCTGCATCCACCACATTAACCCAGTGCGCAGTGATGGACACGTAACGGCCCTGGCCATGCCGACTGGACCATGCATCAGTTGTGAGGTGCACCTTTCCGCTCACTGACTGCTTGAGTGCATGAACAATGCGGTCTTTCACATGATGGTGGAGGGCTGGGATGGCTTTGCGAGAGAAGAAGTGGCGACTGGGTAGGTCATAGCATGGTACTGCATAGGCCATGAGTTCGCGGAAAGCTATGCTTTCCACTAACCGAAAGGGCATCATCTCAAACGAGATTAGTTTGGCAATGTGGGCGTTCAAACCCAGTGTACGCGGATGAGAGACTGAGTACTTTCTTGACCTACTCATAGTGTCTGGGAGGGTGAGCTGGACTTGAGAGCTGCATATGGTGGAAGTAGCGGTGGACAGGGCGGACTGAGAGGGGGTTGATGATGGTGATGGAGTTGGTGTTCTTTCTGATGGCCTAGAATCAGTCTTTCGTTGATATAACAGTGGGATTCCCTGACTGCTGTGGCCTTGCAACGACACCTCAACATTTGCTGCTGTGCTAACCGGTGGGCTTACAGTGGGGGAAACAATGTAGCGTTGCTGACTACCTTCGTTGTGATCAGTTGCACATGTGGCACTTGAGGTTTGGTGTTGTGTCCACGCTTGCAAGTGCATGCTGGTTAAATGTCTAAGCATGCAACTGGTATTCAAATTTTTCAGATTTTTCCCTCGGCTAAAGGTCTTTGCGCACTTCTTACAGATAACCTTGGCCTGATCATGAGGATTTTGTTCAAAAAAGTGCCACACTGCACTCTTCCTACTTTGGCAGACATTTTGCGGCCTAGCACGCTGTGATCTTTTGACCCTCTGGACAAGCTGTCCAGCAACTCTTTTGATGTTTGGAACCTGTCTTTGGAGTGCTCCGGGCCTGCCAGATAACAGCTGTTGCGATGTCGATGTCTGCTGTGGATGCTCCTCATCTGGGCTATTGGAAGCAGCACCCTCTTCCCCCAATGGATGCCAATCTGGGTCAACAACTGGGTCATCCATCACCTCCTCTTCTATGTCATGTGCACCTTCCTCTGTGTCACCGTGTATGGTGGTATAGTGTGCGGGAAGGGGCACCTGAGTCTCATCAGGGTCAGAATCTGGCTCTGTACACTGCGAGGACAATGTAGTGCTCTGAGTGAATGTACCAGCAGAATCATCCATCAGCGGCTGTGCATCAGTGCACTCCATGTCAGATTCATCTTGGCCTGGGTAATTCACCATTTGACTTGATAATCCAGGCATGGTATGTGAAAACAGCTCCATGGAGTAATCAGTAGTATGGCCTGCGTCATCCTTCAATCTTGGTTGGGGTGAAGGACACAAGGAAAGGTGTGGTTCATGAACATGAGCCTCCAATGACGACTCAGTGCTTTTACTTTTTACAACTGATGAAGAGGAGGCGATAGAGCTGGAGGCTGAGTCAGCAATGTAAGACAAAACTTTTTCCTGATGCTCTGGCTTTAAAAGCGGTTTGCCAACTCCTAGAAAACTAAGCGTTCGAGGCCTTATGTAGCCAGACGATGACGCAGGCTCAACACCTCCTGCATTCGGTCCTATTTTGCTCTTGCCACTACCATCAGATCCACCACCAACACCATCATTACCAGCTGCCAACCCCCGCCCAATTCCACGGCCTCTTCCACCAGCCTTCCTCATTTTTGGTAGAAATGTAGACAAAATCCAACAAACTATATAGTAATGTAAAACAAGGTACAAGGTGTCTATAGGACAGGGGAGATTTTGAATTTCTGCAGACACTTGTGGACACTGGACACTTTTGGATTGTGTGAGGCCCACTGATATCTGAGCGCTATGTCACAGGCTCGATGGCACAGCTGTGACAAAAGTGACGAGAGGATAAGGGAGATTTTGAATTTCTGCAGACACTTGTGGACACTGGACACTTTTGGATTGTGTGAGGGCCACTGATATCTGAGCGCTATGTCACAGGCTCGATGGCACAGCTGTGACAAAAGTGACGAGAGGATAAGGGAGATTTTGAATTTCTGCACATACTTGTGGACACTGGACACTTTTGGATTGTGTGAGACCCAATGAATATCTGAGCGCTATGTGACAGGCTCGATGGCACAGCTGTGACCAAAGTGACTAGAGGATAAGGGAGATTTTGAATTTCTGCACACACTTGTGGACACTGGACACTTTTGGATTGTGTGAGGCCCAATGAATATCTGAGCGCTATGTGACAGGCTCGATGGCACAGCTGTGACAAAAGTGACTAGAGGATAAGGGAGATTTTGAATTTCTGCACACACTTGTGGACACTGGACACTTTTGGATTGTGTGAGGCCCACTGATATCTGAGCGCTATGTCACAGGCTCGATGGCACAGCTGTGACAAAAGTGACGAGAGGATAAGGGAGATTTTGAATTTCTGCAGACATTTGTGGACACTGGACACTTTTGGATTGTGTGAGGCCCACTGATATCTGAGCGCTATGTCACAGGCTCGATGGCACAGCTGTGACAAAACTGACGAGAGGATAAGGGAGATTGGATTGCTTTTAAAAAAGCAGTTTGCAGAGCAGTGGGTAAACAGCAATGCCAGCCTGTCAGGAAGCCTTAAAAGGCAGCCCAACAACCAACACCACTGATACACCACAATATAGCCTCCCCTTGCACTGCACACACAGTGACTGGTGTGTTGTGCAGGCCAAATCGCTAGCAGCAGAAGCAGTTTTTTTTTCTCAGCAGGACAAAAAAAAAAAATTGGGATTGCTTTTAAAAAAGCAGTTTGCGGAGCAGTGGGTAAACAGCAATGCAGGAATAAAATAGGTTATAATGTCAAAAAATATTCGCTCTTTATTGATACAGGTGCATAAAAAGTGTACATTACAAAATATAATCATATGATCAGATGTCGGATATGACACTACAAAGATAAAGGGGATGGATACACCGCACATGTATGGTAAATGCAATGATACCAACAAATCAAATTACAGCGCCCCAAAGGAATGCATGAAAACAGGTACCCATGCTAAAGAGTCTCCCATTTAACCGTCAAGTATTACTATCAAAGTGAAGTGCATAGCACACAGCATGGGGAGTTCATACAAAAACTTTCCAATAAAGTGCTATGTGCAAGAAAACATGGGGAATTTTGTAGAAAGGTGATCATGCTTACCCATTACAAAAGTGCATGTGCGTAGCGTCCAGCCCCAAAACCCCTACGCACGTTTCGCGCTAGGCTTCATCGGGGGGCATGTGTGGTACTGCTAGAGGTGCGGGGTATAAATGATTGAAAACCAGGTGTCCAAAATTAGCATCGCTGCGGGGGGAAGTGAGCGCATGAGAGGCGGGCCCCGAACGCGGCGCGTCACATCCGGCCGTCATTGCCTGTGGGAGGGACAGGGAGAGATACAACTCTCCTGACGTCATTGTCCCGCCCCAGGCAGAGCTGACGCCTTCAGAGACGCCCACTGACCACGGGACCAGCCGCGCATGCGCAACCACGCAGCGGCCATTTTAAGTACTGGCCAGAGGAAAGGGCAAGTGGAGGAAGAAGCGCAGAACAGGCGCATGAAGCTCAATGTAGAAAAATGAGATCAAAGATGTGTCTAAGTAAATTACTTGTATAGATAATATCTGGTAGTGATTAAAGCACCCTTTTGTTCTTTCAGTATAATGTCATCATCATTAAATTGGGACACAGCCCACTTAAGATTAATCATAATAATCAATCTATGGTAGATCATAATGTCTAAAGGGTGCGATATATCATACCATCTTAACAAGATATCAAAATCGCGTTTAGTTATTATAAAATTAAACAGAAAAATGAAATAATTTGTTAAATCAAAAAAATGCAAATCTAAAAATATAATTCCAAAGTCTACATAGAGAGCAGAAAATGACAATAGCATATCCTGTGCGCAAGGAAGGTAGGGTTCCACGTGATAAATTATCCACCATTTTCTCCAAGATTCCAGATGAACTTGATGAGGACACACGGTCAAAAGTAACCCCGCATAAAGCATCCAATAGCTCATACTGACTGTACACTGAGAGAGGATGAATAAAAACAAAAATTAAAAACAAGAACAAAAACAATTTATACACAGAAGTGTATATACTAGCCAGAAGGACATATTGATACTAAAGAAAGGGGGCAAAGGATAACTTTTCATTGAGTCCGTGAGGTGTCATGGAACCCAAAGTGACTATCCATCGGCACTCAAGCTGGGCTAAGACCTTCTTATAGTCTCCACCCCTAGTCCCCAAATGTACTCGATGAATCCCCTTGACTTTAAATGTCCGTGGATCACAATTATGAACTTGCTTAAAGTGCCGAGGGATAGTATTTAATGTTGTAACATCCAAAGTCTCCTTAGCCGCCCTTATGTCCCTAACATGTTCCCTAACTCTGGTGCGGAGCTCCCTAGAGGTGAGGCCCACGTAGATCAGGTTGCATCCACATACAGCATAGTAAACCACATATGTGGTGCTGCAGGAAATGTAATTTGTAATATGGTATTCCATACTACCATCAGCCGCCTTAAAGGTGGTTGCCCTAACGATATTCTGGCAGGCCACACATGAGCCACATGGGTAACACCCCCACCTCTGGGGCCTAGCACCGAAAGGGTTAGTAGGTTTAGCCACATAGTGACTTCTCACAAGAAAGTCTTTCAAATTCCTTCCCCTTCTAGCAGTCAAGAGGGGTCTATCAGGTAAAATTCCCTTTAATGTCATGTCTGTTTGTAAGACAGACAAGTGTTTTCCCGTGATCTCTCTAATCTTGTGCCACTGATTATTGTAAGTCATGATGCATCTCAGTGGTTGTTCTCTAGATGTATTGGCATGTTGTTTAGAGTCAAGGAGTTGTTGGCAGGGGGTCCTCCTGGCACGAGAATAGCCCGACTTAATGTTTCTCATACTATATCCACGATCTCTGAACCGCTGGGCAAGGTCTCGAGCCCGATCCTCAAAGATCCCATCAGTGGAGCATATTCGCTTCATTCTCAAAAACTGACCCACAGGGAATGGCTCGAATGGTTGAAACATTGTGGGCAGATGATGCATGTAGTAAGGAGTTGACAGACGTGTCCTTCCGAAATACATCAGTTTGAATTGCACCATCCCCACATAATTTGATCTTAATGTCTAAAAAATCAATCTCACCCGTCGCCACCCTGTGGGTCAGTTTAATGTTATGACAGTTTTGATTTAAACCACAGATGAAATCGAGGAGGCCAGACTCGGTCCCCTGCCAAATTATAAAGACGTCATCAATGTAGCGATACCAGCACTGCACATGGGACGCGGCACATGCACCATCCCCGAAAACCTCCCGCTCCCAGTGTCCCAGGAAGAGGTTAGCGTAAGATGGCGCACAGGCCGCGCCCATTGCAGTGCCGCGTCGCTGAAGATAGAATTTGTCCTTAAAGGTGAAATAATTGTGAGTTAAAATAAACTCAAGCAGTTCTAGGATCAGTGATCGTAGAGCCGGGTCTAAATTACTCATGCCAAGGAAGAACCCCACAGCTTCCAATCCATCTCTATGTCCAATACATGTATACAGAGATTCTACGTCAATCGTAGCAAACAGCATATCTGATTCAAGATGGAGACCATCTAATTTCTTCAGGACGTCCGTAGTGTCCCTGACATAGGAGGGCAGCGTCTCCACTAAAGGATGAAGGTAATACTCAATAAACTTACAAATGGGATTGCAGAGCCCTCCCATGCCAGAGACAGTCGGATGTCCAGGGGGATCCACTGGATCCTTATGTATCTTCGGCAGAAGATAGAAGGTGGGAACAACCGGATTCTTGACTAATAATCCGTCAAAAATCTTTTTAGGAATAATACCCTGGTTAAAGGCAAAATCCAAAATGTCGTAAATGGCTGCACTGAAAGAACTAGTGGGATTAGATGGAAGGATAGCATACGACTCACGGTCTCTCAGCTGCCGAAAGGCTTCTTTTTCGTACTTTAATGTTGGCCAAATGACCACATTCCCCCCTTTATCCGCTGATTTTATGACAATATCCTTTAAGGATTTAAGCTCTTTTATGGCAACTCTATGGGCCCTTGTCAAATTATCCCCCTTATGTGTCCTTGTCAAAGCTTTTATATCTTCAACTACCAATTTATTGAAGATCTCAATCGATGGACAGAGGGAAAAAGGGTGGAATGTGGTGGATTTTGGCACAACAGAAGTAGGAAAAATACCTGAGGGGTTGAGTGATCCCTCCTGTTCTAATTCCTCCAGTATGCCCAAAGCTTCCTGTTCCGCCGATGAATATAAGGTGGTACTATCAACCGATTTCGTGTGAAGTTTGCGTAGTAAGACTTTTCTTAGGAATAGTTGTATGTCCTTCATAGCTGAAAAAAAGTTAAAATCATTAGTAGGAACAAAATTCAGACCCAGACTCAAAACCTCGAGTTGATTTTTAGTCAAAGAATGGGTGGAGAGGTTAATTACCTCTAAGGCATTCCCAGATTTAGTTTTTTTCTCCAGTGATTGAGGTGGGGTCATTTTACGTTTATTAGAGGATTTACCCCTGAAATGCCCTTGTCTTCCCATAGCAAATCTCTCATGATGAATATTAACGCGATGGCCACTGCTTTGTGGCTCCTCGTCCATAGATGAAGCTGACGAGAATGAATTATAATGAGTTCTGGGCATAGATTGAACTGGCATTTGTTTCTTTCTCCAACGATAAACCTGATTGTTCTTATAATCTAACTGATCCCGCTGATACTTTTTGGTTTTCGAAGCCACAATCTCCTTCTCCCACTTTGAAAAATCGTTTTCAAGCTGTTTTAATAATTGTGAGGATTCTTCTGTGGAAAGTGTGCTATTAAGAGATTCCTGCAGATTATTAATCTCCGATTCAATTTCTTGAAGGGAGGTTGTATTGGATTTTATGAGTAACCTCATATATCCCTGTGAACAGCCCGAAGACAATTCCTCCCACTGTTTTTTTAAAGCTTCATCTTCAATAGTAAAAGAAGGAAAAACTTGTACACGGAGGCCTCTTGGAATTAGGCCCTTATCTAAGTATCTTTCTAGGAATGCCTTATTCCACCACAAACGTATTTTCTTATTA
Source organism: Dendrobates tinctorius (assembly GCF_039654945.1). Classification (NCBI taxonomy): domain Eukaryota; kingdom Metazoa; phylum Chordata; class Amphibia; order Anura; family Dendrobatidae; genus Dendrobates; species Dendrobates tinctorius. The sequence continues at coordinate 9,781,790 of NW_027361795.1, read as the reverse complement.
CATAGGTATTTGAGTCTAGATACTGATTCATCCGTTACTCTTGTATTTAAAACCACACTAGTGTCGTCACCAAAAACCTGATCGAGTTTAGAAAGCCACGTCTTTTCACGTGCCTTGTAATCCATGCTGCTGGATGAAGCTGTGAATACACACAGAAAAATAGACAATTTAACATAATCCAACATAATAATGAACATAATACTTTTTCCTATCTAGGAAAAAGGAAGTTCATAATGGCATAAACAAGAGGGCAACTCCCTTGGAAATATATAGACCTACATAGAAAACGGAGTATGACGCCATGAAGTCAATAAAATAGGTTATAATGTCAAAAAATATTCGCTCTTTATTGATACAGGTGCATAAAAAGTGTACATTACAAAATATAATCATATGATCAGATGTCGGATATGACACTACAAAGATAAAGGGGATGGATACACCGCACATGTATGGTAAATGCAATGATACCAACAAATCAAATTACAGCGCCCCAAAGGAATGCATCAAAACAGGTACCCATGCTAAAGAGTCTCCCATTTAACCGTCAAGTATTACTATCAAAGTGAAGTGCATAGCACACAGCATGGGGAGTTCATACAAAAACTTTCCAATAAAGTGCTATGTGCAAGAAAACATGGGGAATTTTGTAGAAAGGTGATCATGCTTACCCATTACAAAAGTGCATGTGCGTAGCGTCCAGCCCCAAAACCCCTACGCACGTTTCGCGCTAGGCTTCATCGGGGGGGGCATGTGTGGTACTGCTAGAGGTGCGGGGTATAAATGATTGAAAACCAGGTGTCCAAAATTAGCATCGCTGCGGGGGGAAGTGAGCGCATGAGAGGCGGGCCCCGATCGCGGCGCGTCACATCCGGCCGTCATTGCCTGTGGGAGGGACAGGGAGAGAACAAAAGGGTGCTTTAATCACTACCAGATATTATCTATACAAGTAATTTGCTTAGACACATCTTTGATCTCATTTTTCTACATTGAGCTTCATGCGCCTGTTCTGCGCTTCTTCCTCCACTTGCCCTTTCCTCTGGCCAGTACTTAAAATGGCCGCTGCGTGGTTGCGCATGCGCGGCTGGTCCCGTGATCTGTGGGCGTCTCTGAAGGCGTCAGCTCTGCCTGGGGCAGGACAATGACGTCAGGAGAGTGGTATCTCTCCCTGTCCCTCCCACAGGCAATGATGGCTGGATGTGACGCGCCGCGATCGGGGCCCGCCTCTCATGCGCTCACTTCCCCCCGCAGCGATGCTAATTTTGGACACCTGGTTTTCAATCATTTATACCCCGCACCTCTAGCAGTACCACACATGCCCCCCCTGATGAAGCCTAGCGCGAAACGTGCGTAGGGGTTTTGGGGCTGGACGCTACGCACATGCACTTTTGTAATGGGTAAGCATGATCACCTTTCTACAAAATTCCCCATGTTTTCTTGCACATAGCACTTTATTGGAAAGTTTTTGTATGAACTCCCCATGCTGTGTGCTATGCACTTCACTTTGATAGTAATACTTGACGGTTAAATGGGAGACTCTTTAGCATGGGTACCTGTTTTGATGCATTCCTTTGGGGCGCTGTAATTTGATTTGTTGGTATCATTGCATTTACCATACATGTACGGTGTATCCATCCCCTTTATCTTTGTAGTGTCATATCCGACATCTGATCATATGATTATATTTTGTAATGTACACTTTTTATGCACCTGTATCAATAAAGAGCGAATATTTTTTGACATTATAACCTATTTTATTGACTTCATGGCGTCATACTCCGTTTTCTATGTAGGTCTATATATTTCCAAGGGAGTTGCCCTCTTGTTTATGCCATTATGAACTTCCTTTTTCCTAGATAGGAAAAAGTATTATGTTCATTATTATGTTGGATTATGTTAAATTGTCTATTTTTCTGTGTGTATTCACAGCTTCATCCAGCAGCATGGATTACAAGGCACGTGAAAAGACGTGGCTTTCTAAACTCGATCAGGTTTTTGGTGACGACACTAGTGTGGTTTTAAATACAAGAGTAACGGATGAATCAGTATCTAGACTCAAATACCTATGTAATAAGAAAATACGTTTGTGGTGGAATAAGGCATTCCTAGAAAGATACTTAGATAAGGGCCTAATTCCAAGAGGCCTCCGTGTACAAGTTTTTCCTTCTTTTACTATTGAAGATGAAGCTTTAAAAAAACAGTGGGAGGAATTGTCTTCGGGCTGTTCACAGGGATATATGAGGTTACTCATAAAATCCAATACAACCTCCCTTCAAGAAATTGAATCGGAGATTAATAATCTGCAGGAATCTCTTAATAGCACACTTTCCACAGAAGAATCCTCACAATTATTAAAACAGCTTGAAAACGATTTTTCAAAGTGGGAGAAGGAGATTGTGGCTTCAAAAACCAAAAAGTATCAGCGGGATCAGTTAGATTATAAGAACAATCAGGTTTATCGTTGGAGAAAGAAACAAATGCCAGTTCAATCTATGCCCAGAACTCATCATAATTCATTCTCGTCAGCTTCATCTATGGACGAGGAGCCACAAAGCAGTGGCCATCGCGTTAATATTCATCATGAGAGATTTGCTATGGGAAGACAAGGGCATTTCAGGGGTAAATCCTCTAATAAACGTAAAATGACCCCACCTCAATCACTGGAGAAAAAAACTAAATCTGGGAATGCCTTAGTGGTAATTAACCTCTCCACCCATTCTTTGACTAAAAATCAACTCGAGGTTTTGAGTCTGGGTCTGAATTTTGTTCCTACTAATGATTTTAACTTTTTTTCAGCTATGAAGGACATACAACTATTCCTAAGAAAAGTCTTACTACGCAAACTTCACACGAAATCGGTTGATAGTACCACCTTATGTTCATCGGCGGAACAGGAAGCTTTGGGCATATTCGAGGAATTAGAACAGGAGGGATCACTCAACCCCTCAGGTATTTTTCCTACTTCAGTTATGCCAAAATCCACCACATTCCACCCTTTTTCCCTCTGTCCATCGATTGAGATCTTCAATAAATTGGTAGTTGAAGATATAAAAGCTTTGACAAGGACACATAAGGGGGATAATTTGACAAGGGCCCATAGAGTTGCCATAAAAGAGCTTAAATCCTTAAAGGATATTGTCATAAAATCAGCGGATAAAGGGGGGAATGTGGTCATTTGGCCAACATTAAAGTACGAAAAAGAAGCCTTTCGGCAGCTGAGAGACCGTGAGTCGTATGCTATCCTTCCATCTAATCCCACTAGTTCTTTCAGTGCAGCCATTTACGACATTTTGGATTTTGCCTTTAACCAGGGTATTATTCCTAAAAAGATTTTTGACGGATTATTAGTCAAGAATCCGGTTGTTCCCACCTTCTATCTTCTGCCAAAGATACATAAGGATCCAGTGGATCCCCCTGGACGTCCGATTGTCTCTGGCATGGGAGGGCTCTGCGATCCCATTTGTAAGTTTATTGAGTATTACCTTCATCCTTTAGTGGAGACGCTGCCCTCCTATGTCAGGGACACTACGGACGTCCTGAAGAAATTAGATGGTCTCCATCTTGAATCAGATATGCTGTTTGCTACGATTGACGTAGAATCTCTGTATACATGTATTGGACATAGAGATGGATTGGAAGCTGTGGGGTTCTTCCTTGGCATGAGTAATTTAGACCCGGCTCTACGATCACTGATCCTAGAACTGCTTGAGTTTATTTTAACTCACAATTATTTCACCTTTAAGGACAAATTCTATCTTCAGCGACGCGGCACTGCAATGGGCGCGGCCTGTGCGCCATCTTACGCTAACCTCTTCCTGGGACACTGGGAGCGGGAGGTTTTCGGGGATGGTGCATGTGCCGCGTCCCATGTGCAGTGCTGGTATCGCTACATCGATGACGTCTTTATAATTGGGCAGGGGACCGAGTCTGGCCTCCTCGATTTCATCTGTGGTTTAAATCAAAACTGTCGTAACATTAAACTGACCCACAGGGTGGCGACGGGTGAGATTGATTTTTTAGACATTAAGATCAAATTATGTGGGGATGGTGCAATTCAAACTGATGTATTTCGGAAGGACACGTCTGTCAACTCCTTACTACATGCATCATCTGCCCACAATGTTTCAACCATTCGAGCCATCCCTGTGGGTCAGTTTTTGAGAATGAAGCGAATATGCTCCACTGATGGGATCTTTGAGGATCGGGCTCGGGACCTTGCCCAGCGGTTCAGAGATCGTGGATATAGTATGAGAAACATTAAGTCGGGCTATTCTCGTGCCAGGAGGACCCCCCGCCAACAACTCCTTGACTCTAAACAACATGCCAATACATCTAGAGAACAACCACTGAGATGCATCATGACTTACAATAATCAGTGGCACAAGATTAGAGAGATCATGGGAAAACACTGGTCTGTCTTACAAACAGACATGACATTAAAGGGAATTTTACCTGATAGACCCCTCTTGACTGCTAGAAGGGGAAGGAATTTGAAAGACTTTCTTGTGAGAAGTCACTATGTGGCTAAACCTACTAACCCTTTCGGTGCTAGGCCCCAGAGGTGGGGGTGTTACCCATGTGGCTCATGTGTGGCCTGCCAGAATATCGTTAGGGCAACCACCTTTAAGGCGGCTGATGGTAGTATGGAATACCATATTACAAATTACATTTCCTGCAGCACCACATATGTGGTTTACTATGCTGTATGTGGATGCAACCTGATCTACGTGGGCCTCACCTCTAGGGAGCTCCGCACCAGAGTTAGGGAACATGTTAGGGACATAAGGGCGGCTAAGGAGACTTTGGATGTTACAACATTAAATACTATCCCTCGGCACTTTAAGCAAGTTCATAATTGTGATCCACGGACATTTAAAGTCAAGGGGATTCATCGAGTACATTTGGGGACTAGGGGTGGAGACTATAAGAAGGTCTTAGCCCAGCTTGAGTGCCGATGGATAGTCACTTTGGGTTCCATGACACCTCACGGACTCAATGAAAAGTTATCCTTTGCCCCCTTTCTTTAGTATCAATATGTCCTTCTGGCTAGTATATACACTTCTGTGTATAAATTGTTTTTGTTCTTGTTTTTAATTTTTGTTTTTATTCATCCTCTCTCAGTGTACAGTCAGTATGAGCTATTGGATGCTTTATGCGGGGTTACTTTTGACCGTGTGTCCTCATCAAGTTCATCTGGAATCTTGGAGAAAATGGTGGATAATTTATCACGTGGAACCCTACCTTCCTTGCGCACAGGATATGCTATTGTCATTTTCTGCTCTCTATGTAGACTTTGGAATTATATTTTTATATTTGCATTTTTTTGATTTTACAAATTATTTCATTTTTCTGTTTAATTTTATAATAACTAAACGCGATTTTGATATCTTGTTAAGATGGTATGATATATCGCACCCTTTAGACATTATGATCTACCATAGATTGATTATTATGATTAATCTTAAGTGGGCTGTGTCCCAATTTAATGATGATGACATTATACTGAAAGAACAAAAGGGTGCTTTAATCACTACCAGATATTATCTATACAAGTAATTTGCTTAGACACATCTTTGATCTCATTTTTCTACATTGAGCTTCATGCGCCTGTTCTGCGCTTCTTCCTCCACTTGCCCTTTCCTCTGGCCAGTACCTAAAATGGCCGCTGCGTGGTTGCGCATGCGCGGCTGGTCCCGTGGTCAGTGGGCGTCTCTGAAGGCGTCAGCTCTGCCTGGGGCGGGACAATGACGTCAGGAGAGTTGTATCTCTCCCTGTCCCTCCCACAGGCAATGACGGCCGGATGTGACGCGCCGCGATCGGGGCCCGCCTCTCATGCGCTCACTTCCCCCCGCAGCGATGCTAATTTTGGACACCTGGTTTTCAATCATTTATACCCCGCACCTCTAGCAGTACCACACATGCCCCCCGATGAAGCCTAGCGCGAAACGTGCGTAGGGGTTTTGGGGCTTGATGCTACGCACATGCACTTTTGTAATGGGTAAGCATGATCACCTTTCTACAAAATTCCCCATGTTTTCTTGCACATAGCACTTTATTGGAAAGTTTTTGTATGAACTCCCCATGCTGTGTGCTATGCACTTCACTTTGATAGTAATACTTGACGGTTAAATGGGAGACTCTTTAGCATGGGTACCTGTTTTGATGCATTCCTTTGGGGCGCTGTAATTTGATTTGTTGGTATCATTGCATTTACCATACATGTGCGGTGTATCCATCCCCTTTATCTTTGTAGTGTCATATCCGACATCTGATCATATGATTATATTTTGTAATGTACACTTTTTATGCACCTGTATCAATAAAGAGCGAATATTTTTTGACATTATAACCTATTTTATTGACTTCATGGCGTCATACTCCGTTTTCTATGTAGGTCTATATATTTCCAAGGGAGTTGCCCTCTTGTTTATGCCATTATGAACTTCCTTTTTCCTAGATAGGAAAAAGTATTATGTTCATTATTATGTTGGATTATGTTAAATTAGCAATGCAGGAATGTCAGGAAGCCTTAGAAGGCAGCCCAACAACCAACACCACTGATACACCACTATATAGCCTCCCCTTGCACTGCACACACAGTGACTGGTGTGTTGTGCAGGCCAAATCGCTAGCAGCAGAAGCAGCTTTTTTGTCTTCTTCCCTGCCTAACGCTCTCCCTACAGAATCAGCAGCAACCTCTCCCTATACTGAGATCGGCAGAAGTAAGATGGCGGTCGGCGTGCACGCCCTTTTATACCCCCTGTGACGCCCACCAAAGCAAGCCAATCACTTGCATGCCCTTCTGAAAGATGGTGGTGACCCCTGCCTATGTCATCACGTTGCCCACAGTGTCCGTGGATCCTGATTGGCTGAAAAAGAGCGCAAAACAAACTTTTGAAATGCGACTTTGGCGCGTAAGTCGCCGACCTCGTGGCCGACCTCATCCTAGGGTCGGGTTTCGTTTCATGAAACCCGACTTTGCTAAAAGTCGGAGACTTTTGAAATTTTTCGACCCGTTTCGCTCAACTCTACTGCTGAGTATATTGGCGGGAAACTGAGTCTATGTATAGACCGACTTCAGAGTGGCAGGAGTGGTGTAGCACTTTTTGGCGGGCTTCACTCTTGTTCTGCAGCTGTATGGCAGCTGCTGTGATACCCATATGCAGCATTTCTTTGGAGGGCCGCACAGCCCTCCATATGCTTGCCAGAGGTAGCCTGACTGCCATTAGGTACTGAGATGAGATCCTCAGACCCCTTGTGAGACCATATGCTGGTGCGGTTGGCCCTGGGTTCCTCCTAATTCAGGACAGTGCCAGACCTCATGTGGCTGGAGTGTGTCAACAGTTCCTGCAAGATGAAGGCATTGAAGTTATGGACTGGCCCGCCCGTTCCCCAGACCTGAATCCGATTGAGCACATCTGGGACATCATGTCTCGCTCCATCCACCAACTTCACGTTGCACCACAGACTGTCCAGGAGTTGGTGGATGCGTTAGTCCAGGACTGGGAGGAGATCCCTCAGGAGACCATCCGCAGCCTCATCAGGAGGATGCCCAGGTGTTGTACAGTAGGGAGGTCATACAGGCACGTGGAGGCCACACACAATACTGAGCATCTTTTCCTTGTCATGAGGCATTTCCACTGAAGTTGGATCAGCCTGTAATTTGATTTTTCACTTTGATCTTGAGTATCATTCCAAATCCAGACCTCTTGGGGATATTCATTTTGATTTACATTGAAAATTGTTATGACTAATTGTTCTGAACACATTCCTCTATGCAATGAATAAAAATTTGCAACTGGAATATTTCATTCAGAGATATCTATGATGTGGTATTTTAGTGTTCCCTTTATTTTTTGAGCAGTATATATATATATATATATATGTATATATATATATATACTAGCTGAAGAGCCCGGCGCTGCCCAGGCATAGTAACTAACTGTGGTTAGTTATAGCAAATTGTAATTATCCTCCATCCCATAGTCCCGTGCCCATATACCCATCATGCATATCCACGATCCCATAGGCCCGTACCCATATACCCATCATACATATCCTCCATCCCATAGTCGAGTGCCCATATACCCATCACACATCCTCCATCCCATAGTCCCATGCCCATATACCCATCACACATCCTCCATCCCATAGTCCCATGCCCATATACCCATCATACATATTCGCCATCCCATAGTTGAGTGCCCATATACCCATCACACATCCTTCATCTCATAGTCCCATGCCCATATACAAATCATACATATCCTCCATCCCATAGTCCCGTGCCCATATACCCATCATACATATCTGCCATTCCATAGTCCCGTGCCCATATACCCATCATACATATCCTCCATCCCATAGTCCAGTACCCATATACCCATCACACATCCTCCATCCCATAGTCCCGTGCCCATATACCCGTCATACATATCCTCCATCCCATAGTCCAGTGCCCATATACCCATCACACATCCTCCATCCCATAGTCAACCATTATGACATCATAATGAGCGGCGGGGCTTGCAACCTATGATGACATCAGCGTCGCCATGGCAACCATTATGACATCATAATGAGGGCCGGGGCTTGATACACACACACTTTTTCCCCTTTACGTAGATAGGGGCAAAATTGTTTGGTGAATTGGAATGCGCGGGGTTAAAATTTTGCCTCACAACATAGCTTAGGACGCTCTCGGGGTCCAGACATGTGACTGTGCCAAATTTTGTGGCTGTAGCTGCGACGGTGCGGATGCCAATCCCGGACATACACACACATACACACTTGAGCTTTATATATTAGATACAGGGTGGGTCATTTATATGGTTACACCTAAATAAAATGGGAATGGTTGGTGATATCAACTTCTTGTTTGTGGCACATTAGTATATGGGAAGGGGGAAACTTTTAAACTTTTCAAGATGGATGGTGACCATGGTGGCCATTTTGAAGTCGGCCATTTTGGATCCAACTTTCTTTTTTCCAATGGGAAGAGGGTCATGTGACACATCAAGCTCATTGAGAATTTCACAAGAAAAACAATGGTGTGCTTGATTTTAATGTAACTTTATTCTTTCATGAGTTATTTACAAGTTTATGACCACTTATAAAATGTGTTCAAAGTGCTGCCCATTGTGTTGGATTGTCAATGCAACCCTCTTCTCCCACTCTTGACACACTATATATCTGTTCTATCTATTGTTTTCTAATCTGTCAGTGTGATTTTACTGTAGCCGCGCATGAATTGCCAGCTTTTCAAAGGACACTGGTGCATAAAACTCGGACAGCATTCGCATGGTGCGAGTACTGTGCGATTTTTTTTTTTATCTCGCACCCATAGACTTTCATTGGTGAGTCTCGACTGATAGACGCAGCAAATTGCTTCATGCTGTGATTTCACTCGCACATATAATACGGCCGAGAAAAGAAACGGTGATAGGAGCTGCGAGTGCGAGTGCTATGCGATGTTTTATTCCTAGCAAGTGTGACTCCGGCCTAACAGCTCGTATTGCAAATATGCTCTGCAGTTACTTTGTTTTTTTACTACAGTACTTTTTGCTTAAGTGCCTGAGTTGGCATAATATATGTTTTGCCATTTTTTGATTCATGTACAATTATATAACAAACTAAAAGGCTCTAGTAAGGATGCACAATTCTTGCTTTAACAGAATAATACAAAAGTACGAAATTCAAAATATTAGGTTTAACTCATGGGAATAATTCTACGTACTGCAGACTTATTGATGGTATTTGAATTAATAACCTTTAAGCCACCTTATAGCCTTTCACGTCATTATAATAGCAATATTTAAAACGAAACACAAGGTGGCAGTGCCTACCTTTATTATACAATTCTTATTGCCCGCGCATTGACTAATGTCCTAAGTACTTGAAAGTGTGCGAAAGAAATAAAATACTGAAACATTTAAATGTTGCTTTTCAATCCCATGTGCTTCTTTTTTTATTGGTATACCTTAAGATAAGACTTAAATACTTTATTATTTTTTTTGTAGATTTCTTAGTTTTCTTTTTTTTTAACGCTTACAAAGTCTTTAGGCATTTTATATCTTAAAAAAGTCTGTTGCCATCTAGTTTGATTACTGTCATAACATTTATAGCTTGATATTCTTATATTTTAAACTCTAGAGCTTTTCCATTTTTCCTTACAATTTATTGTAAAGTAAGCACCCACGTGATAATTTTTGGACGGCATCATTTTGATGTTAGTATTCCCATATGTAAGCATACGGTTAATACACATACACGCTGCTTAAAGCTGTGATGTGTGCCTACAGCAATATCTCTAGGGAAGAAACAAACCAAAATACAGCATCAACTAAAACATGCCAGCTTTATTTCTGTTGGATCCAAAACAGAATTCGACAGGCGGAAACATCTGTATTAAATTGGAGGCATATAGAGGTGCAGTAGGACCCGATAGACCACTAGGCACGCTGTATTACATTTTGTTACATCTCTCTCAATGTATTTTCAATTTTGTACGTAATTTTTTGACTGTTACATTACATGAGGAATATTATTACCTTATTGTTTCTAGGGCAAAAATTAGAAAACGGGTACACAAGAGAGCTGCCTAACCTTTTACAACTATCTGTGGATTTATGGCAAATGCTTTATAGGATCACCTTCTGCTTCCCACAAAAATAAACATACAGATATACCGTTCCTCTTCTGCTGTGAAATTTTGCAGTGTAGGGAGCTGCAAAGAATGATGGCCCCTATCTGCTCCTTGACCTATGACCTCCTGGTCTGGGCCTCTGCTGAGTTTCTAACACACTGCATCCCTCTCTTCAAGAGAGACGTCTCATTAATAACTCGAATCTTGAGTGAAGTGAGATTGGTCGAAGCTCCATAATGAGACTCTTTCACTCTGCTTAGTAACAGAGACACCGATTATAAAAGAGTATCTAAAGAACAGATAAAGGGGCTGCGAGAGAAAACTCCAACAAATCGACGTTTTCATTTACAAGGAAAAAAAAGAATAAAATGACGACGGAAAAGAATGTCCTTGACAAAATAAGAACGAGACTGTCATATGCTGCGGTTGTATAATACAGATAAATAGGAAAGAGATGGCAATAAGAAGATATGTAAGAAATCATACATTGCAAAATCTAACACATTTTATTACTAACTTGAAGGTCAAGTTCACGTTTAAATTGTGGTGACACATAAAAGAGGATTTCTACATAATGCATGGATAATTGCTTCTATAGAATATCATTTTATGAGGCCTATTTATTATTATTATTATTATTATTATTATTATTTATTGTACTCACTTATATAGCACCATTAATTTCATAGCGCTTTACAGACATTATCAGCACTGTCCCCATTGGGGCTCACAATCCTGATATGAAAGACAAAAATCTATAGACAAAATGGTGCATTTTTACTATCTGTCTGTACAAAATGGAAAAAATGAACATATAATTTCATTACATTTTTTCTACACTTGCATTTTTTTGTATGTGTATATATATTTTTCAGCCATGTTCCAGTATTTTACTGTAGTATAGCATGTACCATATTGATAAAAAGCTTAAGTGAGTTTGCACTCCAGTGATAATACTCATTCAATATATGCGCATATGTTATAACCTGATAACATTTTTGTTGCAATTCATTACATGTCTATTTTACTTTTTGTTTTTTTTACTTGTTTTTGCAACAATTTATTCTAAGTTTGTAAAGGTGTTAGAAGTGATCTAAAGAGATTCTAATGTCCCAAGTTCTATAGTCAGTGCATGTCGGCCATTACATTGGAGATGGGTCAAAAAATGAATATGCAAGTATAGGGTAGAATAAAAATTGTATAATATATATATATATATATATATGTTACACAGTATGTAAATATATATATATATATATATTTATATATAATATGGAGCCTTGAGATATTCTACAGCTTGTAGTATATTACTATGCCAAAAAATGGATTATTTTATCTATTAGATTTGCCTGACAGAAGCAAATAATGGTAAAATAATATACAAATATTCTATAATAATACGTTCTTCCAGAGATGATTTTGTATATCAGATTCGTGTAGATACCTTTTTTTTACATCTTACAATTGATGAAGTGATGGGGAAAAGCAGAAAATTGTAGAAAGAATACAGAACAATCTTGTTTGTGGTGTAATTATAAAAGCTTGCAGGCAAGAAAGGCTCCAGAGTAATACTTAGGATTTACTATGTATTAGTAACTGCATCATCTTAATTCACCTGTTCTCAGTAAGGACCAACACATGTCGGCAGCATCTTCATTCCTCTCTGTCAGCCAATTAAAAGTGAAAATTTGCTCACAGTTCCTTGCCATTACCTGGGAGTAAAAATGAAGTTAAATGGTTAATGCGACGGCAGCTGTGACGTTATGCCAAGTTTGGTCCTGAGACAGTGACTGGCTTATCCTAAAGGACAGTGAGGGTGGTTGATGGGGAAGAATGACAAAATCCTGATTCTTAGTACCTCCTCTGCTACTGTATATTGTACATAGTATACAACACACCTTTATGTGGATCTAAACAAGGGTGTGATTAAATATATCAATCCATAAATGAACATATTGGTATCTAAATCTAATACTTTTTAGCCATAAATTCCATTATATGTATTTGTATAAATACATTTATATACAATTGAGTTTATATGTTTGAGTGTGTATGCGTACATTTATATACAGTTGTGGCCAAAAGTATTGACACCCCTGCAATTCTGTCAGATAATACTCAGTTTCTTCCTGAAAATGATTGCAAACACAAATTCTTTGGTATTATTATCTTCAATTAATTTGTCTTAAATGAAAAAACACAAAAAGAATTGTCCTAAAGCCAAATTGGATATAATTCCACACCAAACATAAAAAAGAGGGTGGACAAAAGTATTGGCACTGTTCGAAAAATCATGTGATGCTTCTCTAATTTGTGTAATTAACAGCACCTGTAACTTACCTGTGGCACCTAACAGGTGTTGGCAATAACTAAATTACACTTGCAGCCAGTTGACATGGATTAAAGTTGACTCCTCCTCTGTCCTGTGTCCTTGTGTGTACCACATTGAGCATGGAGAAAAGAAAGAAGACAAAAGAACTGTCTGAGGACTTGGGAAACCAAATTGTGAGGAAGCATGAGCAATCTCAAGGCTACAAGTCCATCTCCAAAGACCTGAATGTTCCTGTGTCTACCGTGCGCAGTGTCATCAAGAAGTTTAAAGCCCCTGGCACTGTGGCTAACCTCCCTAGATGTGGACGGAAAAGAAAAATTGACAAGAGATTTCAACGCAAGATTGTGCGGATGTTGGATAAAGAACCTCCACTAACATCCAAACAAGTTCAAGCTGCCCTGCAGTCCGAGGGTACAACAGTGTCAACCCGTACTATCCGTCAGCGTCTGAATGAAAATGGACTGTATGGTAGGAGACCCAGGAAGACCCCACTTCTTACCCCGAGACATAAAAAAGCCAGGCTGGAGTTTGCCAAAACTTACCTGAAAAAGCCTAAAACGTTTTGGAAGAATGTTCTCTGGTCAGATGAGACAAAAGTAGAGCTTTTTGGGCAAAGGCATCAACATAGAGTTTACAGGTGAAAAAAAAAGGCATTCAAAGAAAAGAACACGGTCCCTACAGTCAAACATGGTGGAGGTTCCCTGATGTTTTGGAGTTGCTTTGCTGCCTCTGGCACTGGACTGCTTGACCGTGTGCATGGCATTATGAAGTCTGAAGACTACCAACAAATTTTGCAGCATAATGTAGGTCCCAGTGTGAGAAAGCTGGGTCTCCCTCAGAGGTCATGGGTCTTCCAGCAGGACAATGACCCAAAACACACTTCAAAAAGCACTAGAAAATGGATTGAGAGAAAACACTGGAGACTTCTCTGGTGGCCAGCAATGAGTCCAGACCTGAATCCCATAGAACACCTGTTGAGAGATCTAAAAATGGCAGTTTGGAGAAGGCACCCTTCAAATATCAGAGACCTGGAGCAGTTTGCCAAAGAAGAATGGTCTAAAATTTCAGCAGAGCATTGTAAGAAACTCATTGATGATGGTTACCGGAAGCGGTTGGTCGCAGTTATTTTGGCTAAAGGTTGTGCAGCCAAGTATTAGACTGAGGGTGCCAATACTTTTGTCTGGCCCATTTTTGGAGTTTTGTGTGAAATGATCAATGTTTTGCTCTTTGATTCATTCTCTTTTGTGTTTTTTCATTTAAGACAAATTAAATGAAGATAATAATACCAAAGAATTTGTGTTTGCAATCATTTTCAGGAAGAAACTGAGTATTATATGACAGAATTGCAGGGGTGTCAATACTTTTGGCCACAACTGTAAGTGTTTACATCTCTGATTGTGTATGTGTGTGTACATTTATATAGATCAGAGTTTACATGTATGAGTATGTATGTGAATGTATATCCTTAAAAAGCCAACCCTCGATCCAACAGCCACATCCAGCTATCGTCCAATATCGCTGCTCCCATTCACTTCTAAACTCCTGGAGCAGCATGTCCACGCTGAACTTTACTCCCACCTCTCCTCTAACTTGCTCTTTGACAATCTACAATCTGGCTTCCGCCCCCATCATTCAACTGAGACAGCCCTGACCAAAATTATCAACGACCTACATACAGCCAAAGCTAACGGACAACACTCTATACTCCTCCTTTTAGACCTGTCCTCTGCTTTCGACACAGTTGACCCCTGCCTCCTACTACAGATCCTCTCCTCCTTTGGTATCAAAGACCTCGCCCTATCCTGGATCTCCTCATACCTTTCAACCTCACTTTCAGCGTCTCCCCCTGCCACACTACCTCCTCATCCCACCTTCTCTCTGTTGGAGTCCCCCAAGGCTCTGTTCTAGGACCCCTACTCTTCTCAATCTACACACTTGGCCTGGGGCAACTCATAAAGTCCCACGGATTCCAGTACCACCTTTATGCCGATGATACTCAGATCTACGTCTCTGGCCCAGACATCAACTCTCTGCTCTCCAGAATCCCAGAGTGTCTATCAGCCATATCCTCCTTCTTCTCCTCTCGCTTCCTCAAACTCAATGTGGACAAATCTGAACTGATCATCTTTCTCCCATCTCACAGATCTTCCTTATCCAACCTTTCTATAACAATTGACAACATCACACTTTTCCCCGCACCAGAGGTCCGCTGCCTCGGAGTAACCCTTGACTCTGCCCTGTCCTTCAAACCGCACATCCAAGCTCTCTCCACCTCCTGTCGCCTCCAGCTCAAAATATTTCCAGAATCCGTCCCTTCCTCAATCCTCAATCTACTAAAATGCTTGTGCATGCCCTCATCATCTCGTGCCTCGACTATTGCAACATCCTTTTCTGTGGCCTCCCTGCTAACACCCTTGCACCTCTCCAGTCCATCCTCAACTCTGCCACCCGACTAATTCATCTCTCTCCTCGCTACTCCTCCGATTCTCCCCTCTGCAAATCTCTTCACTGGCTCCCACTCCCTCAGCGTATCCAATTCAAATTACTAATACTGACCTACAAGGCCATCTACAACCTGTCTCCTTCATACATCTCTGAACTAATCTCCTGATACCTTCCCTCACGTAAACTCTGGTCCCCCTCCTCCACACATATTCGCTCCTCACCCAACCGCCTCCAAGACTTCTCCCGAATATCCCCCATCCTATGGAATTCCCTGCCCCAACACGTCCGGCTATCAACCACACTCGGATCCTTCAGACGGAACCTGAAAACCCATCTCTTCAGGAAAGCATACAGCCTGCAATGATCCCCGCTGCCTCCTCACCACTACTGGAGCTACCGCCTCACCATCACTGGAGCTGCTGCAACACCCCAACCTACTGTCTCCTTCCCCACCATCCTGTAGCATGTAAGCCCGAAAGGGCAGGGTCCTCTCTCCCCTCTAAATCAGTCTGTGATTGTTAGTTTGTTTACTGTAAGTGATATCTGTAATTTGTATGTAACCCCTTCTCATGTACAGCACCATGGAACCAATGGTGCTTTATAAATAAATAATAATAATCATAATATAGATAAAAGTGTACATGTATAAGTGTCAGTACATCTATATAGCTAAGAGTTTACCTGTATGATTATGCATGTGTGTAAGTAGACTTTTATGCAGTAGATATGAATGTACACATAGAGTGTATGTATATGTCTATGTATGTTTTTGTGCAAATACACCTTTGCGGTTCCAATGATGCCAGATTTTTGGATTATAATCCTCTAGTTTTTCATGTAATGTCAAAGTCAAACTTTGTTATAAAATGAGAAAACTTGTGTTAACTTGGCCCAAATTGTACAAAGGGTATTCATAAGTTTTACTTTTCCAAAGAACCTCTAGGAAACCTATTCTGCATTGTAAATGAAGGCGCTCCTGGCAGGTCAGTTCTGAAATCTTCCTTCTTCCCACAGTGTTTTGAAATAAGAGGGCTTGGTAGGAAGAGCTTCCTGACAGTTAAATTGCGATGTAGGCTGAGGTTACGAAAGGGATCCTGCCTCTTTAACATGGAAACAAGACAAAGGTTCCTTTCTCCGATAGCAGGATCACAACTGTCAGGCCATCTTCTTCGTGCACTAGGGAGAGTCTGCAAAGTCATAATTATATCTCTTAACCTGTCTTGCTCTTTGGAATGGAAAGATCCTATTATATTGAAATGAGATCATTAGCAATCACATACTTTTCTTTCAGGCTCTTTTTTTTATTCAAATACCTTAACTGCCTGGCAATGGAATATTTATAAGTATTTTTTACAGTAAATGATGGCATCTTTCTATAGAAGAGGAAAATTAACCTTTTATCCCCCCTTTTGTGTACTGAGATAAGTCAGGTCTCTACTTAATTCTGATTTCAGAAAAACAGAAAGATGGCAGGAAAACAACCAAAGATCTGCTATGATTTTAACACAGTATGAGTGAAATCAGGGATGGACATACGAGTGCAAACTGTGCAGCTGCACAGGGCCCAAGATATCAAGAGGCAGCAAGCAGCTTCTGTCAGACACCGGTGCTGGACCTCAAGGGACCCATATACTGTTCTTACACAGGGGCACTCTTCTTTCTGTATCTGCCCCTGAAATGTGTGCCTGTTTTCAATATATCCCTGCTGATCATGTCCATGTAGTATTTTACATGTTTGTGCTTGGAGATGATGACGACCGTAAAAAAAAAAAAAGCCAAATACTGACCAGCCTCTCCTAACTGAATGAAGCAAATATGAACATGTACAAGCGGTTATGACAGCAATTTAAAGAAACCAAAAAATATAGCAGCACTCTGTGTGCGCCAAATATATGCAAAGAATGAACACATTAATTATTTTAAATGGCGATAATGCCAAATAACTATACTTACAAATTTAGATACTTAGTGCATTAATTGACCAATTAGTGTGTGCCCACTGGTCTCAACAAGTTTTACCTGTTTTGGATGGGATCCTAGCCTAATTTTCATCAAACATGTCTCTCGTGGACCAGATGCCTATACAGTAAATTTAAAAAGCACGTAGGATCCTGCACCTATTAAAAACAGCCTTAGACTGATGAGGGGAGTGCTCAGTCAAACATTGAGGGACTTTATTTGGCATTATTTTCATTTAAAATATTTCATATAGTAGATTCAATCTTTGTATATTCCTTACCGTATGCAACGAGCTTGTCTTGATCCAGGTTGGATTAAGACAGATAAATGCACAAGTAACCTTTTTTTTTACCTTAAGCTGTGTGCTTAAAGGTAGTTTTGCTCCCGGTGGCCATTAGGTTCATTGCACTGTGGTGATTTCAGTTCTAGTTATGCCCCCGGTGGCCGTTAGGGTCATTGCACTCTGGTTACTTTAGTTTAGTGCATGTGATTATCACTAACAGGTGTGATTGGTCTGTTTTATCTATATAGGAGTGTCTTGTTCTCTCACTCACTGTTGGTGATATTGGTCATTTCAACCATCCTTGGTGAATGAAGGAGCTTGAGAGGAGTTCCTTGCAGCACAGTCAGAGTCCTGGTGTGGAAGGACCCATAGTGAGGAGCTCCTTGCAGCTCTGACAATGCTTGGTGACGTAGCAGCTATTCAGGAGGAAAGCTGCATTCTGGTGCTGGTCTCTGTTGCTGGGAGCAAGAGCAACAGAGCAAAGCTAAGTGGTCTAATCCCTGTTTGTACCTTTCCTTTTGTGTGTTTCAGTGCAGTGGTGGGATTAGTTACTGCACCATCCATTTCCCTAGAAAGGGTTAGGTGCAGGGCGAGCTAGGGTTTTTAGGTATCCTGCTCGGCGCCAGGTGTGGAACCTGCATAGGGACTGTTAGGAGTGTAGAGACACTGATTCAGGGGAGTGCAGGAGGTCTCCACGTCCCCGTTCCCAATCGCAGGGCCCTCCATTGTATCGGTTTCCCTGGTGTTTCCCTTTATTATTTAAATTCACCCTGCTGGATGCGGTGTATCCAGATACGCGTGTAATTCTGAAATTCGCCTGCTGGAGGTGGTGTATCCGGCTGCACGTTATATTATTTAAATTCGCCCTACTGGAGGCGGTGTATCCAGGGTCACGTGTGTCAGAGAAATTCGCCCTGCTGGAGGCAGTGTGTCCAGTCACACGTAACCATCACATTATCACCAACCGCAACATTTTTTTTCTCTGTTGAGCCATGGGCCAAGTGCAGTCCGGTGAGCAGTTGCTGCTGGCCCTCACTGAGGTTAGTGTGTTTCAGCAGCTCCTGCAGCGGAATTATGGGTCTGAGGCCTATCCTTTGCCTCTACTAGAGGGTCCATATATGGCTTTGGCGAGGATGTGCCGTGGAGTCCCTGCTGGGGAGCAGGACTTGCTTATACAGGCGGACGTACCCAGACAGGTGGGTGGAGTCGGTGTCCCCATGGTGCTGCCTGGTGTTCCCCAAGGTGAAGGGGTACGTCCCTGTAGTGAGCAGACTAATGATTTAGTCCTTGGAACTGATGCCAAAACTTCTGTACTGTCAGAGAAGCCGTGTCCCCCTGGTCGTTTGGAGGAAGACGACCTGGGAGTGTATATTTCCTCCTCGCCCTCAGAAGGTACTAAGACAACAGAGGTGATGGTTGACGAGGTACCTGAGGACATACCGGTGCTTGTGGACAGTGGAGCAGAAGTCAGTCTGGTGGATGCTCAGGTTGTCCAGACTCATAGTCTGAGGTGTAAGACGCCGGACAAACCCATAAGCGTCCAGGCCATTAACTCTGTCCCACTGAGCCGGGGGGGTTAAACCAAGTCGTAGAAGACATTGAGCTGGATAGCAGACATCAGGATGTGTCCCAGCCATACTACGTCTTGGAGGGAAATCCAGCACCTATCGTTGTGGGTCCCCCTTGGTCTAAAAAACACAACCCGGTTTCAGATTGGCGGACTAGGGAAGTAGTCAGCTGGGAGTAGTCGTGTGAGGGCTGCTGCCTAGGGGCTACTGTCTCTGCCGTCTCTCTACAAACGTCCCCTTCCTCTCCAGTGAGAACAGCAGAGGTGCTGCAGGAGAGTAGGGACGAGGCTCAACCCTCGCCATTAGCCAACCCTGAGAGGCGCAGACCTCATAGTAGGAGGGGTTGGAGGGTGGTGTACCCCTTGGTGAATTGCAGGGGTGTGAGTGTGGTGACACAGGGGGACGCCTCTGTTGTCAGTTCCAGAGAGAGTTCACCATGTTGTGACAAACGAATGTGTGGCAATAAATGTTCAGGTCCAGACCTGTGTGTGAACGAGCATGTATGGGTGGCCACCAAAAACATCCAGTGGAAGTGTGTTGCGGGGGTCTGGAATTCTCAGGTGATCGGGCCGTATCTGGTGTCGGCTATCCAGGGCCCAGAGACTTACCAGCTGGAGTTACCCACATACTTGCCCATACACCTCTCGTTCCCCAGATCGGCTCTTTGGAGATGGGTGGTGCCTCCAGAACATACTTTGCCAATACCAGCGGTGCTCGTTTGTAATAAACCTGAAGTGCAGGTAGTTGCTGGGGTGAACTCTGGACCTGGGCATCCCAGCTGTAGGTGTTCCCAGATGAGGAGCAGTCTGGAGGGTCCAGAGGCCCCTCATTGAGGGAGGGTACTGTCATGATCCAGGTTGGATTAGGACAGATTATGCACAAGTAACCTTTTTTTCCTTAAGCTGTGTGCTTAAAGGTAGTTTTACCCCCGGTGGCCATTAGGGTCAATGCACTGTGGTGATTTCAGTTCTAGTTTTGCCCCCGGTGGCCGTTAGGGTCATTGCACTCTAGTTACTTTAGTTTAGTGCACGTGATTATCACTAACAGGTGTGATTGCTCTGTTTTAACTATATAGGAGTGTCTTGTTCTTTCACTCACTGTTGGTGATATTGGTCATTTCAACCATCCTTGGTGAAGGATAGAGTTGAGCGACTTTTGGTTTTTTAGGGTCGCGTTTCGTTTCGTGAAACCCGACTTTTCCAAAAGTCGGGTCGAGCAAGATCGTCCGATTATAGGGAAAAGTCGGGGTCGTCCCGAAACACGAAACCCAATGTAAGTCAATGGGGAATAAAAGTCGGCAGTGAGAGGAGGACAGGAAACACACCTACAGTGCCCATTTGAATGCCAAAAGCATCAATTCTTCTTTCTTAAGCTTGTCAACCTTAATTAACTTCATAATACAAGTTACGCACTGAAAAATGGGGGTTATTTGGCTTCAAACTGTGGGGGGGGAGGGCTGGCTCCAGGTTTTCATGTGCCCTGGGCGAAAGAGCGCCCCTTTAACACATACCACAACTCATCATGCTCCGATACGGCAGAGAAATAGCGGTATAGTACAATGAAAAATACCTCACTTTTTACATCTCATGACGAGGCCCATCTATTTCTCCATACAGAATCATTAGTCCCATATAATGTTTGAAACAGTATATGATGAGCTCCACATAATGCTACAGTATATGTTGGTCCCCATGGATGAAGCTCCACTGTCTTATGGGCCCAAATAATGCTCCAAACATAATGGGCCCCATTTCTAATGCTCTAGTGTATAATGGGCCCTGTAAATGCTGCTCCAGTGTCTGATGTCCACCTTTGGAATGTTCCAGTGTATGGTGGGCCCCATCTATCATTCTCCAGAGTATAGTGCTCCCCAAAAATTGCTGTCCCAACATTGAAAACAATCAAATAAGTCTCCTCGCTAGGGAATCCCTGTACTTGTCTGGACAGGTGCTGTAGCTTGCTTAACAGCTCGCCAGCCGTTCTCACGCCCAGTATGGATTACACGTGATTTCACAAAGGTGAGAAAGGGTACCGTATCCCCAGATAACATGTATGGATAGCGTACACATTCAAAATATATGTCTCAGGAGGCAGGCTCAGACGGTGTTAGGCCCAGTATGGATTGCACGTGATTGCACAAAGGTTAGAAAGGGTACCGTATCCCCGGATAACATCTATGGATAGCGTACACATTCAAAATATATGTCTATACAGCATGAGGCAGGCTCAGACGGTGTTAGGCCCATTATGGATTGCACGTGATTGCACAAAGGTTAGAAAGGGTACCGTATCCCCGGATAACATGTATGGATAGCGTACACATTCAAAATATATGTCTATACAGCATGAGGCAGGCTCAGACGGTGTTAGGCCCAGTATGGATTGCACGTGATTGGACAAAGGTTAGAAAGGGTACCGTATCCCTGGATAACATGTATGGATAGCGTACATATTCAAAATATATGTCTATACAGCATGAGGCAGGCTCAGACGGTGTTAGGCCCAGTATGGATTGCATGTGATTGCACAAAGGTTAGAAAGGGTACCGTATCCCTGGATAACAAGTATGGATAGCGTACACATTCAAAATATATGTCTCAGGAGGCAGGCTCAGACGGTGTTAGGCCCAGTATGGATTGCACGTGATTGCACAAAGGTTAGAAAGGGTACCGTATCCCTGGATAACATGTATGGATAGCGTACATATTCAAAATATATGTCTCAGGAGGCAGGCTCAGACGGTGTTAGGCCCAGTATGGATTGCACGTGATTGCACAAAGGTTAGAAAGGGTACCGTATCCCTGGATAACTTGTATGGATAGCGTACACATTCAAAATATATGTCTATACAGCATGAGGCAGGCTCAGACGGTGTTAGGCCCAGTATGGATTGCACGTGATTGCACAAAGGTTAGAAAGGGTACCGTATCCCTGGATAACGTGTATGGATAGCACACACATTCAAAATATATGTCTCAGGAGGCAGGCTCAGACGGTGTCAGGCACAGTATGGATTTGACGGCCCAGATTACACAGCGGAGGAGCAGGGAGAGGTAAAGATTGCAAATGCTGGGGCCCTGCCCAAGCAAGGGGGGCCCACTCGTGGGCGTCGGTACTGGCACTGGGCCCCTCATAGTACAGCGGTGTGTCTGACGGCGGGTGTGCACCACCACCGTCAGAGACACTTGATTGCACTATGAGGGACCCTGTGCAGGGCAACGGCACTCGCACGGTGTCGTGCGGTAGGTGGTGACCCCGGCCATGGGGGGGGAGGCAGCACAGTTAGGGAGTTTTAGAAAGTGGCATATGTTGATGTTGGACATTCAGCTGATGCAAAAGGCGAAATAGGTGAAGTACCAGGAAGAGGTGGACCAAAGCAAGCCATTTTTCTGTCACCCTATGTGTCATCAGGGGAAGGTGGGACAAAATCCTTGGAAACCCATGCGTGGTTCATTTTAATGAAGGTTAGATCATCCACATTTTGGGTTGACAGACGGGTCCTTTTTTCTGTCAGGATTGATCCAGCTGCACTGAAGACTCTTTCCGATAGCACACTTGCAGCTGGGCAAGCGAGCTCCTGTAAGGCATATTGGGCCAATTCAGGCCAGGTGTCCAGTTTAGCGGCCCAATAGTCAAAGGGGAATGACCTGTGTGGGAGAACATCGATATGGGAGGAAAAGTAGTTTGTAACCATAGTTGACAACTGCTGTCTCCTGTCACTTTCCATCGATGCAGTATTACCAGTTGTGTGAGCGGTACTTGAAAAATCAGTCCACAACATTGTCATGAAACCCCTGTCTCCAACGCCACTTCTGCTGTGTGCACCACGAACACCTCTGCCAAGCTGCCCCCGGCCCGTACGGCTCGTGTGAGAACCATCACCGCTGCTGTGTGCTGGGAATGCCTCAAGCAACCGATTTACCAGAGTTGCTTGTTTATTAGCCAATATTAGGTCAAGGTTCTCCTGTGGCATGATGTTTTGTAATTTGCCTTTATAGCGTGGATCCAGGATGCTGGCCAACCAGTAGTCATCATCGTTCATCATTTTGGCAATGCGGGGGTCCCTTTTTAGGATCTGCAAGGCATAATCTGACATGTGGGCCAATGTTCCCGGTGTCAATGATGCACTGCGAGTGCTGGGTGGAGGAGCACTTTCTGGCAAATCCACATCCCTCCAGTCACGCACAAACCCTGTACCAAACCTTGCCACGCCAACATTTTCACTTGCCCCTGCATCCTCCTCCCCTAAGTAATCATCCCCATCATCCTCCTCCTCCTCCTCTTCTTCCTCCACCTCGTCCAGGAGAGGTCCCTGAGCAGACAATGGCTGAATGTCATCAAGGATTCCCTCCTCCTCTTCCTCCTCATCAACATTGGCTGCAGACGCCTGCTCCTTAAGGTGCGTCAAAGTTTGCATGAGCAGACGCATAAGTGGGATGCTCATGCTTAGGATGGCGTCGTCTGCGCTTACCAGCCGTGTGCATTCCTCAAAACACTAAAGGACTTTACAAAGGTCTTTCAGCTTCGACCACTGCACACCTGTCAACTCCATGTCTGCTCTCAAAGTGCCTGGCCGTGTATCCTCCCACAAATGCATTATGGCCTGCCTCTGCTCGCACAGCCGCTCCACCATGTGCAGGGTGGAGTTCCACCTTGTTGCAATGTCGATAATGAGGCGGTGGTTGGGAAGGTGGAGCAATCGCTGCAGCTTCTGCATACGAACGGAGTGTACAGGCGACCGGCGGATGTGCGCGCACAGTCTTCGCACCTTCTGGAGCAGGGCTGTTAACTCCGGATAATTTTTGAGGAAGCACTGCACCACCAGGTTCAAGGTGTGAGCCAAGCAAGGTATGTGGCTGAGTTTTGAAAGGGCTATGGCTGCCACAAAATTACGGCCGTTATCACTAACTACCTTGCCTGCCTCAAGATGTACACTGCCCAGCCATGACTCAGTTTGTCGCTTCAAGTACTCGCCCAGCACCTCGGCGGTGTGTCTGTCGCCCAAACACATCATCTGCAACACAGCCTGCTGACGCTTTCCACTAGCTGCTCGATAGGGGGACACATCGTGTGCAACAGTGGCAGCTGCAGATGGAGTGCTCTTACGACTGCGCTCTGTGGACGAGCTTTCGCTTCTGGAGGAGGTGGAGGAGGAGGAGGGTCGAACACCTACAGCCAACTGTTTCCTATACAGTGGGCTAGGCAGCACTGTCCCACCACCGCTGTCCCCTGTGGACCCTGCATCCACCACATTAACCCAGTGCGCAGTGATGGACACGTAACGGCCCTGGCCATGCCGACTGGACCATGCATCAGTTGTGAGGTGCACCTTTCCGCTCACTGACTGCTTGAGTGCATGGACAATGCGGTCTTTCACATGATGGTGGAGGGCTGGGATGGCTTTGCGAGAGAAGAAGTGGCGACTGGGTAGGTCATAGCGTGGTACTGCATAGGCCATGAGTTCGCGGAAAGCTGTGCTTTCCACCAACCGAAAGGGCATCATCTCAAACGAGATTAGTTTGGCAATGTGGGCGTTCAAACCCAGTGTACGCGGATGAGAGACTGAGTAC
Source organism: Dendrobates tinctorius (assembly GCF_039654945.1). Lineage (NCBI taxonomy): Eukaryota > Metazoa > Chordata > Amphibia > Anura > Dendrobatidae > Dendrobates > Dendrobates tinctorius. The sequence continues at coordinate 9,756,988 of NW_027361795.1, read as the reverse complement.
TTTCTTGACCTACTCATAGTGTCTGGGAGGGTGAGCTGGACTTGAGAGCTGCATATGGTGGAAGTAGCGGTGGACAGGGCGGACTGAGAGAGGGTTGATGATGGTGATGGAGTTGGTGTTCTTTCTGATGGCCTAGAATCAGTCTTTCGTTGATATAACAGTGGGATTCCCTGACTGCTGTGGCCTTGCAACGACACCTCAACATTTGCTGCTGTGCTAATCGGTGGGCTTACAGTGGGGGAAACAATGTAGCGTTGCTGACTACCTTCGTTGTGATCAGTTGCACATGTGGCACTTGAGGTTTGGTGTTGTGTCCACGCTTGCAAGTGCATGCTGGTTAAATGTCTAAGCATGCAACTGGTATTCAAATTTTTCAGATTTTTCCCTCGGCTAAAGGTCTTTGCGCACTTCTTACAGATAACCTTGGCCTGATCATGAGGCTTTTGTTCAAAAAGTGCCACACTGCACTCTTCCTACTTTGGCAGACATTTTGCGGCCTAGCACGCTGTGATCTTTTGACCCTCTGGACAAGCTGTCCAGCAACTCTTTTGATGTTTGGAACCTGTCTTTGGAGTGCTCCGGGCCTGCCAGATAACAGCTGTTGCGATGTCGATGTCTGCTGTGGATGCTCCTCATCTGAGCTATTGGAAGCAGCACCCTCTTCCCCCAATGGATGCCAATCTGGGTCAACAACTGGGTCATCCATCACCTCCTCTTTTATGTCATGTGCACCTTCCTCTGTGTCACCGTGTATGGTGGTATAGTGTGTGGGAAGGGGCACCTGAGTCTCATCAGGGTCAGAATCTGGCTCTGTACACTGCGAGGACAATGTAGTGCTCTGAGTGAATGTACCAGCAGAATCATCCATCAGCGGCTGTGCATCAGTGCACTCCATGTCAGATTCATCTTGGCCTGGGTAATTCACCATTTCACTTGATAATCCAGGCATGGTATGTGAAAACAGCTCCATGGAGTAATCAGTAATATGGCCTGCGTCATCCTTCAATCTTGGTTGGGGTGAAGGACACAAGGAAAGGTGTGGTTCATGAACATGAGCCTCCAATGACGACTCAGTGCTTTTACTTTTTACAACTGAAGAAGAGGAGGCGATAGAGCTGGAGGCTGAGTCAGCAATGTAAGACAAAACTTTTTCCTGATGCTCTGGCTTTAAAAGCGGTTTGCCAACTCCTAGAAAACTAAGCGTTCGAGGCCTTATGTAGCCAGACGATGACGCAGGCTCAACACCTCCTGCATTCGGTCCTATTTTGCTCTTGCCACTACCATCAGATCCACCACCAACACCATCATTACCAGCTGCCAACCCCCGCCCAATTCCACGGCCTCTTCCACCAGCCTTCCTCATTTTTGGTAGAAATGTAGACAAAATCCAACAAACTATATAGTATGTAAAACAAGGTGTCTATAGGACAGGGGAGATTTTGAATTTCTGCACACACTTTTGGACACTGGACACTTTTGGATTGTGTGAGGCCCACTGATATCTGAGCGCTATGTGACAGGCTCGATGGCACAGCTGTGACCTAAGTGACTAGAGAATAAGTGAGATTTTGAATCTCTGCACACACTTTTGGACACTGGACACTTTTGGATTGTGTGAGGCCCACTGATATCTGAGCGCTATGTGACAGGCTCGATGGCACAGCTGTGACCTAAGTGACTAGAGAATAAGTGAGATTTTGAATCTCTGCACACACTTTTGGACACTGGACACTTTTGGATTGTGTGAGGCCCAATGAATATCTGAGCGCTATGTGACAAGCTCGATGGCACAGCTGTGACCTAAGTGACTAGAGGATAAGTGAGAGTTTGAATCTCTGCACACACTTTTGGACACTGGACACTTTTGGATTGTGTGAGGCCCAATGAATATCTGAGTGCTATGTGACAAGCTCGATGGCACAGCTGTGACCTAAGTGACTAGAGGATAAGTGAGAGTTTGAATCTCTGCACACACTTTTGGACACTGGACACTTTTGGATTGTGTGAGGCCCAATGAATATCTGAGCGCTATGTGACAAGCTCGATGGCACAGCTGTGACCTAAGTGACTAGAGGATAAGGGAGATTGGATTGCTTTTAAAAAAGCAGTTTGCGGAGCAGTGGGTAAACAGCAATGCCAGCCTGTCAGGAAGCCTTAGAAGGCAGCCCAACAACCAACACCACTGATACACCACTATATAGCCTCCCCTTGCACTGCACACAGTGACTGGTGTGTTGTGCAGGCCAAATTGCTATCAGCAGCAGAAGCAGTTTTTTTTTTTTCTCAGCAGGACAAAAAAAAAAATTGGGATTGCTTTTAAAAAAGCAGTTTGAGGCCCAATGAATATCTGAGCGCTATGTGACAGGCTCGATGGCACAGCTGTGACCAAAGTGACTAGAGGATAAGAGAGATTGGATTGCTTTTAAAAAAGCAGTTTGCGGAGCAGTGGGTAAACAGCAATGCCAGCCTGTCAGGAAGCCTTAGAAGGCAGCCCAACAACCAACACCACTGATACACCACTATATAGCCTCCCCTTGCACTGCACACACAGTGACTGGTGTGTTGTGCAGGCCAAATCGCTAGCAGCAGAAGCAGTTTTTTGGTCTTCTTCCCTGCCTAACGCTCTCCCTACAGATCAGCAGCAACCTCTCCCTATACTGAGATCGGCAGAAGTAAGATGGCGGTCGGCGTGCACGCCCTTTTATACCCCGTGTGACGCCCACCAAAGCAAGCCAATCACTTGCATGCCCTTCTGAAAGATGGTGGTGACCCGTGCCTATGTCATCACGTTGCCCACAGTGTCCGTGGATCCTGATTGGCTGAAAAAGAGCGCAAAACAAACTTTTGAAACGCGACTTTGGCGCGTAAGTCGCCGATCTCGTGGCCGACCTCATCCTAGGGTCGGGTTTCGTTTCATGAAACCCGACTTTGCCAAAAGTCGGCGACTTTTGAATTTTTTCGACCTGTTTCGCTCAACTCTAGTGAGGGAAGGAGCTTGAGAGGAGTTCCTTGCAGCACAGTCAGAGTCCTGGTGTGGAAGGACCCATAGTGAGGAGTTCCTTGCAGCTCTGACAACGCTTGGTGACGTAACAGCTATTCAGGAGGAAAGCTGCATTCCGGTGCTGGTCTCTGTTGCTGGGAGCAAGAGCAACCGAGCAAAGCTAAGTGGTGTAATCCCTGTTTGTACCTTTCCTTTTGTGTGTTTCAGTGCAGTGGTGGGATTAGTTTCTGCACCGTCCATTTTGCAGTCTTGGTGGAAGGTGACTTCAAGATTGAGTTTGTGGAAATATATTAAATGCTCAAAAATGGGCTATACACATTTCCACCATCCCCCACAATGTTTTCTGCAGCCCTCTCCAGCTGATCTATAAACTATGTGGCAGACCTTCTCAATGGTTGAACATCTGATATAGAAGATAAGTATGTATGTGTATGTGTGTATTTGTATATGCTTTTATGTGTATATAAGTGTGTATGTGTTTGTTTGTATGTGTGTGCATGCATGTGTGTGTTTGTGTGTGTGTATATACATTTATATACTGTGTGTGTGATTATGTATGCATATGTGTATGTATGTACTGTATGTTTGCGTGTATGTGCTTATGCATGTGTGTATATGTGTATGTCTGTGTATGTGTGTGTTTATGTTTGCGTGTGTATATACAGTATGTGTGTGCATATATATATAGTTGAAACCAGAAGTTTACATACACTATATAAAAAGACACATATGCATGTTTTTCTCAATATCTGACATGAAATCAAAATAAACATTTCCCATTTTATGTTATTTAGGATTTCCATTATTATTAATATTTACCAAATGCCAGAAAAATGACAGAGAGAACGTTTTAGGCTAGTTTCACATTAGCGCTTTTGAGCGCAGCGACGGCCTGCGCATGGCCGCCGCTAAGCCCCGCCCCCTGCCGTGCCTCCGCCGGTAGCTCCGCCTTCCAAACACATGACATCATCATATAGGCAGTCCAGAATTGTTTCAAGGCATAGTAAAGTTTGTGTATGTAAACTTTTACCTTTGCAGTAATAAAAATGCCTTAAGGCTAGTTTTACATTAGCGCTTTTGAGCGCAGCGACGGCCTGCGCATGGCCGCCGCTAAGCCCGCCCCCTGCCACGCCTCCGCCGGTAGCTCCGCCTACCGGCGCATGACGCTGCATGCATCCTGCGTCCCCTATCGTTATCACTGGGGGCGCAGGTGGTGCGCAGTATGCGTTTGGCGGCGCATGCGCCTTTTTGACGGTGCGCCGAGCGCAACCAAACTGCAGCAGGTTGTGTTTGGCGCATGTCGGCGCACCATCAAAAGGACGCATGCGCCACCAAATGCATACTGCGCACGGCCTGCGCCCCAGTGATAAAGATAGGGGACGTAGGACGCATGCAGCGTCATGCGCCGGTAGGCGGAGCTACCGGCGGAGGCGTGGCAGGGGGCGGGCTTAGCGGCGGCCATGCGCAGGCCGTCGCTGCGCTCAAAAGCGCTAATGTAAAACTAGCCTTAAGGCATTTTTATTACTGCAAAGGTAAAAGTTTACATACACAAACTTTACTATGCCTTGAAACAATTCTGGACTGCCTATATGATGATGTCATGTGTTTGGAAGCTTCTGATTTTTTGGCAACATCTGAGTTAATTAGAGACACACCTGTGGATGTTTTTTAATGCACACCTGAAACACACTGCTTTTTTGTGTCGCATCTTGGGAAAGTCTCAGGAAATCAGCCAAAATATCAGAAAGAAAATTGTGGACTTGCACAAGTCTGGCTCATCCTTGGGTACAATTTCAAGATACCTGAATGTGCCTCAATCAAATGTACAAACAATTATATGCAAGCACAAACAAGATGGGAATGTCCAGCCATCATACGTCACTGAGGCTGCAGGGAGTCCCCTTAATTTCATACAACAAATTAACCCCTTAAATTAACCCCTACAAGTCCAAAATTTTAACCACAAACCCTCATCTAATTAATAGTGATAGACATAACAAAAAAAACATGAAATGAAATGGTTAACTATATGTAAACCATGTGTCATTTCATGTCGGGCAGGAGAATAATTATACAAAAGCCGGCAAATGTTTCTGCGGCTATTCTGCTATGATGAACTGTATGAATTTGTAATATATATATTAATGTGTCTCTATGACATGTATAATATATATATATATATATATGTGTGTGTCTAGATCTATTCATTCTTTATTTAACCGGTCTCTGTGATTTTACTGTATTGGAAGAATTGCTGGCTTTTGCTTAAGGACACCGGGTGCGATTTTATCGCAAGTCACACATCTAGTCTGTTTTTAGTCCCATTTTTTCTCGCCCCCATAGACTTGTATTGTCGAATCCGAACCGAAAATCAGTGACAATCGCAGCATGCTGCAATTGTCTCGGTCCGAGGATTGGATCCGATCAAAAATCGCATGATGGGAGCTGCCCCATAGAATAACATTGGGACGAATTCAATGCGATTTTTTATCGCATTGCATTCGTCCGATTTAATCGCCAGTGTAACACCGGCCTTAGCATATTTATTTACAGCACAGGAGCGGCAGATGAATACTCCCATCCGCCGCTACTGCTGTCACTGTTATTAGCAGGGGTAGGCTGATGGGAGTAATAGTCCCATCAGCTGCCGCCTGCTGTCTCTTTTATTATTTAAATGTAACTCTCATCATTCTCTACTGGATGTGCTGATAGCCAGCAAAGCTGGGGAGAACGATGAGAGCCGTGTTCAGCACCCGGCGCCGGGGAACAGCGCTTACTGTAACGCCTCTTCCCTGGCGCCCGTCCTTGTGGTACTGATGCGGCACACGCCTGCCACACATGTGCTTAAAGTATTAGACACACGGACACTGACATCTCCGGTACCGGAAATATCAGGACGTGTGAAAGCGGCATTTCAGCGGGTTTTTATGTTTGTCAGCTGTCACACGCTAAAAGATGCTTTTATTGCAAAAAATAATTTTTGCATCACCACATTTTGAGAGCTATAATTTTTCCATATTTTGGCCCACAGAGTCATGTGAGGTCTTGTTTTTTGCGGGACGAGCTGACGTTTTTATTGGTACCATTTTCAGGCACATGACATTTTTTGATCGCTTTCTATTCTGATTTTTGGGAGACAGAATGAGCAAAAACTAGCAATTCATGATTTTTTTTTTGGGGGGTGGGGGATTTATACCGTTCCGTGTGTGGTTAAATTGATAAGGCAATTTTGTTCTTTGGGTTAGTACGATTACAGAGATACCTCATTTATATTTTTTTTTATGTTTTGGTGCTTTTATATAATAAAAACTATTTTATAGGAAAAATAATTATTTTTGCATTGCTTTATTCTGAGAGCTATAACTTTTCTATTTTTCGCTGATGGAGCTGTGTGGCAGCTCGTTTTTTTGTGGGACCAGATGATGTTTTCAGTGGTACCATGTTTATTTACGTCTATCTTTTTAATCGCTTGTTATTCCACTTTTTGTTCGGTGGTATGATAATAAAGCATTGTTTTTTGCCTTTTTTTATTGGTGTTCACTAAAGGGGTTAATTAGTTGGACAGTTTTATAGGTCGGGTCGTTGCGGACGCGGCGATACCAAAAATGTGTACTTTTATTGTTTAGATTTTTTTTCATTCAAATATTTATTTAGTGATACAATATATATTGATTTTTGTATTATTTTTGTTATTGTTTGTTTTACATTTTTACAATTATTTAAAAAAAATTCTTACTTTTTTTTCCTAACTTTGACACTTTGTCCCATTATGGGACAATCATTTTTTTTGCAGGCTGATCGCTTCTATAGCATGCAGATGAAGCATCATCTGCATGCCATAGAAGCTGTTAGTGCTGCACTCACAGGGAGACTTGCTGATCATGCACAAGTTTCCTAACTCTGGTGACCCGGATGTCGTCATAACGTGCCCCCCATAAACACGGCCGATTGCGATGACATAACAATCCGTCCATGGTCAAATTGTGTCAGGTCACATGGGTGGATCATGACGTCTGATGTCAGAAAGCGGTTAATAGGATGGGAAGCTCCATGGTATTTGAGCCCTTCCCAGAATACTAAGACCAGCTCATAACTGTCTGCTGCTTTCCCTCAGCTGGTTATTAAAAATAAGGGGGTATCCAATGCCATTGTTTTCATTTTGTTATTAATTTATTAGCTAAATACAAATACAGAAAACTACACATGCAAAGCACTGATTATATATCTCACTGACATCTATCTGTCTGCTTGTCTGTCTATCTTTGTTTCTATCTATCTATCTATATCTGTACAGTATATAAGATTGCTTTATTAGTTTGAAAACTAGCTTTAAATGACATAGAGAATTGACAGTATGTAAAAGTAATGTTAAAAAACGATTGTATACGGCGGATTGCATACGCAAGTCATACGGATGTTAGTTGAGAAAATCGCATTGTACTTGCATGACACTCACAAGATACTCATTCTGGTTTTCTGGATGAACATTGGAACGATTTTTTTTTACGCAGAAGAGATCGAGCCCTTAATCTCAGAGAAGTAAGCCAGATTATACTTACACAAACAGATCATTCTTTATGAGGCAGTGGCTCCCAAATTTTTTTGGTTTGTCAGTAGAATACCATCATGTTTCAAAAAGGTTGTTCAGACTTTGCCGTCAGCCCACCGCCTTGTCTCATGGCCCCTGTACATGAGCTTGCTATACTACACCGCTTACAGCAGGTCACTCTGGAAGTTCATATGGTTATTCCTGCTTTCCACTTTCTCCTTTTATTGATTGTATTGGAAACTCACTAGCAACCACTGACATGTTGCAATCATAAGCGAGATCACACTGTAATGATGATGGTTATATCGGGACAATTAGGGTAAGTGCGTAAGTGCACACGTAGTTTTTAGGTTGTGCGGATTTTGTTGAAAAATCCACAGGTAAATCCGCAGTCCTGCGGTTTATCTGCGGATTAGCCTGCGGTTTTGCCCTGCGGTTTCACACCTCATAATGATAAAGTGTGAAACCGCAGCGGAAACCGCACAAAGAATTGACATGCTGCGGATTTTAACCAGTAGCAAATCCGTGTGGAAAAATCCGCAGCATGTGCACAGCGTTTTTTTTTTCATAGGAAATAAAGGTACTGTACAACACAGCAGAATCTGCTGCGGACCCGCAGGGCCAAAACCGCTGCGGATCCGCAGCAGAATCCGCAGTGTGTGCACACACCCTAAATATATCATTCACAAAGCTCTAATTAGCCAGCACATATGATGGTTGACTATACTTCACAATCACTACTAACAGGAAAATGACATATGTTGAAATCCCATTTCTAAAGTGTTCATAATTTTTAAAGAGTGGGGAACTGATTTTTATAAATATATCTTGCTATGGGCAAAAAAAATTCCAGAAACTTCCAATATGTTTTACCACAACTAGTCAACATATTGAACACATTAGAAAGTATGCTCTAAATATTAGCCATTAGAGTAGGGTTATTTATTTTCTAGCCGCCATGTAAAAAACTATGTAAATTGTTACCAGATTGTAGATATAATGTCAAATTATGGTCATTATAAAATCTATGAACCACAAACAAACACTTTAGTAATAATTACTGCAATTACATGGTCATATTATGGCTGCATTTAGTATAGAGCCAAATTTAGGGAGCACAAAAGGGTTTATTGGGCATTGTAATACCATTGTATGCATCAAATTGTTTATGGAAGCATTCTGTTCAAATCATAAAGGAAGATATTTTGCAAAGAGAATTTGCATGAAATTCAGCACTCCTGTTTTTTTATTTTCCATTCACTTCTATGAAGTCTACAAAAACAGCCTAGCACAGCCAGCGTGGCTCTTTCCAGAGTTTCATGGTATCTGCTCTCCGCATATACACACAGTTTCCCATTTGAGGTAAATAAAATCATTTTTTTATTTAAAAGGGTTTTAAAGTGGAAAATTCTTACTTGGCATATCCCAACACAAAGGACAAGAGACATAACAGACTGAAAAAAATAGATATGTCAGTGCTGCTCCACTGATTTTGGAACAGTTTTTCTTTTTTTTCTGTGCCCTTCTGTTACAAAGTTATACTTCCAGGTAATGAAAATTGCCTATTATGCAAATTTTCCCTTAAACTCCTTAGTGACCAAGCCAAATTTGACCTTAATGAATAAGTACATTTTTTTTTAAATCTGACCAGTATCACTTTATGGCCGGGGTCACACTTGCGAGAAACTCGCACGAGTCTCACGTCTCGATACCCAACACTGCCACCGGCACTTGGACCGGAGCGCTCACCTGCATAGAAATACATGTAGCCACACACTCCGGTCCCAAGTGCTGGTGGCAGTGTCGGGTATTGAGACGTGGGACTCGTGCGAATTTGTTGCAAATGTGACCCTGGCCTTAGTGGTATTAACTTCAATGTATCCCAGTGATTCTGGGATTGCTTTTTCGTGACTTATTGTACTTTATGTTAGTGGCATATTTAGGTCAACATGTTTTGCATTTTTTTGTGAAAATATTGGAATTTTGGTGAAAAGTTAAAAAATTTGCAATTTCCAAATTTTGATTTTTATTTGCTTAAACCAGTTAGTCATGCTGTACAAAATAATTAATAAATGACATTTCCAATATGTCTACTTTACATGTGCCTAATTTTTTAAATGTCATTTTATTTTGTTAGGATGTTAGAAGGGTTAAAAGTTTAGCAGCAATATTTCTCTTTTTTCAAAAAATTTAGAAAATCTGTTTCTAAGGGACCTATTCAGATTTAAGTGGAATTTGAGGGGCCTGTATATTGGAAACTACCCAAAAGTGATAAAAACCGCATCCCTCAAATACTTCAAAACTTCTGTTAAGAATATTTTTTTTAAACCTTTCATGTGCAACACAGGAATTAATGCAAAGCGGAATGAAAAAAATTCAATTTTTCCACTTAAATGATGCGTTAACCCCAATTTTTTCACTTTTAAGAGAGTTAGCACAATAAAATGGACCCCACAATTTGTTATCCAATTTCTTCTGAGCATGCTGTGTTCAGAAAGCTCAGGACATTTTGAGCTCACAGGTAATGCATAGAATTAAATAACATTAGGTTGTCATATTAAAAAAAATTCTTTTTTTCATGAAAGTGTTGCTTGAGCTCCACATTTTTCACTTTTGCAATAGGAAACATGAGAAAGTGGAACACAGAGTTTGTTACCCACTTTCTTCGGTGCCTGGTGATACCGAACATGTAGTCAAAAGTTTTGCTTAGGGCTCATGCCCATATGTGAGAAAAAAAACAGTCCGATTTCCGGACCGAAAAAACAGACAAGTGTCATGCAATTTCTGTGCGATTTTAAACGAACCATCCAAATCACATGTGTATGCAATCCGTATGCAATGCGATTTTAACATGAGCTTTTACATACAACAGTTCTCTGTTCTTTACACATCGTTAGAACAAAATATTCTTCAAAACAGGCATATACAGTATATGTCAGTGACATATATAGTATATATATAAATATACATATGTGAAGGGTTAATACTAAAATCAGAGCTGAAGTTCGTTTTGTCCATTCTCTGAAGGTTTCATTTCTTCATTTTTGTTGCTGTAAGATAAATTTTTGTAATTGGCAAGGGCTGTCATGAAACCAGACTGTTCTCACCAGGTGCAAAGATAAGGGAGGCGGGGGTGTAAAACTCTGAAGAATATGCTGTCATGAAACCAGACTGTTCTCACCAGGTGCAAAGATAAGGGAGGCGGGGGTGTAAAACTCTGAAGAATATGCCACTATACTACTTTCTATGACGGACATATATGCAGTTCCGGCTTTCTTGCAATATTATTGGCTTACAAAGTGAAGCATTACCATGATGCTATTGGTACTTGAGAACCTTGCATAATTAAGCAAAAGATTATAAAAGATGTGACTAAAATAAAGGGGCTTAGTGATCTGTCTCGATCCTCCCGTACAGAGACCCCAGTCTCCGTGTGGTCATTTGAGTTGCTAGCAACACTGGAATAATTTGGAAATCACTGGCTCAACCGTGAAGGGTTAATTTAGCCCTCCCAAAATAGCTACATCGACACATATATATATATATATATTTATGTTAGCTATTGGTGAGAGAGATATATAGAAGAATAACGGTAATTAATTTGCAGGGTTCTGTAAAATCACAGCAGGAGTCGACAGGATAGAAGAGATGATTTACATACAGTAAATATATACAGAATAGGTAGATATATACATGTGTGTGACAAATACAATTAGTACAGTGTGCGTGCAAATTACTGGACATGTATTTAATTATTAAAACAATATTTTAGGGAAAAAAAAGGCGTGGGCTTCCGTGCAATTTTCCAAACCAGCAGAGGGAAAACCGACGACTGGGGCTGATGTTTATAGCCTAGGAAGGGGTCATGGATATTTGCCTCCCCAACTGAAAACACCAGTTCTCAGTTGCCCCAGAAAAGGCGCATCTCAAAGATGAGCCAATTCTGGCACTTAGCCTTGCTCATTCCATTTGCCCAGTAGCGGTGGCAAGTGGGGTAATAGTTAGAGGGTTGATGTCACCTTTCAGGTGACATCAAGCCCCAAGGTTAGTAATGGAGAGGCGTCAATAAGACGCCCCTATTACTAACCCCATAGTCAAATTGTAAAGAAAACACAGACACCGAGTAAAAAATCCCTTAATTGAAATAAAGACACAGACTCCTTTATTAGCACCGTCCAGGTTGAAAAATGTATATCTCCCAGATATGGATTACGGCGTGGGACACAACGATGAATAGGTATGGTATGATGTTGCTTTTTTATTTTATTTTTTTTACAGGAGATTGAGGGCTTTGCATGGACTAGGTGTGGGTATGGTTTAATTAAAAATAATAAAGGAGTCTGTCTTTGGGTCAGTACTAGAGTTGAGCGAAACGGGTCGAAAAATTTCAAAAGTCGCCGACTTTTGGCAAAGTCGGGTTTCATGAAACGAAACCCGACCCTAGGATGAGGTCGGCCACGAGGTCGGCGACTTACGCGCCAAAGTCGCGTTTCAAAAGTTTGTTTTGCGCTCTTTTTCAGCCAATCAGGATCCACGGACACTGTGGGCAACGTGATGACATAGGCAGGGGTTACCACCATCTTTCAGAAGGGCATGCAAGTGATTGGCTTGCTTTGGTGGGCGTCACAGGGGTTATAAAAGGGCGTGCACGCCGACCGCCATCTTACTTCTGCCGATCTTAGCATAGGGAGAGGTTGCTGATTCTGTAGGGAGAGCGTTAGGCAGGGAAGAAGAAAAAAAAACTGCTTCTGCTGCTAGCAATTTTGCCTGTACAACACACCAGTCACTGTGTGTGCAGTGCAAGGGGAGGCTATATTGTGGTGGATTAGCGGTGTTGGTTGTTAGGCTGCCTTCTAAGGCTTCCTGACAGCTGCATTGCTGTTTACCCACTGCTCTGCAAACTGCTTTTTTAAAAGCAATCCCAATTTTTTTTTTTGTCCTGCTGAGGTACTGAGCGTGCATTTTTTCACACCATACAGCGGTGTACGCTCCTCACACAGTACCGTGTAACGGCTGTTATCACAGCCACAGTGAAGCTATCTGTGTGTCACTGTGGAAGGATAAGTGGAGGACTTGTTCCGATCTTACAGACCTACACTCTAGGGAGATTCCTATTCTGCCCAATTCTACATACACCTTGTAGTTTGTGATACACTAGCCAATTTCTGCCTGTGACATAGCGCTCTGATATTCAGTGGGCCTCACACAATCCAAAAGTGTCCAGTGTCCACTAGTGTGCGCAGAAATTCAAAATCTCCCTTATCCTGTAGTCACTTTTTTCACACCTGTGCCATCGAGCCTGTGACATAGCGCTCTGATATTCAGTGGGCCTCACACAATCCAAAAGTGTCCAGTGTCCACTAGTGTGTGCAGAAATTCAAAATCTCCCTTATCCTGTAGTCACTTTTTTCACACCTGTGCCATCGAGCCTGTGACATAGCGCTCTGATATTCAGTGGGCCTCACACAATCCAAAAGTGTCCAGTGTCCACAAGTGTCTGCAGAAATTCAAAATCTCCCCTGTCCTATAGACACCTTGTACCTTGTTTTACATTACTATATAGTTTGTTGGATTTTGTCTACATTTCTACCCAAAATGAGGAAGGCTGGTGGAAGAGGCCGTGGAATTGGGCGGGGGTTGGCAGCTGGTAATGATGGTGTTGGTGGTGGATCTGATGGTAGTGGCAAAAGCAAAATAGGAACGAATGCAGGAGGTGTTGAGCCTGCATCATCGTCTGGCTCCACAAGGCCTCGAAGGCTTAGTTTTCTAGGAGTTGGCAAACCGCTTTTAAAGCCAGAGCATCAGGAAAAAGTTTTGTCTTACATTGCTGACTCAGCCTCCAGCTCTATCGCCTCCTCTTCTGAAGTTGTAAAAAAATAAAAGCACTGAGTCGTCATTGGAGGCTCATGTTCATGAACCACACCTTTCCTTGTGTCCTTCACCCCAACCAAGATTGAAGGATGACGCAGGCCATACTACTGATTACTCCATGGAGCTGTTTTCACATACCATGCCTGGATTATCAAGTGAAATGGTGAATTACCCAGGCCAAAATGAATCTGACATGGAGTGCACTGATGCACAGCCGCTGATAGATGATTCTGCTGGTACATTCACTCAGAGCACTACATTGTCCTCGCAGTGCACAGAGCCAGATTCTGACCCTGATGAGACTCAGGTGCCCCTTCCCGCACACTATACCACCATACACGGTGACACAGAGGAAGGTGCACATGACATTGAAGACGAGGTGATGGATGACCCAGTTGTTGACCCAGATTGGCATCCATTGGGGGAAGAGGGTGCTGCTTCCAATAGCTCAGATGAGGAGCATCCACAGCAGACATCGACATCACAACAGCTGTTATCTGGCAGGCCCGGAGCACTCCAAAGACAGGTTCCAAAAATCAAAAGGTTGCTGGACAGCTTGTCCAGATGGTCAAAAGATCACAGCATGCTAGGCCACAAAATGTCTGCCAAAGTAGGAAGAGTGCAGTGTGGCACTTTTTTGAACAAAATCCTCATGATCAGGCCAAGGTTATCTGTAAGAAGTGCGCAAAGACCTTTAGCCGAGGGAAAAATCTGAAAAATTTGAATACCAGTTGCATGCTTAGACATTTAACCAGCATGCACTTGCAAGCGTGGACACAACACCAAACCTCAAGTGCCAAATGTGCAACTGATCACAAAGAAGGTAGTCAGCAACTCTACATTGTTTCCCCCACTGTAAGCCCACCAGTTAGCACAGCAGCAAATGTTGAGGTGTCGTTGCAAGGCCACAGCAGTCAGGGAATCCCACTGTTATATCAACGAAATACTGAATCTAGGCCATCAGAAAGAACACCAACTCCATCACCATCATCAACCCTCTCTCAGTCCGCCCTGTCCACCGCTACTTCCACCATATGCAGCTCTCAAGTCCAGCTCACCCTCCCAGATACTATGAGTAGGTCAAGAAAGTACTCAGTCTCTCATCCGCGTACACTGGGTTTGAACGCCCACATTGCCAAACTAATCTCGTTTGAGATGATGCCCTATCGGTTGGTGGAAAGCGCAGCTTTCCGCTAACTCATGGCCTATGCAGTACCACGCTATGACCTACCCAGTCGCCACTTCTTCTCTCGCAAAGCCATCCCAGCCCTCCACCATCATGTAAAAGACCGCATTGTCCATGCACTCAAGCAGTCAGTGAGTGGAAAGGTGCACCTCACAACTGATGCATGGTCCAGTCGGCATGGCCAGGGCCGTTACGTGTCCATCACTGCGCACTGGGTTAATGTGGATGCAGGGTCCACAGGGGACAGCGGTGGTGGGACAGTGCTGCCTAGCCCACGGTATAGGAAACAGTTGGCTGTAGGCGTTCGATCCTCCTCCTCCTCCTCCTCCTCCAGAAGCGAAAGCTCGTCCACAGAGCGCAGTCGTACGAGCACTCCATCTGCAGCTGCCACTGTTGCAAATGAGGTGTCCCCCTATCGAGCAGCTAGTGGAAAGCGTCAGCAGGCTGTGTTGCAGATGATGTGTTTGGGCGACAGACACACCGCCGAGGTGCTGGCCGAGTACTTGAAGCGACAAACTGAGTCATGGCTGGGCAGTGTACATCTTGAGGCAGGCAAGGTAGTTAGTGATAACAGCCGTAATTTTGTGGCAGCCATAGCCCTTTCAAAACTCAGCCACATACCTTGCTTGGCTCACACCTTGAACCTGGTGGTGCAGTGCTTCCTCAAAAATTATCCGGAGTTAACAGCCCTGCTCCAGAAGGTGCGAAGACTGTGCGCGCACATCCGCCGGTCGCCTGTACACTCCGTTTGTATGCAGAAGCTGCAGCGATTGCCCCACCTTCCCAACCACCGCCTCATTATCGACATTGCAACAAGGTGGAACTCCACCCTGCACATGGTGGAGCGGCTGTGCGAGCAGAGGCAGGCCATAATGCATTTGTGGGAGGATACACGGCCAGGCACTTTGAGAGCAGACATGGAGTTGACAGGTGTGCAGTGGTCGAAGCTGAAAGACCTCTGTAAAGTCCTTCAGTGTTTTGAGGAATGCACAAGGCTGGTAAGCGCAGACGACGCCATCCTAAGCATGAGCATCCCACTTATGCGTCTGCTCATGCAAACTTTGACGCACCTTAAGGAGCAGGCGTCTGCAGCCAATGTTGATGAGGAGGAAGAGGAGGAGGGAATCCTTGATGACATTCAGCCATTGTCTGCTCAGGGACCTCTCCTGGACGAGGTGGAGGAAGAAGAGGAGGAGGAGGATGATAATGGGGATGATTACTTAGGGGAGGAGGATGCATCTCGTGGGGCAAGTGAAAATGTTGGCGTGGCAAGGTCTGGTACAGGGTTTGTGTATGACTGGAGGGATGTGGATTTGCCAGAAAGTGCTCCTCCAACCAGCACTCTCAGTGCATCATTGACACCGGGAACATTGGCCCACATGTCAGATTATGCCTTGCAGATCCTAAAAAGGGACCCCCGCATTGCCAAAATGATGAACGATGACGACTACTGGTTGGCCAGCATCCTGGATCCACGCTATAAAGGCAAATTACAAAACATCATGCCACAGGAGAACCTTGACCTAATATTGGCTAATAAACAAGCAACTCTGGTAAATCGGTTGCTTGAGGCATTCCCAGCACACAGCAGCGGTGATGGTTCTCACACGAGCCGTACGGGCCGGGGGCAGCTTGGCAGAGGTGTTCATGGTGCACACAGCAGAAGTGGCGTTGGAGACAGGGGTTTCATGACAATGTTGTGGACTGATTTTTCAAGTACCGCTCACACAACTGGTAATACTGCATCGATGGAAAGTGAGAGGAGACAGCAGTTGTCAACTATGGTTACAAACTACTTTTCCTCCCATATCGATGTTCTCCCACACAGGTCATTCACCTTTGACTATTGGGCCGCTAAACTGGACACCTGGCCTGAATTGGCACAGTATGCCTTACAAGAGCTCGCTTGCCCAGCTGCAAGTGTGCTATCGGAAAGAGTCTTCAGTGCAGCTGGATCAATCCTGACAGAAAAAAGGACCCGTCTGTCAACCCAAAATGAGGATGATCTAACCTTCATTAAAATGAACCATGCATGGGTTTCCAAGGATTTTGTCCCACCTTCCCCTGATGACACATAGGGTGACAGAAAAATGGCTTGCTTTGGTCCACCTCTTTCTGGGACTTGACCTATTTCGCCTTTTGCATCAGCTGAATGTCCAACATCAACATATGCCACTTTCTAAAACTCCCTAACTGTGCTGCCTCCCCCCCCCATGGCCGGGGTCACCACCTAGCGCACGACACCGTGTGAGTGCCGTTGCCCTGGACAGGTGGGTAGGCTGACTCTTGGGCGCGGGCACTGGCACAAGGTCCCTCATAGTGCAATCAAGTGTCTCTCACGGTGGTGCACACCCGCCGTCAGACACACCGCCGTACTATGAGGGGCCCAGTGCCAGTACCGATGCCCACGAGTGGGCCCCCCTTGCTTGGGCAGGGCCCCAGCATTTGCAATCTTTACCTCTTCCTGCTCCTCCGCTGTGTAGTCTGGGCCGTCAAATCCATACTGTGCCTGACACCGTCTGAGCCTGCCTCCTGATGTATAGACATATATTTTGAATGTGTACGCTATCCATACATGTTATCCGGGGATACGGTACCCTTTCCCACCTTTGTGCAATCACGTGCAAGCCATACTGGGCCTAACACCATCTGAGCCTGCCTCCTGATGTATAGACATATATTTTGAATGTGTACGCTATCCATACATGTTATCCGGGGATACGGTACCCTTTCTCACCTTTGTGCAATCACGTGCAAGCCATACTGGGCCTAACACCGTCTGAGTCTGCCTCCTGATATATAGACATATATTTTGAATGTGTACGCTATCCATAAATGTTATCCGGGGATACAGTACCCTTTCTCACCTTTGTGCAATCACATGCAAGCCATACTGGGCCTAACACCGTCTGAGCCTGCCTCCTGATGTATAGACATATATTTTGAATGTGTACGCTATCCATACATGTTATCCGGGGATACGGTACCCTTTCTCACCTTTGTGCAATCAAGTGCAAGCCATACTGGGCCTAACACCGTCTGAGCCTGCCTCCTGATGTATAGACATATATTTTGAATGTGTACGCTATCCATACATGTTATTCGGGAATACTGTACCCTTTCTCACCTTTGTGCAATCACGTGCAAGCCATACTGGGCCTAACACCGTCTGAGCCTGCCTCCTGATGTATAGACATATATTTTGAATGTGTACGCTATCCATACATGTTATCCGGGGATACGGTACCCTTTCTCACCTTTGTGCAATCACGTGCAAGCCATACTGGGTCTAACACCGTCTGAGCCTGCCTCCTGATGTATAGACATATATTTTGAATGTGTACGCTATCCAAACATGTTATCCGGGGATACGGTACCCTTTCTCACCTTTGTGCAATCACGTGCAATCCATACTGGGCCTAACACCGTCTGAGCCTGCCTCCTGATGTATAGACATATATTTTGAATGTGTACGCTATCCAAACATGTTATCCGGGGATACGGTACCCTTTCTCACCTTTGTGCAATCACGTGTAATCCATACTGGGCGTGAGAACGGCTGGCGAGCTGTTAAACAAGCTACAGCACCTGTGGTTTGCACACGTAAGTTTTTCATTTTTTCAGGAATGACGGTTAGGCCTAATTCCGGAACTGCGGTTTACCTGCACTTACTGGGAAATCATCGTTCGCCGGTAATAATTGTAATCAGTGATCCCCATCACTAACGTTGTTCAGCGGGTTATCTGCACCTGTAAGCGACAAACGCTGGCCTTTTCAGTGTAGTGCACATGCAGCCACGGACATGTAAGGGCATAACACACCAGTTATTGGCCAATCTCATGTGCCAGAGCCACACGTGTCCCTCTAGTAAGCCGGACTCGGACCGCGGGGCATGACGGAGTCTCGTTCGTTAACGGAATTAAGCTTGCAATGTGTGCATCTGTTCTGTAGCTGGCATGGTTGAGGTTTCCCAAGTGGAGTCGAATTTAACCGTAGGCTCCACTCCTGGTGGTGCCCTTCTGGACATTCCTTTAAGGTTCAGCTTTGCAACCATACTGCCCACGTAAAACAAACACTTTGCCTTCATGAACGCTGTTTGGAGGGTCATGACTCGTGGGAATAACGCCGCCCAATCAGTTAACCTGCTAGAGAGATCCTTCGTTGCTCCCAAGCATGACATCACACTCCCTAGGAGGAAGGTAATGCCACTGTGGCGACCGTACTCCTGGGGGCGACACAAGTGCACTGATGCCCAGCCACTGCTCGATGAATCTGCTGGTACATTGACCCAGACCACTACATTCCCCTTGCACGCTACACGGCCTGAATCTGACCCTGATGAAACTCAGGTTACCCTTCCCATATACAGTTCCATCTTACACGGTGACAAAGAGAAAGCTGCAGATGAAAGTGCAGGTTCGGCCCACCCGCCATCAGACACACCACCGTACTATCAGGGGCCCTGTGCCAGTGCCATCGCCAACGAGTGGGCCCCCCCTGCTTGCTCAGGATCACAGCACTTGCAAGGTTGAAATACTGTGCAGTGAGATGGAAGATGGGGACGACGAGGAGTCCAGACTAGTACAGGGATTCCCTAGCGAGGAGACTTATTTGATTGTTTTCAATGTTGGGACAGCAATTTTTGGGGAGCACTATACTCTGGAGAATGATAGATGGGGCCCACCATACACTGGAACATTCCAAAGGTGGACATCAGACACTGGAGCAGCATTTACAGGGCCCATTATACACTAGAGCATTAGAAATGGGGCCCATTATGTTTGGAGCTCATCATATACTGTTTCAAACATTATATGGGACCAATGATTCTGTATGGAGAAATAGATGGGCCTCGTCATGAGATGTAAAAAGTGAAGTATTTTTCATTGTACTATACCGCTATTTCTCTGCCGTATCGGAGCATGATGAGTTGTGGTATGTGTTAAAGGGGCGCTCTTTCGCCCAGGGCACATGAAAACCTGGAGCCAGCCCTACCCCCCCACAACTTTAGCCAAATAACCCCCATTTTTCAGTGCGTAACTTGTATTATGAAGTTAATTAAGGTTGACAAGCTTAAGTAAGAAGAATTGATGCTTTTGGCATTCAAATGAGCACTGCAGGTGTGTTTCCTGTCCTCCTCTCACTGCCGACTTTTATTCCCCATTGACTTACATTGGGTTTCGTGTTTCGGGACGACCCCGACTTTTCCCTATAATCGGCCGATCTTGCTCGACCCGACTTTTGGAAAAGTCGGGTTTCACGAAACGAAACTCGACCCTAAAAAACCAAAAGTCGCTCAACTCTAGTCAGTACAATTACCGCAATACCAGATTTCTTTATTTTTTTATGTTTTGCTATTTGTACAGACTAAAAACAATATTTTTCAAAAATTAATTTATTTTTGGATGGTCATATTATGAGAGCTGTAACTTTTAAAAAAAATTTTTTTTGCAAGACTGCTTGGCATTTTCATTTATACAATATTATGATGAAAAAGCCACATTTTTGCTGTTTTTCTTTTATGGTATTCTCCGTACGGAATAAGTAATGTGACAGATTTATAGCTCAGGTCGTTCCGGATGCGTCATCGATGCCAATTATGTATATATTTTTTGTTTTAACACAAAAATTGCATTTTTAGTTGCTTAAATGGCTTTTTGGGATTTTTGTGCTTTTTCTGTGTGTTTTTTTACTTGCATATTTTATGCAACTTTTTTATGTTTTCACTCAACCCCTCTGTGGGACTGTGCATCGTTTTGAATTCAATTACCTCTGTGTAATTTTTACTTTGATCGTTGGTCTCATGCATTGCTGTACTCATGTACTGTTTTAAATCTGAAACATTTAAGTGTGACAAACATGCAAAAGAATTTGAAATCACTAAGGGAGGAAACAAGTTTTCACACAACTGTGGTTTAATTTGCTTATTTATTACTATAGATAGTGAGGCCATGCTCACACTTTCAGTAGTTGATCAATATTTTACATCAGCATTTGTAAGCCAAAATCAGGAGTGGGTGATAAATACAGAAGTGGTGACGTGTTTCTAATGTACTTTTTCTCTGATTGTTCCACTCCTGATTTTGGCTTACAAAAACTAATGTGAAATACTGACTAAATACTGAATGTGAATGTGGCCTAATACACAGATAACTCATTGCTTTTGTTAGACATTGGGTAATGCTTCATTTCTTCCATGATGTGACTGCAGGACAGCTTTAGGCTGGTTTTACATGTCTTACATTCGTGGTCTGAGTACGGACCGCGATGTCTTGAACAGCCGCAGGTCTCCTGACCTGAGAAATACAGCCTCATAGACATATCGTGGGTACGGAAAGTATTCAGACCTCTTTACATTTTTCACTCTCTGTTTCATTGCAGCCATTTGGTAAATTCAAAACAGTTCATTTTTTTCTCATTAATGTACACTGTGCACCCCATCTTGATGGAAAAAAAAACAGAAAAGTAGACATTTTTGCAAATTTATAAAAAAAGAAAAACTGAAATATCACATGGTCATAAGTATTCAGACCCTTAGCAGCCAGACTAAGAATGATCGGCTGAGTGGAGCAAAAGTATAGTAAGAAAGGTCTGTCCAGTTAGAGCAAATATTTCAATTTACTTGTTCACTTAAAGGAGTTGTCTGGTCCAAATCGATTAGGCTGCAATCACTGTGTGACTGCAGACTTATGTTATGAATACTTCCAGAGCACATACAGTGTTTCTGAGGGTATGTATGTGTGGGGAGGTTGAACTGACAGACAGGTCTGCCTGTGGTGAGAGGCAGAGGGACAGCGCAGTGTAGGTACAGGGGCGCTGAGATAAAGAGAAAGGGGTGCTGTGTTGCAGTTTGACCATTAGAGGGCAGTGGGGAGTGTAGGAGAGTGACTGTGTAACTGCCATTGGTCAAGGTAACTGTCAGGTGATAGTGGGCGGAGCTACCAGGCCTGGGAGTATAAAGGCTGAGTGAAGGTTCTGGAAAGTCCAGTCAGCCAGGGGAGCTCATTAGATAGAAGGATCTGCCGTAGAAAGGAAGACGGTAAAAAACCTTCAGAGAGAAACTGACAGTTGAGACGGTCACAGGGGTGGCCCAGAGGACAGTAGCCGCAGACGGAGACCAAGGGATGTACCAAGTGGGGGTACCAAGTGGATGGTGTACTTTGAATGGTGAAGCGCTGTGGTGGATGTGCCTAGGGCAGCCACAGTGGGGAGAGCCACAAAGGACGCCACGACGGAGAATATAAGAAGTTAAGGTACCCGGGTCTGTGAACAAAAAGGACTGTGAAATTCCTGTGATGCATGGCGGTGGTCGTCAGAGAGGCGGCCAATAAAAACGGACCTGTTGAATATAACCCCTGTCTCAGTCTCGTGTCTGTCGGCGGCAAGAAGTGGGTCACCCCCCATTCCTGTAGGATCGCTCTCTCACCTTACCTACATATGAGTTATACATAATTATGGCTATAGCCAGTCCAGTGGGCGCAACCTCGCTCCTTACACTTTCACCTAGCTCTACTCCTGCTGCCGCCGCCAGCTTCCTCCAGCAATGATCCTGCTCCAGGGCCCACGCTCCATTATAGCCGCCCCCCCCGGTAAGGTACCGTAAAAGCGGACTATAAGATGCACTACCATTTTATTAAAAAAAATATTTTCCTGTTTTCCTCCTCACAAATTTGGGGCGTGTCTTATGGTTCATGCATCCTATAGTCCGCAAAATATGGTATGTTGGGATAGTAATATCGTGTATGTGAATAGGGATTTAAATGGGTTTAATCCTGCATGAGAACTTATTACACATAGCAGTATTCCATATTCCTTCCATATTCCTTCATATATAAGCCTTGAGTTGTGCTAAGGGGTCATAATTTGGGTCATAACACTTTGCATTAAATTTAGGTTTAAGATCTAATAATGGACTCACTCTTCATAAGTTCTTTAGCATGCTGTATTCCCTTTGTTTCTTTTTTAAGTGGCCATGTTCTTTGACTTTTTCTTAATAAAGTTGCTACATGACTACTATACTTGTTAAGCTAATAAAAACATTATGTAATTTTCTCTGTTCACTGAGGCAGAAAGTTTGATAGATGTCTCAAGTTTTTTCTCTGCCACTTACTCAGTAACCTTTAATGTCTACTCAGTTCCCCTTAATGACATCTATGGATCTTTGGTGAATCAAAAACATCACTTTGAATCATGCTCTGAAAAACCGTAGTCCGCTTACTTTGTTTTTCTTTCCCATTCGTTCATATTCTGTAATAGTGGAAAATGAAATACGTACATTCTTCTGGTGTTTTTTTCAAAGCTAAAGAAGCCCTCCTCCCATCAAAGCTTTTATCCTGTTAATATATTGCAGTCCTCATATTACAGTATATAGTACAATTGCACATTTTTCCTTTCTACCCAGTTAATTATTCTATTTGCTCTATGTAGAAACAGGAAGTCTCTTATCCCTTGTTATGACTCACTCCCCTCATCAATTACTCACCCAGGCGCTCTGCTACCCCCTCCTGCCATAGACTTTTGCAGTGAATGACCCATAAATTATGCAAATAAATTGACCTCCTGTTTCTACCTAGACCTTAGAAGGATTCAGCTAATCAGCAAAAGAGTAAAATGAGCAATTGTAAGTACACAGTACTATATAATATGATGATTGCAATATATTAGGAGGATAAAAACTATGATGGGTGTGCTTCTTTAAGATGAATAGATACCTGTATTTAGCTGTAATACTGATGAACTATAGTATCTGTATCTCAATGGTACCTCCTATTTATTTCTCCAAGCAGCTACTTTTTGTCAAGATTCCTCCTAAGTGTCTGGAAGCAGTGATTAACAGAGGATAAAAACTTTGACGGAAGTGTTTTCTTTCAACTTAAAGAGGTTGCCCGGTCCAAATCGATATGTCTGCAGTCACTGTGTGAAGGAGGTAGCAGCACTAGGCATAAATAGAGCTGGATTGACGGAAGCTTTAGATCAATAGACACATTTGCATGTCAATTCAAATGCAGATTTTGCAGTAATGGAGGAATGGACTGGCCATGTAAAGGTATTTTCTTTGAAAGAGCTACATGCATATATAAATATTTTGGAGAGTTCATGCTGACAGATTCCTAAAATAAAAAAATAAACCAAAAAAGTACACATACTTGTATCGTCACATCTGGATCATAAAACTGTCAAAAACAAATTAGTTGCAAAAAAAAATACTGTTAGGCTGGTTTCATACTTGCGTTTTTTTGCGCTGTATTTTAGTGTTTTTTCCCTATATTTTGCATGGGATGCGCTTATGTGCGCATACACATGCGTTTGTATGCGTTTTTACGTGCATGCGTTTTTTTGTGGTGTGCGCTCGGGCGCACAAAATGCATCCTGTTGCATTTTTTGGGCGTCCGACTTGCCTCAAAAAACGCATGTGCGCGCAATGCGTTTTTTTACAGCAAGACACCCATTGTAAGTCTATGGGTGCGCATACATGCGCATTGGCATGCTCATGTATGCGTTTTTTTGTTGACCATTGGTTAGACAATGGAAATTAGGGGTTTGGGTTAGAGTTAGGGTTAGTTAAGGGTGTTTAGGGTTAGGGTTAGGGTTTGGGTTAGGGTTAGTATGGTTTGGTTAAGGGTTAGGGTTTAGGGTTAGTTAGGGTTTAGGGTTAGGGTTAGGGTTTGGGTTAGGGTTAGTAGGGTTTGGTTAAAGGTTAGGGTTAGAGTTAGTACGGTTTGGTTAAGGGTTAGGGTTAGTATGGTTTGGTTAAGGGTTAGGGTTAGGGTTAGTAAAGTCATGGTTTGGGTTAGTGTTAATCCTAACCCTATCTTGATTTTTTTGGTGAGGCCAACTAATGTTGGAAAAAAACGCAAACGCGGTAAAAACGCACTAAAAACGCATACAAATGCATAAAAACGCTGCGTTTTTTTCATGCATGCGCATAAAAATGCTTGAAAAAAACACAGCATTTGTATGCGTTTGTATGCGTTTTTTCCATGCGTTTTTTTGCGGGAAAAACGCGCTGCAAAAAAAAGCAAGTGTGAAAGTAGCCTTATAATGTATAAAAGTAGCAAAGCATTAACAAACAATATAAATAAGGTATAATTGTAACCTTACTGAAGAATAAAACCATCTTATCACTCTTACCACATAATGAACAGCATAAGAAATATAATTAAAAAATCTGTGAATTGCTATATATCTGCTACAAACAGAAAAACCTGACCAGCACATCCTAACTAGTGTGAACAGGTGCCAGCTAACATAACAATTCTAAGAAAATACAAAGCTGGATTGTTTAGAATGATAAATCTAGAAAATTGTAACTTCAATACTGCCATAGAAAATTGGTTAAGTGCTACATTATGTACATATGGAGGTTTAGAAAATTGGAATTGCAATATTGCTATAGGAAAATATACAGTAAAAAGAAGGTACAACATAAATTGGCCAATGTATATAAGCCCAACTGCAAAATCAATGCATACCTTTTAGCTGGGTCCCTGTCCTGACTAGTTGGTGCCTTCCTGACCCATATATTTTAGGATTTTTAGTCCAAGAGAGGTTTCTTATCATCACAGGGACCCAACTATAAGGTATGCATTGATGCTGCAGTTGGGCTCATATACATTGGACAATTTGTTAAGTACCTTCTTTTTACTCTGAATTTTTCCTATTTCCAATTTTCCAAAATTCCATTTGCACACAATATAGCACTTAAACAATTTTCTATGGTACTAATGCGGTTCCAATTTTCTAGATTTACCATTCTAGTCAATCCAGAGAGCAGATTTGTATTTTTTTAGAATTGCCCTATATCTGCTCATTCTGCCTCCGAAAACTGGGAATAGAAAGAGATCCAAACATTTTATGTACCCCAAAATGATAGCAATTAAAAAATTCTCCTCATCCCACAAAAAGTAACACCTATGTTGCTCAGTAGGGGGAAGACCCACAAAGTTAAAGCTTCCAAAACAGAGAAAACATAAATAAAGCCGATGAATAAACTCGTCATCACTTATAAGGCAACATCGTAAAAGAAAAGAAAACCAATTCATAAACTGCAGTTTATTTGTTTCTTATGTCTACAAAAAATCACAATAAGGCTTTTTATATTTGTAGTGCTTTGAAAAAGTATTCATACCCTATGAAATTTTCCACATTTTTTTTAAAGTTACACCCGCAAACGTAAATGTGGTTTTATTCAGATTGTATGTGATAAACCAAGCCAAAGTAGCAAGTACAGTGGGGCAAAAAAGTATTTAGTCAGTCAGCAATAGTGCAAGTTCCACCACTTAAAAAGATGAGAGGCGTCTGTAATTTACATCATAGGTAGACCTCAACTATGGGAGACAAACTGAGAAAAAGAAATCCAGAAAATCACATTGTCTGGTTTTTTTTCATTTTATTTGCCTATTATGGTGGAAAATAAGTATTTGGTCAGAAACAAAATTTCATCTCAATACTTTGTGATATATCCTTTGTTGGCAATGACAGAGGCCAAACGTTTTCTGTAAGTCTTCACAAGTTTGCCACACACTGTTGTTGGTATGTTGGCCCATTCCTCCATGCAGATCTCCTCTAGAGCAGTGATGTTTTTGGCCTTTCGCTTGGCAACACGGACTTTCAACTCCCTCCAAAGGTTTTCTATAGGGTTGAGATCTGGAGACTGGCTAGGCCACTCCAGGACCTTGAAATGCTTCTTACGAAGCCACTCCTTCGTTGCCCTGGCGGTGTGCTTTGGATCATTGTCATGTTGAAAGACCCAGCCACGTTTCATCTTCAATGCCCTTGCTGATGGAAGGAGGTTTGCACTCAAAATCTCACGATACATGGCCCCATTCATTCTTTCATGTACCCGGATCAGTCGTCCTGGCCCCTTTGCAGAGAAACAGCCCCAAAGCATGATGTTTCCACCACCATGCTTTACAGTAGGTATGGTGTTTGATGGATGCAACGCAGTATTCTTTTTCCTCCAAACACGACAAGTTGTGTTTCTACCAAACAGTTCCAGTTTGGTTTCATCAGACCATAGGACATTCTCCCAAAACTCCTCTGGATCATCCAAATGCTCTCTAGCAAACTTCAGACGGGCCCGGACATGTACAGGCTTAAGCAGTGGGACACGTCTGGCACTGCAGGATCTGAGTCCATGGTGGCGTAGTGTGTTACTTATGGTAGGCCTTGTTACATTGGTCCCAGCTCTCTGCAGTTCATTCACTAGGTCCCCCCGCGTGGTTCTGGGATTTTTGCTCACCGTTCTTGGTGATCATTCTGACCCCACGGGGTGGGATTTTGCGTGGAGCACCAGATCGAGGGAGATTATCAGTGGTCTTGTATGTCTTCCATTTTCTAATTATTGCTCCCACAGTTGATTTCTTCACTCCAAGCTGGTTGGCTATTGCAGATTCAGTCTTCCCAGCCTGGTGCATGGCTACAATTTTGTTTCTGGTGTCCTTTGACAGCTCTTTGGTCTTCACCATAGTGGAGTTTGGAGTCAGACTGTTTGAGGGTGTGCACAGGTGTCTTTTTATACTGATAACAAGTTTAAACAGGTGCCATTACTACAGGTAATGAGTGGAGGAAAGAGGAGACTCTTAAAGAAGAAGTTACAGGTCTGTGAGAGCCAGAAATCTTGATTGCTTGTTTCTGACCAAATACTTATTTTCCACCATAATATGCAAATAAAATGAAAAAAAAACAGACAATGTGATTTTCTGGATTTTTTTTTCTCAGTTTGTCTCCCATAGTTGAGTCTACCTATGATGTAAATTACAGACGCCTCTCATCTTTTTAAGTGGTGGAACTTGCACTATTGCTGACTGACTAAATACTTTTTTGCCCCACTGTATATGTGAAGCGTAAAGGAAATTATGCACGGTTTTCTAACTAATTTTAACGTATATTCGAACACATGAATAAGCGTTGATCTAAACCATTCTATTGTAGCTATGGCAGTATGTTTAGGGTTGTTGTCTGGCAGGAAGGTGAACACATGCCCGGCTCAAGTCTTTAATGACCTTTAAGGGTATGTGCACACATTGCGGATTCGTCTGCAGATTTTTCCGTGCGGAATCTGCAGAATCCGCAGGTCAAAATGCCTGCAGATTTCCTGCGGATTTCCTGTGGATTTCTAGCGGATTTAGTGCAGATTTCTCCTGCGTTTTACACCTGCGGATTCCTAGAATGGAATAGGTGTAAAAACGCTGCGGAATAGGCACAAAGAATTGACAAAATAAACCACTGCGTATCTGCGTGGATTTTTCCGCAGCATGTGCACAGCGGTTTTTGTTTTCCATAGGATAACATGGTACTGTACACCACATGGAAAACTGCTACGGATCCACAGGGCCAAGTCCGCTGCGGATCCGCAGACGAGTTTGCAACGTGTGCCTCTTTCACACGTCAGTGGCTCCGGTACATGTAGTGACAGTTTTCTCAGATAGCGGAGGCACTGACACACGTGGACCCTTTCAAATGAATCAGTCTGTGCACATGTCAGCGTGTTTTCACGGACCTTGTGTCCATGTGCAAAATACGCTGACATGTCCATTTTAACACAGACACATGGCCCGCAACACATGCTGCACACGTGCACATGGAGAACTATTCACACTGTCCTCCGTGCTCACGGACGGCCGCCGGGAAGAAGAGGCTACTGTAAGCGCTGTTCCCAGCGGCTGGTGCTGACCGTGGCTGTGATTCTTCTCTCCTGCTCTGCCGGCAGGAGAGAAGAATGAATGAAAACCCGACGTGGGGTCCCCCTCATTTTATGAACCAACCAGACGAAACTTACAGCTGACCACGTATGGGGTATTGGCGTACTCAGGAGAAATTGCACAACAAATTGTTTAAACTATTTTCTCTTGTTACCCTTGTGAACATGAAAAAACTTGGCTAAAGCAGCATTTTTGTTGAAAAAAACAAAAAATATTAATTTTCGTGTCCCAATGTTATAAACTTTTGTGACGCACCTGTGGGTCCAAAATGATCACTATACCCCTAGATGATTATTTTAAGGATGTAGTATATGAAATCATATAGTATGATGCATTCCTTAGTCCTCCAAATAATATAATGCACCCTCCATAATCCTCCATACGTTATAATGCGCCACCCATAGTCCTCCACACAGTATAATGCACAACCCATTCTGGTATATGTTCCTCATCCTGGTATATGTGCCCAATGCTGGTATATGGCTCTCATCCTGGCCTCATCCTGGTATATTGCCCTCATTCTGGTATATGGCCCCCATCCTTGGCCTAATCCTGGTATTTGATGCCCCATCTTGGTACATGTTGCACCCATACTGGAATATGTGATTCCCCATCTTGATATATGTTGATCCCATCCTGGTATATACCCCCATCCTAGTACATGTCACCATACTATAAATGGCCCCCATCCTGGTATATAGCCCTCATCCTATTATATATGTTCCCCATCCTGGCATATGCCCCCATTCTGGTATATGGTGCTCTTCCTGGTATATGGTCTTCATCCTGGCATATGTCCTCCACCCTTCATTCTGCACAAAGATGGAAGCCTACATGGTCTGGGGGCCGTGCTGTCCCAAATGCAAGAAGGGAAGACTGAGCAATTTCCTACGCAAGCCAGTCCTTCTGGGTCGCCCTCTCAGGGCTGTGGGGTACTCGGTATCGGGCCGGTGTCAGGGGAATGTGTCACAGCAGCGGTGGGCGCCCAAGTAATGGGGGAATGTAGTTAATGGAATGGAATAGTTTGTGACGCCACCTGTGGTGTTCGGCAAGGGAGGTGTTAAGCCGATGCTGCAGACAGATCCTCTGGGATAGATGGTATGGTGCAGCAGTGATAGTATAGCCCTCCACAGGCAGGGCTGATGTCCCAGGGCAGTGTAGTTGTAATGGTTGTGGAAAGGCGCAGGTCGTGTAAAGGATGGTACCCAGATGTAGCGGTGCAGAGCGCGTTGGCGCGAGAATGAATGGAGGACACCGAGGCTTGCAGTTCCAAAACTTTACTCAAAGTCTGCAGTACACAAGGGTGCCTGCCTCTGGGCCGTGTCCTCCAGGTCAGAGACTCAGCCAACCTCCAGGCCAGATGGAAAGCTCCTCTACAACACTCCGCCAACATGTACCTTTCCTGAACGACTCCTCTATTGCACCTTAAAGTGTGAAGAGCTCCAGTACCGTGGTACTCTGGAGTTCCTCTTGTCAGATGTTCCCAAGAACTCTACTCGTATGGCAGACAGCTGTAGCCTGCTTCGGGGACTCCCTTCTCCTGAGTCCCGGCTCTCTAATCAGTTGCTGTTGTGCCCCAAATCTTAGAGGGGAGTAGTGCATTTACAGCCTACTTCTCCACCAGTGTCTGCTGCAGAACCATAAGTGTCCATACAACCTTGGGGACCGGGCCCCGGCCTTGCACTGAGAACCTATAGGCAGTGTTCCTCTTCCAACCCATGTCCTCTCTGTTCTCATAACTCCCTCGTTCCGTACTGATCCTTCTCTCTCTTATGGAAGCTTAGGTTGCAGTTCTACGTCTTTCTCCTTCTTTCCATTTCCCATGCCAGCTGGCTCAGATCACTGACGCAGCTGCAGCACTCCTTCCTCCATCCCTTCTTCCAGGGATCCTCACTCCTGTCTGAGTGACTTCTTCTCTGCCTGACCCCTGACCTTCTGCCAGACTGAACCTGTCATCCTACACTTTCCCAATCTTTTATATATCTCAACTCCACCCACCTCCCAGCACATCCAGTGTTCCAAGCAGGGAACCACCAGAGGTGCTCAGCTACTCTCTAAGCACTGAGCCGCAATGTGGTTGTGCAGAACTACACTGTTGTGTGGGGTGCGAGTGTTGGAGCGTGGAAAGGAGTTCCCACCTTACCTGGATGGTGGGGCACTACACCTTAGGAGAAGATGCAGTACCTCTGTGGCAACTGAGCCTCAGGGGTGCCACACTTCCACGACTCAGAATGAAATCCGGATAGCTACAGTTACTTTAAGTTGGAGTGTTGGTGTTGATATGAGCGATGACCAAAAACTTTGCTGAATAATTGTCGGGGTCAGAAGTCTTGGTGCGTACTAACAACAATCCCCTGGCTCACCTGGAAAATGCCAAACTGGGAGCCTTGGAGCAAAGATGGGTGGCCCACATGGCAATGTATTGATACAGGATTGCATATCGAAAGGGAGCTGAAAATATGCATCCTGATGCGCTATCCAGAGTGACCCATGAGCATCAGGAATGCGATCAAGATGAAGAGTTTTAAGCAGAAGAGATTCCTAGCTTCCGTGACCTTGCCAGGTCATTGGCGGCAATGCAGGGACAGGTCTCAGGGGCATCAGGAGAACAGGTGTTGGGACAACCCCGAGATGGCTAGGTGCAGCTGCAACAGGAAGATAAGGAACTTGCCCAGTTGAGGCAGTGCATGGCTTTGAGACGGCTCCCCAGTCACAGTGAAAGAGGTGCTCTGTCTCCAGGGACACTGCAGGTTCTCAGACAACGGGAAAGGCTCCAATTAGAAGACGGTTTGCTGTATTGAAAAGTGCAGTTGGTGCGGGAGTTAGGGATCACCTGGCAAGTGGTACTCCTTGAAAAGTTGATCGGTGAAGTGGCTACGGAGGCCCATGAGAGAGGTGCTCACTTTGGCCCGGAGAAAACGTTCCAGTGGTTGCAGAAGTTGGTATATCATCCTCACTTGAAGACTGCAGTAGAGGAGGCCTGTCAGCGATGTGGGAAATGTGAACTGTGAACAGAAACCTCCCACAAAGACCATCGTAACTTCTCCCCCTCTAGAATTTCTGATGATCGACTACTTGACCCTGGGATCAGCTCATCTCAAATATGAACATTGTCTGATAATGACCAACCACTAGTGTTGAGCATTCCGATACTGCAAATATCAGGTATCGGCCGATATTCGCTGTATCGGAATTCCGATACCGAGTACCGATATTTTTACAATATCGGATACCGGAATCGGAAGTTCCCATAATGCAATGAGCCAGTGCTGTGGCTGTGATTGGCTGCTGAAATGATGTCATCATGATGCGCAGTCTGTGCGGGCCTGCCGGGGGTCTGTGCGGGCTGCCGGGGGTCTGTGCGGGCCTGCCGGGGGTCTGTGCGGGCTGCTGGGGGTCTGTGCGGGCTGCCAGGGGTCTGTGCGGGCCTGCCGGGGGTTTGTAGTATATATGTAGTATGTATGTATGTAGTATGTATGTAGTATGTACTGTATGTATGTTGTATGAATGTAGTATATACTGTATGTAGTATGTATGTATGTTGTATGAATGTAGTATATATGTAGTATGTATGTATGTAGTATGTATGTATGTATGTTGTATGAATGTAGTATATATGTAGTATTTATGTATGTATGTTGTATGAATGTAGTATATGTAGTATGTATGTATGTAGTATGTATGTATGTATGTTGTATGAATGTAGTATATATGTAGTATGTATGTATGTAGTATGTATGTATGTATGTTGTATGAATGTAGTATATATGTAGTATTTATGTATGTATGTTGTATGAATGTAGTATATATGTAGTATGTATGTATATATGTATGTATGAATGTTGTATGAATGTTGTATGTATGTAGTATGTATGGTTTTTTTTTTTTACATTCAACACATTAGCCGGATGATGGTACTACTACTGTCCCATCATTGGCTAATGTGTCAATCACTGTCATTGTAGCAGGCATAGCCCAATGGGACTTGTAGTCCCATCAGATGATGCCTGCACACACACAACCCCCGGCAGGCCCGCACAGACCCCCCGGCAGCCCGCACAGACCCCCGGCAGGCCCGTACAGACCCCCGGCAGGCCCGCACAGACCCCCGACAGCCTTCCCAAACCCCCGGCAGGCCTGCACAGACCCCTGGCAGGCCCGCACAGACCTCCGGCAGGCCCGCTCAGACCCCTGGCAGGCCTGCACAGACCGCCGACAGCCCGCACAGACCCCCGGCAGGCCCGCACAGACCCCCGGCAGGCCCATACAGATCCCTGGCAGCCCATACAGACCCCCAGCAGGCCCGCACAGACCCCCGGCAGGCCCGCACAGACCTCCGGCAGGCCCGCACAGACCCCCGAGAGGCCCATACAGACCCCGCCCGCACACACAGACACGCACAGTGTCCGCCCACGCACCGCCCACTCTCTTCCCCCCTCCCGAACTGGATGTACAAGTAAAGAAAGGTTTTTTTTAATTCCGATATTTCTGTCCCATTGACTTGAATGGGGTTTCCGGTATCGGAATCGGCGATACCCGATACTTTTTGGGTATCGGTCCGATCCAATCCGATCCGATATTTCTCAATATCGGATGGTATCGCTCAACACTACCAACCACTTTACTAAGTTCGAGGTGGTAACTCTGACCTGGGATCAGACTACCGAGTCAGCAACGGAGGCTATCTGTCGAGACTTCATCCAGGTGTACGGCTGCCCGAAAAGAATTCGTTTCGACCAAGGTGCTTGTTTCCAAGGCCGAGTGATGGAAAAGTGACATAGTCTGTATCAGATTGAGAAGTCAAGAACAAGACCGTACCATCCACAAGGGAATGGAGCCTGTGAATGCTTCAACCGAACAATGATCTAGATGTTGAGAACCTTGGAGGAAGATCGGAAAGTCCATTGGCCTGAGTACGTGGCTGAATTGGTGTAGGTGGGCAACAACCGGGTGCACAGTACCACAGGATACAACCTGTATACCCTGCTGTTCAAGCGGAAAGGATGGGAGATCACAGAGCTGGAACTGGATCCAGAGGAGGACTACCCATGGACGGGGGTGTCTTCCTGGGTCCGAGAACATAGACATCAGCTCCAGACTCTTCATCGGATGGTGCAGACCAAGTTTCAAGAACTCAAGCACCATGAAGTGCTGCCCCCTTGAGGGACAGCTCTGAAGGCAAGAGATCGAGTGCTGGGCTGAGATAAGAGGCCTCGGTGCAAGTTAGAGCATCGATGGGAGAAAACTCCATAACGGGTGAAACATCGAGTGGGACATGATGGTCCAGTGTAAGAAGTTCAACCCGAAGGGGAAGAGGATGCACCTACCCGAATAGTGCCCTGAAGCATGCTGCACCCTTGCCTGTCCTGAGATCCTGAAGAAAAGAGGAGTGAGTCAAGCTTACTGATGTGCTTGTTCCTGTGGCTCCTGATTGTGATGAGGAAGAACCACTCGCATCGCTCTCAGATGTGGATACTCTGCCGCTCGCCAGCCCAAGAGAAATGAGTAGTCCTGAAACTTCAAAAACGGCTGATTCAGTGGATCCGGCCATGCTTCCGTCATCGGCTACTCAACCTGATTCCAAAAGGAGTGAGTCAAGCTTACTGATATGGTTGTTCCTGTGGCTCCTGATTGTGATGAGGAAGAACCACTCGCATCGCTCTCAGATGTGGATACTCTGCCGCTCGCCAGCCCAAGAGAAATGAGTAGTCCTGAAACTTCAAAAACGGCTGATTCAGTGGATCCGGCCATGCTTCCATCATCGGCTGCTCAACCTTATTCCAAAACTCCACCTAGCTCGACCACTTCATTTGAACCATGCCATACTGAGCAGGCGACAGCTGGAATACCCTCCACTCGATATGAGCAAGACCAGTTTATTTGGCAAAGTATTGTCCGAGAGATGAAAGAATGTGAACATCTGATGAAGGAACTCTCACCCGTGAAATGGCGAGTAAAAGGCTCGGAAGGAGGGGGACCCGGGTAAACCGGAAACAAAGGGGAAAGCGTGCAAAGCAAAGCAGAGTTTCCCGTGGTCAGGGAGAGTGCAGCAGTGTAAGCAGCACGCTATGCACCCCGAGCATCGGCGCTGTGACGGACTGCAGGAGTCGGCTCCCGGTGTTGTTAGCGAGACAGCGAGAGTAAAGAGTGATGTGCACCCAGTGACTGTGAATACCGTGCACGTGCAGAAAAGTGAGGCCTATGTAAAGGACAGTAGTTTGTGCTCCTCTTTGACACATGGTACTCATCAGTCCACATTTAACCCCGGGATTGCTGTGGCCATGTTTTTAAGGGACCACCTCACATTTGAAGTCACTTTGAGGGGTCTAATTGGCAGAAAATACCCAAAAGTGACACCATTCTAAAAACTGCACCCCTCAAGCTGATCAAAAACACATTCAATAAGTTAATTAACCCCTCAGGTGTTTCACAGGAGCAGAAGCAACATAGAAGGAAAAAAATGAACATTTAACTTTTTAGTCACAAAAAGTATCTTTTAGCAACATTTTTTTCCCAAGGGTGAAAGGAGAAAATTGGACACCAAAAGTTGTTGTCCAATTTGTCCTTAGTATGCTGATACCCCATATGTGGGAGGAAACCACTTTTTGGGCGCACGGCAGGGCTCGGAAGGGAAAGAGCGCCGTTTGACTTTTTCAAACTAAAATTGGCTGGAATTGAGATCGGACGCCATGTCGCATTTGGCGAGCCCCTGATGTGCCTAAACAGTGGAAACCCCCCACAAGTGGCCCCATTTTGGAAACTAGACCACCTAAGGAACTTATCTAGATGTGTGGTGAGCACTTTGAATTCCCAAGTGCTTTACAGAAGTTTATAACATAGAGCCATAAAAATAAAAAAAAATACTTAATTCACAAAAATGATCTTTTTGTGCCCAATTTTTTATTTTCCCCAGAGTAACAGGAGAAATTGGATCCCAAAAGTTGTTGTCCAATTTGTC
Organism: Dendrobates tinctorius; assembly: GCF_039654945.1. Taxonomy (NCBI): domain Eukaryota; kingdom Metazoa; phylum Chordata; class Amphibia; order Anura; family Dendrobatidae; genus Dendrobates; species Dendrobates tinctorius. The sequence goes on along the minus strand of NW_027361795.1, from coordinate 9,721,720 downwards.
CTGAGTACGCTGATACCCCATATGTGGGGGGGCCACTGTTTGGGCGCACGGCAGGGCTCGGAAGGGAAGGAGCGCCGTTTGACTTTTTCAAGCTAAAAATGGCTGGAATTGAGATCGGATGCCATGTCGCATTTGGCGAGCCACTGATGTGCCTAAACAGTGGAAACTCCACACAATTTGGAAACTAGACCCCCTACAGAACTTATCTAGATGTGTGGTGAGCATTTTGAACCCGCATGTGCTTCACTGAAGTTTATAGCACACTTGCGTGAAAATAAAAAATCATATTTTTTCCACAAAAATGATCTTTTTGCGCACAATTTTTTATTTCCCCAATGGTAATGGGAGAAATTGGACCTCAAAAGTTGTTATCCAATTTGTCCTGAGTACACTGGTACCCCATAAGAGAGAGAAAACTACTGTTTGTGCACACGTTGGGGCTTGGAAGGGAAGTAGTGACGTTTTGGAATGTAGACTTTGATGGAATGGTCTGTGAGCCTCATGTTCCGTTTGCAGAGCCCCTGATGTGCCTAAACACTAGAAACCCTACACAAGTGACCCTATTTTGGAAACTAGACCCCCCTAAGGAATTTATCTAGAAGTGTGGTGAGAACTTTTAACCCCCAAGTGTTTCGCTAAAGTTTATAATGCCTGGGTGTGAAAATAAAAAATTCCATTTTTTTCCCACAAAAATGATCATTTAGTCCCCAATTTTTTATTTTCTCAAGGGTAACAGGAGAAATTGGACCTCAAAAGTTGTTGTCCAATTTGTCCTGAGTACGCTGGTACCCCATATGTGGGAAAAAACTGTTTGGGCACACGTCGTGGCTCGGAAGGGAAGTAGTGATGTTTTGGAATGCAGATTTTGATGCAATGGTTTGGGGGAATCATGTTCCATTTGCAGAGCCCCTGATGTGCCTAAACACTAGAAACCCTACACAAGTGACCCTATTTTGGAAACTAGACCCCATAAGGAATTTATCTAGAAGTGTGGTGAGAACTTTTAACCCCCAAGTTTTTCACTAAAGTTTATAATGCCTGGGTGTGAAAATAAAAAATTCTATTTTTTTCCCACAAAAATGATCATTTAGTCCCCAATTTTTTATTTTCTCAAGGATAACAGGAGAAATTGGACCTCAAAAGTTGTTGTCCAATTTGTCCTGAGTACGCTGGTACCCCATATGTGGGAAAAAACTGTTTGGGCACACGTCGTGGCTCGAAAGGGAAGTAGTGATGTTTTGGAATGCAGATTTTGATGCAATGGTTTGGGGGAATCATGTTCCATTTGCAGAGCCCATGATGTGCCTAAACAATTTAAAAAAATTCACAAGTGACATCATTTTGGAAACTAGACCCCCAAGGAACTTATCTAGATCTGCCCCCTTTTTGGAACTAGTCTACTGTTTCTGGTAAAATAAATTAGTAGTGCATGGAGGTGTGGTACAATTTGAAGGAATCCTTCATACACAGACCAGTTTTGTCGGGGCAGGTGTCACATTGATAAATGGTGTCCTTGCGTATTCCCCTTTTGTAACACACTCGGCACATTTTGTGCGACTTACCTCTTTTCCAGTTTGCGAGACCTCCCCCAGGAAATGTTGACTGGAAATACTGGCTCCTTCCTGAGTGCCGAATATCTGTCATGATCTGACAGTTTTAAATTGCACTGGGTGAACTTTTTTTACTTTGGAAAGTTCCTAGGTGTCTTGACTGTCCCCGGTGGTGGTTAGTGGTATTGCACTTTAGGTTTTTGTGCACGTAATTATGTATCAGGTGTGACACCCTATAAAGGTGTGCTAGGGGTGTGCACTCACGGCCTGTGATTGTGAGTTTGTTTTCACTCTGGGTGGGAGAGCCTGGAGGAAGGATGGAGCTGGTGAGGAGTTCTGCGCAGCTTAGCCAGGGGGGACGTGTTTCAGCTATGGTGTCTGGACGAAGGGCTGGCATGGCGTGGTGGGGTCGCAGTTATGGTGTCAGCGGGAAGTGTCTGCATGGACTGGTGGAGTGGCTACTATGGAGAGTGGCACTCACCATGTGGGACTTGGCTGCTGAGCTGGACTCAAGCATGCTTGACTTCGTGGCAGAAGCTGAACTCATCCTTGGGACTCTGTTACTAAGCTGCAGCAACTGGTGGTGGACTCTGCTCCTAGGCAGCACTATGGTGCAGGATCCTGTTATGGTGATGGATCCGGGTGAGGAGAAGACGCACGCAGGTGGAGGGCTCTGTTGCAGGAGCATAAGCACAGAGCATAAAGCTAAGTGGTGTCCCCCTGTATTGTCTCTTTCCCTCATGTGTGTTATTAGTGCAGTGGTGGGATTAGTTTCCGCACCGACCTATTCCCTAGTGAAGGTTTAGGGTCAGGGCGAGCTAGGGCGTTGAGGTACGCGTGCGGCGCCCGGTGCGAAACCGGCATAGGGAACGCTAGGAGTGCAGGGACAATGGCTCAGGGGAGCTCAGGAGGTCTCCAATTCCCTTTTCCCTATCGCAGGGCCCACCACTGTTAATGTTTCCCAGGTCCCCCTTATTATTTAAATTCGCCGTACTGGAGGCGGGGTTTCCAGATTGTATGTATAACGTGTAATACCCAAATTCGCCAGGTGGAGGCGGCGTATCCACCTGCACGTTTTATTATTTAAATGCGCCCCACTGGAGGCGGTGTATCCAGGGTCACGTGTGTTATGGGTTCGCCTTGCGGAAACATCTGCGTCCTGACACACGTGACCATGACATCATCACAGGCCCTACAGTTTTTTTTTCTGGTGAGCCTTGGCCATGTGGAGACCTATGGTATTTGCTGCCGGGCCTCACTGAGGTGTGGGGAGCGGCAAGGTATGTTAGTGCCGCTGCAGCAGCAGTTATCAGGGTCTGGGGCCTCTGCTCAGCTAACCAGAAAATTAAAAAAAAAAAAAAAAAAAAAAAAAAAAAAATGGCGGCTGCGGTCTGGCTAAAAGCCCCTAGAGTCGCTGCTGGGGAGCGGGACTGGTTCATGCATGCGGGCGCACCCAGGCAGGTGGGAGGAATGGTGCCCCACGGAGCTGCCTGGTATTCCCCGAGGTGAAGGGGTACGCCCCTGTGGTGAGCTGACTGGTGTGATAGTCCGTGGGGTTTACGCCAAATCTTCTATACCATCGAAGAAGCCGCCCCTCCTGGTCGTATGGAGGCGACCAGTGAGTGTATATATTTTCCTCCATATTCCTGCGGCTCTGGTACTAAAGCCCCCTAGAGTCGCTGCTGGGGAGCGGGACTGGTTCATGCATGCGGGCGCACCCAGGCAGGTGGGAGGAATGGTGCCCCACGGAGCTGCCTGGTATTCCCCGAGGTGAAGGGGTACGCCCCTGTGGTGAGCTGACTGGTGTGATAGTCCGTGGGGTTTACGCCAAATCTTCTATACCATCGAAGAAGCCGCCCCTCCTGGTCGTATGGAGGCGACCAGTGAGTGTATATATTTTCCTCCATATTCCTGCGGCTCTGGTACTAAAGCCCCCTAGAGTCGCTGCTGAGGAGCGGCACTGGTTCATGCATGCGGGCGCACCCAGGCAAGTGGGAGGAATGGTGCCCCACGGAGCTGCCTGGTATTCCCCGAGGTGAAGGGGTACACCCCTGTGGTGAGCTGACTGGTGTGATAGTCCGCGGGGTTTACGCCAAATCTTCTATACCACCGAAGAAGCCGCCTTCCTGGTCGCTTGGAGGAAGGCGACCAGCGAGTGTATATTTCATCCATATTCCTGTCCTCTTCTCCTCCAGGTGTGTGCAGCAGGTGCGCTGCGGGGGAGTAGGGACAAGTCTCAACCCTCGCCATTAACCAACCCTGGGAGGCGTAGACCTCATGGTAAAGAGGGTTGGAGGGTGGTGTCCCATGGTGAATAGCGGGGGTGTGAGTGTGGTGACTCAGGGGGATGCCTCTGTTAGAGTCCAGAATGAGTTCACCAAATTTATGACAAACGAATGTGTGCATTAAACGTTCAGGTCCGGACCTGTGTGTGAACGAGCATGTATGTGTGCCACCAAAAAACATCCTGTGGAAGTGTGTTGTGGAGTCTGATCAGCTCATAACAAACAAACATACACATACATAAACTCGTTCCCCAGGTCGGCGCTTTGGAGATGAGTGGTGCCTCCAAAATGAACTTTTTTGCCAATAACAGCGGTGCGTTTGTCATAAACCTGAAGTGTCAGGTAATGGTGGGGTGAACTCAGGGTCTGGGCGTCCCCGCTGTAGGTGTTTCCCTAATGAGGGGTGGTCTTGAGGGTCCAGAAGCCCTTCATTAAGGAGGGGGTACTGTCATGATCTGACAGTTTTAAATTGCACTGGGTGAACTTTTTTTACTTTGGAAAGTTCCTAGGTGTCTTGACTGTCCCCGGTGGTGGTTAGTGGTATTGCACTTTAGGTTTTTGTGCACGTAATTATGTATCAGGTGTGACACCCTATAAAGGTGTGCTAGGGATGTGCAATCACGGCCTGTGATTGTGAGTTTGTTTTCACTCTGGGTGGGAGAGCCTGGAGGAAGGATGGAGCTGGTGAGGAGTCCTGCGCAGCTTAGCCAGGGGGGACATGTTTCAGCTATGGTGTCTGGATGAAGGGCTGGCATGGCGTGGTGGGATCGCAGTTATGGTGTCAGCGGGAAGTGTCTGCATGGACTGGTGGAGTGGCTACTATGGAGAGTGGCACTCACCATGTGGGACTTGGCTGCTGACCTGGACTCAAGCATGCTTGACTTCGTGGCAGAAGCTGAACTCATCCTTGGGACTCTGTTACTAAGCTGCAGCAACTGGTGGTGGACTCTGCTCCTAGGCAGCACTATGGTGCAGGATCCTGTTATGGTGATGGATCCGGGTGAGGAGAAGACGCACGCAGGTGGAGGGCTCTGTTGCAGGAGCATAAGCACAGAGCATAAAGCTAAGTGGTGTCCCCCTGTATTGTCTCTTTCCCTCATGTGTGTTATTAGTGCAGTGGTGGGATAAGTTTCCGCACCGACCTATTCCCTAGTGAGGGTTTAGGGTCAGGGCGAGCTAGGGCATTGAGGTACGCGTGCGGCGCCCGGTGCGAAACCGGCATAGGGAAGGCTAGGAGTGCAGGGACACTGGCTCAGAGGAGCTCAGGAAGTCTCCAATTCCCTTTTCCCTATCGCAGGGCCCACCACTGTTAATGTTTCCCAGGTCCCCCTTATTATTTAAATTCGCCGTACTGGAGGCGGGGTTTCCAGATTGTATGTATAACGTGTAATACCCAAATTCGCCAGGTGGAGGCGGCGTATCCACCTGCACGTTTTATTATTTAAATGCGCCCCACTGGAGGCGGTGTATCCAGGGTCACGTGTGTTATGGGTTCGCCTTGCGGAAACATCTGCGTCCTGACACACGTGACCATGACAATATCAGTGCCTTTACCACTATCTCCTGGAACTGAAGGTATAACGTATCAGTGTGGCGTGCACATTGTGACAGCAGGAAAGCATTGAGCATTGCCATTTGTACAATGTGCACGGCCAGCTTTTTGTACCACACCTTGGCCTTTCTCAAAGCACTGTACAGTTCGAGGAGATGATCAGCGACATCAACGCCCCTCATGTTTTTGTTGTACCCCAGTACACAGTCCAGTTTGCAGACCTGTATAGAGGTACCTCGTACAGTGCTGAGGATGCTGCCATCACTGATTATGGTGGTCAAGAGAAAGACATCCCTCTTGTCCTTGTACTTGACCACCAGCAGGTGATCGCTGCATTGGACTTTGCTGTCAAGCCTTCTGAGCATCTGCCCAAGTAGCATTTTCGGGAGGTTTCTCTGATTTTTGCTGACAGTAATGCAGGCTGCGGTACCTCGTGCAGAGAGGAATTTGTAGAATGGGATGCTGGTATAAAAGTTTTCGGTGTAAAGGTGATAACCTTTATCCAGCAGTGGGTGCACCAAATCCCACACAATTTTCCCACTCACTCAGGAGGACACTCGGGGGGTTCAATCCTGGTGTCCTTTCCTTCGTAAACTCTAAACCTGTGAGTGTACCCTGAGGTACTCTCACACAGTTTGTAGAGTTTAAATCCCTACCTGGCCCTCTCACTGGGCAGGTACTGAGGGAATCTGAGCCTTCCCTTAAAATGAACTAAGGAGTCATCCACGGAGATGTCCCTTTGGGGCACGTACACTTCAGCAAACTTTCTGTTGAAATGTTCGATGACCGGCCAAACTTTGAACAGACGGTCAAAGTTGGGGTCATCTTGTGGGGGACACTGTGCATTATCGGAATAATGCAGGAATTTGTGGATGGTCTCAAAATGCTTCCGGGTCATGACCATTCAGAACACTGGAGTGATATAAAATATCAACACTTCAATATTGCCAAAGTTCTGGCTTCTTCAGGATCCTCATGTGAAGGACCAGGCCCCAAAACTGCATCACTTCAACTGCGTCTACATTAGACCAGTTAGAAAAGGATGAAGCAGGATTTTGTTCCAAAAATTGACGAGATTACAAATTAGTTTGCTCCACCATGAGGTTAATAAAATCCACAGATAAAGACTTTGAAAAAGTCTATTTCTGTGAGGCCGGTGGTGTCAAACTTGATTCCTGATTCTGCCACAAAATCAGGAATCAGTGGCTCACAATTTTTGGGGGGCAAGGTCTATACGGGATCCGCAGTGGGTGCGCTGGTTCATCTTCATCTTCGGGAATGGTGGGTACGGCCTCATCTTCTGTCAGATAGAAGAACTGACAAAAGATGGTGAGAGAAAGCCTGAACAGAGCCAACCGTGAACCAAGATGGAATAGTAGTGAATAAAAAATATAAAAATATAAAATCAAATAATTTTCTAAAAAATAGCCTTGATGAAGGAGAGATCCGAAACGTGCGTCGGGGTGCGTTATCTAGGCACACCGTTTTACCTCCCTTGTCCTGGCATTGCAAGTATTTCACATTCCATATTATCACCGCTGGCAGCCTCATTAGCAGGATCATCTTTCAGTTTCTGTGTGCACATATGTTTCTGTGTTGTTCTGCTAATTACACCAATAGCTCTTTTTTAGCAACTTTGCACAGTCACTGGCATTGCAGGTATATTATTACCGCTGGCAGACTCATGAGCAGGATTTTCATTTTAGCTCACACGTGCACATATGTTCTTGTGTTTTTCTGTTAATTATACCAACAGTTTTTTATCAGGAACTCTGCACAGCCACTACTTCTTAAGATTGTTGTATCTTTTTGCGATTTTTTGCACAATATATATATTATTTGCACTTATAATATTTGTTTCTATTAATATATTGATTACAGAATGCTCAGCACTGTATTCACTTTCTTTTGCAGCTAAACCATTGGTGTTCGTATTTATATACAGTGGGGCAAAAAAGTATTTAGTCAGTCAGCAATAGTGCAAGTTCCACCACTTAAAAAGATGAGAGGCGTCTGTAATTTACATCATAGGTAGACCTCAACTATGGGAGACAAACTGAGAAAAAAAAATCCAGAAAATCACATTGTCTGTTTTTTTTTCATTTTATTTGCATATTATGGTGGAAAATAAGTATTTGGTCAGAAACAAGCAATCAAGATTTCTGGCTCTCACAGACCTGTAACTTCTTCTTTAAGAGTCTCCTCTTTCCTCCACTCATTACCTGTAGTAATGGCACCTGTTTAAACTTGTTATCAGTATAAAAAGACACCTGTGCACACCCTCAAACAGTCTGACTCCAAACTCCACTATGGTGAAGACCAAAGAGCTGTCAAAGGACACCAGAAACAAAATTGTAGCCCTGCACCAGGCTGGGAAGACTGAATCTGCAATAGCCAACCAGCTTGGAGTGAAGAAATCAACTGTGGGAGCAATAATTAGAAAATGGAAGACATACAAGACCACTGATAATCTCCCTCGATCTGGTGCTCCACGCAAAATCCCACCCCGTGGGGTCAGAATGATCACAAGAACGGTGAGCAAAAATCCCAGAACCACGCGGGGGGACCTAGTGAATGAACTGCAGAGAGCTGGGACCAATGTAACAAGGCCTACCATAAGTAACACACTACGCCACCATGGACTCAGATCCTGCAGTGCCAGACGTGTCCCACTGCTTAAGCCTGTACATGTCCGGGCCCGTCTGAAGTTTGCTAGAGAGCATTTGGATGATCCAGAGGAGTTTTGGGAGAATGTCCTATGGTCTGATGAAACCAAACTGGAACTGTTTGGTAGAAACACAACTTGTCGTGTTTGGAGGAAAAAGAATACTGAGTTGCATCCATCAAACACCATACCTACTGTAAAGCATGGTGGTGGAAACATCATGCTTTGGGGCTGTTTCTCTGCAAAGGGGCCAGGACGACTGATCCGGGTACATGAAAGAATGAATGGGGCCATGTATCGTGAGATTTTGAGTGCAAACCTCCTTCCATCAGCAAGGGCATTGAAGATGAAACGTGGCTGGGTCTTTCAACATGACAATGATCCAAAGCACACCGCCAGGGCAACGAAGGAGTGGCTTCGTAAGAAGCATTTCAAGGTCCTGGAGTGGCCTAGCCAGTCTCCAGATCTCAACCCTATAGAAAACCTTTGGAGGGAGTTGAAAGTCCGTGTTGCCAAGCGAAAGGCCAAAAACATCACTGCTCTAGAGGAGATCTGCATGGAGGAATGGGCCAACATACCAACAATAGTGTGTGGCAACCTTGTGAAGACTTACAGAAAACGTTTGGCCTCTGTCATTGCCAACAAAGGATATATCACAAAGTATTGAGATGAAATTTTGTTTCTGACCAAATACTTATTTTCCACCATAATATGCAAATAAAATGAAAAAAAAACAGACAATGTGATTTTCTGGATTTCTTTTTCTCAGTTTGTCTCCCATAGTTGAGGTCTACCTATGATGTAAATTACAGACGCCTCTCATCTTTTTAAGTGGTGGAACTTGCACTATTGCTGACTGACTAAATACTTTTTTGCCCCACTGTATTTACCTGCTACAAGCCTGGGTGGTATAGGCATTTTTTAGTATTATTTGAATCTACTATATACTATACTGTATGTATACATATGATTCTATTCATCTAATATATTAAAGCGGTTTTTTGACTGCCTATAATGTATAAATGTACCAATAAGATATTTTTATTGTTGTGCCATTGTGATTAATAAAGGCTATTTTTTAGAAAATTATTTGATTTTATATTTGTATATTTTTTATTCACTACTATTCCATCTTGGTTCACGGTTGGCTCTGTTCAGGCTTTCTCTCACCATCTTTTGTCAGTTGTTCTATTTGATACCGGATGGTCTGCCATCCACCACTTGGGAGAGGGCACTTTGGCTATACGCACATTAATCAGTCATCTAATTTAATTTTATTTCTGTGCTGCCCTCTCTAATTGTATAACCTCATCTTCTGTCCTAAGACATCTGCGTGGCGGTTCCGCAGGACCCGAGGAGGATGAGGATGAGGAGGAAGAATCAGAAAAGTAAAGAAAAGTGGGATCCTATTCTTCGTTCTCAGTGTCGGAGGCAAGGAAAGCATATGCCTCCTCCAATGAATAGCGCTGTTGTCACGAACGTGACAGGCGGGACTTTTTTTAGGAGTATAGTGCTTGGGTGCATTTTTTTTATAACTACGTGTATGTGTGTGGGGGGGATAGTGATTGTTGAAAACTATTCTGAAAAGAAAATGCTTAAAGAAAAAAAGCAAATAGCGAGAAAAAAATGCCCGTGAAAAGAAAAATATAAAAGAGCATGCACCCGCTCTGATAAATAAACTGCGTCACTTATAAAAGTTCGGCGAATGCTGGATGTGCGCATGAGGCTGGTGAAAATAAAAGTGTCTAAAACAACAGGCCCTAGCTCTGATAAGTGAACTGTGTCACTTATCAAAGTTTGGCGGCTGCGGGATGTGCGTACGGAGTTGGCGCAAAGGGGGCTGAGAAAAAAAGTGAGCACGAGGGTTGATTGGTGAATTGCGTCACCAATCAATGCTCGGTGGCTGGGCACAGCGGGGTGGCGGGGGTACAAAGGGGGGAAAGGGGTGATTGGGGTGGATGAAGAGAAATCGGGCAGAGATCAGGTATCAACACTTATGGTTGTAGTCAGGTGGCGCAAAGGGGGGTAAAAAAAGAAAATGGCAGGCACAAGCTCTGATAAGTGAACTGCGTCACTTATCAAAGTTTGGCAACTGCAGGATGTGCGCACAGAGTTGGCGCAAAGGGAGCTGAGAAAAAAAGCGAGTATGAGTGTTGACCAGTGAACTGCGTCACCAATCAACGCTCGGTGGCTGCTAAATGTGCGCATGGGGGTAAAAAGAGGGGAAGGGGGGATGGGGGGATTGGGGGGATGAAGATAGATCGGGCAGGGATCAGGGATCAACACTTATGGTTGTAGTCTCTCTTCTTTTTTCTTTCTTCTGTCTTCTTTCTTCAGCAGGAACAAGGCCAAGCTCTGGCATTTTGACCACTCTGCAGGAATCCTCAGCTAGTGTGAGGACCCCTGCAGTGTGGTCACACACGTCAGAGACTGGAGACACAGTGTTAGGAGTCAGATTTCGGCCATTGCCAGGCAGGAATCTAGACCCTCACATGCTGCAGTCTCCTGCTCTGTGTTTAATGCAAAGGAGATTGCACAGGAGATTGCTTTGCAGCAACTCTCTCTGGAGGCTAAGTCATTCGTCCCTTCTTCTGAGCATGCTCATGGGATAAGCTCCCATTGGAGTTCAGGAGTCAGGTGCTCAGGTCCTGCTCCTGATTCCATTGGTTCAGCCCAGGGCTCTGGGGACTTCCGGAAGGTCATAGAATCATAGAATCATAGAATCGTAGAGTTGGAAGGGACCTCCTGGGCCATCTGGTCCAACCCCCTGCTCAAAGCAGGATTCGCTAAATCATCCCAGTCAGATGTCTGTCCAGCCTCTGTTTGAAGACTTCCATTGAAGGAGAACTCACCACTTCTCGTGGCAGCCTGTTCCACTCATTGATCACTCTAACTGTCAAAAAGTTTTTTCTAATATCTAATCTGTGTCTCCTCCCATTCAGCTTCATCCCATTGCTTCTAGTCTTTCCTTGTGCAAATGAGAATAAAGTTGATCCTTCTACAATGTGACAGCCCTTTAGATATTTGTAGACAGCAATTAAGTCTCCTCTCAGTCTTCTCTTTTGCAAACTAAACATTCCCAAATCCTGCAACCTTTCTTCATAAGACAGGGTTTGCAGACCGGTCACCATTCTGGTCGCTCTTTTCTGAACTTGCTCCAGTTTGTTGATGTCTTTTTTAAAATGTGGTGCCCAAAACTGGACACAATATTCCAGATGAGGTCTGACCAAAGAGGAGTAGAGGGAAATAATGACTTCACGTGATCTAGACTGTATGCTTCTGTTAATACATCCTAGAACTGCATTTGCCTTTTTTGCTGCTGCATCACACTGTTGACTCATATTCAGTCTGTGATCTATTAGTATACCCAAGTCTTTTTCACATGTGCTGTCACTTAGCCCTATTCCTCCCATTCTATATATGCTTTTTTCATTTTTATTGCCCAGATGTAGTACTTTGCATTTCTCCCTGTTAAAAACCATTCTGTTAGTTACTGCCCACTTCTCCAGTTTATTTAAATCTTTTTGAATCCTCTCTCTCTCTTCTCTAGTATTAGCTATCCCTCCTAGCTTTGTGTCATCAGCAAATTTAATCAGTTTACCCTCAATTCCTTCATCTAAATCGTTGATAAAGATGTTGAACAATACAGGGCCCAGGACAGAGCCCTGTGGTACCCCACTTGAGACATTCTTCCAACTGGATGTGCAGCCATTTACGACCACTCTTTGGGTCCGATCACAGGTCCCGTTCACTATAAAAAGTGCGCCTGGCTGTTCCACCATGCGCTAGTATTTTTCATACTTGCTGCTGTATGTTTGCTGATGGATGCTTGGACTGGTGACTGACTTATTAAGAAACCCCTTCCCTCTGATAATATGATTGTGTGAGTGTTTGGGCTCAGCCAGTAGCAGCGCTAGCGCCAGCGCGTCTATGCTCCATCTACCTCAGCAGCTAGCGTCCTGCATCGCACTTGCGATATAGCGGTGCCATCTCTGCGGCACAGTTTACGCCACGCTGCGCTTGCAGTCCTGCCTGACGTTCGCAGTTGCGACGCCACGCACACGTTCAGTTACGGTAGGTCCTTTTGCAGTCCTGCCCGGCGTTCGCAGTTGCGACGCCATGCACACGTTCAGTTACGGTAGGTCCTTTCGGATGTAGTGACGTTATTTTTATAACTACTCCGGTGACCAGTTACCGCATGTGTGCCGCTGAGTACCTGTGCTGTTAACAGGCTCAGCATTTTCAGTTCCATTGTCTGCCATTGCAGCTCTGTGTCCATAACAGAGACTGCTAATTTGCACCTGGGTGATATCCAACCCTGTGCACATTACCGCCATAGTGCTCTGCATCTTCTAGCTGTGGTTTTTCCATCCACCGCACGGTGGACCCCGAGTGGCGAAGGCACTTTATTTATATTTTTTATTTAGTGTCTTCCGCCACTCCTAACATAATACTAGCACCAGGGTCTGGCTAGAGATGGCAGACCAGCAGCAACTATTGCAGTGTGTGCGACAGCTCGAGGCTCGCTTGGCTACCCTTGAGAGGGCTCTCGCAGCTGCGTAGGCCACGGATGCTGCTGTTCAGGCACTCACAGATGCGGTAGGGCGTATGTCCATGTCCGCCCTTGCGCCGACAGTTACCCGCCTCCCATTGCCCGAAAAATACTGCAGGGATGGCGCCTCCTGCAGGGGTTTCATCAGCCAGAGCTCGATACACCTGGATCTGCTGGCTTCGCAGTTCCCTACAGAACGGGCCAAGGTGGCCTTTATCATTTCCCTACTGTCGGGCAAGGCATTGGAGTGGGCTACGCCTCTGTGGGAGCGCGGTGACCCCGAGATTCGCACCGCTGCTCACTTGCTAACTGCCATCAAGCAAGTTTTTCTTGGTCCATGGGTCACCCATGATACTTCTCTCCAATTGCTCGCCTTGTCTCAGGGATCACTCCCAGTTAGTCAATACGCCGTCCGTTTTTGGACACTGGCGTCCGAGTTGGAGTGGTCTGACAAGGTACTGATCCCTGTTTTTTGGAGAGGATTAGCGGAGCACGTTAAGGATGCTCTCTCCACTACAGTAGAGAGATCCCTACCACTCTGGAGGAGCTAATCTCCATTTCCTCCTGTATCGACCTCCGTTTTTCGGAGCGTGGTATGGAGCGTGCTCACTCCAAACGGAGAAGTACTCCGGCTCCCAACTTTTTTGAGCCTCTGGAGCTGCCCGAGCCAGAGGTTCTACCTCCCGAGCCCATGGAGGTGTCTCCCACCATATCAGAGACACGTCCGTCTCGAGCTCATGTGCGGTTGTCACCATCTACCCGCTGCTTCCCAAGAAGACAGCGCCCCGCAATGGTCTGACTGTGAGTCGGTCGGTGAGACTTTCGTCCCTCCTTGTCAGCGGCCCAAAATTCTCGCGTGGGCACATGTGTCCAATGTGGACGGCCACCGTGGCTATATGCAGGCCACGAAGTCACTGGCCGGTTCGTATTGGTGGCCGCACAGGGCTTGGGATGTGAAGAGGTTTATTCGGGCATGCACTTTTTGTGCTCGGGATAGCCTACCCAGACGGGGTGTGGCGGCGGCCGTCGACACACGGCGGCGTGTCCCTCAAACTCCTGCTCCCATTGTCTCTCGGGTGTCCCTCATCAAACCCGGTGATCTGGCCTCCGCTGACGCCTGTCGTGTGTCCCGGTTCACTGTTTCACCTACCAGGACATCAGGCTCGCTTTTGGGCGAGTCTGAGGTCTGTGCTACTGTCGGGCACAGGCTGATGGATCGGAGGGTTCAGGGAGGCCCTAGGAGGGGGGGTAATGTTAGGAGTCAGATTTTGGCCATTGCCAGGCTGGAATCTAGACCCTCACATGCTGCAGTCTCCTTCTGTGTTTAATGCAAAATTGCAGAGGAGATTGCTCTCTCCGGAGGCTAAGTCCTTTGTCCCTTCTTCTGAGCATGCTCATGGGATACGCTCCCATTGGAGTTCAGGAGTCAGGTGCTCAGGTCCTGCTCCTGATTCCATTGGTTCAGACCAGGGCTCTGGGGACTTCCGGAAGGTCCCGTTCACTATAAAAAGTCGCATGGCTGTTCCGCCATGCGCTAGTATTTTTCATACTTGCTGCTGTATGTTTGCTGATGGATGCTTGGACTGGTGACTGACTTATTAAGAAACCCCTTCCCTCTGATAATACGATTGTGTGAGTGTTTGGGTTCAGCCAGTAGCAGCGCTAGCGCCAGCGCGCCTATGCTCCATCTACCTCAGCAGCTAGCGTCCTGCATCACGCTTGCGATATAGCGGTGCCATCTCTGCTGCACAGTTTACTCCGCGCTTGCAGTCCTGCCCGGCGTTCGCAGTTGCAACGCCACGCACACGTTCAGTTATGGTAGGTCCTTTCGGATAAAGTGACGCTATTTTTATAACTACTCTGGTGACTGGTTACCGCATGTGTGCCGCTGAGTACCTGTGCTGTTAACAGGCTCAGCATTTTCAGTTCCATTGTCTGCCATTGCAGCTCTGTGTCCATAACAGAGACTGCTAATTTGCACCTGGGTGATATCCAACCCTGTGCACATTACCGCCATAGTGCTCTGCATCTTCTAGCTGCGGTTTTTCCATCCACCACATGGTGGACCCCGAGTGACGAAGGCACTTTATTTATACACTGTGTTCCAAATTATTATGCAAATTATATTTTTCTCTGATTTTCCTAAATAGTCGGTACAAATGACAGTCTGTCTAATAAAAGTCATCACCGGTTAGAGTATACATCAAATTTTATTGAAGAAACCTCCCAATAATAACAGTATAATCTCCAAAATGAATAAATGCTCAAATTGCACTGTTCCAAATTATTAGGCACAGTAGAATTTCTAAACATTTGATATGTTTTAAAGAACTGAAAATGCTCATTTGTGGAATTTGCAGCATTAGGAGGTCACATTCACTGAACAAAAAGGATATTTTGGAGTTAAATATCTTAACAGGCCAAGTTACATGTTAACATAGGAACCCTTCTTTGATATCACCTTCACAATTCTTGCATCCATTGAAATTGTGAGTTTTTGGAGAGTTTCTGCTTGTATGTCTTTGCATGAAGTCAGAATAGCCTCCCAGAGCTGCTGTTTGGATGTGAACTGCCTCCCACCCTCATAGATCTTTTGCTTGATGATACTTCAAAGGTTCTCTATAGGGTTGAGGTCAGGGGAAGATGGTGGCTACACCATGCGTTTATCTCCTTTTATGCCCATAGCAGTCAATGACTCAGAGGTATTCTTTGCAGCATGAGATGATGCATTGTCATGCATGTAGAGGATTTTGCTCCGGAAGGCACGTTTCTGCTTTTTATACCATGGAAGACAGCTGTCAGTCAGAAACTCTATATACTTTGCAGAGGTCATTTTCACACCTTCAGGAACCTTAAAGAGCCCTAACAGCTATTTCCCCATGATTCCGGCCCAAAACATGACTCCTCCACCTCCTTGCTGACGTCGCAGCCTTGTTGGGACATAGTGGCCATCCACCAACCATCCACTACTCCATCCATCTGGATCATCCAGGGTTGCTCGACACTCATCAGTAAGCAAGACTGTTTGAAAATTAGTCTTCATGTATGTCTAGGCCCACTGCAACCATTTCTGCTTGTGAACATTGTTTAGGGGTGGCCGAATAGTAGATTTATGCACCACAGCAAGCCTTTGAAGGATCCTACACCTTGAGGTTCGAGGGACTCCAGAGGCACCAGCAGCTTTAAATATCTGTTTGCTGGTTTGTAATGGCTTTTCAGCAGCCACTCTCTTAATCCAATGAACTTGCCTGGCAGAAACCTTCCTCATTCTGCCTTTATCAGCACAAACATGTCTGTGCTCAGAATCAACCACAAATCTCTTAACAGTACAATGATCACGTTTAAATTTTTGGGAAATATCTAATGTTTTCATCTCTTGACCAAGGCATTGCACTATTTGATGTTTTTCAGCAGCAGAGAGATCCTTTTTATTTCCTAAATTCCTTGAAACCTGTGCCCTGCTTAATAATTTGGAACATCATTCTTAAGTAGTTTTCTTTTAATTGAGCTCACCTGGTAAACTAATTATCACAGGCATTTGAGATTGATTTCAGTGATCCAAAGAGCCCTGATACACAATACCATCTATGAGTTTATTTGAAAAACAAAAAATAACATCTTTATGACACTTAAATCCAGTTTGCATAATAATTTGGAACACAGTGTATTTTTTATTTAGTGTCTTCTGCCACTCCTAACACACAGGTCACAGAGCGGTCATATGGCAGCTGTGACCTGTCATTGGTGGAATCTATGATCACATCGATCTCACCAATCAGAGGTTTCCCTGATGACCCTAGCAACAGCCTAGGATCGGAGCTCGCAGCTCTGATCATAGGGAAGGTCACCAGCAGGGTACAGCACGGTAACACCGCAGCTGCGCCCTGTGATTGATTGGTGTGATTGACGATTACCTCGATCGCATCAATCAGCTCACGCAGGTCCTGCTAGGCCTGTCCTAGGCACCGGCCTAGGATCGGTGCTATTACAGCACCGATCCAGGCAGGTACCAGCAGAGCGCAGCATAGTAACACCGCTGCTGTGCCCTGAGATTGGCGCGATCAATGTGATCGTCGATCACGCCAATCCAAGGGGTTTTCGCCAATGGCACCGGCCTAGGATCAAATACATTGGTACTTGATCCTAGCCTGGGACCTCACTGTTTCAGCCAATCTGATTGGCTGAAAAAATGAGAAAGGCTGCAATTAGCTGTTCAGAATTGAACAGCCAATCACAGCGACTGGGAGGCCCGACAGGGAGGACACAGCCTGGTATGCTGACACCATCTTCCCTAAGGTCAGATGACATCGGAATTTTAACGCGATCACCGCGACTTAAGTCGCAGTGTCGCATTAAAGGGCATGATGTACTATTCCGTCCATGGCCATACAGGCCCAGGTCACATGGACAGAATAGTATGTCAAAGGTCAGAGAAAGGTTAAGAACATTACGGGGGAGCCCACGCCATTTTTTTTTTAGAAAAATAATCTTTTAATAATTAAGTACATGTACAGTAGCTACACACACACTGCACAAATAATATATGTCATTGGCATCTACAGCGCCTACAAGTAGTATTCAACCCCCTGCAGATTTAGCAGGTTTGATAAGATGCAAATAAGTTAGAGCCTTCAAACTTCACCCAAGAGCAGGAGTTATTAACAGATGCATAAATCTTACAAACCAAAAAGTTATGTTGCTCAGTTAAATTTTAATAAATTTTAAACATAAAAGTGTGGGTCAATTATTATTCAACCCCTAGGTTTAATATTTTGTGGAATAACCCTTGTTTGCAATTACAGCTAATATTCGTCTTTTATAAGACCTGATCAGGCCGGCACAGGTCTCTGGAGTTATCTTGGCCCACTCCTCCATGCAGATCTTCTCCAAGTTATCTAGGTTCTTTGGGTGTCTCATGTGGACTTTAATCTTGAGCTCCTTCCACAAGTTTTCAATTGGGTTAAGGTCAGGAGACTGACTAGGCCACTCCAACACCTTGATTTTTTGCCTCTTGAACCAGGCCTTGGTTTTGTTGGCTGTGTGCTTTGGGTCATTGTCTTGTTGGAAGATGAAATGACGACCCATCTTAACATCCTTGATGGAGGAGCGGAGGTTCTTGGCCAAAATCTCCAGGTAGGCCGTGCTATCCATTTTCCCATGGATGCGGACCAGATGGCCAGGCCCCTTGGCTGAGAAACAGCCCCACAGCATGATGCTGCCACCACCATGCTTGACTGTAGGAATGGTATTCTTGGGGTCGTATGCAGTGCCATCCAGTCTCCAAACATCACGTGTGTGGTTGGCACCAAAGATCTCGATCTTGGTCTCATCAGACCAGAGAACCTTGAACCAGTCTGTCTCAGAGTCCTCCAAGTGATCATGAGCAAACTGTAGACGAGCCTTGACATGACGCTTTGAAAGTAAAGGTACCTTACGGGCTCGTCTGGAACGGAGACCATTGCGGTGGAGTACGTTACTTATGGTATTGACTGAGACCAATGTCCCCACTGCCATGAGATCTTCCCGGAGCTCCTTCCTTGTTGTCCTTGGGTTAGCCTTGACTCTTCGGACAAGCCTGGCCTCGGCACGGGAGGAAACTTTCAAAGGCTGTCCAGGCCGTGGAAGGCTAACAGTAGTTCCATAAGCCTTCCACTTCCGGATGATGCTCCCAACAGTGGAGACAGGTAGGCCCAACTCCTTGGAAAGGGTTTTGTACCCCTTGCTAGCCTTGTGACCCTCCACAATCTTGTCTCTGATGGCCTTGGAATGCTCCTTTGTCTTTCCCATGTTGACCATGTATGAGTGCTGTTCACAAGTTTGGGGAGGGTCTTAAATTGTCAGAAAAGGCTGGAAAAAGAGATAATTAATCCAAACATGTGAAGCTCATTGTTCTTTGTGCCTGAAATACTTCTTAATACTTTAGGGGAACCAAACAGAATTCTGGTGGTTTGAGGGGTTGAATAATAAATGACCCTCTGAATAAACTTTTCACAATTTAAAAAAAAAATTAAACAAAGAAATAACATTCTTTTTTGCTGCAGTGCACTTCACACTTCCAGGCTGATCTACAGTCCAAATGTCACAATGCCAAGTTAATTCCGAATGTGTAAACCTGCTAAATCTGCAGGGGGTTGAATACTACTTGTAGGCACTGTAAATATCTATCTATTCTATGTGTATATACTGTTTGTAATCCATCTTTTCTATCCTGTCGGGTCCCACAGTGATTTTACTGTACGCAGCTACTGAATTGCCGGCTTTTTATCTATCTATCTATCTATCTATCTATCTATCTATCATCTACTTTAAAATACTTTACTGGCAACGCAATTATTTTCCCGCACTTTTACCGGATGTTATCGACTTTTTCTAATTTTAAGAAAAATGCACTTGTTTATGATCATGAATCAGAATGTGCCATACTAGTGCGATACAGGAAAGATGTATATCTTTGTACCGTGTTAGCCAGTAGATAGAAAAATATTCAGGATTGAGAGTCCTCAGTAGTTGATACCTTTTAATGGCTAACTGAAAAGATGGTAACACATTGCAAGCTTTCGAGACTACTCAGGTCTCTTCATCAGGCTAGACTAATACAAAATCTGAAGTCACATATTTATGCACAATACAGCCTAGAAAAAATGCAATAGATAAGACAAGTGACGTGAAGCAGAACTATCAATATGGGAGAGGGAGAAACATAAATATAAACATTGGACCAGTTCATAGATAAGGAGTCCGGATGTTTTATGGTCCTCTGATTGGGGTCTAGTTCTGTGTTGTGATGCCCCGCAAGGTTTTAAAAGGAAATTCCTTAATTGATGTAAAAAGACATAAATCCATGCGACACATTCATTCCAGCACTGAGAGTGTCAAAGTTCGTCATAAATTTGTACTCCCAAACTCGTCTCTCTCTCTGAGAATTGAAGTTACCTTTCAATACCAGTAATTTCATATCCACGCTGCTGTGATCAGGGATACAGAAATGTTTTGCCACAGGTAGATCCATTCTTTTTTCTCTTATTGTGTGACGATGAGCACAGGATGAATGCTCATCGTCACACACTACTGAGGACTCTCAATCCTGAATATTTTTCCATACTAGTGCTGAATTTTTGTTTGGCTCATGGCTGTATCAGCTCAAAAGGGTGCTTCTACTCAATACTGAGCAAAGTCTGAATACTTATTACCATGTGATATTTCTGTTTTTCTTTTTTAACACATTTGCAAAAAATTCTTCATTTCCGTTATTTTTTTCAGTCAAGATGGGGTGCAGAGTGTACATTAATGAGAAAAAATGAACTTTTTTGAATTTACCAAATCTCTGCAATGAAACAAAGAGTGAAAAATTTAAATGGGTCTGAATACTTTCCATATCCACTATATATATATATATATATATATACACTCACTGGCCACTTTATTAGGTACACCATGCTAGTAAGGGGTTGGACCCCCTTTTGCCTTCAGAACTGCCTCAATTCTTCGTGGCAGAGATTCAACAAGGTGCTGGAAGCATTCCTCAGAGATTTTGGACCATATTGACATGATGGCATCACACAGTTGGCGCAGATTTGTCGGCTGCACATCCCTGATGCGAATCTCCCGTTCCACCACATCCCAAAGATGCTCTATTGGATTGAGATCTGGTGACTGAGGAGGCCATTTGAGTACAGTAAACTCATTGTCATGTTCAATAAACCAATCTGAGATGATTCGAGCTTTATGACATGGCGCATTATCCTGCTGAAAGTAGCCATCAGATGTTGGGTACATTGTGGTCATAAAGGGATGGACATGGTCAGCAACAATACTCAGGTAGGCTGTGGCGTTGCAACGATGCTCAATTGGTACCAAGGGGCCCAAAGAGTGCCCAGAAAAAATTCCCCACACCATGACACCACCACCACCAGCCTGAACCGTTGATACAAGGCAGGATGGATCCATGCTTTCATGTTGTTTACGCCAAATTCTGACCCTACCATCCGAATGTCGCAGCAGAAATCGAGACTCATCAGACCAGGCAACGTTTTTCCAATCTTCTACTGTCCAATTTCGATGAGCTTGTGCAAATTGTAGCCTCAGTTTCCTGTTCTTAGCTGAGAGGAGTGGTACCCAGTGTGGTCTTCTGCTGCTGTAGCCCATCTGCCTCAAAGTTCGACGCACTGTGCGTTCAGAGATGCTCTTCTGCCTACCTTGGTTGTAACGGGTGGCAATTTGAGTCACTGTTGCCTTTCTATCAGCTCGAACCAGTCTGCCCATTCTCCTCTGACCTCTGGCATCAACATGGCATTTCCGGCCACAGAACTGCCGCTCACTGGATTTTTTTTCTTTTTCGGACCATTCTCTGTAAACCCTAGAGATGGTTGTGCGTGAAAATCCCAGTAGATCAGCAGTTTCTGAAATTCTCAGACCAGCCCTTCTGGCACCAACAATCATGCCACGTTCAAAGGCACTCAAATCACCTTTCTTCCCCATACTGATGCTCGGTTTGAACTGCAGGAGATTGTCTTGACCATGTCTACATGCCTAAATGCACTGAGTTGCCGCCATGTGATTGGCTGATTAGAAATTAAGTCTTAACACACAGTTGGACAGGTGTACCTAATAAAGTGGCCAGTGAGTGTATATATAGATATATATAGATATAGATATATATGTGTGTGTGTGTCACTGACATCTATGTGTGCATACTGTATGCAATCCATCTATCCTGTCGGGTCCTGCTGTGATTTTACTGTACGCGGCAGCTGAATTACCAGCTTTTTATCTATCTATTGTGAGAGAGTCACTGGTGAAGTGATGGAGGGGAGATATGTGTCACTGCGCATGATGGCGTCAGTGATGTAAAATCAGAATTGTTTCCTCCAGCACACTATGTGTTGGTTCAGTTTATTGAAAGTTATATCATGGGCTGGTATTAGTAGATCTCCATAGAGCGTGTGGGAGAGGGTCCACTGTATCTCCACTTGCAGAGTCCTGACAAGACCTGTGTGATGTTGAGATCATGTGATCAATGACATGATGGAGGAGGCACATAGTCTTGGCTTAAATGGCTTACTGCCAGAGCTTTAATTGTTCAGTGTGGGCCTGGAGAGAGAGCACTCCAGGAAAATGTGTGCTAAACCTGAACTGTGAGCGGGCTGACCCGTGCTAAGAAAAGAACTGTTTTTTTTTTTGTTTCTTTCTTTTGCTGTTTTGCTAAGAGGGCTGTGTTTATTTTCCCAAACTTGGTTTATGCTGCCTACAATAAACCAAGCATTATCTTAAAGAGACAGTGTTCCGTTATACCTCTATGTCCAGCCAAGTGACCCGCTTTACCACACTATATAAATCTATCTATCAATCTATCTATTGTCTACCATATATACTTGTGTATAAGCTGAGTTTTTCAGCACATATTGTTGTGCCGAATACACCCTCCTCGGCTTACACAAAAGTCAATTGTCCCAGAAAGCCAGGGGGGAAGGGGAGCAGCGGGTCACAGAGGCAGGAGGCAGCGGCTGCAGCTAAAGCTTTTGCCACTGCTAGAGACATGAGTATTCATTTCTCTTATAGCATGTACAGTGACAGCCGCAGCAACTGGCTTCCAGAAGTCATCCTACTCACCCTCCTGCGCGCCCTGCATCTTGTTTGTTCCGGCTTACTGCAGCTCATCCTGTGCAAAGCGATCATGTGGCCCTGCTCACTAAGGTAATGAATATGCACGTGTCTCCACTCCCTTGGGCATGGAGTGCATATTCATTACCTTAATGAGCGGGGCCATGTGATCACTCGGCAGGAAGAGCTGCTGGACGCAGCAATGAGATGCTGCAAGAGCGTGAAGGTGGGTGAGTAGGATGTTTGTTTGTTTTTGTAATAGGAAGCATGCATACAAGGATGGGATGGGGGAGCCACGCATACCAGGACAGTGAAGGGGGGAGCCATGCATACAAGGATAGGGATGGAAGAGCCACACATACCAGAACAGCGACGGGGAGCCATGCATACAAGGACAGCCATGGGAGGAGCCATGCAAACAAGGACAGCGGCGGGGGAGCCATGCATACAAGGACAGTGGCGGGGGAGCCATGCATGCAAGGATAGCGATGGGGGAGCCATGCATACATAGGAACAGGGGAGTCACACATACCAGGACAGGGATGAGGGGACAATGCATACCTGGCTTATACTCGAGTCAATATGTTGACCGCAGTTTTTCGTGGCAAAATTAGGTGTTAGGAACGGCGGAACGCACTAAATAAAAATAATAATAAAGTGCGTTCGCCGCTCGGGATCCACCGTGCAGTAGGTGATATGACCGCTGCTAAGTGCTGGCAGGAGCAATATGGCGGAAATGCGCACAGGGTTAAACTTCACCCAGGTGCGCAGAGCAATCTTTGTTAATTCACAGATATGCCAAACAAGTACAAAAACAAAGGACTGAGCCTGTTGAAGTCACAGTACTCAGTAAAAACGCACACACGGTATCAGGTCACAGGAGTAGCCCAAGACGGCGGCACTACGTCCATCTAGACCTACCGTGTGTGCAGTGTTGCAACTGCGAACGCAAAGGGGGCTGCTACTGCAGCGCGGCGTGGACACTGCCGCTAAACGACAAGGCTAAGGCGCAAGCACAATGTCGGACGGTAGCAGCTGTGGATGTTGCAGCAGAGGAGCGCTGGCGCTGATTCTAAACTCAGTCCCTAACCACATACGTAATATCAGAGGGAAGGGGTTTTATAATGAGTCATTCACCAGAATCATACATCCGTCCTCATACACACAGCAGCAAGTAAGTCTATACTAGCGGAACAGCCATGCACGCCTTTTATAGCAGCCGGGACCTTCCGCAAGCTTCCAGATCTCTGAGATGGACCAATGAGATCTGGAGCGGGACCTGAGAACATGACTCCCGATCTCCAATGGGAGATCGTCCCATGAGCATGCTCAGTAGGAGGACAGAAGGACTTAGGGCCCCGTCACACATGTTTTGTGACACAACATCGATCTCACCAGCGAGATCGCGGTGTGTGACAGCAATCAGCGACCGGCCCCCCTGCCGGTATCGTTGATCGCTGTAGGAAAGCCCAGGACTTTTCTTTGGTCGCTGGTCTCCCGCTGGCCAGTACGCATCACTGCGTGTGACAGGCGGGAGACCAGCGATCAGCTGGTAACTAACGTACACATCGGGTATCCAAGGGACGTGCATCCCTTAGAAACCCGATGTGTACGTATGTTAGTTACCAGCGCGCTGATGCAGGGAGCTGGTAACTAATGTACACATCGGGTACAGCTCGGCGTCGCTGTGCTGATCGCTGGTGAAGCTGTCTGTTTGACAGCTCACCTGCGATCACATAGCGACTTACCAGTGATCCTGACACGTTGATATCGCTGTCGGGATCGCTGGTGAGTCGTTATGTGTGACGGGGCCCTTAGCCTCAGGAGAGATTTGCTGCAAGGCAATCTCCTCTGCAGTAGATAAACAGCAGGAGACTGCAGAATGTGAGGGTCTGGATCCCTGCGGAGTAAACGCAGAAATCCGACGCCTAACATTACCCCCCCTCCTAGGGCCCCCTCCTCCTGAGCCTTCTGATCCACCAACTTGTGCCCATCAGAGATATAGGCCTCAGACTCGTCCGAGGGCAAGTCTGATGTCCCGGTAGGTGACAGGGAGACCCAGGACAAGTGGAAGACATCAGGGGCAGCGAGATCGCTAGGTTTGAGAAGGGACCCGTGGGAGACAACGGGAGCAGAAGTTAAAGTGGAACGCCACCGTGTGTCGGCAGGCATCTCCACCCTTCGTTTAAGGAGGCTATTCCGAGCACAAAAGGCGCAGGCCCGAATGTATTTTTTATCATCCCGAGCCCTGTGCGGCCACCAGTAAGACCCTGCCAGGAGTTTTGTGGTCTGCATATAGCCACAGTGACCACCCCTCCTGGACGCGTGTGCCCACGCGAGAACCTTTGACCAAAGCCGGGGAGGAACAAGGGTCTTGCCCGGCGGTACAGAATTTGACCATTGCGGGGCACTGTTGTTCTGAGACACAGCGTGTTGACAAGTATAGCCGCAACTGGAGTCTTGTGCCGGACGCGCCTGGAGAACAGTGCGAGACACCTCCATGGGCTCTGGGGGTAGAACCTCTGGC
This sequence comes from Dendrobates tinctorius, assembly GCF_039654945.1. Classification (NCBI taxonomy): domain Eukaryota; kingdom Metazoa; phylum Chordata; class Amphibia; order Anura; family Dendrobatidae; genus Dendrobates; species Dendrobates tinctorius. The sequence goes on along the minus strand of NW_027361795.1, from coordinate 9,696,989 downwards.
GCTGGTAGTTCCAGAGGCTCAAAAAAATTGGAGCTGATGTAACCTTCCGTTTGGATTGAGCACGCTCCATACTGCGCTCCAAGAAACGGAGGTCAGTGCGGTTGGAAATGGCAATCAGCTCTTCCAAACTTGCAGGAATCTCTCTGGTAGAGAGAGCATCTTTAACATGCTCCGCCAAACCTCTCCAAAACACAGGGATGAGGGCTTTATCGGACCACTCCAGCTCGGAAGCCAGTGTCCGAAAACGGACAGCATACTGACTAACCGAGAGAGAACCCTGAGTCAAAGCAAGAAGCTGAAGAGAGGTGTCGTGCGTGACCTGTGGACTGAGGAAGACCTGCTTAATAGCTGTTAGAAAGTGAGCAGCAGTCCAAACCTCTGGGTCACCACGCTCCCAGAATGGCGTAGCCCACTCCAACGCCTTGCCCGACAGAAGGGAAACAATAAACCCCACCTTGGCCCGTTCTGTAGGGATTCGCGCAGCCAGTAGCTCCAGCTGAATAGAGCATTGGCTGATGAAACCCCTACAGGAGGCGCCATAGCCAGAATATTTATTGGGCAACGGGAGGCGGGTAACTGTCGGCGCGAGGGAGGATGTGGACATACGGGAAACCGCGTCTGTGATTGCCTTTACAGCAGCTTTGGTGGATTATGCAGCTGAGAGAGCCCTCTCAAGAGTGGCCAACCGGCCCTCAAGCTGCTGAATACACTGTAACAGTTGCTGTTGTTCTGCCATCACTAGCCAGACCCTGGCGCTAGTATAATGCTAGGAACGGCGGAATGCACTAAATAAAAATAATAATAAAGTGCGTTCGCCGCTCGGGGTCCACCTTGCAGTAGGTGATATGACCGCTGCTAAGTGGTGGCAGGAGCAATATGTCGGAAATGCGCACAGGGTTAAACTTTACCCAGGTGCACAGAGCAATCTCTGTTAATTCACAGAGATGCCAAACAAGTACAAATACAAAGGACTGAGCCTGTTGAAGTCACAGTACTCAGTAAAAATACACACACGGTATCAGGTCACAGGAGTAGCCCAAGACGGCGGCACTACATCCATCTAGACATACCGTGTGCGCAGCGTCGCAACTGCGAACACAAAGGGGGCTGCTACTGCAGCGCGGCATGGACACTGCCGCTAAACGACAATGCGAAGGCGCAAGCACAATGTCGGACGCTAGCAGCTGTGGAATGTTGCAGCAGAGGAGCGCTGGCGCTGATTCTAAACTCAGTCCCTAACCACATACGTAATATCAAAGGGAAGGGGTTTTATAATGATTCATTCACCAGAATCATACATCCGTCCTCATACACACAGCATCAAGTCTATACTAGCGCATGGCGGAACAGCCATGCGCGCCTTTTATAGCAGCTGGGATCTTCCGCAAGCTTCCAGATCTCTGAGATAGACCAATGAGATCTGGAGCCGGACCTGAGCACATGACTCCCGATCTTCAATGGGAGATCGTCCCATGAGCATGCTCAGTAGGAGGACAGAAGGACTTAGCCTAAGGAGAGCTTTGCTGCAAGGCAATCTCCACTGCAGAATGTGAGGGTCTGGATCCCTGCAGAGTAAACGCAGAAATCCGATGCCTAACATTAGGTGTCTCGGCTTATACCCGGGTCGGCTTATACTCAAGTATATATGGTACTTTACTACTTTATCTACTTTAAAATACCTCAGTGGCAAAGCAATAATTTTATCGACTTTTTATGATTTTAAGAAAAAATGCTTGTGTTTCCGATCACAAACCCAAATGTAGCATATTCGTGCCGAATTCATGTTTGCCGATCGTTTTCCGAACATATTCATTCATGTATGTCTAATAATGAGAGCTGCTTTTAATTGTTGTAAGAACTGAGTTAATGTACTGCTGAAACTTTATTGGATTATTCAACATGAACACAATTACTACCCTAAAATATTATGGCTCAATTCATTCAAGTTTTTAAAAGTCCCTAAATTTGGATGCTACTTGAAGTTGTGCAAAAAATTTTGTGTCTTTTGGTGATTTCAAGTCAGTTTCTTTCAGCTAAACCAAAATGAGCAGAACTGGGATGGGGAGGGTGCCTGGCCACAGTTTGTCTAATTCATGACAAAGTGTGGTGTTCTGTACTCTAGAAATCTCACTCCAGTACATGACTACGGTAAGGTTTCTGGTGTAGTGCATAGAGGCTTCTTTGTCAATTAGGAGTGTCTGTGTAATGTTAATGGGTGTGGACCCATTGTGGAATGGGCCAGGATTACCCTGGAGGGGTTTACCGGGTATTCACTAGAGGCTCTGATAGTGAGGGTGTCACGGACGTGGATTGTGGAACCACTGTGCCACGGGCCACGGAAAGCCTGGGGGGCATAACTAAGCGAACACCAGACTGTTCACTAGGGCCTCTGATGGTGAGGTTAGACTTGGCTCCGGATGAACGCCAAGTGCTACTCCAGGACAGACCAACGGTCGCCCAGCAGCTGGACCCAGAAGGACAGACTGGATGGAGCAGCAGGCATAACTTTTATCAGAGAGCAGCTGACCAAGTTCATATCTGAGTGCAGCAGACAGAGTTTGTGTCAGAGTGCAGCAAGCAGGATTTGCTTCTGAGTGCAGCAAACAGGACTTGCACTGGTATGCGACCTTACACAACATAGACTGTAAACAGGAAAGTTGCTCAGGCACCTCCCCATTGGTGAGGAAGCAATATATACATAATGTCCCACAGCCATTGGCTGGGGAGGAAATAGCAAGTGCATGCGCTGGCCCTTTAAGAGGGCGGGAACACACACGTGTGCCCTAAAGACATGGCTAGAGGACTGGCTGGAAGAATGCAGAGCATGGGGAATGGAAGAACTGTCTGCAGCATGGATGAGTAAAGAGACACACCGGAGACCCTGCCTTTCAGAGCAGGATTCCGGTCTGGTGCTAACAGAGGGTAAGCTGGGCCTCTATAAGACACCAGATACCAATCCAAGACAGTCCCTGGGACTACATGAGCTGATTGGAGGAACAAAGACTCGACTGCACGGGGTACAGGTGGGAGAATCAAAAACGTAGTCAGATGGTCGAAGGTCGAGGACAGCTGTTCCTGCCTCGGCCACTGGGAGGTGCCGTGGTTCTGTTACATCGCCGTCAGACTCAGGGCCTATTGTCCCGGCTTTAGCCACTAGGAGGCGCCGGACCGCCACTTCACCGTCAGACTCGGGGACGGCTGTTCCTGCTTCGGCCACTGGGAGGTGCCCTGGTTCTGTTACGTTGCCATCAGACTCAGGGCCTATTGTCCCGGCTTTAGCCACTAGGAGGCACCAGACCGCCACTTCACCGTCAGACTCGGGGACGGCTGTTCCTGCCTCGGCCAATGGGAGGTGGCATGGTTCTGTTACGTCGCCGTCAGACTCAGGGCCTATTGTCCCGGCTTTAGCCACTAGGAGGCGCCAGACCGCCACTTCACCGTCAGACTCGGGGATGGCTGTTCCTGCCTCGGCCACTGGGAGGCGCCGTGGTTTGCCCGTGAGTTATGGTGGTGACAGAGAAGGGGCTCCTGCGCAGGCATCTGGTGGGTGCAGGCTCCGCCCCTTTGTCAGTCGTCAGGGGGTTACTTCATCACCATCTGGCCTGGTCCTGGGGGCGGTCCTAATGACATCATCAGTCCAGGAACCTGTGAGGGATGACCTGATCCCTCAAATACCTTGAGACTGGTCTTGCAAGCCGCCGGATATATTCTTGGTTCCCCTGCGTGCTACTGTGTGAATTGCTATAGTTAACTTTGACCTCAGCCTGGATTTCTGACCATTCTATTGCCTGCCGTTTTTGTACTTCTGACGCCCTCCTGGTTTATGACTCTGACCTTGGCCTGGATTTCTGACTCTGCTTCTGCCTAACGATTTTGTACCTCCGCCGCCCTCCTGGTTGATGACTCTGACCTTGGCCCGAATCTGACTCTGCTACTGTCTGCTCTTTTTGTACCGTTGCTGCCTGACTGGTTTAGACTCGGATCCCACTACGTTTTTGGTCCCGTATTGGAACACCTCTCTGGCGACCGCCCTGCTCTGGTCCACTGCTCTTATTCAGACAGCTACCTCCTGGGCTCTGCTATAAGTCCAGATCCCTGTATAGGGGTAAAGGGTATCAGGGTTGCTCGGGGTGTTGTCTTACTGCGGCCCAGACTCGCAGACGGACATCACACTCAGGCCCCAGGCAGTAGTCCATATTGACCTCATTATAACTACCTATGATTATTACACAACACAAGGGTGGTTGACCTACAAAGATCACTCCAAGAACAAGTCCATGAGGTCTCAAGAAACCCAAGGAATATTTTTCACTTTGATTGTTGGTATCATGCATGAGACCAGTTGAAGCGCAGTTGGCGTGAAATGTCCGTTGTCCACAGTTCACACATCTCCCGAGTCTATGCTTTTTACCTGAAAATAAATTCACTACTTCAGAACGGTGAGTGCCATCCCTTTTGTTCTTCTCCATACAACGGTCTCATGCATTGCAGTACTTGTGTTAATGTCTCCCTGACTCACCCTGCTGACAGCAGTGCTTAACAGGCCACCGTTCCCTGGGGTCATCAGACAACCTCAGGGTATGATTGCAACTATCAGCACCTATGATGACGATCGCACGGGGGGGGTGATAGTCTTAAAGGGAGTGTTTTAGCCCCTTTTTAACCACTTAGATGCTACTATCGCAATTGACAGCAACATTTAAGGGGTTAATCAGCCACGACTGGTTAAAAAATTGACAGGAGCCAATGCCTCAGTGTATCAGCTGTCATATTCAACTGTCACTCATGGGATTTTTGCCCGTTGGTGGGCACTGTACACTTAATTCTCAGGCGTCGTTATATAGCGGCACTGAGGATTAAGGCCATTTAAGCTATGACAAGAGACGTTTTCTAAAATGGGACGAGCCCTGTTAGCTAATAGGGATCTATACTGCGTTTGTTGAATCTTTCATGAATTTCATCAGTTAAATAATATGTGATCCCAACAGTATGAATGCTAAACGGTTAATATGTGTATGTCATGATTGACATAAGCTTTACAGGTTTAAGTGGAAATATAGTAGAAAAACAGAAAAAAGGAAGCGAGGGCATAGTGATTGGGCGGGGCTGCATCTATTGGAATGTATTTGGATTTAGAGGATGGAGGGAGCCTCAGAACGTGTGATATTCAGCAGTGTTGAGTTAGTAATCTGAGCGCTCTGCAAATAACTTGGGCAGACTAGTCCAATTCAGCTTATGTTTATTTAATAAAGAGCTAGTGAAGTAACTGCAATTTCATTGTCAATTTACTAATGTGTTACAGTTATGTTTCTTAACCTCATTGTTTGGACTCGGAGGCAATCTGTACAATCCAGCACTTTACCACTCCCCCTCTTGTCTGCTTCTAAGATGTAAACTACACTTTATTATGACTAGAACATTTTTCTATTTATCAAAGCCTCTGATTAAAGAGTCCTCGTCCCCCCACCGTGTTCACAATTTTTCTTTTCTCACTTGGCACAGCTAAGTGAGAAGGAAAAAAAAAAACAAAGACGGGCTTTTCATTTTTCTTATATTTTTCCAAAGATCAGCTGCTAAAGAAAAAATAAATTTGGAAAGTATGGTCTGGAGAGTAACGTCTGGTGTTTGCTAGCCTACTGACTCTTCCTCCTACTCTTTTGGAAGAAGTAAAGTGAGAAAACCCATTAAAATATGATCTCAGGATCTGGCCCGGCTTGTGCTTGTGTGTAAGGGGTCACAGGGTGGGTACATTTCGGCTGCAGAATAAAAAATTATGGAAAGCAGCATGTTGCAATGTAAATATACTGGAACTTGTTTCCTTCTTGCCATGAAAATAACTTTTTTTTGTATTATGTGGATAGTGTAGTATTATATAGTCCAATTAAGGAATCAGCCCCTGCAAAGTAATGTAATTTGTGTACCGTATTTGATGAAAAACATCATAGCATTTTCAGAACAATTTAATTCATGTAAAAGTAAAAGAAATTATATGATTGGAAAATCTATCATGAGCTAAGTATCCTAAAATAGAGAACTATAACAACTACAGGGTGGGCAATTTATATGGCTACACCTAAATAAAATGGGAATGATTGGTGATATCAACTTCCTCTTTAAGGCACATTAGTATATGGGAGGGGGGAAACTTTTCAAGAATAGTGGTGACCATGGTGGCCATTTTGAAATTGGCCATTTTGGGTCCAACATTATTTCTTCCTATGGGAAGAGGGTCATGTGACACATCAAACTTATTGAGAATTTCACAAGAAAAACAATGGTTTGCTTGGTTTTAACGTAACTTTATTCTTTCATGAGTTATTTACAAGTTTATGACCAGTTATAAAATGTGTTCAAAGTGTTGCCCATTGTGTTGGATTGTCAATGCAACCCTCTTCTCCCTCTCTTGACACACTGATAGCAACACCACAGAAGAAATGCTAGTCTAAGCATGTTCGGAACTGACACCCATAATGCGGTGGTGCACCATCTTGCTGGAGAAACTCAGGTAACGTGCCATCTTCAGTGCATAAAGAGGGCAACACATCATCATGTAGCAATTTCAGATATCCAGTGGCATTGAGGATACCATTGATGAAAAATTGCCCAACTATGGCTGGTTTCACATTAGCGCTTTTTAAGCGCACGCACGGCCGGGGGTAGCTCCGCCCCCGAGCCGGCTCTCTGCCCGGCGTGCCCGCCCCTTGCTTGTAGCGCCGCCTCCTAGCGGACAGCGGCGCCTGCAATCGGCGCACCCTATCTTTAGCATAGGGTGCGCAGATCGTGAGCAGGCCGTGCGCTAGTTGCGCTTTGACCTGCGCTGCGCACTTTTGACAGTGCGCCGTGCGCGCCAAAATCCGAAAAGTTCAATTTTGGCGCGCACGGCGCACCGTCAAAAGTGCGCAGCGCAGGTCAAAGCGCAACTAGCGCACGGCCTGCGCACGATCTGTGCACCCTATGCTAAAGATAGGGTGCGCCGATCGCAGGCGCCGCTGTCCGCTAGGAGGCGGCGCTACAAGCAAGGGGCGGGCACGCCGGGCAGAGAGCCGGCTCGGGGGCGGAGCTACCCCCGGCTGTGTGTGCGCTTAAAAAGCGCTAATGTGAAACCAGTCTATCTTTGTACCCCATATACCACACCATACCATAAATTATAGGTGTCAGGTCCGAGCATTCCTACATGAACAGTTTCCTGGAAAATGGATTGGTCATCGTGGGCCAGTTGAATGGCCACCAAGGTCTCCCGATCTGACCCCCTTAGACTTTTATCTTTGGGGTCATCTGAAGGCACTTGTCTATGCTGTTAAGGTACGAGATGTGCAGCATCTGAAACAATGGATACTGGAAGCCTGTGCTAGCATTTCTTCTGCGGTGTTGCTATCAGTGTGTCAAGAGTGGGAGAAGAGGGTTGCATTGACAATCCAACACAATGGGCAGCACTTTGAACACATTTTATAAGAGGACATAAACTTGTAAATAACTCATGAAAGAATAAAGTTACGTTAAAACAAAGCACACCATTGTTTTTGCTTTTCTTTTGAAATTCTCAATAAGTTTGATGTGTCACATGACCCTCTTCCCATTGAAAAAAATAATGTGGGATCCAAAATGGCCAACTTTAAAATGGCCGCCATGGTCACCACTAGTGTTGAGCATTCCGATACCGCAAGTATCGGGTATCGGCCGATACTTGCTGTATCGGAATTCCGATACCGACTTCCGATATTTTTTCAATATCGGAATTCGGCATCGGAATCGGAAGTTCAGTTGATTGACGGCCTGACGTCATCATGATGCGCGGTGTGTGCGCATCATGATGCGCCGTCATTTCGGGCCTTCCGGGGGGCTGTGCCGGCCTGCCGGGGGGCTGTGCCGGCCTGCCGGGGGGCTGTGTGGACTGCCCGGGGTCTGTACCGGCCTGCCGGGGGGCTGTGCCGGCCTGCCGGTGGTCTGTGCACCCTGTGGGGGTCTGTACCGGCCTGCCGGGGGGCTGTGCCGGCCTGCCGGGGGGCTGTGCTGATGTCCGGGGGTCTGTGCAAGCATCGTCCGATGGGACTACAAGTCCCATCGGGCGATGCCTGCTACCATGACAGTGATTGACACATTAGCCAATGATGGGACAGTAGTAGTCCCATCATCCGGCTAATGTGTTAAATGTTAAAAAAAAAAAAAAATACTACATACATACTACATGCATGCTACATACATACTACATGCTACATACATACTACATACATGCTACATACATACTACATACATGCTACATACATACTACATGCATGCTACATACATACTACATGCTACATACATACTACATACATGCTACATACATACTACATACATGCTACATACATACTACATGCATGCTACATACATACTACATGCTACATACATACTACATGCATGCTACATACATACTACATATATACTACATACATACTACATACATGCTACATACATACTGCATGCTACATACATACTACATACATACTACATACATACTACATGCATGCTACATACATACTACATACATACTACATGCATGCTACATACATACTACATGCTACATACATACTACATACATGCTACATACATACTACATACATGCTACATACATACTACATGCATGCTACATACATACTACATGCTACATACATACTACATGCATACTACATACATACTGCATGCTACATACATACTACATACATGCTACATACATACTGCATGCTACATACATACTACATACATACTACATACATACTACATGCTACATACATACTACATATATACTACATGCATGCTACATACATACTACATGCTACATACATACCACATACATACTACATACATACTACATACATACTACATGCTACATACATACTACATATATACTACATGCATGCTACATACATACTACATGCTACATACATACCACATACATACTACATACATGCTACATATATACTACATGCATGCTACATACATACTACATATATACTACATGCATGCTACATACATACTACATGCTACATGCATGCTACATACATACTACATACATACTACATGCTACATACATACCACATATATACTACATACATACAATACATTCATACAATACATACATAGACATACAGTACATATAACATAGAGTAACATACTTACCAATACTTGTCACATTGTTCCCCGAAGCCATTGTCTTTTCCGGAATAAATATTAACATAACAAACCACAAAAATACTCACCCACGATCCGAAGCAGTCCACGAGTGTGTCCCACGACGATCTTGGGTAGAGAACTGCAGCATCAGATGATGCTGCCGTTCTCTACGGGCTGCAGGAATCCAATGACGGAAGGTAGGTATCCTTCCGCACTGTATTCCTCCGCCACTTAAAAAAAAAAAAAGTCCCTAGTCTCACTTTATGCCATTGCTGTGTGGGAAATTCCCACACAGCAATGGCATAAAGTGAGACTAGGGACTTTTTTTTTTTTAAGTGGCGGAGGAATACAGTGCGGAAGGATACCTACCTTCCGTCATTGGATTCCTGCAGCCCGTAGAGAACGGCAGCATCATCTGATGCTGCAGTTCTCTACCCAAGATCGTCGTGGGACACACTCGTGGACTGCTTCGGATCGTGGGTGAGTATTTTTGTGGTTTGTTATGTTAATATTTATTCCGGAAAAGACAATGGCTTCGGGGAACAATGTGACAAGTATTGGTAAGTATGTTACTCTATGTTATATGTACTGTATGTCTATGTATGTATGTATTGTATGAATGTATTGTATGTATGTAGTATATATGTGGTATGTATGTAGCATGTAGTATGTATGTAGTATGTATGTAGCATGCATGTAGCATGTAGTATGTATGTAGCATGCATGTAGCATGCAGTATGTATGTAGCATGCATGTAGTATATATGTAGTATGTATGTGGTATGTATGTAGCATGTAGTATGTATGTAGCATGCATGTAGTATATATGTAGTATGTATGTAGCATGTAGTATGTAGCATGCATGTAGTATATATGTAGTATGTATGTAGCATGTAGTATGTATGTAGCATGCATGTAGTATACAGTATATGTAGTATGTATGTAGCATGTAGTATGTATGTAGCATGCATGTAGTATGTATGTAGCATGCATGTAGTATGTATATGGTATGTATGTAGCATGTAGTATGTATGTAGCATGCATGTAGTATATATGTGTTATGTATGTAGCATGCATGTAGCATGTATGTAGTATGTATGTAGTATATATGTAGTATGTATGTAGCATGTAGTATGTATGTAGTATGTATGTAGCATGCATGTAGCATGCAGTATGTATGTAGCATGCATGTAGTATATATGTAGTATGTATGTAGCATGTAGTATGTAGCATGCATGTAGTATATATGTAGTATGTAGCATGTAGTATGTATGTAGCATGCATGTAGTATATATGTGTTATGTATGTAGCATGTAGCATGCATGTAGCATGCATGTAGTATGTATGTAGTATATATGTGGTATGTATGTAGCATGCAGTATGTATGTAGCATGCATGTAGTATATATGTAGTATGTATGTTGCATGTAGTATTTATGTAGTATGAATGTAGCATGTATGTAGTATGTAGTATGAATGTAGCATGTATGTAGTATGCATGTTGTATGTATGTAGCATGTAATTTTTTTTTACATTTAACACATTAGCCGGATGATGGGACTACTACTGTCCCATCATTGGCTAATGTGTCAATCACTGTCATGGTAGCAGGCATCGCCCGATGGGACTTGTAGTCCCATCGGACGATGCCTGCACAGACCCCCGGAGCCTGCACAGACCACCGGCAGGCCGGCACAGCCCCCCGGCAGGCCGGCACAGCCCCCCGGAGCCTGCACAGCCCCCCGGCAGGCCAGCACAGCCCCCCGGCAGGCCGGCACAGCCCCCCGGAGCCTGCACAGACCACCGGCAGGCCGGCACAGACCACCGGAGCCTGCACAGACCCCCTGGCAGGCCGGCACAGCCCCCCGAAAGGCCCGTACAGACCCCAGAGAGGCTGTACAAGGGCAGGAAAGGGTTTTTCTTATTCCGATACCGGAAGTCCCATAGACTTGAATGGGACTTCCGGTATCGGAATCGGCGATACCGATACTTTTTTTTAAAGATCGGCCGATACCATCCGATACGATACTTTGAAGTATCGGACGGTATCGCTCAACTCTAGTCACCACCCATCTTGAAAAATGTCCCCCCTCCCATATACTAATGTGCCACAAACAGGAAGTTGATATCACCAAACATTCCCTTTTTATTTAGATGTATCCATATAAATGGCCCACCCTGTAGAATTCAGAAAGTGAAACATAAAAACTATATCAGTTATACTGTTTTACACGGCATGATCCATTAAACGTCGGCTGATTGGTTACAATCCAGCTGATCGGTTACAATCCAGCTGATCGACTGCAATCCAGCAGATCGACAATAGTTTAATGGCCTGTTTAAGTAGTTCTAAGAGCACAGAATGATCATTAATACATCTGTTCTGTTTGTGACACTGAGTCACTTCTCACCGACAAGCTGTGAGATGAGATAGTCAAGGAGTCTGCGGTCAATAGCCAGGAAGGTACGTCATAAACAGAGGGAAGAGACAAAGGCGTAGTCAGGTAATGTTTCATGGTCAAAATACCGGAAGGATAGCGGATCAGAGGAAATGGATTAGACAAATGGATGGTCAGAATGAGGTCCAAGGTCAGGCAGAGATAGATCAACAGGCAAGGCACTGGTCACAGGGAAAACAAACAACACTGAGCTGAAGCTACGCTATGGCTGACAACTATCTGGGACTACCAGCCCAGTTAAATAGCTGAGTAATCAAGGGAACAGGGAGCATCTGTCAAGAGCTCAGCACCTCCCAGTCACAATTTGGAAGGCAGTGCTGTCAATAAAGATACATACAGCTCAGCACTCCCTTCCACCAAACTGGACAACTCAGCTAACAATCACTGCACAGACAGCTCAGCATGCATTTGCACCAGACTGGATGATTGAGCTGTTAATCACAGCATCGTTAGACACACTGAGGGGTGGAATCATTACACTGTTGACATAGAATATAATTTCATCGGCAGCACATCTCCTGTTTACACACGATGATATGATGCTGATGATGATGTTAATGTTTAAGCCTGCTTAAAAATCATTACACACTATGAACAAGCCTGTATAGATGGGTCAATAGTCAGGAAGGAGCTTTTCTTTGTATACTCGTTCCACAATTATTTGTCCTTCAAAAAGGGCCCTTAGTCACCATAGATTGAAAATTTAAAGGTAGTAAATTGGGTTTCCCAGTGTGCCAACAATGTACTGGATTAATGAGAAAATGGAAAACGGTCTTAGGAGCTCAGGAAAGAGACTCAGACAAGAGATGGGTTTAAACCACTTCTCTTGTCTGAGTCTCTTTCCTGCGCTCCTAAGACCGTTTTCCATTTTCTCATTGCTCCTATCCTCCATTGGAGGTTTTCGGCTGGAGCTGCGGTGGAGACCTGACATCCTTGTCTGCCCCTGGGTTGCTTCCTAAGCGCTCCTTTATGACCACCTATCACTGACTCTTAACAATGTACTGGAGGCACTCTAAATATATTAGCAGAATCAAAGATTACAGGAGGCTCCTAGAAGCTGTCATCACCAACAAAAGTTTTGTCCAAAGTATTAAATTTCAATAAGCGTGTGCAATATTTTTTTCCTGTGTCATTTCTCATTATTGCACAAAATTAATGGACATCTATGATTTGATTTCTTGGCCTGTGTGGATTGAATGGGTTGTTACCGACATCTGGTGAGAATTTCATATCAATAGAACCTTTAGAAATATATTTACTTAGAAAATTGGTTATGTTTTCAATACTTATTTCACCGGCTGTATTTTTTCATCACATATGGTCCATTCAATGTTGATTAGAAGGAATCAAATACTGGAAATTCTCCTAATCTCCAAGCCATACATACTATATCATACACTTCAAGCTTCATAGGACAATCCACTGTGTACAAGTGATATTTAAATGCACAAGGTAGATACTACTTACACTTGAGAATGTCATTAAGTATTAAAGGATAGGCTCTTTAGAATAAAACTTAAGAGCTCAAGTAGAAATGCATTGTGTCCACTGATAATATCAGTTTAAAATCTTCTATATGATCTACTATTAAAGGGAACCTATGGGACCCTCATGCCCTCCAACCCAGCAGCATTCACTTATTTATAAGTAAATTCCCTGCCTAACCAGACCTGTATAACATTTCTGTGCACAAATGAGTTTTAAAGAAAGCATTTACCGTATATTGTCCCCGTTTGCTATGTTATTGAGGGTTTAAAATTAGTGGATGGGGCATTAGTTGCCCCAGACTTGTCAGCTCTCTTTCCATGTTATCACGCCCCTATGGGCGTGATAACATATTCAGCAGGAACTGTCATCATCACCAGCCCCTGCAAATCTGGCGCAAATTTCGGCAGCGTCGGTGCACCTCGGAAGCTGGGTGTACGCTTCCCAGCTTCAGAGGCTTCCTGGATTTAGAGGTGCGCACTGAGCATGCCCGGACGTTTAGAAGAGAGCTTCCGATCATGTGCAGTGTGTGCCTCTAAAGCGTACACCTGGCTTTAGAGATGCAGAGATGCTGCCGGAATGAGAAAAAAAATCAGAGCCATTGCAGGGGATCCGATTTTTATGGATATATTGCAATTCTGTTACATATGAAACTGTAAGTGGTCTTGAAAATAATTAATAGCTGCTGTAAGAAAAAAAGGATTGCATATGGACTGCACACAGACTGTACGCGCTGGACAAGTGAAAAAAAAAAATCTTCCACTTTTCTGGATGCAACAACAATTTTTTTATACTGTTGTTGTGTGAACCTACGCTCACTCTGAGAAACCGTTCTTTTCTTCCATTACATGAACATCCCATTGATTCGTATGGACCATGGGCAATGCTTAATTTCCCCAGTAGGAAGACTGAATACTTACTGAACATTGTCACGATACACTTCTAACAAGTAGCCTTTGTCCAAAGTGGAACACCTTTCTAAGCCACCAGAACAATGCGATTAAATCAACAGGGACATTAATAGAAATAATTGGAAAGAATAACCTAGTGGAAACCTCAGTATGTATAAAGTCCTATAATATTTAATTTAGCATCTCGGAGGAAAGTATACATACCGTAATATAAAATTTTCATTTTCAAATGTGGAAAGTTTTAGACACAACCAAGTCTGTGTTTAAGTCATTAAAACATCTTTAAGCATTTTCTGGTTTTCGTTTTCTTAGCTGCAGCCCTTTCCTGGAATGTATTATATTTTTCTTAAAAAAAAATGGCCAGTGGAAAAAAAATGCGTTTCCATATGTATGTATATGTATTTTCATTTTTTTCCTTCTTACAGGATCAGGAGAACAGAACCTTCACTGTTTTACTTCATACACCAGAAATTCATTTTGTCCTTTTATGGCATTTGAACTTGCTTACAGGACATCCTGAGAGCAGCATTTGCGGAGCATGGTGAGCTGAGATGGTGTTATTGTTCATGTCTGCATCACCCACATGGTATGGTATGCTTTACACTAGTCCATGCAGACAATGCAGGGAGAAAAACAACCTTTAAAACCAAAACTGCTCATTTTTCATGTGGAACTGGCAATGTAAACATTTCACTCCCATTCAGCAACTTTTTAAAATATTAATGTGTATTTAAACTTTGCCAGTGTCCTGTCTGTTAAATGTCAACTGATACAACTATAGGCCTTCCTTTTACTGGCTGCCTTTGGTCTGTAGTCAGATGTTTGCAGATATTATTAGGCAGTACTACACACGTGGTCAAAATTGTTGGTACCCCTCGCTTAATGACAGAAAAACCCACAATGGTGACAGAAATAACAAGAATCTGACAAAAGTAATAATAAATCAATAATATATGAAAATGAACAAATAAAAGTCAAGCATTGCTTTTCAACCATGCTTTCACAGAATTTAAATAAAAATAAAACTCATGAAATAGGCCTGGACAGAAATGATGGTACCCTGAAAATAATGTGACAAAAAGGGACATGTTAAATCAAGGTGTGTCCACTGATTAGCATCACAGGTGTCTACAATCTTGGAATCAGTGAGTGGGCCTGTATAGAGGACTATGGATACTCACTGTGCTGTTTGGTGACATGGTGTGTATCACACTCCACATGGACCAGAGGAAGCAAAGGAAAGAGTTGTCTCAGGAGATTAGAAAGAAAATTATAGACCAACTTGTTAAAGGTAAAAGTTATAAGACCATCTCCAAGCAGCTTGATGTTCCTCATGGCTCTTGCCAATCAAAACAAGTGTCCAAGAGGTTAAATTTTCATAAATGTCTGTCATAAATGGAGTTATAGCTATGCAGATCAAAAGTTGGGGGCAGGTAGTGAACAGGTAATTGAAGCAAGTTATCTGATGGAGAGCAGACATGGAGTGTATATACAGAATAATAACAAGGAGCTGACAGTTTTTGGAAGGGAAAACTTTGACTGTGTAGATCTTAATTACTAAAGAGGTACTAATCCAAGCAAAGTGAAGAATACTGCCCCAAAGAATGATTGCACGGGTCCATATCAGAGGCCTCAAATGACAATAGGAGTACAATATTTTCCATGCTATACCTATAAAATCTGAGTTTGACGCAAACCATAGACGTACGTATACATGACCAGATAAAGTTATGGGTGAAAATGTTGGAACCCTTGAAATTGTTCGAGAAAATGAAGTATTTTTTTCTACAAAATTATTGCAATTACACATGTTGTGTTATACAAGTTTATTTCCTATGTGTTTATTGGAACAACACAAAAATAACAGGGAACAAAAAGGCATATTGGACAGAATTTAACACAAAACCTGAAAAATGGGCCAGACAAAATTGTTGGCACCCCCAACTAAATTTTTGGTTGCACACCCTTTGGAATAAATAACTGCAATCAATTGCTCCCTATAAACATCAGCAAGCTTCTTACACCTCTCAACTGGAATTTTGGACCACTCTTTTGCAAACAGCTCCAGGTCTCTCATATTTGAAGGATGCCATCTCCCGACAGAAATGCTAAAGTCTGTCCACAGATATTCAATAGCATTTAGATATGGACTCATTGCTGGCCACTTCAGAACTCTCCAGTGCTATTTTCCATCCATTTCTGGGTGCTTCTAGAATTATGTTTGAGGTCCGTGTCCTGCTGGACCCATGAACAAGGATGCAAACCCAGCTTTGTGACACACAGACACACATTGCAAACATTGAGTCAACTTCTTCCCTTTTTATCTGGTTTTAGGGGTGGTTTTCATATTTTCCACATCTGTTACTTGCCACAGGTGAGTTTGAACAACCATCAACTGCTTGAAAGAAGTTGTTTACAAACAATTTTTGAAAGGTGCCAAAAATTTTGTGGAGTTTAAGAGTCTCAAACATGGGACTAGCCAGATCTTCCTCCAGGGAAGGACCCAGCCAAGGGATGGCTCCTTTTGGAAACCACCATTACCACCATATTAAGTGGCTCTTTAAGTCAATATCCAGCTCTTTACGAGTTTACAGATATGAGAAGGGAAATACCAAGGCCCGGTATCCATCCACAGACAGCTGTTTCGGGGTGTTGCCCCTCATCAGTGTGGAGTAGGATTCTGGCTAGGTGGGAGCAATGCCTAGTAGACCAACATCACAAAACAATCACTGACCTCAGGAAGACCAGTCAAAGAAAACACTGCGGCAGCCGGCAAAAGCGCTCAATCAGTGAAATCCTAGGTGCAATGCTCCCTGGTGTCACGCTCACTTCCTCCCCGGCGTCTGGCACGCTCACCTCCCCGGCTCTGGTCCGCTCTGCGGCGTCTGCAGCCACTGTACCGACCGCCGCTGTCTCTGCTACCTCTCCCCGGGTCTCTCCATCTGCCAATGCCGCTGCTCCGCCGCCTCCCATGCCTCCACACCGTCTGGGCCTCTCCGGCGCGTCCGCTCCTCTCGCTCCACCCCCTCTGCTGGCACCTGTCAATCATCCTTCCTGCAGCCGGCTCCTGCGCCTTCACACAGGCGTACTGCTAGATACGCCCCCTAGACCTGGCGTCCTATCCCCTGGTCCCATGGTTCAGCTGCACTCTGACCCAGAAGTTCTTTAGCATGTCCTATATCAGGCAGTCTCACCCTATGCTCACTGCCTGACTATCATTTGTGGTATCGGGTCCACGCGCTCCTGCATTCCTCTTCGTTCCTGCGCTGTCTACGTCTCCGTGGCCTCCGCTGTTCTTCCTGTTTGTGACTTTCCTGTGTTCCCTCCTAGATCCAGTCCATTCCTGCTTCCGTCCTCCTGCTCCTGTGTCTTGTCCTGTACCGGTTCCTGCCTCCCGCCTTTGCTAGTCTCGTCTGCCGTCCACCACCATTCCCGCAGTCTCAGCAGCCATCCCTGTGGCTGTCGTCATCTCTCATCTGGTCGCCTGTATTTCCCTGCCTGCTTACTTACCCGGCTGTTCCCAGGTATCAGCTTCCGCGGTGATAGTCTCCCTTGGGTCTGCCCCTAACGCTCCCTGTATAGAGGGTGGTCCACCTGGTTCAGCTCGCCCGAGGGAGGTTCGTCGTCGCGGTCCTGAGAGTTCACTCCAGAGGTCCCCAATCTCACAGTATAGTCAGGCCATGGACCCCGCTGGTACCCCGACCCCGACCGAAAAGGAACTCCTGTTCCTGCGAGAGAATCAGACGAGGATAATGTCCTTCCTCAAGTCTATGGAGTCTCGTCTGTCCTCCCTTCAGTCCTCAGATCCCACCAGCGCTTCCCAAATGGCGGGTCTCCAGCAGGAGCTCGCTCAGCAGCGCGACACTCAGGCCCATATTTTAAATTATATGGCCTCGGTGGATAACCGTCTCCTGGCCCTCCAGTCCGCAGCCTCTGCTCCGGTCCAGGCGGCAACCCCCCACCCCTCACCCCATTTGGCGAGACCTCCACGGTATAATGGGGATCCCAAATTATGCAGAGGGTTCCTAAACCAATGCCTGCTCCACTTCGAGCTGTCTTCCCTGCAGTACCCTACGGATCGGGCCAAGGTGGCCTTTTTTGTATCTCATTTGGAGGGGGAGGCTCTAGCTTGGGTAAATCCTCTCTGGGAGCGACACGACCCCATTGTCTCCCAACTCTCCAATTTTTTGGACACCTTTCGGAAGGTGTTTGATGAACCGGGATGTTTGGTCTCCACTACCGAAGCGTTGTTTAATCTCCAACAGGGCACGCTCTCGGTAGGCCAGTGCGCCATATGCTTTCGCATGGGGTGGAAAAATGAGGCCTTGGTAGGAGCTTTTTGGCGGGGGCTCTCTTGCTGAATCAAAGACGAGCTGGTGGGACGAGATATTCCAGCCTCCTTGGAGGATTTGATCTTCTTGGCCACCCTTATCGACCTCCGCTTTCAGGAGCGATCCCGAGAGGCTGCTAGAGAGAGGAGGCCTTGCGTCCTGCCACTCGCTCGAAGTCCACCTCGCTCCCGCTCAGTGACGTCCTCAGCGGCTTCTGCACCGGAACCCATGCAAGTGGATCGTCTCAAGCCGGTGGAGGAGCATCGGAGAGAGAGGATTGATCAGGGGCTCTGTTTCTATAGTGGGAGTGCATCCCACTTCCTCCGTTCAAGTCCCATACGCCCGGGAAACACCTCCGCCTAGGTCAGGTAAGAGAGGTCTCCCTAGGTGATTGTGATTCCTCTCTACCCCTGATTCTTTCCGTTCTTTTGCACGTAGGCTCCTAATGATCCTCTGAGTGGGCCTACATTGATTCAGGTGCTGCTGGCAATTTTATTTTGAGGCGGTTAAAAGACTTCGGATCCCTGTCCGATCCCTGGAGACTCCTCGGCAGATTGCTTCGGTCGACGGTCGACCCCTGCGGATGTCCGTCACTCAGGTCACTGAAGAAGTGGAACTGCAGATTGGAGCCTTACACCGAGAGAGGATAGTCTTTTTTGTTCTGCCTTCGTTATCTCACACCATCCTCTTGGGTCTGCCCTGGTTAAGAACTCATGAGCCTGTTTTGGATTGGCGCTCAGGGGATATCCTGCGTTGGGGACAGTCGTGTCAAGCCGAATGTCTGTCTGCCGTTCAACTGAAGAATGTCAAGCCTTCCGCTCCAGTCCCTACAGGATTACCTTCGGCCTATTGGGCCTTCGCGGACATCTTCAACAAGAAGGAGGCGGAGGCTCTGCCCCCGCATCGACCCTATGATTGCCCGATCGACCTGGTCTCTGGTTCTACTCCACCCCCTGGTCGGATCTATCCACTATCTCCCTCCGAGACCCTGGCCATGACCGAATACATCCAAGAGAACCTGGCCAGAGGTTTTATTCGCAAATCATCTTCACCGGCAGGAGCAGGGTTCTTTTTCGTCAAGAAGAAGGATGGTTCCCTTTGTCCCTGCATTGATTACCTGGGTCTCAACGATATCACCATCAAAAACAAATATCCGTTGCCTCTCATTCCGGAGCTATTCGACCGTCTATGGGGAGCACGAGTCTTCACTAAACTGGATCTCCGAGGGGCGTATAATCTGATCCGCATTCACCCCGGAGATGAATGGAAGACCACCTTCAATACCCGAGAAGGCCACTATGAATATTTAGTCATGCCCTTTGGCCTGTGCAATGCTCCCGCGGTATTCCAGGAGTTGGTCAACGACGTCTTTTGAGACCTTCTCTACTCCTGTGTGGTGGTGTATTTGGACGATATCCTTGTGTTCTCCGCGGACCTGGCTTCCCACAGAAAAGACGTTCGCCAAGTTTTACTACGCTTAAGAGAGCAGCGTCTCTACGCCAAACTCGAGAAGTGCGCCTTCGAGCAGTCGTCCCTGCCATTCTTGGGATACATCTTTTCCGACTCGGGTCTCCGCATGGACCCTGAAAAAGTGTCCGCCGTGCTCAAATGGCCGCGTCCTCAGGGAGTCAAGGCGATCCAACGATTCCTTGGGTTTGCTAATTATTCCCATCAATTCATCCCACACTTTTCTTCTCTGACCGCTCCTATCTCCGCCTTGACCCGTAAAGGAGCCAACCCTCACCTCTGGTCCTCGGAGGCCGAAGATGCTTTTCTGTCATTGAGACAAGCTTTCGCTTCCGCTCCCGTCCTACATCGTCCTGAAATTAACAAGCCATTCATTCTCGAGATGGACCCGTCAGCCATAGGAGCCGGGGCAGTTCTTTCTCAGAAATCTTCCTCCGGTCGGCTACTCACCCGCCGAGAGAAGCTACACTATTGGTGACAGAGAGCTACTTGCCATCAAGTTGGCTTTGGAGGAGTGGCGGTATATCCTGGAAGGAGCTGTTCATCCATTTAAAATCTACACTGACCACAAGAATCTGGCATACATCCAGTCAGCACAAAGACTTAACCCCCGACAAGCCAGATGGTCGCTGTTCTTTGCCCGGTTCGATTTTGAGCTTCATTTCCATCCCGGTGACAAGAATCTGAAAGCTGACACTCTATCCAGGTCTTTTCTGGCCTCCGATACTGAGGAAGAGCCATCACACATCATAGATCCTGGTAAAGTCATCATGGTTGCACCCATTAACCTGACTTCTTTGCCGCCCGGTAAGACCTTTGTGCAAGAGAGCGCGAGAAAGCGAGTGTTACACTGGGGTCATGCCTCCAAGCTGGCCGGCCACGTGGGTCTCAAGAAGACACTCCTTCTCATCTCTCGTTTCTGTTGGTGGCCATCTCTTCTTCACGATGTCCGAAGTTTTATCACCTCCTGCCCATCATGTGCCAGAAACAAAGTTCCTCGGCATCCCACAGAAAAGACGTTCGCCAAGTTTTACTACGCTTAAGAGAGCAGCGTCTCTATGCCAAACTTGAGAAGTGCGCCTTCGAGCAGTCGTCCCTGCCATTCTTAGTTGTGGTGGATCGATTTTCCAAAATGGCCCATTTTATTCCGTTTCCAGGGTTACCCTCCGCACCTGAATTAGCAAGGATTTTCGCCACACATATCTTCCAGATTCATGGCTTCCCCAAGCATATCATTTCCAACAGAGGGGTGCAGTTCACCTCGCGGTTTTGGAGGGCCCTATGCCGTATGATGGAGGTAACATTGGATTTCTCCTCTTCCTACCATCCTCCGACTAACGGCCCAGGCAGAACGAACAAATCAAATTCTCGTGACCTATCTCCGGCATTTTTCCAATGCTCACCAGAACGACTGGTCCAACCTGCTCCCATGGGCCGAATTCACCTACAACAATCATTACAGTGAGTCCTCCTCCAAGTCACCCTTCTTTATTTTCTACAGGCAACATCCAGTTGTTCCTTTGCCGGTATGTCCTGTCTCGGGTGTGCCGGCGGCCGATCTTTTGACCGAGGAGTTCTCCAGGGTCTGGCAGGAGACCAAAACCGCGCTTGATCAGGCTCAAGGCCGGATCAAGAGACATGCCGATAAGAGACGCCTGGATTCCCCACGGTACCAGCCCAGAGATAAAGTATGGCTCTCTTCTAAGTTCGTCCGCCTGAAGCAACCCTCGTATAAACTGGGTCCGCGGTATATAGGTCCGTTTTAAGTCTCGGCTCGTATCAACGATGCAGCCTACAAGCTGAAACTTCCCGCTTCGCTCAGGATTCCAAATTCTTTCCATGTCTCTCTCTTAAAGCCTGTCGTACTTAACCGCTTTCACCCCACCATCGGCCATCCTCCGCCTGTATCTGCACAAGATGTCTTTGAAGTCAAAGACATTCTCGCAATGAAAAAGTCCAGAGGTAAGACCCTCTTCTTAATTGATTGGAAGGGATTCGTTCCTGAGGAGAGATCTTGGGAGCCTCGGGAAAACATTCAGGCTCCTCGTATCTTGGCCAGATTCCTTTCCGGTCTTAAGAAGAGGGGGCGTAAGGAGGGGAGTACTGTCTCGCTCACCTCCTCCCCGGCGCCTGGCACGCTCACCTCCCCGGCTCTGGTCCGCTCTGCGGCGTCTGCGGCCGCTGTCCTGACCGCTGCTGTCTCTGCTACCTCTGCCCGGGTCTCTCCATCTGCCGATGCCGCGGCTCCACCTCTTGCGGCGCCTTCGGCCCCTGCCGCCTCCCGTGCCTCCACGCCGTCTGGGCTTCTCCGGCGCGTCCGCTCCTCTCTCTCCGCCCCCTCTGCTGGCACCTGTCAATCATCCTTCCTGCGGCCGGCTCCTGCTCCTTCACACAGGCGTACTGCTAGATACGCCCCCTAGACCTGGCGTCCTATCTCCTGGTCCCATGGTTCAGCTGCACTCTGACCCGGAAGTTCTCTAACATGTCCTATATCAGGCAGTCTCACCCTATGCTCACTGCCTGACTATCATTTGTGGTATCGGGTCCCGCACTCCTGCGTTCCTCTTTGTTCCTGCACTGTCTACCTCTCCGTGGCCTCCGCTGTTCTTCCTGTTTGTGACTTTCCTGTGTTCCCTCCTAGATCCAGTCCGTTTCTGCTTCCATCCTCCTGCTTCTGTGTCTTGTCCTGTACCGGTTCCTGCCTCCCGCCTTTGCTAGTCTCGTCTGCCGTCCACCACCATTCCCGCAGTCTCAGCAGCCATCCCTGTGGCCGTCGTCATCACTCATCTGGTCGCCTGTATTTCCCTGCCTGCTTACTTACCCGGCTGTTCCCAGGTATCAGCTTCCGCGGTGATAGTCTCCCTTGGGTCTGCCCCTAACGCTCCCTGTATGGGGGGTGGTCCACCTGGTTCAGCCTGGAGGTTCGTCGTCGCGGTCCTGAGGGTTCACTCCGGAGGTCCCCAATCTCACACCTGGGAAACACGAATATGCAAATAAAGTCCGTGGAGCCTCATTTAAGAGTCTCAAACATGGGACTAGCCAGATCTTCCTCCAGGGAAGGACCCAGCCAAGGGGTGGCTCCTTTCGGAAACCACCATTACCACTATATTAAGTGGCCCTTTAAGTCAATATCCAGCTCTTTACGAGTTTACAGATATGACAAGGGAAATACCAAGGCCAGGTATCCATCCACAAACAGCTGGCTAGTCCCGTGTTTGAGACTCTTAAATGAGGCTCCACGGACTTTATTTGTATATTCGTATTTCCCAGAGAGCATTGCACCTAGGATTTCACTGATTGAGCGCCTTTGCCGTTTTCTCGCAGCCTTGCTCTGCCATTGTGCTAGCTGCAGTTTCTCCATCACTGCACGATGAACCCCGGATTGCAAACACCCCTTATCATAATTTCTGATTTGGTGCGTTCTGCCTATCCTAACAACATGTCTTTTTATTTCACCTTTTGTAACTTTTTTAAGCACACTGCACTTTTTGTTTATTAACTAAAAATATAATAAGTTTGATCCTCATGACTTTAATGTATCCACGATCTCGAAGAGAGAAAATAGCTTGGTTGTGTTAACATGTGCCCAAAGCACAAGTAGTGAACCATTAACATGAACCTTTCACCAGGATTGTATTCAGTAAACTACAGACATTGTCAGGTTGGCACTGTTATATTGACTAAAATGATATCTTGGTTGATGAAATCCGTCTTGTGGCTGTTGTTTAATCTTTATTTGCAGTTTTCAGTTAATGAGATTCTCATGCATTGGGGCGGGGCTGTGAGGGGTCTTTATGTAGTGCTGTGCTTACATATTCATCTGCATGACTTCTGACAGGTAACTGATCCTTAAGTGACCTGCCCCCAATTATACACACTGCACAGAATATTGTTTGAAAAAAAATAATTCATCATGCAGGTGGCGGTGCCTGCACTGTAGCATGATACGATGGATAATATGCCTGTTTTCATTTTATTTAGACATATAGTTTTGTTGGAAAAAAATTATCTTAATCAAAATGGCGCCGGTGGCCATGCCTGTGCAGTAGCATCTGCTACTGCGCAGGTGCCGCCACCAGCGCCATTTTGCTAGAGAGAAAAAAATTAGGCTCTATCAAGATGCTGTCGGAACAATGCTACTGCTCAGGTGCCACCAGCGACATCTTTAGCCAAATTTAGACAAAGGAGCCAAATTTCTTTTTCTCGCAAAATAACACCAGCAGCAACACTTGAGAAGTAGCATCCATTGTGTTTCGATAGTTGCTACTGCGCAGGCGTCACTGGCGCCATCTTGACGGACCCTAATTTTTGAGTGAGGCGCGCAATATCATCATCAATAGATGCTACTGTGCAGGTGCGGCCACCGACGCCATTTTGATTAAGATTTTCTTTTCCAACAAAGCTATATGTCTAAATAAAATGAAAACATGCATATTATCCATCGTCTCATGCTACAGTGCAGGCGTCCCTCGCCTGCCTGATGTGAATTTCTTTTCAAACAATATTATATGTACGATGTATAATAGGGGGCAGGAAAGATCAGTGATCTGTCATAAGCCCAGAAACATGCATATCAGAGCACCACATAAAGCCCCGCCCACAACTCCGCCCAGAAGCACGACAATCTCATTAACTGAGAACTGCAAACAAAGATTAAACAACAACCACAAGACGTATTTCATCAACCAAGGTATCATTTTAATCAGTATAACAGTGTCGACCTGACACTGTCTGTAGGTTACTCAGCACAATCCTGCTGACAAGTTCACTTTAAGGCACTTGGGAAATCTGAGTGTGCATGTTTACTGCGTGTTTCCCAGGTATGTGTCTCGCTGGCCTGGTAAAACTGTGAGTGTTGGCAGCGTAAGGGTATGTGCACGCGTTGCAGATTCCATTGCGGATTTTGCTATATCTGCAGGTGAAATGACCTGCGTTTTACTTGCGGATTTAGTGCAGATTTACTGTGGATTTTCTGCAGATTTTGTGCGGATTTCACCTGCGTTTTTACACCTGCGAATTCCTATAATGGAGCAGGTGTAAAATGCTGTGGAATCCGCACAAAGAATTGACATGCTGCTGAAATAAACCTGCAGGCAGCATTTCTGCTGCAGAAAAATTTTTCTGCAGCATGTGCACAGCGTTTTTTCTTTTACATAGGATAGAAAAGTACCATACAACGCAGGAGAATCTGCTGCGGATCCGCAGGGCCAAATCTGCTGCGGATCTGCAGTAGAATCTGCAACGTGTGCACATACCCTAAAGTGTGACGTGGATGTGGGGCCTGGCTGTAGGGTACGCTTAGCATGTTGTTGGCCATTGCGATAGACTAATGAGTGGGATGCGGAGTCCCCCTTTACAGTTGTATCCAAGGCATGTGTGTCATGGGCAAGTGGTGTTCGTGACAAATTGGTGGCAACAGTGGGATACTTCATGACAGTATCAAATAAGAAAACGAGCTTATCAAATAAGAAAACAAGCTCCTTTACCTTGGGGGGCAAAATTCTGCACTATAATGGGTGACCTTGTTTTATCTTTGCTATTCCTCACTTTTTCAGTAAAACCACTGGGGTGACTGATCATTCAGCCATAAATATGGCACATCTATGGCCAGCTTTATATAGGCCATAATATACAGTTGGGCCAGAAGTAGACACAGTCAGAAAAGGGCACCTCTGCTAGAACAATATATGGGCCATTTTTAATCCAATAGCTCAACATAATGTCCAATTCCACCTGCTTTGGAGATGGAAATGGGCTCCTTTACCTCTTGGACCCCTGTACGACTGGCTGCCGAGGTTGCACCAATAAAAGGTTAGCCCCTGTGTTAGACAGGAGAAATTTCTAAGCCCTATATTTACTATGCTGTACTTTCTAATTAACTTTTGATAATTGTATGCCCTATTATTAATTCTTGGTGCAGACACATTAATATATTGAAAAATAAATAGTAAGTATAAAATGTTTCTCATATTACGTGCTACTCCCAGACACAGCTCTGCATTGTTTTTTTCTTTCTACCCTTCACTGACTGTCTGAGCCTATAAAGTCAGGCTTTGTTTTGAGATGTACGTTTTAGAATGAATCAGATTGGGATCAGTCTCCGTGCAGTGTTTACACAATGCATATTTTCCTTTGGTTTGTTGCTGCTGTCACTCTCTCTTTTCTTTCTCCTGGAGTCATGTTACCTCTCTCTCTCTATCCTTCTCCATCCTGCCAGTGAAAGAACCCACCTGTGTCTAAGGGGCCTGCCTGACATTCCTGGGAAAGTTTTTCCTCTATTAATGCCACTAAATTATTTTTTCATCTGGAGAAGTACTTATGTAAACTGATCCCTAACAATCCTGTCCTGTTGGAGGCACAGATCATCCTTTAACAGAAGAATATAAAGTTATGTACCTCCTCCGGTACCTGTCTCCAATGCATTCTATAAGCAAATAGATTTTTGTTCACTAATTAAAAGAGACTATAAGCAAATTTGGAGAAATGCTACTGTTGTTACTGTTCTTGTTAATTGTTATTTAAGTCAAACTTTTTTAACAAAATATTTGTTTATTACACTGGATCTTAATTCCCCATGCAGAGAATATTGATTTCTGAAATGCTGGGATCCTGATTTTCACAATGTGGCTCTACTCTAGCTCTCAATCGACAGAAGCTAGGAGCCATCCTAACCGCGGCCAGGCACAGATTGGTCTCCTGGCAGTGATCTGGAAAGTGGCTCCGGTTGCTGCGAATGTGCAGATACTCAATGCCACTGGCACGATTTTACTGACGCCCACCACGAGATCAATCTGTGCAAGTACCGCCTGTGTTCTGCCCTCTGAATATAAGGCAATATGTTTGTATTTATGTGCTGGTTAGTTGTTATAGCACCATCTATTGGTGGCTGAATTTATAGCCTGTGTCTTTAACAGCAGACAGAGTGTTGCATTGTGGGATTGAAGCAAGGTATACTGGGAAGAAGAGTCCATTTTCTTCTGTGTACTTCATAGGACACACGTGTTTATTTGTACTCCTGTAACGTCCCAACTTGAGTTTGCTATCCCGGTAAAGCATATCTGGTAATATTAATATCTCTTTTCTTGCAATGCAGTATTGTACAGAGATGTGATCTAATATATAAAGCTCAAAGCATGTATATATGTATGTATGTATGTATGTGTGTATGTGTGTGTGTATGTCCGGGATAGGCATCCGCACCGTCGCAGCTACAGCCACAAAATTTGGCACAGTCACAGGTCTGGACCCCGAGAGCGTCCTAAGCTATGTTGTGAGGCGAAACTTTAACCCCGCGCGTTCCAATTCACCAAACAATTTTGCCCCTATCTACATACTGGGGAAAAAGTGTGTGCACGTCAAGCCCCGCCCCTCATTATGATGTCATAATGCCCCTATCTACATAATGGGGAAACAGTGTGCGCGTATCAAGCCCCGCCCCTCATTATGATGTCACAATGGTTGCCATGGCGATGCTGATGTCATCATAGGTTGCAAGCCCCGCCGCTTATTATGATGTCATAATGGTTGACTATGGAATGGAGGATGTGTGATGGGTATATGGGCACTGGACTATGGGACGGAGGATATGTATGATGAGTATATGGGCACGGGACTATGGGATGGAGGATGTGTGATGGGTATATGGGCACTCGACTATGGGATGGAGGATATGTATGATGGGTATATGGGCACGGGACTATGGGATGGCGGATATGTATGATGGGTATATGTGCACAGGACTATGGGATGGAGGATATGTATGATGGGTATATAGGCACGGGACTATGGAATGGAGGATATGTATGATGGGTATATGGGCATGGGACTATGAGATGAAGGATGTGTGATGGGTATATGGGCACTCGACTATGGGATGGCGAATATGTATGATGGGTATATGGGCATGGGACTATGGGATGGAGGATGTGTGATGGGTATATGGGCATGGGACTATGGGATGGAGGATGTGTGATGGGTATATGGGCACCTGACTATGGGATGGAGGATATGTATGATGGGTATATGGGCACGGGCCTATTGGATAGTGGATATGTATGATGGGTATATGGGCATGGGACTATGGGATGGAGGATAATTATAATTTGCTATAACTAACCACAGTTAGTTACTATGCCCGGGCAGCGCTGGGCTCTAGCTAGCTCTAGCAGCCAGTGCATAGGAGATGTGATTAGAAATTTGTGAATTTCCATGTTAAAGTTTGCATCACACTGTATACTTTCCTGTTAATTGTGTTAGCTGTGTGATTATTTGCCCAATACTTACCTATGTTGTTTGTATTCTTATAGTTGTACCGCATGTTATATACCTGTTCACCAAAAAATAAGTTAGACTACAGAGAACAGTCTGGTTATTTGGAAGACAGAAAGTGGTTTATGCTGTATGCTAGATTGCACACCGTGTCAATGTGTATGAAGGCAGAACAGTAAAACAGATGCTAGACGCCTGCAATAGCGAATACAGCTTAAGGAGCCGCTTGTACCCACACCGCACTTCCTGCGGGTACTGCAGCAGCCGCCATACAGTCACAAGTACCGAGAGTGCAGTCGTCCAACAAGTACGACACAGCTCAGAAAATGCTGAAGTTTGTTTTTACCTGCTCTGAGACTCCCTGCAGTCTGCAAACAGACACGCGATGTCCACAAGCCAGACATCTTCACTCAGGACGAGGTCCCATGCAAGCCTCTCTAGCAAGTCTTCATCAAAGAATTCTGCTGCTCTCGCCCGTGCAGAAGCTGAGGCAGCAAAAGTAAGATCCTCCTTCCCTGCACAAGAGATGCCAAGAAAAACAGCGGGTAACTAAAAGTCGTGCGGCTCTTAGATACCCGCTGTTTACATTGGAAACCAGTTTGCTCGCTGGTCCTGATCGCTGATGGGTC
Source organism: Dendrobates tinctorius (assembly GCF_039654945.1). NCBI lineage: Eukaryota > Metazoa > Chordata > Amphibia > Anura > Dendrobatidae > Dendrobates > Dendrobates tinctorius. Next base: position 9,668,291 of record NW_027361795.1, on the reverse strand, counting down.
TGTCTATGTGACAGCTCACCAGCGATCAGCTAACTACGTCGGATCGTTGGTGGGATTGCTGGGACATTGATACGTGTAATGGGGCCTTAAGCCAGAAGCTCCTTACAGGTATGAGAATGCACCACTCACACAGCATGACAACAGCACACCAGCTCATGGTTGCGCTGACCCAGCCACTATAAACTTTGAAGTTCTTTGCTCGCCAGGAGCTGGTGACCAAGGGACTTGTAAAATTCACCGATCGAGCTGAGAGCTATAAAGCATGGCGAGCCTCCTTCCGGAATGCCAATAGAGACTTCGATCTTTCTAGTAGTGAAGAGTTAGATCTACTGGTAAAGTGGCTTCGGAACGAGTCTGCTGAACACGCCAAAAGAATCAGAAGCACTAACATAAAGTACCCACACATAGGCCTCCGTATGGTGTGGGAGAGACTTCATGAATGTTATGGGTCAGTAGAAGCTATTGAAAATGCTTTGTATAAAAGAATTGATGATTTTCCCAGAATAATGACAAAGGGATATCAAAAGCTCAGGGAACTGAGTGACTTGTTAATGGAGGTACAGGTTGCTCAGACAGAAGGGGTCCTGCCAGGGTTGGCATTCCTAGACAATGCCAGAGGTGTCAACCCAATTGTTCAAAAATTCCCTTACAACCTACAAGAGGAGTGGGTCAGTCATGGGTCCCATTACAAACAGACTCATAAGGTCTCATTTCCCCCTTTCAAGGTGTTCGTAGACTTTATTACTCAACAAGCAAGAGTTAGAAATGACCCCAGTTTTGATTTCACTATGTCGTGTAGCACTGCCCCTGGTGTCAAATCCTGTAAAACATCTGTGACAGTTCACAAAACTAATGTTACTCCCACAGGGTTTCCTTACAGGGCAAGCAAGTCCTCCCTGGAGGAAGACAAACCTCAGGATCTCAGCAAACACTGCCCCCTACACAAGAAACCACATCTCTGCTAAAATGCAGAGCCTTCAGGGAGAAGTCTCTAGAAGACCGCAAAGGTTTCCTCAAAGAAAACAAGATATTTTTCAGATGCTGTGCGACGACCTCACACTTCGCCAAGAACTGTGAAACCAGTGTGAAATGCGAGGAATGTGGTAGCACGGTCACAACACAGCCTTACACCCTGGACCACCCTCAGGGGTATCATCACAAGTAGAAGAGTGTGGCGAAAGGCCAATGGTCACCGACGTAGACACTCCAGTAGTCATTTCTCAGTGTACAGAGATCTGTAAGGAACTTGTAACAGGAAGATCCTCCTTGAAGATCTGCCTTGTCAGAGTCTACTCAGTGAGCCACCGAGATAAGGCAATCAAGGTGTATGCAATCTTGGATGATCAGAGCAACAGGTCTCTAGCCAAGTCGTTTCTCTTTGACACCTTCAATATTGCTGGCCCGGTTCTCCTTACTTCTTGAAAACATGTGTGGGTATTATCGAGACGGCGGGGAGAAAAGCTACTGGGTTAAAGGTAGAGTCTATTGATGGACAAATCTGCATAGCCTTGCTATCAATACCGGAGTGCAACCAGATTCCAGACAATAGGTCTGAGATTCCTAAGCCAGAGGTAGCAGCGCACCATTCTCATCTGAAGCGTATAGCCCATCTGGTACTAGAACTGGATCAAGAAGCTCCGATTGTCTTACTCCTCGGAAGAGACATACTACGAGTCCATAAAGCTAGAGCACAAATTAATGGCCTATAGAACGCCCCATATGCTCAGAGACTTGACCTGGGATGGGTCATTGTAGGAGACGTCTGTTTAGGTGGAGCACACAAACTGACCTCAGTCAGCAGTTTGCTCACCAATATTCTTGAAAATGGATGTCCGTCTCTCTTCCAGCCATGCAAGAGTAGCTTCCTGATAAAAGAGTTGCCATGCAATGCTCTTCTACCTTGACCATTAGCTGATGCTTTCTGTGAAGACCACACATGTGACGGCGACCAAGATCACATAGGGTGCACAGTTTCCCACAGAACAAGAGAAGACAACAAGGTAGCAATGTCCATAGAAAACAGACTGTTTTTGGACATCATGGATTGAGAGATGGAAAAAGATGAGTCAAAGAGTTGGATGGCCCCTCTACCATTTAAACCCCAGAGGCAAAGCTTACCCAACAACAGAGAACTTGTCTACAGTCGATTTGTCTCCCTCAAACGCAAACTGCAGAAGGCACCTGAAATGAGAGAGCACTTCTTTGCCTTCATGGAGAGAATATTTCAGAATGGCCATGCAGAAATTGCACCTGTACTTCAAGATTCCGAGGAATGCTGGTATTTACCCATTTTTGGCGTGTATCATCCTAAGAAACCTGGTCAGATAAGAGTAGTATTTGACTCAAGCGCCAGATATGAAGGTGTCTCACTAAACAATGTCTTTCTGTCTTGCCCAGACCTCAATAACAGACTTCTAGGAGTACTTTGCTTCCGCAGAGATGCAGTGGCATTCATGGCTGACATACAACAGATGTTTCATTGCTTCCTTGTCACTCCTGTAACTATCCAAGGTAAAATGATGTTGAGAGACTTCACCCAAGAGATGTCTTAATGGGATGATCCACTTCCCATGGAGAAGAGAGATTTGTGGGTAAGATGGAAGAAATCTTTAGAAGCCTTGTCAAATCTTTACGTGGCACGACCATACGCTTCTGTACTATCAACAGGAGTCAAGACGCAAAGGCTCTGTATCTTCTGCGATGCCTCAACCAAAGCGATTGCAGCAGTAGCATATCTGAAAACTACTGACATTAAAGAACAATGCCATATAAGGCTTGTTATGAGCCGGACAAAACTAGCGCCAGTCCATGAGCACACAATACCCAGACTGGAACTCTGTGTGGCTGTGCTGAACTTATCTCGACAGAAATTGACCTGGAAATCAAGGACGTTGAGTTCAGACAGCAAGATAGTGCTTAGGTACATTTGCAACGAAACTCAACGCTTTTATGTTTACGTCAGCAATCGGGTGCTAATGATCAGGAGGTCCACTTGCCCTAAACAGTGGCGCTATGTGTCCACACACCACAATCCTGCAGACAACGCAACTAGATCTGTTGAATCAAGACACCTTAAGGGCACAACCTGGTTTAGGGGTCCTGCATTCTTATACCGTTCAATGCCGTACAGTAACGAATCAGACACCTTTGAACTGGTAGATCCAGATGCAGATGAAGAAATCCACCCTCAGGTATCCGTTCTAAGTACGGTGACTTCAGACAATTACCCCAAATCCCACCATTTCAGCAGGTTCTCAACCTGGAACTCGCTTGTTCGTGCCACTGCTTGTTTAATTCATGTGGCTCAGTTTTAAAAGTCAAATCACCTGCCAGTCAAAAGCCATGTAAAGGTTGGCACCACTGCAAACATGCCTTTACCGCTCCAAACCTGGAAAATGCCAGACCTTTGACTGCACTTTCCAGTGATGCTGGAGATCTAACCATTCTCACTCCCGCCATGTTACTCAGAAAACCAACACTCCCAGCGCTCCACTGGGAGAATTCAGCAACAAGGACCTCTACAGATGTCAATGTAGACAAGTTCAAAGTCTCTCCAATACTTTCTGGGACAGATGGAGAAAGCAATATATCTCCACCTTACAACCTAGGAAGAAGTGGCAGATCGACAAGCCGAACATCAAACCTGGTGATAATTGTGCTCATGAAAGACAGCCAGTCACACTGAAATGAGTGGCCACTAGTGTTGAGCGATACCGTTCGATACCCAAAAATATCGTATCGGATGGTATCGCCCGATACGAAAAAAATATTGGGTATCGCCGATTCCGATACCGGAAGTCCCATTCAAGTCGATGGGACTTCCGGTATCGGAATTAAAAAAAGCCCTTTATTTCCTTGTTGGCTAATTCTACATAATTGAAAACAAATAAGAATCATGTAGAATGTATTGTGGGAGGTGGAGGAGACATTAAAGGCATAGTGGTTTATTCAAATCACATGGCATAGCATTAATTCCAATTTTTTTTTTTTTAAAGACGTTCGGAGTTAAAAAGATATTGACTATGTTAACTTTTTTATATTTTGTCAGATATGTATGTTTCACAACTTCCATGCTCTTCACCTTCTTTTGTACTTCTCCCACACTTTCTCCTTCATGATCCGCAGCAGTAGCATTTTTTTCATCAACTTTTTCTTCACCTTATTCATCTTCTTCTTCTTCACCTTCTTCCCATTAATTTTTTTTTTCCATTCTTCATATTCTTCTTATTCAGCTATTATTAATTTTCATATGCTATTTCTTCATCTTCTTCCTATTCTTCTTTTTCTTCATTTTCTTATGGTGACAGGCATTCCTTTAGTACTTATCTATAAAAGTTATAAGATTACACCTTACGTTCTGCCTGTCACAAAATATTTACAACAGGATTTGTCTGCGTTCAGTTTGGCCTGCAGCAGCAGGCATTTTCCAGGGGCACCACGAGGAGGAACGGACTCACCCCCATTTACTGCTTAGTCTTCTTCTGCTTATAATTTTGATATCTTCTATGCTGATTTTTAGTCTTATGCTTAATGTTCTTCTGCTTTCTGTTCTTCTGCTTTTGCTTCTTCTGCTTCTTGTTCTTCTGTCTTTTGTTCTGTATCTTGGTGGTTGTCTTCATGTTCTTTGTCCTCTTGGTCATATTATTTAGGGTCATATTTCTGGTCTTCTTTGGTGTGGTCTTCAAGGTCGTCGTCATCAGGGTCGTCGTCATGGAGATCAATACGGATTACCAAAGACAATTTCAAAAAGCTTGATCTTGGAAATGTAGCAGAAGGTACAAGAAGGCTGAGAAACTGGCGAGAACCAGCTGACAGTACTGGAACCCGTAGTGGCAGCAGAAGGAACAAGATCCAATGGCACTACTGAGGAACAGCTGACGGTGCTGGACCCCGGTTACTATGCAGGAGGTACCTGTGCTAGAAACCTGTTATGATTGAGTCACCGTAGGAGGCAAAAATAGAAATGCTAGCTAAGTCCAGAAAACCAGAGAAGTTGGCAGCTATCGGATTGCAGACCCCTGAACCTATCAACACAACTAGCAGTAGCCGTGGGGGGCTTCTACGATGCCCTAGGCCCCTCGATCACAGCCGGAGGACTACATAGCCTAAAGACAGAAAGGGAAATCTAAACTGCCCCAGAGCAGACCCCAAAGCAAAAGGCAGCCCCCCACAAATAATGATGGTGAAGCAAGAAGAAAGAACAAAACACAGACAGAAAGATAGACTGAGCAAAGATGGGGCCCAAGCTAGCTTAGATAGGAAAGGACAGGAAGGCTGCTGTCTGCAATCCGTAAAAAACCCTATGAAAATAAGAGCCAACAAACTGACAGTAAAAAGGCCCTGAAGACGCTAGGCTTCAAAAAAGGCTATGTCAGTACTCAGGAATATTCTGAAGACAGAGCAACAGGCAAAAGGAGATTCAGCTCACCCCAGCAGGGAATGGCAGAATCCAGAAAAGCAAGGAAAACAAAACACTAATGCAAAAAGGCAAAGCAGAAATCTTAGCTTTAGATGAGCAGGAATCAGACTGGTTTCCTAGAAGTCCACAGAGAAATCACCCGCAGGCCAGAAGGGCGTCGGCAGCCTTATATCCAGTCATTAACTCCACTCAGCCAGTCATCATCATCAGCCCCAGGTGTTTGACAATCAGGCTCACTACCTTTCTTCACCAGAAGAGGGAGTTCCTCGGGCCTAAGTAGTGAAGGGGAAAATGAACTCACAACAGTACCTCCCCCTTGATGAGGGGTCACCGAACCCTCAACCACGCCACCAGGGCGATCAGGGTGAGCCCGATGAAAGGCACGCACCAATCTTTTGGCATGAATATCAGAGGCAGAGACCCAGGAATTATCCTCCTGACCATAACCCTTCCACTTAACCAAATACTGGAGTCTCCGTCTAGCCAGACGGGAATCCAGTACTTTCTCTACCTCATATTCCATGTTACCTTCAACCAATACAGGGTCTGGAGGTGCAACCCCCGGAACAACAGGTTCAACAAACCTCTTCAACAAAGATTTATGGAACACATTATGGATTTTAAATGTGACAGGAAGAGCCAAACGAAAAGAGACCGGATTAATAATCTCCAAAATCTTGTAAGGTCCAATAAATCTAAGCTTAAACTTAGGAGAAGCCACCTTCATAGCAATATTTTTTGATGATAACCACACCATATCACCAACCTTAAACTGGGGACCAATGGTCCTATGTCGGTTGGAAAACCGCTGGGCCTTTTCCTGGGAGAGAGATAACTTATCCACCACTTGGTCCCAGATCTGGTGCATTCTCTCCACCACAGTGTCAACACCTGGGCAGGCAGAGGGCTCCACCTGCCCTGAAGAAAATCGAGGATGAAACCCAAAGTTACAAAAAAAAGGTGACATCAAAGTGGCAGAACTAGCTCTATTATTTAAAGCAAATTCAGCCAAGGGCAAAAATGAAACCCAATCATCCTGATCAGCAGAAATAAAACATCTCAAATATGACTCCAAGGTCTGGTTTGTTCTCTCTGTCTGCCCATTGGTCTGAGGGTGAAAAGCAGAGGAGAAGGACAACTGAATTCCCAGCTTGGAACAGAAAGTTCTCCAAAATCTAGACACAAACTGGACTCCTCTGTCAGATACAATGTTCTCAGGAATCCCGTGCAAGCGAACCACCTGTTGTAAAAACAGGGGCACCAATTCAGAGGAAGACGGCAACTTAGGGAGTGGTACAAGATGAACCATCTTAGAGAACCTATCACAAATCACCCAAATAACAGTCATCCTTTGAGAGACAGGCATATCAGAGATGAAATCCATAGAAATATGGGTCCATGGCCTCTTGGGGACAGGCAAAGGCATCAACAACCCACTAGAGCGAGAACACGATTTAGACCGGGAGCAAGTCCCACAGGACTGCACAAAATTCCTGACATCACGAGACAAGGAGGGCCACCAAAAAGACCGACTCACCAGATCTCTAGTACCAAAAATACCTGGATGACCAGCCAAAGCAGAGCAATGAACTTCAGACATCACCCTCTTCTTCCACTGGTCAGGAACATACAACTTTCCACTGGGACAACGCTCAGGTTTGTCCTCCTGGAACTCTTCCAGAGCACGTCTCAAATCGGGTGAGATGGCAGAAAGAACTACCCCTTCGCCTAAGATGGTAGCAGGCTTGGTCACCACAGGAGAATCAGCAAAGAAGCTCCTAGAGAGGGTGTCAGCCTTGACATTCTTAGTTCCAGGAAGAAAAGAAACCACAAAATCAAAACGTGTAAAAAACAAGGCCCACCTAGCCTGTCTAGGGTTCAAGCGCTTAGCCGACTCTAGGTAAATCAAATTCTTGTGGTCAGTGAGGACCACGACTTGATGCTTAGCTCCCTCCAACCAATGTCTCCACTCCTCAAATGCCCATTTCATGGCTAACAGTTCCCGATTCCCCACATCATAGTTACGTTCAGATGGAGAGAACTTTCAGGAAAAGAAAGCACAGGGATTCATTTTAGATGTTACAGGATCCTTTTGGGACAAAACAGCTCCTGCACCAATCTCAGAAGCATCCACCTCTACCTGGAACGGAAGTGAGACATCAGGTTGCCGCAAAACCGGGGCGGAGGTGAATCTTCGCTTCAGCTCCTGAAAGGAAGAAACAGCCTCCGGAGACCAATTTAACACATCAGCACCCTTCTTAGTCAAATCAGTCAATGGCTTGGCAATACTAGAAAATTTTGCTATAAATTTCCGATAAAAATTAGCAAAACCCAAAAACTTCTGGAGGGCCTTCAAAGAAGTGGGCTGAACCCAATCGTAAATGGCCTGTACCTTGGCCGGGTCCATTTCAATAGTTGACGGGGAAAAAATAAATCCCAAAAAAGAAATCCTCTGTACTCCAAAAAGGCATTTAGATCCTTTGACATACAGGGAATTCTCCCTCAAGATCCGGAACACAGTCCGAACATGTTCCACATGAGAATCCCAATCCTTGGAGAAGATCAAAATATCATCCAGATAGATAATCAAAAATTTATCGACAAAATCTCTGAAAATATCGTTCATGAAGCACTGGAAGACAGAAGGGGCATTAGTGAGCCCAAAAGGCATCACCAGGTACTCAAAATGTCCCTCCGGAGTATTAAACGCCGTCTTCAATTCATCCCCATGCTTAATGCGAATAAGATTATACACCCCCCTGAGGTCAAGCTTGGTAAACCAGCAAGCACCTTTAACTTTGGAGAATAGATCAGAAATCAGGGGTAACGGATACTGATATTTAACAGTAATTTTGTTGAGAGCACGATAATCAATACAAGGTCTTAATGATCCATCCTTTTTGGCTACAAAAAAAAAAACGGCACCTAAGGGTGACGAGGATGGTCTAATATGACCCTTCTCCAACGCCTCCTTAATATAGGATCGCATAGCCTCGTGCTCGGGTACAGATAAATTGAAGAGCCGACCCTTGGGAAATTTACACCCCGGGCTCAGTTCAATTGCACAGTCATAACTCCTATGAGGAGGCAGAGACGCAGACTCATTCTCACTAAATACATCATAAAAGTCCGCCAAATAATCAGGAACATCATGCGACTGAGGAGAGGTGGAAAACACCGGAGCCTCACTAAAGGCACAACGACAACCCCAACTCACCACAGACACAGATTTCCAATCCAAAACTGGATTATGAATTTGTAACCAGGGAAACCCCAGTACAATAGTATCATGCAGATTATGTAACACCAAAAACCTGCAATTTTCTTGATGGTCTGGGGCGACCCGCATTACCACCTGGGTCCAAAACTGAGGTTTATTTTTAGCCAAAGGAGTAGCATCAATCCCCCTCAAAGGGATAGGCGTCTGCAGAGGTGTCATCAGAAATCCACAACGTTTAGCAAAATCCAAGTCCATTAGGTTTAGAGCTGCTCCCGAATCCACAAAAGCCTTGGCAGAAAATGTGGACAGGGAGCAGATCAGAGTAATAGCCAGAAGAAACTTAGGTTGAACACCACCAACAGAAAAAGTGTGTGCAAGGCGTTTCTCGCATTTAGGACAGACAGAAATAATATGCGAGGCATCTCCACAGAAAATCACAACTTATTACGCCTTCTGAACTCCTGACGCTGCTCTCTGGAAAAAACTCAATCACATTGCATAGGTTCAGACATCTGTTCAGCAGGTGGCAACACCTCTCGTGCAGCTCTGCGTTCGCGCAAACGCCGATCAACCTGAATGGCTAAAGACATAGAATCGTCAAGACCAGAGGGAACAGGAAATCCCACCATAGTATCTTTTACGGCTTCTGACAACCCCTTCCGAAAGAGAGCAGCCAAGGCATTATCATTCCAGGTAGTAAGTACTGCCCACTTTCGGAATTTTTGACAGTACAATTCTGCAGAATCACGACCCTGGTTCAATGCCAGCAGGGTCTTTTCAGCCTGATCAATAGCATTAGGTTCGTCATACAACAACCCCAAGGCCTGAAAGAATGCATTCACATTAGTCAGAATAGGATCATCTGGTTTCAAAGAAAATGCCCAATCCTGGGGATCGCCACGCAGCAAAGAGATGACAATTTTAACCTGCTGCGCGGAGCTCCCTGACGAGTTAGGCTTCAAGGCAAAAAATAATTTACAATTATTTTTGAAATTCAAAAATTTAGACCGATCCCCAAAAAATACATCAGGTGTAGGAATCTTTGGTTCAGCAGCATGTGAATGAGCAAGGTAGGCGGAAATTCCCCACACTTCCGCAGCGAGCTGCTCCACACGATCAGACAATTGCTTTATCTCCATTGAGAGAAAAAAAAATTCCCCCTACGGCCTCAGAGATATAGAGGAAAAAATATACACACTTTTTTTTTTTTTTTTTATACAATTCTTTCCTGCAATTGAGAGTACCCTAGGATCTGCGGTATGGCGGGTGATTCTGTTATGATTGAGTCACCGTAAGAGGCAAAAATAGAAATGCTAGCTAAGTCCAGAAAACCAGAGAAGCTGGCAGCTATCGGATTGCAGACCCCTGAACCTATCAACACAACTAGCAGTAGCCGTGGGGGGCTCCTACGATGTCCTAGGCTCCTCGATCACAGCCGGAGGACTACATAGCCTAAAGACAGAAAGGGAAATCTAAACTGCCCCAGAGCAGACCCCAAAGCAAAAGGCATCCCCCCACAAACAATGACGGTGAAGCAAGAAGAAAGAACAAAACACAGACAGAAAGATAGACTGAGCAAAGATGGGGCCCAAGCTAGCTTAGATAGGAAAGGACAGGAAGGCTGCTGTCTGCAATCCGTAAAAAACCATATGAAAATAAGAGCCAACAAAATGACAGTAAAAAGGCCCTGAAGACGCTAGGCTTCAAAAAAGGCTATGTCAGTACTCAGGAATATTCTGAAGACAGAGCAACAGGCAAAAGGAGATTCAGCTCACCCCAGCAGGGAATGGCAGATTCCAGAGAAGCAAGGAAAACAAAACACTAATGCAAAAAGGCAAAGCAGAAATCTTAGCTTTAGATGAGCAGGAATCAGACTGGTTTCCTAGAAGTCCACAGAGAAATCACCCGCAGGCCAGAAGGGCGTCGGCAGCCTTATATCCAGTCATTAACTCCACTCAGCCAGTCATCATCATCAGCCCCAGGTGTTTGACAATCAGGCTCACTACCTTTCTTCACCAGAAGAGGGAGTTCCTCGGGCCTCAGTAGTGAAGGGGAAAATGAATTCACAACAGAAACCACTACCAAGGACCAGCTGACGTTGCTGGACCTCGGATACCGAGATGGAGGCACCTAGGCCAAAGGCTCTGGCGAGAACCAGCTGACAGTGCTGGCACCCGGATGGGTAGCAGAAGGAACAAGAGCCAATGGCACTACCGAGGACCAACTGACGGTGCTGGACCACGGTTACTAAGCAGAAGGTACCTGTGCTAAAAAGCACTACCAAGGACCAGCTGATGTTGCTGGACCTCGGATACCGAGATGGAGGCGCCTAGGCCAAAGGCTCTGGCGAGAACCAGCTGACAGTGCTGGCACCCGGATGGGTAGCAGAAGGAGCAAGAGCAAATGGCACTACCGAGGACCAACTGACGGTGCTGGACCACGGTTACTAAGCAGAAGGTACCTGTGCTAAAAAGCACTACCAAGGACCAGCTGACGTTGCTGGACCTCGAATACCGAGATGGAGGCACCTAGGCCAAAGGCTCTGGCGAGAACCAGCTGACAGTGCTGGCACCCGGATAGGTAGCAGAAGGTACCCATCCAAAGCAAAGTAGCCAGGCCGCAAGCCGGCCGCAGTTACCAAAACCCACAGTCCTACAGGGAGTCCATGTCCCATTGGCACTACGGATCCAGCCTTCAGTGCCAGATCCCACAGCCCACATAGGAGTCACCTAAATTGCAGGCACCGTAGAGTCGGCTAACCCGGCCGCAAGACGACAGGACAACGGATTGGTGGCAAAGTGACCTTGACACTACCCGGAAACAGCTGGCGTGCTGAAAACAGGCTGGGCAACAGGGAGTACCCGTGCCAAAGACACTGCCGAGAACCAGCTGACGGTGCTGGAACCCAGATGGGTAGCAAAAGCTACAAGAGCCAATGGCACTACCGAGGAACAGCTGACGGTGCTGGACCACGGTTACTAGGCAGGAAGTACCTGTGCTAGAAAGCACTACCAAGGACCTGCTGACGTTGCTGGACCTCGGATACCAAGATGGAGGCACCTAGGCCAAAGGCTCTGGCGAGAACCAGCTGACAGTGCTGGAACCCGGATGGGTAGCAGAAGGAACAAGAGCCAATGGCACTACCGAGGACCAACTGACGGTGCTGGACCACGGTTACTAAGCAGAAGGTACCTGTGCTAAAAAGCACTACCAAGGACCAGCTGACGTTGCTGGACCTCGGATACCGAGATGGAGGCACCTAGGCCAAAGGCTCTGGCGAGAACCAACTGACAGTGCTGGCACCCGGATGGGTAGCAGAAGGTACCCATCCAAAGCAAAGTAGCCAGGCCGCAAGCCGGCCACAGTTACCGAAACCCACAGTCCTACAGGGGGTCCATGTCCGATTGGCACTATGGATCCAGCCTTCAGTGCCAGTTCCCGCAGCCCACATAGGAGTCACCTAAACTGCAGGCACCGTAGAGTCGGCTAACCCGGCCGCAAGACGACAGGACAACGGATTGGTGGCATAGTGACCTTGACACTACCCGGAAACAGCAGGCGTGCTGAAAACAGGCTGGGCAACAGGGAGTACCCGTGCCAAAGACACTGCCGAGAACCCGCTGACGGTGCTGGAACCCAGATGGGTAGCAAAAGCTACAAGAGCCAATGGCACTACCGAGGAACAGCTGAAGGTGCTGGACCATGGTTACTAGGCAGGAGGTACCTGTGCTACAAAGCACTACCAAGGACCAGCTGACGGTGCTGGACCTTCGGATACCGAGATGGAGGCACCTAGGCCAAAGGCTCTGGCGAGAACCAGCTGACAGTGCTGGAACCCGGGTGGGTAGCAGAAGGTACCCATCCAAAGCAAAGTAGCCAGGCCGCAAGCCGGCCGCAGTTACCGAAACCCACAGTCCTACAGGGGGTCCATGTCCGATTGGCACTACGGATCCAGCCTTCAGTGCCAGTTCCCGCAGCCCACATAGGAGTCACCTAAACTGCAGGCACCGTAGAGTCGGCTTTCCCGGCCGCAAGATGACAGGACAACGGATTGGTGGCAAAGTGAAATTGACACTACCTGGAAACAGCTGGCGTGCTGAAACCAGGCTGGGCAACAGGGAGTACCCGTGCCAAAGACACTGCCGAGCACCAACTAGCGTTGTTGGAGCCCAGGGACAATCATGGTGTAGGCCGAGGCCTACTTGGTGTTAGTTTTATATCGGTTCCGGACTATAGCTGACTGTCAACGTGCTCCAATTAGGCATCTGTCTCCACTCTGTTTCCAGGATTTCACTTGACCACCAACACCGCCAGTTTATGCGCATAGTAGCCGTCAGCCCAATTCACACGTGTTCCTGTGTTACTGGGGTTCTGTAATGTCAGCAGATCCCCTGATGTGTGTCTGGCAATGTCTCCTGCTCTGTCCACATTCCCACCACTTGTAGTGGGAAGGTGGACAGCGCAGGAGACAGTGCCGGACACACATTGGGGGATCAGCTCACGTAACAGAGCACCAGGAACACAGGAACAAGTGTGGAATGTGTGGATGGCAACTGTGAGCAGAAACTGGCGGTGTAGGAGGTCAGGGGAAATACACGAGACAGGGTGGAGACAGAGGCCAAATCAGAAAATGTTTAAATCAGAAGTAGTTAGAATTTGGAGGCAGCAGCAGTTTGCCGTCCACACAGCAGGGGATCAGCTGACGTTACCGAACCCCACTTACACATGAACAAGTGTTTATTCTGTGCGGACAGCACTTCCGAGCACCAACTGGTGTTGTTGGAGCCCAGGGACAATCATGGTGTAGGCTGAGGCCTACTAGGAGCCAGGTGTAAATCGGAGGTATTTTGACTTTGGAGGGAGCAGGACACTTTGCCATACACACAGCAGGGGATCAGCTGACGTTACAGAACCCCACTTTCACATGAACAATTGTTTTTTTCTGTGTGGACAGCACTTCCGAGCACCAACTGGCGGTGTTGGAGCCCAGGGACAATCATGGTGTAGGCCGAGGCCTATTTGGTGGCAGTTTTAGATTGTTTGTAGGCTACAACAGACTGTCAACGTGCTCCAATTAGGCATCTGTCTCCACTCTGTTTCCAGGATTTCACCTGACCACCAACACCGCCAGTTTATGCGTATAGTAGCCGTCTGCCCAATCCACACGTGTTCCTGTGTTACTGGGGTTCTGTAATGTCAGCAGATCCCCTGATGTGTGTCTGCCAATGTCTCCTGCTCTGTCCACATTCCCACCACTTGTAGTGGGAAGGTGGACAGCGCAGGAGACAGAGCCGGACACACATTGGGGGATCAGCTCACGTAACAGAACACCAGGAACACAAGAACAAGTGTGGAATGCGTGGATGGCAACTGTGAGCAGGAACTGGCGGTGTTGGAGGTCGGGGAAATACTAGAGACAGAGTGGAGACAGAGGCCAAATCAGAGAATGTTTAAATCAGAAGTAGTTACAATTTGGAGGCAGCAGCAGTTTGCCCTCCACACAGCAGGGGATCAACTGACGTTACTGACCCCCACTTTCACATGAACGAGTGTTTTTTTCTGTGTGGACAGCACTTCCGAGCAACAACTGACGATGTTGGAGCCCAGGGATAGTCATTTTGTAGGCTGAGGCCTACTTGGAGGCAGTTTAAGAAAAGACGTTGTTTGAATTTGGAGGCAGCAGGAGAGTTTGCCGTACACACAGCAGGGGATCAGCTGACGTTACCGAACCCCACTTACACATGAACAAATGTTTTTTCTGTGTGGACAGCACTTCTGAGCACCAACTGGCGGTGTCGGAGCCCAGGGAAAATCAGGTAGTAGGCCGAGGCCTACTTGGAGCCAGGTGTAAATCTGAGGTACTTTGAGTTTAGAGGGAGCAGGACACTTTGCCATACACACAGCAGGGGATCAGCAGACGTTACCGAACCCCACTTACACATGAACAAGTGTTTTTTCTGTGTGGACAGCACTTCTGAGCACCAACTGGTGGTGTCGGAGCCCAGGGAAAATCAGGTAGTAGGCTGAGGACAACTTGGAGCCAGGTGTAAATCTGAGGTTGTTTGACTGTGGTGGGAGCAGGACACTTTGCCATACACACAGCAGGGGATCAGCAGACATTACCGAACCCCACTTACACATGAACAAGTGTTTTGTCTGTGCGTACAGCACTTCTGAGCACCAACTGGCATTGTCGGAGCCCAGGGAAAATCAGGTAGTAGGCCGAGGCCTACTTGGAGCCAGGTGTAAATCTGAGGTACTTTGAGTTTGGAGGGAGCAGGACACTTTGCCATACACACAGCAGGGGATCAGCAGACGTTACCGAACCCCACTTACACATGAACAAGTGTTTTTTCTGTGTGGACAGCACTTCTGAGCACCAACTGGTGGCGTCGGAGCCCAGGGAAAATCAGGTAGTAGGCTGAGGCCTACTTGGTGGCAGTTTTAGATTGTTTCTACACTACTACTAACTGTCAACGTACTTCAATTAGGCCTCTGTCTTCACTCTGTTTCGAGTATTTCCTCTGGCTTCCAACCACGTCAGTTGCTGCTCTGAAATGCCGTCTGCACAACCAACACTTGTTCCTGTGTTACTGGGGTTCTGTAACAGCAGCTTCTCCCTAGAGGTGAGTCAGGCAATGTCTCCTGCTCTGTCCACTTTTCCACTACAAGTAGTGGGAATGTAGACAAAGCAGGAGACATTGCCAGACTCACCTCTGGAGATGAGCAGATGTTACAGGACCCAGGTAACACAGGAACAAGTGTTGATTGTGCAGACGGCACTTGGGAGCAGAAACAGGCGGTGTTGTAGGCC
Source organism: Dendrobates tinctorius (assembly GCF_039654945.1). Taxonomy (NCBI): domain Eukaryota; kingdom Metazoa; phylum Chordata; class Amphibia; order Anura; family Dendrobatidae; genus Dendrobates; species Dendrobates tinctorius. Next base: position 9,652,838 of record NW_027361795.1, on the reverse strand, counting down.
GGAGGAAATACTCAAAACAGAGTGGAGACAGAGGGCAAATCAGAGAACATATTAAATCAGAGGTAGTCAGAAGTTGTAGGCAGCAGGAGAGTTTTCCGTACACACAGCAGGGGATCAGCTGACGTTACCGAACCCCACTTACACATGAGCGAGTGTTTTGTCTGTGCGTACAGCACTTCTGAGCACCAACTGGCGGTGTCGGAGCCCAGGGAAAATCAGGTAGTAGGCCGAGGCCTACTTGGAGCCAGGTGTAAATCTGAGGTACTTTGAGTTTGGAGGGAGCAGAACACTTTGCCATACACACAGCAGGGGATCAGCTGACGTTACCAAACCCCACTTACACATGAGCGAGTGTTTTGTCTGTGTGGACAGCACTTCTGAGCAACAACGGGCGTTGCTGTATCCCAGGAAATAAAGTTCAGGTCATAGAAACATGAACACAACAGGAGACCTGGATCCTGTTGCCAGGCAATTATTTGTTCTGGAAGAGGACTGGCAAATTCAGGTGAGATCCAGGCCTTGTTCATTTTCACAAAAGTAAGCCGGTCAACATTATCGGCGGATAGTCGTGTGCGACGGTCTGTTACCACACCACCTGCAGCACTAAAGACACGTTCCGATAATACACTGGCAGCAGGGCAAGCCAGCACCTCCAATGCATACTGGCTAAGCTCTGGCCATGTATCCAGCTTAGAGACCCAAAACTTGAACGGGGAAGAGCCGTCTGGGAGTACACTAACAGGGCAAGACAAGTAGTCTGTCACCATCTGACGGAAACGTTGCCTCCTGCTGACTGGAGCCGTCTGTGATGGTGTAGCCGTTTGTGGCGGTCCCACAAAACTTTTCCACATTTGGGCCATACTGGCCTTGCCTTGTCCTGCGGCACTGCCTCTGCTACCTCTTTGTGCAGAGCTTCCTCCATTGCCTCTACCCACATGGCTGCTTTGAAAAGCACTACCAGCAACACTTGCGGGGGGAATGGAGAACATGATGGCCTGCACAAGTGTTTCTTGGTACTCCCGCATTTTATGCTCCCGGTTCAACTGTGGTATGAGGCTTTGTAAGTTGTCCCGATAGCAAGGATCTAGGAGGGTGTACACCCAATAATCAGCCGTGTGGAGAATGTTGGCGATGCGGCGGTCATTTAACAAGCACTGCAGCATGAAATCAACCATGTGCTGCACACTGCCAACTGGACCGGAAACGCTGTCCCCAGCTTGAGGCAGCATCTCAGCCTGCTCAGCATCACCCTACCCTCGCTGTACACACTGACTAGTAGAGCCTTGTGTACCTTCCTCCTCTGGAGGGATGTGTTCCTCCTCCATTGACTCCTCGTCATCCTCCTCACTAAGTGTCCCCTGCCTGGGCCTTTGTGTGGAAGCACGTTGTGCAGACTTGCCAGAAGCAGGTGGCATTTCTGACTCCTCATCCTCGACCTCTTCAAAAACCTCCTCACTTAGTGCTTGTAAGGTTTTTTGAAGCAGACAGATAAGGGTGACAGTCATGCTGACTAGTGCATCATCTGCACTGGCCATCCGCGTGGAGTTATCGAAGGCACGCAAAACTTGGCAGATGTCCCTCATAGTGGCCCACTCAGTGGTGGTGAAGTGTGTCCGGCGCACAGTGCGACTTGTTTGCGCCTGATGCAGCTGGTACTCCATTACTGCTGTCTGCTGCTCACACAACTGCTCCAACATATGTAACGTTGAATTCCACCTGGTGGGGAGGTCACATATGATGCGATGTTCTGGCAGGCGGAATCGGCGTTGCAGAGATGCAATGCGCGATCTTGCCGTGCTGGAACGCCGCAAGTGAGCACACTCTAGGCGAACCTTGTGCAGCAGTGCATCAAGATCCGGATAGTCCCTCAGAAAGCTCTGCACAACCAAATTGAGCACGTGTGCCAGACATGGTATGTGAGTGAGGTTGCCTAGGCCCAGAGCTGCAACTAGATTTCGGTCATTGTCACTCACTACCAAACCTGGCTGGAGATTCGCTGGCACAAACCACACATCGCTCTCCTGCTTGATGGCATTCCAGAGCTCCTGTGCTGTGTGGCTCCAATTCCCCAAAGAAATTAATTTAACCCTCCGTCAGGCGCAATATAGATTCTCCTCAGTTCATGCGCAATGTGCCTGACAAGCACAGGTCAGAAAACCACCTATAGTAGCTACATATTTCAATTTCAGGACTATAGAAGTAGTCAGTGACCTTCATAGGAATGTATTAAAAGAGATTACACCAAATCAGATGCAAAAAAAACATTTATTAACCATAAACTTATTAAAACTAAAAGTACCACTTTTCGGTAGTACCGCCAAATAGGCTCCAGTTATCTTTACTTAACTATTGCTTAAATATAAAATTATGGAAAAAAACTAAAAAGGATATTGCACTTAGATGTTACTTAATTATTTTCTACTCATCTTCAGTGGTTTCAATTGCAGCAGAAGCAGCACAGGTACACTTAGAAAAGCAAGGCTGGCAGACGAAAGTTGCATGGGAAAGGCAGATTGATTCTTTACATATTTTGCAGTCATATTTAGAAAGCCTTCTGAAACCAGATACAAATGAGCAGGTAGTACAACTGCGTCTTTTAGAAGGTGGTAGAGTCGGTGTTTGTTCTGGAACGTCCTTGGGACGTCCTTTGTATTTTTATCTTTGCCCAAATAATAAGCTAGATCTGTGTCTGTTTCCTCTGTATCAGTGTCATCACCATCCTGCTCTGTTCCAGAATCAGTGTTACATTCTGCTACCTCATCTTCAGATGAAATGTCACTAGATTCCTCTAAATCCTCAGTTACTGCTGGTTCTTCCTCATCATCTTCTAACAAAAAAAATCTTCATTTCTTCTAAATGAAGGGGTTTAGATGAATCATACTGTTTTCTGGCCATTGCAGCAGAAAATCTGAAGCAAGAGAGAAAGAGTATGTGTTAGGGCGCAATGTGCCTTAGAAGCCACCCTCCTTTTGTCTAAGAAAACAGTACTTATGTACACTAACTTAGCATTAATCCTTCATAAAACAAGCTAAATACACAATCGTGATGAATAAAAAAAGAAAATACTAACCTTTCAATTTGTGTTGAAATCAGGCGCAATGTGCCTGAGAAGCCAAAGTGTTGATATCTGCTCACTAGAAGGTCTGCTGAGTCACTGTGATATCAGGTTTCACAGAGCCTGTAGAGTCAGGAGATAACTAGGAGGGGTGGGGTTTTCTGATAAGTGGGCAAGGAGAGAGAAGTGAAACTAATTACTGTGTGCCTGTCAGATCTATTGCGCCTGAGGGTTAAGGACGGCCTGTTGACATTTGGCCACACCTGTGCTCATATCTGGCCTAACAGGCTCATGCAGTGCTGATTCCGAGGAACTAGAGTAGGAGGAGGACTCAATATGTACAGACTGCATTTCTGCAATCCTTGGAGTTGGCAGAATACGTACAGAGCCACTCTCCAGATCTGTACCCGGCTCCACAACATTGACCCAATGGGCAGTGAGGGAAAGGTATCGTCCATGGCTACTGGTCCACGCATCGGTGGTCAGGTGGACCTTGCTACTGACGGCGATTAGTAGCGCATTTTTAATTTTTTTCCTCCACATGCTTTTGCAGGGCAGGGACGGCTTGCCTGCTGAAATAAAAGCGGCTGGGCACATTGTATTGTGGAACTGCCAATGACATCAAGTTTCGGAAGGTGTCAGTCTCCACCAGCCTAAATGACAGCATCTCAAGGGCCAGTAGTTTGGCAATGCCGGCATTCAGAGCCAGTGCTCGGGGATGGTTTGCCGAGTATGGCCGCTTTTTCTCCCATGCCTGTGCTACCGATTGCTGGTGAGTGGCCTGGGAGTGTGATGATGACTGAGAACGTGGTTCAGTGGGTGGAATTTCACTGGGTCTCTGGACAACAGTGGCAGAGGTTCTTCCATGGCGTTCCAGTGAGGAAGCCGAACCAGCTGTGTGTGAGCTGGAGGAAGAGGCCCCAAGACGAGCTGAAGAGGTGGTAGGTGCTGCTGAAGGTTGGCCTACATCTTCAGTGTGTCTATGTAACTCCACCTCGTGCTTGGTACGCACATCTTTCCATATATTTGTGATATTGAGGTTGCTCACATTTTTCCCTCGTTTAACTTTCTGATGACACAGCTTGCATTTGACAAAGCAAATGTCATCTGCAACTGTGTCAAAAAAAGACCACGCACTGCAAGTTCTGGGAGCGCCCGTTTTGTGTTTTGGAAGAGGATTGCTCCTCACGGGTGCCAAAGTGGAGGCTACAGGCAACCAAGTCTGCCCCCGCCCTCTCCCTCCTCTTTTGGCCGTTCGGGGAATCTCTTCCTCAGAGCTGCTCCCACCACCTTCCTGTGGCTGATGCCATGATGGGTCAAGGACCTCATCATCTCCACTCCCCTCTTCAAGCACCGGCTGGTCCTGGGTTGTCTCGCCAGCACCGTACGCACCAGAAATTGGCAACTGAGTCTCATCATCATCAGATGAGTACTGAGGTGTGCTGACAATAGGCACTGGCCCACCCGCCTCTTCAGATTCAGAGGGACAAAGCAGTTGCGCATCACTGCATACTCTCTCTTCTTCACGCTCTAGAATGCTGCTTGGCTGGCCACCTCTTTCCAAGCCAACAGATTCTGAGAACAGAAGTAAAGATTGAGATGGCTCCTGTCCAGGGCTCTCAGACTTCCTGGGCAATTTGCCAGGTGGTGAAGAGACAGATGGTTGCTCTTCAGTGCTCTGGCCCTGGGAGGATGCGGAAGTCATTGAAGTGGATGCGTTAGCTGCCATCCATCCGACAACGGCTTCAATTTGTTCGTCACGCAGCAGTGGGGTACGGCGAGGTCCTACAAAGCTGCGCATGAAGGACTGTTGCCTGGTAAAAGTGGGGGATGCCGGGTCACTGGTGGCCGCAGCAGACACCGAATCCCCACGTCCTCTCCCTGCTGAATCCCCCCGTCCTCTCCCTGCTGAAACTCCACGGCCACGACCACGTGCCTTACTCCCTGCCTTCTTCATCTTGGTAGACTGATAAAGATAGGCAGAAAAGTAAAAAAGGGGGGGCTTAGTGTTCTTATTCCTGAACACCTGCTAACCAGTATAAGAAACACTAATTTGGCTAAGAGTGTGTGTACTACACTTTAATATGATCTAATGTGGCCTACACAACTCTAAAGTGGAGTGTTTGGTGAACTTTATTTCCTTTTTTTTTGAGGGGGGAAAAATAAAAGGATGTGACCAAAGTTTGAAAGCTATAGTATCACAAACTTTTTGGAGCGATTACAATGCAGGAAGCTAACCTACAATGCAATTGATGAGGCTCCAAAAAATAGGGTGATACTAGTCTGGCTGGCCCTGAAGGGCACAAGCCAGCAAAAAGGCTCCTCTATCTAATCCTATATAGTGTTTTTAACCAACCAATGACAATGGATGCGGATGGAAGCACACTAATATAGGAGCAAAAATCTGGACAAATTTGCTGCAAAAAAAGGACTATGTATGCGGCAGTGACGCACGCTGAGCGGACTACAACCAGCGGTGGCTGTAGAACACACTGCAACGTGAGCTGCACTCACACACAGAGAGACCTATCAGACAGCCAAAAACAGTGCAGAGAAATGGCCTATAGCACTGAAAGGCTGCTGAAAGGCTCCACTGTCCACTCCTTTAGTGTTTTCAACCAACGTATATGGATACGTATGGAAGCACACTATACAGGAGAAAAAAAAAGCAGCAATAAAAGAAAAATGTGTATGAGGCAGAGACACACGCTGGGCGGCCTACAAGCAGACGTGCCTGCAGGACACACTACACAGCGTGGGTCTGCACTCACACAGCCCTTGCAGACAGCTATTAAAACAGCGCTGCTGGGCTAAAAAAAATGCTACAGTGGTGGATTATGTAGCCTGGGTAGAGCAAAAGATATGTTTGACGATAGCTATTTCTAACTGTCCCTCACAGTCTTCAACAGCAGCCTGTCCCTAACTGAATTCACAGCAGAGTGAACCCGAAATGGCGGCTTCTGCGGTTTTTATAGTGCATCATGACATCATTTCAGCAGCCAATCACAGCCATGCGAGTAGTTAACATGCCTACATGCCTAACAGGATGTGCCCACACTTCTGAGGATCCCCATTGGCTGAATCAAATCGAGCGGGCTCCTAGCATTATGGGAACTTCCGATTCCGGTATTCGATATGAAAAAAGTATCGGAACTAAGTATTGGAATTCCGATACAGCTAATATCGGCCGATACCCGATACTTGTGGTATCGGAATGCTCAACACTAGTGGCCACTAGACCTCATCGCCAAGGTATTCCCAAGCAAGGACGAGAAGGTGCGCAAAGTCAAGGTCAAAGTGTGGAAGGCTGGGGAAAGTAAAATATTCTTCAGACCAGTTGCGGAACTAGTTTTATTGTTTTTGCCAAAAGAGCCTGTAAGTGGCATCAGTTGATGCCAAGCGGGGAGTGTTCTGCCCTCTGAATATAGGGCAATATGCTGGTTAGTTGTTATAGCACCACCTAGTGGTGGCTGAATTTATAGCCTGTGTCTTTAACAGCAGACAGTGTATTGCATTGTGGGATTGAAGCAAGCTATACTGGGAAAAAGAGTCCATTTTCTTCTGTGTACTCATAGGATGCACGTGTTTATTTGTCCTCCTGTAACTGCCCAACTTGAGTTTGCTATCCCGGTAAAGCATATCTGGTAATATTAATATCTCTTTTCTTGCAATGCAGTATTGTACATAGATGTGATTAACTATATAGCAGCCAGTGCATAGGAGATGTGATTAGAAATTTGTGTATTTCCATGTTAAAGTTTGCATCACACTGTATACTTTCCTGTTAATTGTAAGTGTTAGCTGTGTGATTATTTGCCCAATACTTACCTATGTTGTTTGTATTCTTATAGTTTTACCGCTTGTTCTATACATGTTCACCAATAAACAAGTTAGACTACAGAGAACAGTCTGCTTATTTGGAAGACAGAAAGTGGTTTATGCTGTATGCTAGATTGCACACCATGTCAACGTGTATGAAGGCAGAACAGCCTGGCTTCGGCTAGGATGAATTCGGCACAAAATTTAAAACAAGAAGGAGATGAAGACACCACAGCCAGCAGAGGGACCAGAGCAGAGCTGAAGACCATTCCCACAATCCCACCCCGATGCTTGAAGATATGACTACAAAAAAAAACTTCAAATGCAGTTAAACAAGAGGTTCACAGGAATACCAAAATGGTAGAGACAGAAGTACCCTTTAGAATTCTTCTGGATACCATGGTAACCACCAGAAATTAAATAATATAAGTGCCACTGTCAAAGATTAACAGCAGCAATTAAATGGTTAACAGCAACAATGAGAGCTCGGTGACCCTGAGCCTTCCCCACATGGCACCCTCGCAATGACGTATGTGTACATCAAATTGCATTAAGGGTACTATGTCACCAGGTTTTTGCCACCTAATCTGAGAGTAGCATAAAGTAGAGACAGGCGCTCAAATCAGTAATGCATCACTTACTGGTCTGCTTGCTGTAGTTTTGATAAAATCATTGTTATATAAGCAGGAGATTATCACTAGAGGACTAGTAATTCTGCTGCCATGAAGTCCAACTTATTCATGATCTCAGTATAACGACGCCCTCACCACTGATTGGTATCTTGCTGACTGCACAGCATACACAGAAATCAGTGGTGTAGATGGGGTTATACTGAGCTCAGCATTTGAAGAACTAGCAGCTGTGCAGCAGATAAAGCAGCGAGTAATTTTATCAAAACTGCAACATGTGGCCAGTTAGGCTAGATTCACAGATCTGTGTGTTACAATCCCAGAGAAATGAACCTTTTTTTTCCTCAGGTGTTATCCTAGTTACTTCCAAGTTGCATCGTTTTTTTCTCATAAGTTTTATTTTTACTCAAGGAGATAGACTTTCTTAAAATTAAATCCTCTTAACAATGTATCCCTTACAAATGGATGAAACTAGGATGGGACTCTGAAGTATACACTCCCTGACAGAAGTTATGTCGCTTATCCATGTTATGTAAATAAAAGCTATCTATTTTCTAAGCCTGCAGCTCTGTTCATTTCCACTATACACTTGTACTGCTCCGGTCATTTTTGACCGGACCTATTAAAATGCCGTTTTAGCTAATTAAAAATAAATTTTTGAATACCTGTTGCATTATTATACTGTATGTGAACATGGTTGGTCATTATTAAAAAAAAAAAAAATACGTAAAAAACTCAATTTTTTTATTTATTTTGTGTTCATAAAGGTTACAAGGGCTTATTGAATTCTGCTCGGAAATTACAAATTTGAGCTTAACTAACTAACTAAAACAACTACTACTACTACTATAACAACTATAACTAACCATAACTATAACTAAAATTAGCTATAGTATAAAATGCGTGCAAACATTTTGAAAAAAATAGTAAAAATAATAAAAAAAATCAGTTTTTTCAGAAAATCTTCACATAATTCTATTGTTTACATTCAGGACAACAATAATACACAAGTTTATAAGCCTCATACCTGTACAGATTTGCATTCAAGGCTCAGATGTCTCCAGATCTTCTCTCCAACAAAACTGAGACTGAAATGGCTGGCTGAACTGCTTACTTACTGATAAGATGAGAAAAAGGGACACCAGACACCACCCCCTGGAATGCTGAGATAGCAGAGAAGAAAACAAACATTTGGCAGACATGACTCATTAGCTTTTCAGGTCTGCTTTGCACAGAGAACCAACACAAGGAAAATAAAAAAAAACCTCTTTTCTTTTACAATATGCAATGGTGACAACTGAATTTATTTATTTTTAGAGGAAAAGCAGGGTAAATAACATACAGAGAGCACAGAACTGTACTGAAAGCCAATGCGTATGGTTTGTACTGAAAGCATGTGTAAATCTGCACCTAAAGCAACTGTTTACTTCATAAACAATAGTAGATGCAATAATTAGTCTCAAAAGAAATTATAACTCATTTGTCAAAAAATGGCTGAAATTAGCATAAAATGCTATTCGGTCATTTTTGACCGGAACAGTACAAGTGTAAAAAAAAATGTGGCGCATAAACTAAACCAAAAAAAAAAAAAAAAAGTACCCTCACAAAGAACCCCTCAAATTAGGAAAATAGAAGTAACCACAAGTTTCAGAACCACATAATTAATTTTAAAAAAAAATATCAAAGTTCAAAAACGGTCATTTTTGACCGAACAGAACAGCAGGGTTAACCTAAACCACATTTTGGAGGGTTTCAGCTTTCAAAAGAATAATGTATACAATCAATGGATGAATTTAACATAACTTCTGTCAGGGAGTGTAAAGTATGCGTTCCTAGTTTCATCCATGTCTCATGGATCTTTATAGACTTTATTTGCCAAGTTTGATCAGCAAAATAGGTGAGAATAGAGCATGCTATAAATCTCATGGACCGGAAACATGGACCTGATTTTAAAACTGATTTGTGTACGGATCAATGAATCAATGTTGTCCAAGAAAAATACAGCCAGCATTAAGACTTGTCACACAGATCTGTGAAGGAACTTATGCATCGATGGAATCAGGGTCTCTGTTTCTACATCAATCTTGTCACATGAAGGGACAGAAGATCGTGGTGTCCGGTTTCACAAACTCCTGCAGTGGTTAGAAGTGCTTCACCATCTTATTAAAAATGCAGAGTTTTTCTTTGCTGGTATTGCAAGGGTTATTCGGTTCAGTTGAAGCTCCTGGAGCTTTCCTACCTTGATTATCTCAGCTGCTTAGTGTTTACCACTAAACTCTGCTATGTATTATCGCCTCTGGCACTTAGGAATTGCCAGTGTTAGTTCTTACTACCTGTTTTGGATTTGGAGGTGTATTTCGGGGTTGGAATTAGCATTTGGAGATTTGTTCAGAAAATTGTTGTTTGGAGTTTTGTTTGTATGCACATCCTCATACTCTCCTATTTGGTTTATTCTTCCTTTTACTCCCCTGTGTTCCACTTTGTTGTTTGGTGAGTGTATTTTGTATGATTGTTATTTTCATTTATCCCTGTCTGTCTTCCCTTGTTTGTCTTCTTAGTGTTATACTGTACACTTTTGCCTCCCACCTTCCTGAGTGGGGATGGGGACAGATAAGGGTTGATAGAGGACCATAGCAAGGCACGTGAACCTGGAGTACCACCTTCAGTAGTATTCCAGGTAGGGCCAGCTCAAGGTTTTAAGTGAGCCTCAGGTGAAGAGTCTCAGTGGGCCCCTTTAACACATACCACAATTTATGATGCACAGATACGGCAGAGAAATATAGGTGTACTACACAAGTCCCAGCCTGACATGCACACACACACATAAAGTACTCAGACATGCACACACATACAATTCGCAGACACGCATTCAATATGTTGACATGTGCACACAAGACGCAGAAATGCGCAAACAATACGCAGACATGCGCACACACATGCAGACATGCCTACACACACAGACATGCCCACATACACACAGAAATGCATGCATACAATACGCAGATGCGTACATAAACATATTTAAAGACAAATTTATTTATTTTACTCATTTATATAGCGCCAATAATTCCACAGCGCTTTACAGACATTATTTCACAAAAATACATAAATATATACAGTGATTCACACTGGTATACACAGATATACACATCATGTATACACACAGATTCAAAATATTTTTAAAATGGGGAAGTCGGCAACTAGCCTCACTCACCTTCCCCTGACTTTTCTCCCATTCAGCTCCTCTGGCATGTGGTTGTAGAGGGCGCGCTGCTTGATGGCGGTCTCTTAAACAAACATGGCCAAACACCGTGCACTGTGAGGATATGTCTGCTAATAATGATGCGGCTAGGTTGGCACTCTGCCTTTAATTTTGCTTGTGTTTTGCCCCGGCCCTGTCATTACTAGCAGACACAGCTGCACAGTGCACTGCGCACAGCCATTTTTGTGATGGCTCAAGCAGCGCTGAAGAAACAGGTGGTACTGCATAGCGCCGAAGAACAGGTGGCACTGCACAGCTACTGGGGGAGTTGCCCGGCCTGCTAGTGTCCTGGCTCCCAGTGGGCCCCTTAATTTGTACAGAGCCCTGGCACTTGACTAGGTGTTCTGGGTGCTGATGCCAGTCCTGATTCTGGGGGACAGGGATAGACTAGGGTGCCAATAGTTCTAGGGACCTGGTTAGCGCCCACAGTCCCAAGGCATTGCGTGACAATGCTGCTCTTAGATGGGGAGCTAAAACTTGATGACTGATTCTCTTTAAGGTCAAAAGGAAAAAGAAACAAGGCAAGACATCTTTATATTTCCATATGAAATAGATCACTCCTCCTAAGAGGGATCATGAGGTGTATTGCAAAAAATAAACGAATAAAAAAATTGGAATCCAATTTTTTTGTAAAATTTGAGGCACAAACTTGCTTATCTCAGATAGCCTCCTTCACAATCTGAAACCATTAAACAATATTTCACTGTCAGTTTTTGAAGATAGATGTCATTTATGATATGCCAACGTAATGCTGACACAGGATATTGCAAGTAACTGATGGTCATTTTAACATATGTAACACTGAAATGAATTAAACATCTGTAAATGGTTCCTGTGTATTGTTTATGGCCCTTGAAGGGTAATATCAGAGTATTTGAGATTTCCTACGGGCATGAAGAGTTATTTCCAGTGCGTTTTTGAGTTATTGCTAGTAATTCCTAACATACAGTATTATTGGTGTGTCATTTTCAGTTTTCAAAACTAGAACATCTATTAAATTTATCTCATCATGTAAAAGCTTATTTTACATTTGTATCTTTGCACATTTTTCTTACATTGGCAAGATTAGATGTTGTTAACATAAAACATAAAAATGTTCCTCCTGAAAGGATTCATTTTCCTGAGGGGTCACATGAGAGACTTTGACTGTTATGGAGGGCCAAACCAATCAGCTTAAATTTATTGTACTCAATATTAATAGATAATATTATTATAATTATTATGTATACTGGCTAACTGCTACTGCTGATACATGTTATGATAGGGCTTAATGCAAGATTTACTCTTGCCAGTAGCAGCTAATTAAAATCATATAATGTTATTGATAAACAGCTTCCCACACAGGATACAATGTGCCCGCAACCCTCCCACACAGTATGATATCTTTACAGCTCCTCCATACAATATAGTGTTCTCACAGCTCTCCACATCCAACATGATGCCTCACCGGTCACACACAGTATGATGGCCCCCACAGCCCCCCACAGAATAAGGATGACACCACTACCCCAAACACAATGTTTCCCCCCAAAACATCATAATTTCTCCACAGCCCCCACACAGCATGAGGAACCCCACATAGTATGATATCCTTCAGCCACCCAAACAGTATAAAGGCCACAAAGCCTCGCACACACAGTATGTTCCCACATAGCCTCCCAAGAAGTATGATGACCACACAACCCCCAAACATTAGGATGGTCCCCACAGCTCCCCAGCCAGTAGGATGGTCCCCACATTCAAAATGATGGCCCCACAGACCCCCAAAAGGTATGATGCCCCTACAGTTCCTTGCAGATTATGATCCCGCACACCACCTACACACATAGTATGATGGCAAAACAGCCCACTAACACTATGATGATCCCTACACAGTACAGTTGATCTCCCCACATATTTCCCATGCAAGTTACTGACAATTAGTGTTGAGCATTCCGATACTGCAAATATCGGATATCGGACGATATTCGCTGTATCGGAATTCTGATACCGAGTACCGATATTTTTTCAATATCGGATACCGGAATCGGAAGTCCCCATAATGCAATGAGCCACTGTTGTGGTTGTGATTGGTTGCTGAAGTGATGTCATCATGATGCGCGGTCTGTGTGCATCATGATGCGCGGTCTGTGCCAACTGCGGGGGGGCCTGTACCGACTGCGGGGGGCCTGTATGGGCCTACCGGGGGCCTGTGCCGGCTGTTGGGGGTCTGTACGGGCCTGCTGGGGGCCTGTGCCGGCTGCTGGGGGTCTGTACGGGCCTGCCGGGGGCTTGTGCCGGCTGCCGGGGGTCTGAGCGGGTCTGCCGGGGGCCTGTGCTGGCTGCCGGGGGTCTGTGCAGGCCTGCCGGGGGCTTGTGCCGGCTGCCGGGGGTCTTTACGGGCCTGCTGGGTGCCTGTGCCGGCTGCCGGGGGTCTGTGCCGGCCTGCCGGGGGTCTTGTGTGTGTGTGCAGGCATCGTCCGATGGGACTGCAAGTCATTTTTTCACTCCGATATTTCTGTCCCATTGACTTGAATGGGACTTCCGGTATCGGAATCGGCGATACCCGATACTTTTTTGTATCAGGCCGATCCAATCCGATCCGATATTTCTCTATATCGGATGGTATTGCTCAACACTACTGACAATAGAAATAAATAAGCAAATAATAATTGCCATTCCCCATTTACCCAATGTGCTGATCCACTCTAGGCAGCATGTAAACTGAGTCTCTGCACGGTGAGAACTATCTAGTGACATTATCAAGCGAGCTGCACAGAGTCTCAGTCGCACAGGCTGAATGGTGGATCAGGCAACTTGCAACATCCTGAAGATACATATACCATTGAGATTGCAACACCGAGCTGGAGGATCCCTGTGCTATTCAGTACCACACTCCCCAAACTCTTGAGCATTCTGCCACTATGTATAGCCCTGTTGTAGTCCTGCAGAATGCCCAGGTCTGCAATAGATCCACAAAAATATATAATTTGGGACATAAAGTAAAAAAATGAGCTAAGTTTTTATAAATGTGATATGACTATGGACATTGAATATTAAATTAACATGTAAGACTAAGAACCTATTTGTATGAAGATTTTCTTTAGGTTTATTTTAATTTATCTCTTAACCTTGCTCATCTAAGCCAAGGACAGAGATATTTTTTCTAGTAGCTAAAGAGCTTGACTTTAAATTAACCTGCTTAGCTAGATCTCCTTTACTAAACCGAACATAGATCATGAGTCATGGGCAATCCACCAGGGGGCAGAAATGACCCGGACTTCCAATGGGAATCCAGAATGTTCCACAGACAGAGGCCCCTCACCTGCTTTAACTATGGAGAGACTGGACATTTGGCTAGAGAGTGCCCACATAGGGGGAGACCCCAGCCTCGCCGACCATTAAACTAGAAGGCTCCAAGCCTGGGGGACGCCGCTCGAAGCCTGAACAGTCACGAGGGAGTAGCAGAAGTCCCACAAATCTAGTCTCAACGTGTCCTTTGGTCTGGACCAAATTGGACAGACGAGCGGTACGTTGCCAGGTGGATACTGGCTCGCAGGTGACTATGATGCCAGAAACCTATTTGCGGTGACATTTTCCTGAAGCAGTGTGGCCTGAGTGGGGTCCGATAAGAAAGATGACAGCTGCCAACCACTTGCCAATTCCGGTTGCAGGAGTGATGTGGATGCATATAACCCTTTCTGGCAAGGACATGGGGTGCAAAGGTGTGGTGCCGACCCATGGAGAAGTAAGTAGTGGGCATGCCTTCTGAAAAAACTTTATTCAGGTATATGGGTGTCCGAAGCATATCCATTCAGACCAGGGGGCCTGCTTCCTAGGGAAAGTGATGGAAGAACTACACCGTTTTTACCAAATTGAGAAGTCTCACATCATGCCGTACCACCCTCAGGGTAATGGAACCTGTGAACTATTCAACCGCACATTAATTCAAATGCTGAGAACTTTGGAGGTGGACTGGAATGCCCGGTGGCCTGAGTACATAGCCGAATTAGTCTGGGTGTACAACACTCGGGTACACCGGACCACCGGGTATACCCAATATACATTGCTGTTTGGTTGTGCAGCAAAAGAAATCACTGAGTTAGAGCTGGACCCAGAGGAGGAATAACCACGGACGGGGGTGTCCACCTTGATCCGAGAACATCATCATCATTTACAAAATTTGCATCGCTTAGTGCAGACCAAACTTCAACAGTTAGAGCATGCCAAACGAGCTCCGCTACGGGCAACAGATCTCCAAGTTGGTGACCATGTATTAGTGTGAGAAAAATGCCCTCGTGATAGACTGGAGAACTGGTGGGAGACAAATCCGTATCGGATAAAACGGCGAATCGATTTTGAAGGTCCTGTGCATGAAATTCAGCCCAAGGAAGGGGAGGGTCTCGCTACTCGGGTGGTCCACTGGAATATGCTTCGTCCCTGTCTGTCAAAAGATCCTTTTCAACAGGAAGGGATTCCAGGTGCTCCTGAAATATCCCCACCAGCTGTAGTAGAATATGAAGAGGAAGATGACTCTGAACCGCCACCCGAACATCTATGGAAGGAACAAGCACCTGAAGTCCTCGAAGAAATTGGTCCAGTAGGAGCCAACACCTCATCACCCGCTTTTATGCAACCGGACTCGACCACTCTAGGGGACTCAAGTACTCCTTCTGACTTATGGCGCTCCGAGCAAGGCACAGCTGGAATACTTCCCATCGTTGCAATCACGATCAATTTGTTTGGCGGCAGTCTGTCCAAAAAGAAAAAGATTATCTATGCTTTTTACCAGAACCCTCGCCCGTGAAATGGCAAGCAAAAGGAGAGGAGGAGTGTAGGGAGATGGACCGGGCTAGTGGTACCTCTCTCATATCAGGGCTGGAACTATTGGGGCTGTCACTATTGTTGCTGGGGGGAGCACTTTCTGACCTGGCCAGACCTTTGCACTTGACTACAGGGGGTGGGTCAGATATAAAAGGAACGGAGCACACCAAAACAGTCTCTTTGGCTGGAAGACAGTGAGTGCAGCAGGAGATGGTTGATACTCTCCATAGTGCAACGCCAGGAGACCTGGCCGCCTTGCCGACGAACGACACATGTGCAGCCAAGCTTCGAGCAGCGTGTGACTGTAGGCTCTCACCTCATACACTGGGGAGAAGTCCTCTACTGATGACGGTACACGCTGTAGGCCTGACCAGGGTAAACATGCAGAGACTGCCAGAATATTCCGGGTCCCCTCCGCTGATCTCCATCCTTCTGCACCACAGACTCCTCCTTCATGGATACCTCGCCCGGGTACCGCAAGACTACGCCTAGGAGAGCCAGGATACGTCGCGGCTGTCAGGAGACAGTGCCTCACATTCCTCCAGGACCAGGCCAGAGACTTCACACATCTCCTACAATGCCACCACAGGATCTCCAAGTCTCCATCCTCTGGAAATATCAGACTGATAAGTTTACCCGTTATTTGAACACTGGTTCTCTTCCTGAACCTTAACCTCCCATTCCTCCCCTATTTTCTCCCTGCATGGAGTATTTCCTGTATTAAACACCGTTTAACTCTTAATCTGCCTCCTGCTCGTTACTGCATCCCACGTTCCTGCTGTACCTTACACAGTGGTAGGTGTGGATAGTGTTTTTGGACTTTGCAAAGGCTTTTGACACTGTCCCATATAGATGCTTAATAGATAAATTAAGGTGTGTAGGATTAGAAAGCAAGCTGAGCAATTGGATCGAAAATTGTCTCAAGGATCACACCGAGAGAGTTGTGGTGAATGACGGCTACTCTGAATGGTTTCCTGTTATAAGTGGTGTAACGCAAGGTTTAGTCTATTATTCAACTTACTTAACAAGGATATAGCAAATAGGATTAATAATGTTTCTTTTTTTCCAGCTGTCACCAAACTACTTAGTATAGTGCAGTCTATGGAAGATGTTCATAAATTAAAGGCTAACTTGGACAAACTGAGTGCTTGGGCATGCACTTTGCAATTTAGGTTCAATGTGGAGAAATGTAAAATATGCACATGAGCACTGAAAATATACCAGCATTATATGTTCTAAGGGTAGTAAAATTAGGAGAGGCCTATGTAGAGAAGGATCTGTATATACTTGTAGATCACAGACTAAATTGCAGCATGCAATGCCAGCAGGATATTATCCTGTATTAAAGGAGGTATAAACTCGCAGGATAGGATGCTATACTAATGGGACGCCCTCACACCCAGGGCTGTGGGGTACTCGGTACCGGGCCCGATGAACCTCAATGGGAGATGTGACGGTAGCTGGGACCCGGCCCGTGGCCCTGGGCGCCCATTGTAAATGTTCAGTGTGAATGAATAAGTCGTGACGCCACCAGTGGTGTTCGGCAATGAAGATGTTAAGCCGACGCTGCAGACAGATCCTCTGGGACCGATGGTATGGTGAAGCAGTGATGTTATAGCCCTCCACAGGCAGGGCTGAAGTCCCAGGGGAGAGTAGGTGAAGTGACACTTAGATGGTGTAGTGCCGGGCGCAGGGGATGTAGCAGTGCCGGGCAGGTTGATGCAGGAATAAGTGGAGGACACCAGGGCATGTAGTTCCAAAGCTTTACACAGTCTGTTGTGGCACAAAAGCCCGCATCCGTGCCGTATCCTCTGGGTCAGGAGCTCAGCCAACTTCCAGGCAAGATGAAGTACTCCTTTCCAACACTCCGCCAACATATGTGCCTTTTCTGAACGTCTCCCTTTTGCGCCTAAAGTGAAGTACTCTCAGTACTGAGCTACACTGGAGTTCCTCCTGTCAGATGTTCCTATGAACTCTACTTGACTGGCAGACAGCTGTAGCCTGCTTCAGGGACTCCTTGCTACCTAGTCCCGGCTCACTATCGTTGCTGTTGTGGCCCCAAGTCTGGTGTGGGAATAAAGTGGTGACAACTTCTATTCCTCCGGTGTCTGCTGCAGGACCATTAGTATCCATACAACCTCGGGGACCGGACCCCGGCCTTGCGCTGTGAACTTGAGAAGGGTTCTACTCCAACCCTAATCCTTAGTCCTCCTCTCCTTATGTTCCGTGCTAATCCTTCTTTTGGATGGAGAGAGTTTGGTGTTCCTTCAATGTCTCTTTCCTGTGCCAGCGGACCCAGAGGTCGGCTGCGGCACTTCCTTCATCCATCCCACTCAGGGGATCTTCTTTCACGGACAGACCTCGTCAGACTCCTGTGACTAACTAACTAACTATTATCCTCTTCCCGCTCTTTTGGTGCAAACTAAACTCCACCCGCCTCCCAGCACACTTCGTGTTCCAAGCAGGGAGACACCAAAGGGTGCTTTGCTACGCTACTATGTTGTGTGGGATGCAGGTGTTGGAGTGTGGTCAGGTGTCTCCACCTTACCTGAATGGTGGGGTACCACACCTCAGGAGGAGGTGAGGTACCTCTGTGGCGACTGAACCCTCAGGGGCACCACACTAACACTTTACAAAGTCTTACTGCAACATCTTTTGGAATATGCATTCTGTTCTGGGCACAAGCTCATAGAAAGGATGTCCTGGAGTTACAAAAGGTACATAGAAGAGCCACAAATCTAATAAATTTCATGGAGGATCTTAATTATGAAAAAATTCTAAAATACATTTAGTCTTGAGGACAAAAGAAAGAAAGGTCTGGAGTTTGTTTTTTGAAAACAGCCAGAAATGCATAATAAACTTACTTGCATCAACTTTGGAGTATGGAATCTCTCAACTTCTGCAGCTGTGGGATGATCCTTAAAGCCTATCCTTCATTCTATTATCTAGTCTTGAGAATAGCCTTCTAAGGGGGTACACGATTAATTTGGACAGGTACTGTACATAAATGGCCCATACAGAAAGTATTGTCAAAAACTCTTTGAATGTAAAGCCCCTTCAAAAGACAAGTGGGAAAAAGAAAGGTTCAATATCCAGAGGAGACAAACCTTCATTTTTTACTTTAAACTATAAACCATTATTCTGTAGCATAGTGTACCTCAGGAGGTGGCCACAGTGGGAATCGTTGATAATTTAAAGAAAGGCTTGGATGCTTTTTTTTTGAGAAGTAAATAACATATGAGGGGCGTTCATTAAATATTTCCCCTGACCCACGTTTCTGTATCACAGGACACTGAAACTGCACATGTGTAATGATATAAGTCTCTATAGTTTATGTGCCAATTTGCAACTCAGAACTTATAACGGTCTTGATTTTACATGTGCTGAAGTGGTGTGAGGTTTGATAAAGGACCCAGTGGAATACAGAGCAGTCATTAAGTTCTTTTACTTGAAAGGCCGCACATCAAAGGAGACATTCGAAGAGATGAACGAGGTTTATGGTGATTCCCCATCATATGATGGAGTCAAGAACTGGCATCATCAATGTGGTCAGACATTGGTGCAAACAGCTCCAATTCCAGGGCGACCTCACTCTGCTATTGATGAACAAACCATCCAGCAAGTGGAGGTCACCATTCTGGAAAATCATTGTGTAACCATTTGCCACCTAGCCGAAAAATTCTAGAGTAGTGTGGGGTCCATGGTAAAAATCATCCAAGACCATCTTCACATGCATAAGGTATCCGCTCGCTTGGTTCCCCGGCTGCTCACACCTTTCCAGAAGCAGGAACGAGTCGAATACTCTCAGGCTCTATTGACGATGTGCCATGAAAACCAGGACTTTTTCAACAGGCTGATCACACAGGATGAAAGCTGGGTCCATCACTATGATCCTGGAATTAAAAGTCCAGTCGAAGCATCATGGCTTACTGCCTCCAAAGAAAGCACGTGCCCATCCCTTGGCAGGCAAGGTCATGCTTACAGTATTTTGGGACCAGCATGGAGTACTATTGAGGGATTTCCTAGCAAAGGGTACCGTGATCACTGGGGCATACTATGCTTCACTGCTGTGGAAATTGCGGGAGGCCATCAAAACCAAGATATGTGGCATGGTCATCAAAGATGTCCGCCTTCTGCAAGACAATGCACCAGTTCACAACTCACATGTTGCCCAAATGGAAGCATGCTCCTGTTGCTTTCAAATTCTACTGCACCCCCATATTCACCCGACCTCACATCATCGGACTTCCACCTTTTTCCAACAATGAAGTTATTTTTGAAGGGCAAGCATTTTCCAGATGATGAGATTCTGACATCCGAAGTCACAACATGGCTTTTGGAGCAACTTGTCGACCTCTATAAGCGATGCATTTACAGTTGCTTAACCCCTTACCTACAATGGCCGTAATATTCCGTCCATGTGACCCTGGACCTAATTTCCATGGACGGAATATTACGTCACAGTGATCAGCGGCGCCCATGTGGTGAGCGCCGCTGATCGCGGCCATGTGTCAGCTGATTATCACAGCTGACACCTGGCACAATGTGTCAGGGGCGGTCATGGACCGCCCCCCGACACGTTAACCCCTTGCACACCACGATCAAACACGATCGCGGTGTACCGGGGGTTAAAGGGAAGCATCGGCAGGGAGGGGGCTCCCTCTGTGCTTCCCTGAGCCCCCCACGGCAGTGCAATGTGCAACGCTGCTGCGGGGGGCTTCTTTCCTGCAGGTCCCCGGATCCAATATGGCGGCGGGGACCTCCGGGAGCCTGCAGGAAGCTGGCTTCCTCAGTGCCTGCAAAGCGCAGGCATGAGGAAGCCTTATGGACTGCCTGTGACAGATCGCTGATCTGTCACAGTGATCTGTGATGTGACAGATCAGCGATCTGTCACAGGACAGTTATGTCCCCCCTGGGACATTGTAATAAAGTAAAAAAATAATTTTAAAAAAATCGCTAAATAAATTAAAAAAAAAAAAAATATTCCCCAATAAATTCATTTTTTGGAAATAAAAAAAAAAACAATAAAAGTACACATATTTGGTGTCGCCGTGTCCGTAACGACCCGCCCTATAAAACTGTCCCAATAGTTAACCCCTTAAGCAAACCCCTTAAAAAATAATGATTTATTATCATACCGCCGAACAAAAAGTGCAATAACGCGCGATCAAAAAGACGCATATAAATATCCATGGTACCGCTGAAAATGTCATATTGTCCCGCAAAAAACAAGCTGCCACACAGCATCATCAGCGAAAAAATAAAGTTATAGCTCGCAGAATAAAGTGATGCAAAAATAATTATTTTTTATATAATATTGTTTTCATAGCATAAAAGCGCCAAAACATAAAAAAACGACCTAAATGAGGTATTGCTGTAACCGTACTGACCCGAAGAATAAAACTGCCTTATAAATTTTACCGCACCCGGAACGGCGTAAACGCACCACCCAAAAGAAATTCATGAAACGCTGGTTTTTGTAAATTCTGCGTCCCAAAAAACAAAATAAAAAGTGATCAAAAAATGTCACGTGCCCGAAAATGGTACCAATAAAAACGTCAACTCGTCCCTCAAAAAATAAGACCTCACATGACTCCGTGGGTCAAAATATGGAAAAATTATAGCTCTCAATATGTGGTGATGCAAAAACTATTTTTACAATAAAAGTGTCTTTTAGCGTGTGACAGCTGCCAAACATAAAAACCGCCGTAAATAGTAAATCAAACCCCCCGTTATCACCCCCTTAGTTAGGGAAAAATAATAAAATTAAAAGAAAATGTATTTATTTCCATTTTCCCATTAGGGTTGGGGTTTAGGGCTAGGGTTAGGGCTAGGGTTAGGATTAGGGCTAGGATTAGGGCTAGGATTAGGGTTAGGGGTGTGTTGGGGTTAGGGTTGGAGTTAGAATTAGGGGTTTCCACTGTTTGGGCACATCAGGTGCTCTCCAAATGCAACATGGCGTCTGATCTCAATTCCGGCCAATTCTGCATTGAAAAAGTCAAATGGTGCTCCTTCCAAACTCTGCCATGCGCCCAAACAGTGTTTTACCCCCACATATGGGGTATCAGCCTACTCAGGAAAAATTGCAAAACAACTTTTGGGGTCCAATTTCTCCTGTTACCCTTAGGAAAATAAAAAATTGGGGGCAAAAATATCATTTTTGTGGAAAAAAAAATATTTTTTTATTTTCACACTCGGGCGTTACAACCTTCTGTGAAGCACTTGGGGGTTCAAAGTGCTCACCACACGTCTAGATAAGTTCCATGGGGGGGTCTAGTTTCCAAAATGGGGTCACTTGTGGGGAGTTTCAATAGTTTAGGTACATCAGGGGCTCTCCAAACGCACACAACACCCGCAGACCATTCCATCAAAGTCTGCATTCCAAACCGTCACTACTTCCCTTCCGAGCCCTGACGTGTGCCCATACAGTAGTTTTCTCCCACATATGGTGTATCAGCGTACTCAGGACAAATTGGACAACAACTTTTGGGGTCCAGTTTCTCCTGATACCCTTGGAAAAATAAAAAAATTGGAGACTAATTGATCATGTTTGTGGAAAAAATATGATTTTTTTATTCTCATGCCCGGGCATTATAAACTTCTGTGAAGCCCTTGGGGGATCAAAGTGCTCACCACACATCTAAATAAGTTCCCTAGGGGATCTAGTTTCCAATATGGGGTCACTTGTGGGGGGTTTCCACTGTTTAGGTACATCAGGGGCTCTCCAAAAGCAACATGACACCCGCAGACCATTCCATGAAAGTCTGCATTCCAAGACGTCACTACTTCCCTTCCGAGCCCCGACGTGTGCCCATACAGTAGTTTTCTCCCACATATGAGGTATCAGCGTACTCAGGACAAATTGGACAACAACTTTTGGGGTCCAATTTCTCCTGGTACCCTTGGAAAAATAAAAAAATTCTGGACTAATTGATCATGTTTGTGGAAAAAATACGATTTTTTTATTTTCATGCCCGGGCATTATAAACTTCTGTGAAGTCCTTGGGGGTTCAAAGTGCTCACCACACATCTAAATAAGTTCCTTAGGGGGTCTAGTTTCCAAAATGTGGTCACTTGTGGGGAGTTTCCACTGTTTAGGTTCATCAGGGGCTCTCCAAGAGCAACATGACACCCGCAGACCATTCCATCAAAGTCTGCATTCCAAAACGTCACTACTTCCCTTCCGAGCCCCGGCATGTGCCCATACAGTAGTTTTCTCCCACATATGGGGTGTCAGCGTACTCAGGACAAATTGGACAACAACTTTTGG